>NC_050097.1:156029110-156645463 GCF_902167145.1 Zea mays | reverse complement strand
ACGGAAGGCGTGGCCATGGACGCTGCCAAAGTTCAAGTAGTGGTCGATTGGCCGCCACCACGATCGGTCCTTGCACTACGCGGGTACCTGGGACTTGCGGGCTACTACCGCAAGTTAATAAAGTCATATGGTGAAATAGCACCACCCCTCACCGCGCTACTCAAGAAGAATGGCTTCTCCTGGACCGATCAGGCCACAACAGCATTCCTCCACCTGAAGAAGGCACTCACCACAGCTCTTGTGCTCACCCTTCCAGACTTTGGACAGGATTTCATCAGAGTGTGATGCCTCTAGAGCCGTATGTGGCGTTGTGCTGCACCAGGGAGCAGGACCGGTTGCCTTCTTCAGCTGAGCACTAGCACCTCAGTACCGCAGCCTCGCTGCCTATGAGCGGGAGCTCATTGGGTTGGTACAGGCGGTACGACACTGGCGCCCATACCTTTGGGGTCGGCCATTCTCCATCCGAACGGACCACTACAGTTTGAAGTACCTGCTGGATCAGCGATTGTCAACCATCCCCCAGCACCACTGGGTAAGCAAACTACTTGGGTTTGATTTCAGGGTGGAATACCGACCAGGGCGCAACAACATTGTTGCAGACGCCCTGTCGCGCCGCGACATGGACGACGCTGCAATATTCTCCCTGTCAGGACCAGCATTCCAGGTGTTTGATCAACTCCGCCAGGCAGCAGCATCTCAGCCGGCCCTTGTCGCATTGCGCGACAAGATCCTGGTCGGCACACGCAAAACACCTTGGGCGTTTGTCGATGGACTCGTGCTGTTCAAAGGTCGTGCCTATCTCCCTCCCAAGTCCAGCATCCTCCAAGACATACTCGTGTCGACTCACGACGTGGGGCATGAAGGCGCGGAGAAGACACTGCATCGGTTTCGACGGGATTTTCACACTCCAAGGGCAAGGGCTATCATTCAGGACCTGGTTCGGCACTGCATCACCTGCCAGCGAAACAAGACTGAACATCTTCATCCAGCAGGCCTCCTCGCCCCTCTACCAGTACCAACGTCAGTCTGGTCAGATATATCAATGGACATCATCGAAGGCCTTCCCAAGGTTGGGGGCAAGTCTGTCATCCTGTTAGTTGTGGACCGCTTCTCCAAGTACGTGCACTTCATCGCTCTTCGACATCCATATTCAGCAGAAACAGTAGCATCAGTCTTCTTCTCGGAGGTAGTCAGACTCCATGGCCTTCCATCAACCATAGTGTCAGATCGTGATCCAGTGTTCACATCCACATTTTGGACAACATTCTTCAAGTTGATGGGCACCAAGCTACACATGAGTTCCGCATTCCATCCCCAGTCGGATGGTCAAACAGAAGCAGTCAACAAGACCATTGGCATGTACCTCCGGTGTTTGACAGGTGACCGTCCCCGACAATGGCTGCGATGGCTCCCTTGGGCAGAGTATGTCTATAACACCTCCTTCCACACTGCCCTCAAGGAGACTCCCTTCCGCATCATATATGGTAGGGATCCACCAGCATTACGAGAGTATGACCTAGAAGAGTGCCGAGTACCAGCAGTTACCCAGTCCATGACAGAAAGAGAAGAATTCTTGAGTGATGTACGCGCCCGACTGGAGCAGGCAGAGGTCGTAGCCAAACGTGCCTACGACCGTGGTCACAGAGCAGTGAGCTTCTCTCCAGGTGATTGGGTATGGCTGTGAGTTCGTCATCGCTCTCCAGCAACGCTCTCAGCGGCGATGCGCGGCAAGCTGAGGCCGCGCTACTTCGGGCCATACAAAGTGGCAGCCATGATCAATGAGGTGGCTTATCGCCTCGAACTGCCATCCACGGCTCAGATTCACAACGTGTTCCACGTTGGGTTACTAAAGAAATTTCTGGGCACTCCTCCAGATTCTCCACCACCACTCCCGCCAATTCATCACGGTGTTGCACGGCTGCAACCAGCACAGGCTCTGAAGGTTCGTCAAGCCAGAGGACTTCGCCAGATCCTTATTCAGTGGGATTCACTGCCTAGCTCAGCAGCAACTTGGGAAGACCTGGACGACTTCAGGAGGCAATATCCTCATTTTCAGCTCGAGGACGAGCTGATACTCGATGGGGGGAGAGATGTTATGTGGGGCGCCACTTACAGGCGCGGGCCTAAGGATAAGAGGCCTAGTTGAGTTTATCTAGAGATATTAGTTGAGAATATCCAGGGGTAATAGCAGATTAGAAGTTGTTGAGATTTTTTAGGAGAAGTTTATGGAGATAGAGTCAAGCAGTTAGGAGGCTGCGGCCAGGCAGCTGGCCTATATATGTAATGGAAAGTTATGAAATAAAGCAGGCAATGAATTATCTCCAAACTGTCTTTCGTCCCTGCTAATTCGGTCTCCCTCCTTGTTGCCCAACATAGATCGGCACCCAACCGATCGTCCACGCCACCTGCGGAGTCAGGGGCCGGCGCTTGCGCCCTTGCCACTTCCCCCCTACTGCCGACCACATAACAGGTTATAAATTCCATAATTACTAAATCAGTAAAGTATGGTGCAAATCAAGACACCAAAAAGAACACACAGGGAATTAGAATAGTAAATAGAAGAAATAAGCTTGCATGTGGGTTGTTCAAAGTCTCAGACAAGTGAACATAAGCTGCAAACCGAAATGACTTTGTCTCAAGGGTGAAAGGACAACTTAATTTACATGATGCATAGAAAATCCAAAAAGGATCTAATGTTTAGAAACTCTAAGCAACAATGCAAAACTTCAAAAAAGATCTAAGAAAAACAGAACATCTGTATGTACGGACAGACTTTTTTTTGGACCAAGAGCACCAATAATCTCTAATGTTTTATCACAGGGGAACTTCAAGGCAGCCTCAGTGCCTCACAATGTTCATCCTCATCTTTATCGTCAAAACCTCCTATCTAGCAACCACATGTCTGGTGCCGTTAACTGAAACACCCTATTTCATCTGGTGCTTCATGTCATTGCAACATGTACAATGCGGCGAGTGGCGACCCTGAAACAACCATGCGCTTCCATGCCAACTTTGCTACTGGAAAGCCTTAAGCCTCCAATGACATCAAAAGATTGGGGTCGGCCAACTTTATCTTGACCAGTAGCCAACTTTATCTAGCAACCACATATGTCTGGTGTCGTTAACTGAAACACCCGCTTCATGTCATTGCAACATGTACAATGCGGCGAGTGGTGACCCTGAAACAACTTTGCTACTGGAAAGCCTTAAGCCTACGATGACATCAAAAGATTGGGGTCGGTCAACTTTATCTTGACCAGTGGCTACTAATTGACATGATCCAGGCTTTGTCTATGTTTGAACTTAGGCAAAATTGAAAATGGAATATTAGCAAAACGGTTCTTAGAGAATAGTGCTATTGAGGCAAATCTGCCTGTAACTTATAGCAACACGGTAAGACTAGATGTGATGCCAACAAGTCACTGATAGTAGTAGTAGTATCACTAAGAACTTTGATGGGTGTAGCACTGTAGCATTCATTATGAATGTGATAGTACCTATTCGATACCAAAAAAATCACAGATGTTGAAGTTTGCATTTTTTTTTGTTCTATATGTAGGTATACATTCGCCACCATGATCGTCGAAATATTTACAGGACCAGTTAGGTATCCAGAATAATATTGTTTACTTTTTATCAAAACTTACTAGTTGAAAGACCAGTGATCACCATGCCACATTTAAGTGGTTGATGAAAATGAAATTAAGAATTTGACTAATGCTACAGCCTACAGCAACACAGTTGGGTACAATATTTTCGTTTTGTATGGATTTTATTATTAATACAGAAATAATCAGTGTCATAGAGTAAAAGAGTAATGCCACATGCAATTTATACACCCTGGCAACATGTCCAAACACTTATGCAGGAGAAGATACTAGGTTGTGGCAAGCAATAACTAATTTCATCATTTCATTATTGTCCTGCTCGCAAGAGTAGCGAGCAGAACGTTACATGTGCCATGACTTCCGGGGCCTATTAGCTAACTTCTAGCTAACGTATTCAGTAAGAGTTGATAGATAGTGTTCAGTTTCCAGGTACCATAATCAATTCACACGACCAGCAGCTGCACCCAATTTGCCGTTTTTTAGTTTGGTCGGCTAACTGATATCCTAAGAATGTCCCACCCAATTCACACGACCAGCAGCTGCACCCAATTTGCCATTTTTAAGCTCGGTCAGCTAACTCATATCCTAAGAATGTCCCACCCAATTCACACGACCAGCAGCTGCACCCAATTTGACATTTTTAAGCTCGGTCAGCTAACTGATATCCTAAGAATGTCTCACCCCATTCCTACACGACGCGCCAAATCCAGCGAAGTCTAGTATAACATCAGTTCAAGCACTAGGTACAGCATCTGCAAACTGCATCACGTCCATTACCCGGTCCTTGGGTCGCCAGTTGGAGACGAGGCCGCTGGTAGAGAGCGCGGCGGTGGTAGCTTCGTCGATCCCCTCGTGGCGATAGTCGCACAGCACGACCACCTGGGGCAGGTACGCCTCGGACGCCGGCTTCTCCACCTCGGGGACCTCCAACCCGTTCTTGGGCTCCGGCCCGCTGGCGACGGGGAGGTCATCCGCGACGTGGTTCTGGTGGTGGTTGTGGTGGTGATGGGGTAGCGGCGGCACCGGGGCCAATGACGGCGACGGCGAGGACGAGGAGTGGCCGAACCTGGACGCCATGAGATCTCCCAATGCCATCGACGTTTGCTGGGTTGGTGGGGGAGGGGTTTAGGGTTAGGGTTTAGATGCGGCTGGGAGGATGGAGAGAGGGGGGGTGTAGGTAGGTGGGAGGAGAAGCGGCGTCTCGGACTCTCGGTGCGGGAGGAAGCAGGCGACGCCGAGCAAGGAGAGCGATTGACGACGAGAAAGTAAAATAAAACTGCTATAAAACTAAAACTAGTAGCTTACTCGCGCCTTATTCGAATTTTTTTCCTAAACAGTCAACATATTAGTTTAATTTTAATCCGTATCGACTGATATTATTTCTATAGAGTTTTGTATTTATAAATTATAGTTACAGCAATCTAAACAGCCGACTTTAATTCGGAACGAACAGCTTAAACTAAGCTGAGCTATGTATACAATAATAAAAAGATATTATTGTATATATATATAGAAGCATATCGCATAGTTGTGACAATATTATATATGGAACGTATATTTGTAGCAATGAGATTTTATAGTTTTGAGATGCAGTACCATGAGCACTTGGGGAATTATATTACAATGTTTGTGGTTGAGTCTATAAATCAACAGAGTTTTTGTATGCACCAAAATAAAGTCTGGTCTTGAAGACCATCCAAAAACAGCATGTCAAAAGCATTTTTAATCTTCATGGACTTCGTGTTCATCTTTTTCGATATGTGAAGTTTCTTTCTTAATATGAAAAATAGTAAAAAAAAATTGTTAGAAAAATTGATTATTTAGTTTGCCAATGCAAATGGACAACTCTGGTCTTGGTAGAGTTGGTACTTGGTAGGCATGCGTAAGGGTCCACAAACTGCTCGACTAATCATGCTAACCGGTTGGTTAGTCTGTTATCGGTGCTGGCAGGTAAGGCCGATACCCGGTTATGGATTTTGATTTTGAAAAAAAAAATGCAAAATTTGAAAACTTTTGATGCCATTTTTTGTATAAATAATATGGATTATTTAAAGACTTACTACTGAAACTAAATTTCAAAATACGTAATGGATTTCAAACTAAAAATCATAGAAGTTTCAGAAAAATACAAAAAAAGAAAAAACCTGATATATCTGCTAGTATTACCGATTAACCGCTCCCCAAAGCCGATAAATCGATGTATATGACTGATTAACCGGCAACCGAGTAGGAGCTAGGGTTTAAGGGATTTTTTCTCCTTTTCACTAGAAATCTTTTCAAATTATGATTGCTACATGCAATATGGGCTAACAATACTTTAGATGAGCTAGCAAGTTAGGTCCAAGTAGAAGCTAAGTGAAATGACGAGACACCAAAGTTGAGCAAGGCAACTAACTCAATTCATTAAGAAAGGCTAATTATGGACTTAAGAGCATAAGAACAAGTAATGCACCCATCATATGCATTAAAAGTAGTCATGTGTGACACGAACTTTTAGAGTATATTTCGATGTTTCTGGGAGCCTAGAGGAACACGCGTGCATAATGGCCAGCATCAAAGTTAGCACCATCTAATGATACAAAGTCTAATTTCAATATAAGAGGCATTATGCAACAAGAGCTTGATGGAAATAGGCATAGGGTTAGGTCTAGCATGGGCCAACAAAAGAAACAAGATATGGGCTTGGGCCACAGAGCATGTAAACTATGCACTTCTATATCTATATCTATACTATACTTAAAGCACCAGTTTCAACGGTCGTCATGCGTCATTTTTTACAAATAACCCCTCGCATCTATTTCAAATTAATCTGATGCACGTCTATAGATGTCAAACGACGTCCGACATGAGCTATATGCACGTGGGCCACAACTATGGCACAGGCACGTCATGTCGGCCTGCTAACTGTGTCGAGCCAACCCGTTAGCCCGTCGATCCATTTAATTAAATCAGCGTAACGACGCCCGACGCGGACTAGATGCACGCGGGCCACAACTACGGCACAGACACATCGTACCGGTCTGCTAAGTGTGTCGGGCCAGCCCGTTAACCCGTCAATCCATTTAATTAAATCAGCGTAAAATGTTAAAAAATAGTGAAGGAGGTGGGGTTCGAACCCATGCTCTGAAGGAAGAAGGGCGAGAGACACTGGGTGAAACTGTCTAACCAGCATAACATCACGCTAAGATGTTTTTAATATTGAATATAAATTGTATATAGGTATATACGTTGTTTTTGTAAAATAAAAAAAATTGTGTCGGGCCGGGCCAGCACTACGGGCCGAGGCTACAGCCCAAGCACGACACGACGTTCTTGGCTTTTGCAAGCATTAGGTCGTTTCTGAGACCACATTGGCAATGGACTATGTGGTGTTTGAGTTTGCTGAATTGGATGGAACAGCAATGATTTGTCACACTAACAGCAAAATGAAAGGTTATTTGTTGGTTTTAAATGTTAGTAATTGCTACGAAGTAACATAATTAATATGGAGCGCATCCAGTTTTTATTGATGCCTGACTTTAGCAATCACTCCATATTTTGATCTATCTTTTTTATAAGTTTGACTTCATGGGACTTATTTTAGAAACTTGATCTCACAAACTTTCTCTTATTTGGTCTCTGTATGATGGAATTATGTCATTTTATAATCTCTGTTCATTCAGTCAATCGTTGTGAACTCTCTTCTAATCGCTTACTTCATTGGCCATGTTGTACCAAGACATATTTGTATGGAGTAAACAATAACATCAGTTAGTCAAATCAAAAAATATATTATACAGAGAGCGGAGACAATCAATAAAAAATCTTGATTTTTTTGATGGATAGTTTACGTGGGTATTGTTGTAAGCCGTCGCAACGCACGGGCAACCAACTAGTTGCCTTTAAAGCTCACTTGACATGTTCCATATGGCACCAGATACCATACCAAATAGGAAACTCAAAGAACTTGTAAATTTACACGGTTGGGTATATAACTCATCAGACATGTCTAGTGACTTTCCCAGATGCTTACATCAGATTGCCAAGATTAACGACTAGTTTATAGCATTGTTTTCAAGTCGGGCGACTAGCTGGTCGATCCAGTGGACCGACCAGGCGCCTAATCGCGATTAGGGCGATGATTAGGACGCCTAATCGGTCTTGTGACTATTGACTAGAGTTGTAGAGCAGATAGAAGTCATAGAACAAAACGTTGGTGTTGTGAATGTGATGGTAAGAACCAAGAAGGCAAGAACTAGAGACTGTAGACATAATGGTAATAAGATATAAAAGGGGGAGGAGGGGAGCTCATCTTGTCCGTCATAAGTTGTCACTGGTGCTGGTCTGGAGCCAACACCGGTGACTTGGAGAAGCCGAAAGTGTGTGCGGAGCCAGCGCGGGTGGACTGCAGCATCCGCCTGTTACTGCACTGGACGGTTGCAGGTGACTGCAGTAGACCCTAGCCACCACAGGTTGGAGACAACGGGTTGGAGAGGGGCGTGGGCAGACTTCGGTGAGGGGAGGCAAGCTGTTTATGTGACTGTAGATGGGCCAAAAAACAATAAAGCCCAATAGTAAACCCTAGCCGCCACTAGATGACTAGAAACCCTCAAATCGGACGCCTAATCAATGATATGGACGCTTAATCAGACGATCTAGACGTCAAGAAAGTCTGATCGAGTCATCCGGCTAATCGACCACTTTTAGGCGACCAACCCGACTAATCGTGATTAGTCAGACGACTTGTAAACAGAGGTTTATAGTCGTTGGAAGGGCATCAACGTGTCTGGTGTAGCACATGGCTGAGCACCGGACATATCTAGTGCCCCTAAAATCTTTAAGTGGGATTATACTGCTTAAATTCTATTGAAGGGGTATAACTACACCCATCGGTCGGCCTTAGCTTCTATCCCAGGACCACTAGCACTTGCATACACATCTTGAGGATTGTGAACACTTCACTCACTTCAAACACATAGGTCGTCACTTGAGTGAGATTGGAGAGCTCCTAGTGTGTTGTGTAGTGTTCATGCATCTTGTGGAACTAGTGGAGTGAGTTGGACTGGTTCTACACCTATTACTCTTGGTGATTGTCATCACCTGGATGGTTTGGTGATTCTGGGATTTTTTAGCGGCTATTAGTGATTGTTGCTAGCTCTGGTCATTCTTGTGAGGGGCTCTTATGCTCTTCCCCACAACGGATTCATGAAGACAAACTATATTGGGATAGTGGCATGTTCGAGAGTCGCTCTAGTGTGATTCTTATGATGTCATTATCATGGGCTTGGCTTGTTATACTAATTAGCACGTGAATCACCTAGTTCAGACTCGCCATAACGAGTATGTAAGTTTCTAGCAAGCAACTAAACCTCGAGGATTGATATCATGTTATCTCTTGCCCCATATGGTTTGCTCTCTGAACTATCCTAACAATTATGTATACTTGCTACTAATTCATCGACCTTTTGTATATCTATTGTTGGTTATCTTTCTCATGCTTAACCCATAGCTTGATATGTTCATACAACAAGCCATTAGCTCATTTAGAAAAATAGTCTATAACAAAACTAGAGCAAGTGATTGCTTCCGCATATTTTTTGTATTATCTCTAGTTACGCTGTTAGAAAAAAGTTATAAGCTATCACCCCATCTATCCATCTAGGTCCTTTTAGGTATGATCCCAAAGCTTAGTTTTAGTTGAAATTTTTTAGGGTTTCTCTAGGGAATTTCCGAATAAGGGTGCTCTATTGGGTTGGTTAGTTAAGCCTAAAATTTTGGGACTTGTGCCCAAAAATTATGAGGTGGTTCTATTAGAACAATGTTGGCAGTTCACACCAAACTGGCCCGATATGTACCAGTTGAGCCCCAATGGCTAGTTCAAGAGAGAGATATTTATACCTCCAAATCTCCACCTTTGGTTGTTGCTAGTTCTAGTGTTTCCCTTATACATTTGAAAATCTTTGAGACACTCCCCACATTTCTCTTGGTGACAATTGAGCCTTAGGGTTGAATCCATTTGGTGGGTTTGAGTGGGATCCAAATTTAGAGAAAAAGATAGTGTCGGCGTTTCGAGACTGGGGGGTCCCTAAGCCGACGAGTGAATGTGCCGCATGCCCCAGCCCAGATGGGTCGAGCGCGTGGGCGAGCGCGAAGGGGGGAAGCGAGGTGGCCGGAGACGGGCGTGAGAGAGGTGGAAATCCCGTGGCCTTCGTGTTCGTCCCGCGCCCAGGTCGGGTGCGCTTGCAGTAGGGGGTTACAAGCGTCCACGCGGGTGAGGGAAGTGAGCGGCCCCAAGAGAGCGCCTGTCTCGTCCTCGTCCCCGCGCGGCCAACCCTCTCTAAGAGGGCCCTGGTCCTTCCTTTTATAGGCGTAAGGAGAGGATCCAGGTGTACAATGGGGGTGTAGCAGAGTGCTACGTGTCTAGCGGGGGAGAGCTAGCGCCCTAAGTACATGCCAATGTGGCAGCCGGAGAGATCTTGGCACCCAGCTGGTGTGATGTCGTGGCTGTCGGAGGAGCAACGGAGCCTGGCGGAGGGACAGCTATCGGAGCGGTTGAGTCCCTGTTGACGTCCTCCTGCTTCCGTAAGAGAGCTGAGAGTCGCCGTCGTCACAGGGCTTGCGGGGCGCCATCATTGCCTATCTGGCGGAGCTAGCCAGATGGGACACCGGTCTTGTTCTCTGCGGCCCGAGTCGGCTCGGGGTAGGGTGATGATGGCGCTTCCTGTTGACGTGGCTGGCCTGCGCCCTAGGTCGGGCGACGTGGAGGCTCCTCCGAAGCCGAGGTCGAGTCTGTCTTCCATGGCCGAGGCCGAGCCCGAGCCCCTGGGTCGGGCGAGGCGGAGGTCGTTCGGCAGAGGCCAGGGCGGAGTCCGAGCCCTGGGGTCGGGCGAAGCGGAGTTCGTCGTCTTCTGGGGCTGAGCCCGAGTCCGAGCCCTGGGTCGGGCAGAGCGGAGTTCGCCGTCTTCCGGGGCCTAGCCCGAGTCCGAGCCCTGGGTCGGGCGGAGCGGAGTTCGCCGTCTTCCGGGGCCTAGCCCGAGTCCGAGCCCTGGGTCGGGCGGAGCGGAGTTCGCCGTCTTCCGGGGCCTAGCCCGAGTCCGAGCCCTGGGTCGGGCGGAGCGGAGTTCGCTGTCTTCCGGGGCTTAGCCCGAGTCCGAGCCCTGGGTCGGGCGGAGCGGAGTTCGCCGTCTTCCGGGGCTTAGCCCGAGTCCGAGCCCTGGGTCGGGCGGAGCGGAGTTTCCTATGGTGCCTTTGGCAAGACCTGACTGCCATTTAATTAAATCAGCGTAAAATGTTAAAAAATAGTGAAGGAGGTGGGGTTCGAACCCATGCTCTGAAGGAAGAAGGGCGAGAGACACTGGGTGAAATTGTCTAACCAGCATAACATCACGCTAAGATTTTTTAATATTGAATATAAATTGTATATAGGTATATACGTTGTTTTTGTAAAAT
Source organism: Zea mays (assembly GCF_902167145.1). NCBI lineage: Eukaryota > Viridiplantae > Streptophyta > Magnoliopsida > Poales > Poaceae > Zea > Zea mays. The sequence continues at coordinate 156,634,427 of NC_050097.1, read as the reverse complement.
AAAAAAAAATCGTGTCGGGCCGGGCCAGCACTACGGGCCGAGGCTACAGCCCAAGCACGACACGACGTTCTTGGCTTTTGCAAGCATTAGGTCGTTTCTGAGACCACATTGGCAATGGACTATGTGGTGTTTGAGTTTGCTGAATTGGATGGAACAGCAATGATTTGTCACACTAACAGCAAAATGAAAGGTTATTTGTTGGTTTTAAATGTTAGTAATTGCTACGAAGTAACATAATTAATATGGAGCGCATCCAGTTTTTATTGATGCCTGACTTTAGCAATCACTCCATATTTTGATCTATCTTTTTTATAAGTTTGACTTCATGGGACTTATTTTAGAAACTTGATCTCACAAACTTTCTCTTATTTGGTCTCTGTATGATGGAATTATGTCATTTTATAATCTCTGTTCATTCAGTCAATCGTTGTGAACTCTCTTCTAATCGCTCACTTCATTGGCCATGTTGTACCAAGACATATTTGTATGGAGTAAACAATAACATCAGTTAGTCAAATCAAAAAATATATTATACAGAGAGCGGAGACAATCAATAAAAAATCTTGATTTTTTTGATGGATAGTTTACGTGGGTATTGTTGTAAGCCGTCGCAACACACGGGCAACCAACTAGTTGCCTCTAAAGCTCACTTGACATGTTCCATATGGCACCAGATACCATACCAAATAGGAAACTCAAAGAACTTGTAAATTTACACGGTTGGGTATATAACTCATCAGACATGTCTAGTGACTTTCCCAGATGCTTACATCAGATTGCCAAGATTAACGACTAGTTTATAGCATTGTTTTCAAGTCGGGCGACTAGCTGGTCGATCCAGTGGACCGACCAGGCGCCTAATCGCGATTAGGGCGATGATTAGGACGCCTAATCGGTCCTGTGACTATTGACTAGAGTTGTAGAGCAGATAGAAGTCATAGAACAAAACATTGGTGTTGTGAATGTGATGGTAAGAACCAAGAAGGCAAGAACTAGAGACTGTAGACATAATGGTAATAAGATATAAAAGGGGGAGGAGAGGAGCTCATCTTGTCCGTCATAAGTTGTCACTGGTGCTGGTCTGGAGCCAACACCGGTGACTTGGAGAAGCCGAAAGTGTGTGCGGAGCCAGCGCGGGTGGACTGCAGCATCCGCCTGTTACTGCACTGGACGGTTGCAGGTGACTGCAGTAGACCCTAGCCACCACAGGTTGGAGACAACGGGTTGGAGAGGGGCGTGGGCAGACTTCGGTGAGGGGAGGCAAGCTGTTTATGTGACTGTAGATGGGCCAAAAAACAATAAAGCCCAATAGTAAACCCTAGCCGCCACTAGATGACTAGAAACCCTCAAATCGGATGCCTAATCAATGATATGGACGCTTAATCAGACGATCTAGACGTCAAGAAAGTCTGATCGAGTCATCCGGCTAATCGACCACTTTTAGGCGACCAACCCGACTAATCGTGATTAGTCAGACGACTTGTAAACAGAGGTTTATAGTCGTTGGAAGGGCATCAACGTGTCTGGTGTAGCACATGGCTGAGCACCGGACATATCTAGTGCCCCTAAAATCTTTAAGTGGGATTATACTGCTTAAATTCTATTGAAGGGGTATAACTACACCCATCGATCGGCCTTAGCTTCTATCCCAGGACCACTAGCACTTGCATACACATCTTGAGGATTGTGAACACTTCACTCACTTCAAACACATAGATCGTCACTTGAGTGAGATTGGAGAGCTCCTAGTGTGTTGTGTAGTGTTCATGCATCTTGTGGAACTAGTGGAGTGAGTTGGACTGGTTCTACACCTATTACTCTTGGTGATTGTCATCACCTGGATGGTTTGGTGATTCTGGGATTTTTTAGCGGCTATTAGTGATTGTTGCTAGCTCTGGTCATTCTTGTGAGGGGCTCTTATGCTCTTCCCCACAACGGATTCATGAAGACAAACTATATTGGGATAGTGGCATGTTCGAGAGTCGCTCTAGTGTGATTCTTATGATGTCATTATCATGGGCTTGGCTTGTTATACTAATTAGCACGTGAATCACCTAGTTCAGACTCGCCATAACGAGTATGTAAGTTTCTAGCAAGCAACTAAACCTCGAGGATTGATATCATGTTATCTCTTGCCCCATATGGTTTGCTCTCTGAACTATCCTAACAATTATGTATACTTGCTACTAATTCATCGACCTTTTGTATATCTATTGTTGGTTATCTTTCTCATGCTTAACCCATAGCTTGATATGTTCATACAACAAGCCATTAGCTCATTTAGAAAAATAGTCTATAACAAAACTAGAGCAAGTGATTGCTTCCGCATATTTTTTGTATTATCTCTAGTTACGCTGTTAGAAAAAAGTTATAAGCTATCACCCCATCTATCCATCTAGGTCCTTTTAGGTATGATCCCAAAGCTTAGTTTTAGTTGAAATTTTTTAGGGTTTCTCTAGGGAATTTCCGAATAAGGGTGCTCTATTGGGTTGGTTAGTTAAGCCTAAAATTTTGGGACTTGTGCCCAAAAATTATGAGGTGGTTCTATTAGAACAATGTTGGCAGTTCACACCAAACTGGCCCGATATGTACCAGTTGAGCCCCAATGGCTAGTTCAAGAGAGAGATATTTATACCTCCAAATCTCCACCTTTGGTTGTTGCTAGTTCTAGTGTTTCCCTTATACATTTGAAAATCTTTGAGACACTCCCCACATTTCTCTTGGTGACAATTGAGCCTTAGGGTTGAATCCATTTGGTGGGTTTGAGTGGGATCCAAATTTAGAGAAAAAGATAGTGTCGGCGTTTCGAGACTGGGGGGTCCCTAAGCCGACGAGTGAATGTGCCGCATGCCCCAGCCCAGATGGGTCGAGCGCGTGGGCGAGCGCGAAGGGGGGAAGCGAGGTGGCCGGAGACGGGCGTGAGAGAGGTGGAAATCCCGCGGCCTTTGTGTTCGTCCCGCGCCCAGGTCGGGTGCGCTTGCAGTAGGGGGTTACAAGCGTCCACGTGGGTGAGGGAAGCGAGCGGCCCCAAGAGAGCGCCTGTCTCGTCCTCGTCCCCGCGCGGCCAACCCTCTCTAAGAGGGCCCTGGTCCTTCCTTTTATAGGCGTAAGGAGAGGATCCAGATGTACAATGGGGGTGTAGCAGAGTGCTACGTGTCTAGCGGGGGAGAGCTAGCGCCCTAAGTACATGCCAATGTGGCAGCCGGAGAGATCTTGGCACCCAGCTGGTGTGATGTCGTGGCTGTCGGAGGAGCAACGGAGCCTGGCGGAGGGACAGCTATCGGAGCGGTTGAGTCCCTGCTGACGTCCTCCTGCTTCCATAAGAGAGCTGAGAGTCGCCGTCGTCACAGGGCTTGCGGGGCGCCATCATTGCCTATCTGGCGGAGCTAGCCAGATGGGACACCGGTCTTGTTCTCTGCGGCCCGAGTCGGCTCGGGGTAGGGTGATGATGGCGCTTCCTGTTGACGTGGCTGGCCTGCGCCCTAGGTCGGGCGACGTGGAGGCTCCTCCGAAGCCGAGGTCGAGTCTGTCTTCCATGGCCGAGGCCGAGCCCGAGCCCCTGGGTCGGGCGAGGCGGAGTTCGTCGTCTTCTGGGGCTGAGCCCGAGTCCGAGCCCTGGGTCGGGTGGAGTGGAGTTCGCCGTCTTCCGGGGCCTAGCCCGAGTCCGAGCCCTGGGTCGGGCGGAGCGGAGTTCGCCGTCTTCCGGGGCCTAGCCCGAGTCCGAGCCCTAGGTCGGGCGGAGCGGAGTTCGCCGTCTTCCGGGGCCTAGCCCGAGTCCGAGCCCTGGGTCGGGCGGAGCGGAGTTCGCCGTCTTCCGGGGCTTAGCCCGAGTCCGAGCCCTGGGTCGGGCGGAGCGGAGTTCACCGTCTTCCGGGGCTTAGCCCTAGTCCGAGCCCTGGGTCGGGCGGAGCGGAGTTCGCCGTCTTCCGGGGCTTAGCCCGAGTCCGAGCCCTGGGTCGGGCGGAGCGGAGTTCGTCGTCTTCCGGGGCTTAGCCCGAGTCCGAGCCCTAGGTCGGGCGGAGCGGAGTTCGCCGTCTTCCGGGGCTTAGCCCGAGTCCGAGCCCTGGGTCGGGCGGAGCGGAGTTTCCTATGGTGCCTTTGGCAAGGCCTGACTGCCTGTCAGTCTCACTCTGTCAAGTGGCACTGCAGTCGGAGTGGCGCAGGCGGCGCTGTCCTTCTGTCAGACCGGTCAGTGGAGCGACGAAGTGACGGCGGTCACTTCGGCTCTGCCGGGGGCGCGCGTCAGGATAAAGGTGTCAGGCCACCTTTGTGTTAAATGCTCCTGCGACTCGGTCGGTCGGCGCGGCGATTTAGTCAGGGTTGCTTCTTAGCGAAGGCAAGGCCTCGGGCGAGCCGGAGACGTGTCCGCCGTTGGAGGGGGGCCTCGGGCGAGACGGAAATCCCTCGGTGTCGACTGCCCTTGTCCGAGGCTAGGCTCGGGCGAGGCGTGATCGAGTCGCTCGTATGGACTGATCCCTGACTTAATCGCACCCATCAGGCCTCTGCAGCTTTATGCTGATGGGGGTTACCAGCTGAGAATTAGGCGTCTTGAGGGTACCCCTAATTATGGTCCCCGACAGTAGCCCCCGAGCCTCGAAGGGAGTGTTAGCACTCGCTTGGAGGCTTTCGTCGCACTTTTTTGCAAGGGGACCAGCCTTTCTCGGTTGCATTTTGTTCCAGTGGGTGCGCGCGAGCGCACCCGCCGGGTGTAGCCCCCGAGGCCTCGGAGGAGTGGTTTCACTCCTCCGAGGTCTTAATGCCTTGTGTAATGCTTCGGCTGGTCTGGTTGTTCCCTCATGCGAACTGGCCGTAGCCCGGGTGCACGGTCGGGGCCCAAGTTCTCGGGCTGGTATGTTGACGCTGTCAACGGTTCGGCCGGAGCCGGTTTTGCGAGAGCAGTCCCCGAGCCTCCGCACAGGGCGAGAGGGCGATCAGGGACAGACTCGGCTTTTTTACATACGCCCCTACGTCGCCTTTCCGCAAGGAGGAGGGGGGAGAGCGCCATGTTACCCTCGATGGGCACCGAACATGGTGTCTCCGGTGAGCTGCAAGCGGGTAATCCGAGTAGACGTCTGTGCCCCATTCGTTGGGGGTCGGCTAGGGGCCCAGAGGCACGCCCAAAAGTACCTGCGGGTGATCTGCCGGACCCGGTCCCCTGGCGACGGGGTCCGAGGGCTCGATGCCTCCCTCCGATGGGATTACGTTACAAGATCGCTCCCGCTGGTCTCGGAAATGTCCTAGGGTACCTCGGGAGCGCAACCCGAGCCTTGGGTATGTATCGAACGTACCCCTGGTCATCCCTCGCTCGGCGTCTGAGGCGACTGTGAACCCTTCGGGGGCCAGTCTTCGAACCCCTGATCAGTAATGGGCGCGGAGCCCGAGTAGCCTGAGGCGGCCGTGGAGCCCTTCGGGGGGCCGGCCTTCGAACCTCTGACCAGTAGTGGGTGTAGGGCCCACGCGATCTGAGGCGGCTGTTGAACCCCTCGGGGGGCCAGCCTTCGAACCTCTGATCAGTAGGGGGGGCTCGGAGCCCAGTTCCTTCACAGGGAAGGATCCTTTTCGGGGTATCCCCCTTTCCCGGTCCCTATTGCAGGAGATAGAGAAAGAGGAAAAAAGGAAAAGGATACGAAATCGAACGACGTGGCGTACCTTTTTTGGCGCGGTTATTACGGCGAAGGCGAAGCGTCGCCCGCTTCTCCTGCCAGAAGCGCCGCCTGTCCCGCCGCGGAGTTAATGCGATGGGGCGAGTGGTTGGCAGGGCGGCTGTTGCGCGTGCGCGAGCCGTTCGAGGAACGGATCACGGGCGCCCTGTCTTCACGCCGTGAGAGGGGGTTCTCTTGCCGCCCCCGGATGGGACGTGAGCCTGGCCGACGACGTGACCGCTGCTCCCGCCCGCCTGCCACCGTCATTACTGCCGGCCCACTTTCGGCTGCATTGACCGTCGCGCCAGGCTGGCGCTGCTGGGTCGTGCGCTGGGCCGCCTCGAGTCGCGGTATTGGTTCCGCAACCGAAGAGGCGCGGTGGTGGCGCAAGTGGCGGTGCAGTTGCTTGCATGCAGCATCCGGCGCGCTGGTTGCGTGACGCGTGGGCCTGGGCCTCCATGCTGGCGTGTTGGGAGTCGGGGAAGCGCGTCCACCTGGCGCGGTTGCATGCCGCCTGCATGGCTGCCCGCCCCTTCCGCCCGTTGGTCTGGGCAGAAGTGGGGGGTCTCTTGTAACCGCTGGGCAGTTGTGTGCACCACGAGCGACGGTTTGGCTTCTTCTGCTCTAAGTCGGTTTGCATGACATGCGGGACCCAGCCCCCGCGCCGCAGGGGAGGGCCTTGGAGCGTGTTGGAGAAGACTCAGCCTGTGACGTTTGGGGGCGCACGTAGGGAGAGTTGCCTTTAAAAGGAGGGCGACCCCTTTCGGGAGGCGACCATGTCTTCTCCCTTCCTTATGCATCGCGTCTTTTCACCTTCCAAGCCCCCGGATGGGGGGAACCCGCCGTCTTTTCGCCTCATCGTTGGAGGAACGCAACTCTGTGGGAGTTGGTACCTTTCAGCCATCGTTCGGCTTCAAGGATTTTCATCATGCAGCCCGGCTGCACCCCTCCACCGGCGGTCACCCAAGATGGTGACCTCCAGCTTGATGGTGGGGGAAAGCGAGCCGGGCTGCGGCCTCTCCCCCTCCCTCAGCCTCAAGGATTTTCATCACCAAGGCAGGGGAGGAGAGTGTGCCGAGTTGGGGTCGGCCCCTGCGTGGGCGGTGGCCCGCTCCTTCACTCAGTGATGGGGGGGAGGGGCGGTTGTCGTCCGTGGCGCTGGCAGCTGCAGCGTGCCCGGCTTTCGGACGCGAGTGGCTTCGGAGCCGCTCGCGGCACCGGCGTCTGCCACGGCAGCTGGAAGAGGTTCTTCCGCCGGCGCGATAGCCAAGGCAGGCCACGGACCGACCTCCAACTCTACGGCCTTCTACCCGTCCTTGCCTTACGAGTTTTGGCATGGGCGGGGGCCTCCTGGCAGCAGCATCCGCCCTGAGGTCAGTGCTGCCGCTGTTCGGCCCCCCGGAGCAGAAGTCGTCGTCGTCGCCGCTGCTGGAGCAGGTGACGGCGCGCCGTTCGTCGGTCTTCCGTTGCTCCGCAGGCCTTCCCTCATGGAGTGGGGTTGTTCGTACCCGTGGAGGGGGAACCGGAGTTCCGTTTGTAATGGCACTTTGAATGCCAGGGTTTTTTGTTCATTATGGCTGTCGAGGCCTGAACATGTATGTAATTTTGGCACGGAGCCGTGTTTTTTCCTCATTTTCGAGCACTAAGACTCGCCTGTCGATTATCTGAACCGCTTCACCAAGCATGAGTCGCCCCGTGTCAAGGTGACGAGTGAGGTATCCGTATCCCGGAGGCGTAGGAATCCCTCGGCTCGATCGACCTTGTTGTCTGAGGCTCCTCTAGCTTAGTTAAAGAGACCCCTTGGCCGCTCTTCGACGAGCCGAGGCCAGGGGTAGCGATATCAGCACGAACAGAGGCGGAGTTGGCTCGAAAATGAAAACCTGGTTGGCCGAAGCCTAACCGGGTTGTCCGTCAGCGGGGCCGATGCCGGAGTTGATCAGCCGAGGCCTCGGATCGGGCTGGCGCCCTTGGAAGATGGTTGGCCGAGGCCCTAGGGGTAACCGGCCGAGCCGCCTGCTCGGGCCAGATTCCCGGAGAAGTCCCTGGACCGCGTCGCCGTCCGAGGCTGGGTCGGACCTCGCTGAAGGTGTCGTCGATGCCGAGGGTGCTACAGCCCCCTTCCAGCGTGAAGACCCGAGCCTGCAGGATCAGATTGTCTTGTAGCGTGTGCCTTCTGCGGCTGCTGAGGCCAGAACACACACCCTCGCTGCGTTGTAAAGCTGTGTCTCTTTTCCTCTTATTTCGAGTATCTAGACTTTTTTGTCGGTAACAGGGATGTTTGTGCGAGCGAGAGTTGCTTCTCGCGGAAGGTGATGAGTGAGGTATCCGTATCCCGGAGGCGTGGGAGTCCCTCGGCTCGGTCGGCCTTGCCGCTTACGCGTACTTTCACCCGTCCATGAGGCCCTGTCACCGACTCAGTCGAGAAGGCTCGAAGGATCGCTTCGGCAGAAGAGCTTCCGAACGTAAAGACTTGTTCAGTCCGCGGGATCACTTTATCCGAACGCGAGTTACTTATCGCAGAAGGTGATGAGTGAGGTATCCGTATCCCGGAGGCGTAGGAGTCCCTCGGCTTGGTCAGCCTTGGCTGCTTACGTGTACTCCGTCGTTTTCAGGATCCGCTTTTCGAAGTAGTCAAAAAGCACGAAAGATATTCTGCTAAAAGAGATCTTTTTTCGAGGAAAATTTCGACGCAGAGGGGGTCCCCCCCTTTTAGCCCCCGAGGGAGGGTCGGGCTTTGCCGAGGCGAGGCCGACCCTTCCTTGATGACTAAACTTTGCATGGGTGCGAGGTATATGAACAACTTGAAAACATCTTAAGGGTAGAAGCGACGTAGCTGTTGGATGTTCCAAGCGTTGCCGTAGACCTCGCCTTGACTGTTGGCCAGCTTGTACGTTCCGGGCTTCAGAACTTTGGCGATGACGAATGGCCCCTCCCAGGGAGGCGTGAGCTTGTGCCTCCCTCGGGCGTCTTGCCGTAGCCGAAGCACCAGGTCGCCCACCTGGAGGTCTCGGGACCGGACCCCTCGGGCGTGGTAGCGTCGCAGGGACTGCTGGTACCGCGCCGAGTGTAGTAAGGCCTTGTCCCGAGCCTCTTCCAGCTGGTCCAGCGAGTCTTCTCGGCTAACTTGGTTGCTTTGATCGCTGTAGGCCCTCGTCCTCGGGGAGCCGTATTCCAGGTCAGTGGGCAAGACGGCCTCGGCCCCATAGACCAGGAAGAACGGCGTGAAACCCGTGGCTCGGCTCGGCGTTGTCCTCAGGTTCCAGACCACCGAGGGGAGTTCCTTCATTCATCGCTTGCCGAACTTGCTGAGGTCGTTGTAAATCCGAGGCTTGAGCCCTTGTAGAATCATGTCGTTGGCACGCTCTACTTGCCCATTCGACATGGGATGAGCCACGGCGGCCCAGTCCACCCAAATGTGGTGATCCTCGCAGAAGTCCAAGAATTTTCTGCCAGTGAACTGGGTGCCGTTGTCGGTGATGATGGAGTTTGGGACCCTGAAGCGATGGATGACGTTGGTGAAGAACGCCACCGCCTGCTCGGACCTGATGCTGTTCAGAGGTCGGACCTCGATCCACTTGGAGAATTTGTCGATGGCGACCAGCAGGTGCGTGTAGCCCCCGGGCGCCTTCTGCAAGGGACCGACGAGGTCCAGACCCCACACAGCAAAGGGCCAGGTGATGGGCATCGTCTGCAGAGCCTGGGCGGGCAGGTGGGTCTGCTTCGCATAGAATTGGCACCCTTCGCAGGTGCGGACAATTCTAGTGGCGTCAGCCACCGCCGTTGGCCAGTAGAAGCCTTGCCGGAAAGCATTCCCGACAAGGGCTCGAGGCGCTGCATGATGGCCGCAAGCCCCCGAGTGTATCTCTTGCAGGAGTTCCTAACCTTCGGCGATGGAGATGCATCGCTGGAGGATGCCCGAGGGGCTGCGGTGGTAGAGCTCCTTCTCATCGCCCAGCAAGACGAACGACTTGGCGCGTCGCGCTACCCGCCGAGCCTCGGCTTGGTCGAGGGGTAGCTCTCCTTGGCGGAGATATTGCAGGTACGGGGTCTGCCAATTTCGATCAGGCGTGGCCCCGCTCTGCTCCTCCTCGACGTGCAGTGTCTCGCCCTCGGGGGCCGAGGGTACCTCGGGCTGAACCGAGGGCGCCTCGGGCCGAACTGAGGGTGCCTCGGGCTGGGCCGAGGGTACCTCGGCCTGGACCGAGGGTGCCTCGGGCTCGGGCGTGTCGTCGATCTTGACGGAGGGTTGATGCAGATCCTGGGAGAAGACGTCCCGGGGAACCGTCGTTCGCCCCAAGGCTATTTTTGCCAGCTCGTCCGCAGTCTCGTTGTAGCGCCGAGCGATGTGGTTAAGCTCGAGCCCGTAGAACTTGTTTTCCAGGCGCCGAACCTCATCGCAGTAGGCCTCCATCTTCGGGTCGCGGTAGTGGGAGTTCTTCATGACTTGGTCGATGACGAGCTGCGAGTCACCGCGGGCGTCGAGGCGTCTGACCCCTAGCTCGATGGCGATCCGCAACCCGTTGACCAGAGCCTCGTACTCAGCCACATTGTTGGACGCCGGGAAATGGAGGCGTAGCACGTAGCGTAGGTGTTTCCCGAGGGGCGAGATGAAGAGCAGGCCCGCGCCGGCTCCCGTCTTCATCAGCGACCCGTCGAAAAACATGGTCCAGAGCTCCGGTTGGATCGGAGCCGTCGGCAGCTGGGTGTCGACCCATTCGGCTACGAAGTCCGCCAATACCTGGGACTTGATGGCCTTCCGAGGGGCGAACGAGATTGTCTCGCCCATGATTTCCACCGCCCACTTTGCGATCCTGCCCGAGGCCTCTCGGCACTGGATGATCTCCCCCAGGGGGAAGGATGACACCACAGTTACCGGATGAGACTCGAAGTAATGTCGCAACTTTCGCCTCGTCAGGATCACTGCATACAACAGCTTCTAAACTTGTGGGTAGCGGATCTTGGTCTCGGACAGTACCTCGCTGACGAAGTAAACTGGCCTCTAAACGGGCAATGCATGCCCCTCTTCTTGCCTCTCGACCACAATCGCGGCGCTAACCACCTGAGTGGTCGCGACGACGTAGACCAAGAGGGCTTCTCCATCAGCTGGGGGCACCAAGATAGGCGCCTTTGTGAGGAACGCCTTCAGGTTCCCGAGAGCTTCCTCGGTCTCTGGGGTCCAAGCGAAACACTCGGCCTTCCTCAAGAGGCGGTACAGAGGCAGACCTCTTTCGCCGAGGCGTGAGATGAAACGGCTCAGGGCCGCGAGACATCCCATGACCCTCTGTACGCCTTTTAAGTCCTTGATGGGCCCCATGCTGGTGATAGCTGCGATCTTCTCCGGGTTGGCTTCGATGCCTCGCTCGGAGACGATGAACCCCAAGAGCATGCCCCGGGGCACCCCGAAGACACACTTCTCGGGATTGAGCTTGACGCCTTTCGCTTTGAGACATCGGAATGTCACTTCAAGGTCGGAGAGGAGGTCGGAAGCCTTCCTTGTCTTGACTACGATGTCATCGACGTAAGCCTCGACTGTGCGACCGATGTGTTCGCCGAACACATGGTTCATGCACCGCTGGTACGTCGCGCCCGCATTCCTCAAACCGAACGACATGGTGACATAGCAGTGCATGCCGAAGGGCGTGATGAAAGAAGTCGCGAGCTGGTCGGACTCTTTCATCCGGATTTGGTGATACCCTGAGTAGGCATCGAGGAAGGACAGGGTTTCGCACCCAGTAGTGGAATCCACGATTTGATCGATGCGAGGCAGAGGGTAGGGAACCTTCGGACATGCTTTGTTGAGACCAGTGTAGTCCACACACATCCGCCATTTCCCCCTTTCTTTCTCACAAGCACAGGGTTGGCAAGCCATTCGGGATGGAATACCTCTTTGATGAACCCTGCTGCCATTAGCTTGTGGATCTCCTCGCCTATCACTCTGCGCTTCTCCTCGTCGAATCGGCGCAGAGGCTGCCTGACAGGTCGGGCTCCGGCCCGAATATCCAGCGAGTGCTCGGCGACATCCCTCGGTATGCCGGGCATGTCCGAGGGACTCCACGCAAAGACGTCGGCGTTTGCGCGGAGAAAGTCGACGAGCACTGCTTCCTATTTGGGGTCGAGCCCGGAACCGATCCGGATCTGCTTGGAGGTGTCGCCACTGGGGTCGAGAGGGACGGCCTTAACCGTCTCCGCTGGCTCGAAGTTGCCGGCATGACGTTTCACATCTGGCACCTCTTTGGAGAGGCTCTCCAGGTCGGCGATGAGGGCCTCGGCGTACTCCACGCACTCCACGTCACATTCGAACGCGTGTTTGTACGTGGGGCCGACGGTGATGACCCCGTTGGGGCCCGGCATCTTGAGCTTCAGGTAGGTGTAGTTGGGGACGGCCATGAACTTCGCGTAGCATGGCCTCCCCAGTACCGCGTGGTAGGTTCCTCGGAACCCGACCACCTCGAACGTCAAGGTCTCCCTTCGGAAGTTGGAGGGTGTTCCGAAGCAGACGGGAAGGTCGAGTCGTCCGAGGGGCTGGACGCGCTTCCCAGGGATGATCCTGTGGAAGGGCGCAGCGCCTGCTCGGACGGAGGACAGATCAACGCGCAGGAGCCTGAGGGTCTCGGCGTAGATGATGTTGAGGCAGCTGCCCCCGTCCATCAGGACCTTGGTGAGCCTGACGTCGCCGACGATGGGGTCGACGACGAGCGGGTATTTCCCCGGGCTTGGCACGTGGTCGGGGTGGTCGGCTTGGTCGAAGGTGATGGGCTTGTCGGACCAGTCTAGGTAGACTGGCGCCGCCACCTTCACCGAGCAGACCTCCCGACGCTCTTGCTTGCGATGCCGAGCCGAGGCATTCGCCACATGCCCACCGTAGATCATGAAGCAGTCGCGGACCTCGGGGAACTCTCCTGCTTGGTGATCTTCCTTCTTGTCGTCGTCGCGGGCCCTGCCACCCTCTGCGGGTGGCCCGGCCCTGTGGAAGTGGCGCTGAAGCATGACGCACTCCTCGAGGGTGTGCTTGACGGGCCCCTGATGATAGGGGCACAGGTCCTTAAGCATCTTGTCGAAGAGGTTAGCACCTCCGGGGGCTTCCGAGGGTTCTTGTACTCGGCGGCGGCGACAAGGTCCGCGTCGGCGGCGTCACGTTTCGCTTGCGACTTCTTCCTGCCTTTCTTCTTGGCGCCGCGCAGAGTTGACGCCTCGGGAGCATCTTCCGATGGGCGGCCCTGGGACTGCTTATCCTTTCGGAAGATAGCCTCGACCGCCTCCTGGCCAGAGGCGAACTTGGTGGCGATGTCCATCAGCTCGCTCGCCCTGGTGGGGGTCTTGCGACCCAACTTACTCACCAGGTCGCGGCAGGTGGTGCCGGCAAGGAACGCGCCGATGACATCCGAGTCGGTGATGTTGGGCAGCTCGGTGCGCTGCTTCAAGAATCACCGGATGTAGTCCCGGAGAGACTCTCCCGGCTGTTGCCGGCAGCTTCGGAGGTCCCAGGAATTCCCGGGGCGCACGTACGTACCCTGGAAATTGCCGGCGAAGGCTTGGACCAAGTCATCCCAGTTGGAGATCTGCCCTGGAGGCAGGTGCTCCAACCAGGCGCGAGCAGTGTCGGAGAGGAACAGGGGGAGGTTACGGATGATGAGGTTGTCGTCGTCCGTTCCACCCAGTTGGCAGGCCAGGCGGTAGTCTGCGAGCCACAGTTCCGGTCTCGTTTCCCCCGAGTACTTTGTGATAGTAGTCGGGGGTCGGAACCGGGTCGGGAACGGCGCCCGTCGGATGGCCCGACTGAAGGCCTGCAGACTGGGTGGTTCGGGCGAGGGACTCCTATCCTCCCCGCTGTCGTAGCGTCCCCCACGCCTGGGGTGGTAGCCTCGGCGCGCCCTTTCGTCGAGGTGGGCCCGACGGTCGCGACGATGGTGCTCGTTGCCGAGGTGGCCCGGGGCCGCAGGCGCGGTGTTGCGCGTGCGCCCGGTGTAGACCGAGGCTTCCCGCATGAATCGGGAAGTCGCGGCATGAGGTTCCGAGGGGTATCCTTGCCTTCGGGAGGCAGAGCTCTCGGCCCGTTGGACCGCAGCGCCTTCCAGGAGATTCTTGAGCTCTCCCTGGATTCACCGACCCTCGGTGGTTGATGGCTCCGGCATCGCGCGGAGGAGCATCGCTGCGGCTGCCAAGTTCTGACCGACCCCACTGGATGCGGGTGGCGGCCTGACCCTGACGTCGTTGGCGACGCGGTGCTGGAAACCCTGGGGCAGGTGACGTACTTCTCCGGCCGGGGGTTGGCCCGCCCATACCTGCCCGACGTCCCGGCGGATCGGCTCAAGCGCTCCTGCTCCCTCGTCGAGCCTGGCCTGCGCCCCGCGGACTTGCTCGAGCTGTGGGTCGTGACCCCCCGCCGGAACGGGGACCACAGCTAGCTCCCGCGGGATGTCTACGCGAGGCACCGGCCTAGGGAGATCACCGTCCTCCGGCATGCCGAGATGGTTGCCTTCGGAGGGATCCCCTAGCTCGACGTGGAAACATTCGCGGCTTGGGCCGCAGTCCTCGTCGTCGAGGCTGCGGCTACCGTCGGAATAGTCGGAGAGGCAGTAGTCACATGCGGTCATAAAGTCCCGCATGGCACTGGGGTTGCCAAATCTAGAGAAATCCCAACAGATGCTGGGATCGTCATCTTCCTCGGACCCAGAGGGCCCGTAGGTCGAGACGTCCGTCAACCGGTCCCAAGGCGACCGCGTGCGAAACCCCAGAGGGGTTGCACTCGCCTCAACGAGAGCGCCCGCCAAAGCAAGGTCGCTAGGCGGGTTGAGGCTGAGTCGAAATGACGTAGGATGGGAATCAGTCGGTACCTTTTGGTCGACGAGGAGCGACATAGTCACGTCGGGGACTGATTGCACTATCGTCTCAGGTACGAGGGCGACGTCCTGCAAGCTCTCCGTGAGCGCGCTGGCGTCGTCCACTTGCTCGGGATTGGCGTGTCGCGGGGGGACGGCGCCCGCCTTCGTCTCAAACGCGAGGTCGACGCCCGACGCGCCCCCCGTTGGGGCGCTGGGGACGTCGATTCGCTCGACAGCCGACGAAGCGCGACCTCCCGCTTGGCCTTGGTTGCCCCGCCTCCTCCTCCGTTGGCGGGGGAGAGGACGGGGCGAGCTCGAATGTTGTTCTTCCACCACGCGGGGAAGATGTCGTCGATTCCGCCGCCGGCGGGCGGGTTGTCGGCCGCCATTGTCGTTGTCGCGCGGCGGTGGAAGGAGTATCATGTCGCAGCTGCCGTCAAAGGACATGAACTCAAGACTCCCGAAACGGAGCATCGTCGCGGGCCGGAGAGGTTGCTGGAGACTGCCCATCTGGAGTTTGACGGGAAGCTGCTCGTCAACACGCAACAGGCCCCTACCTGGTGCGCCAACTGTCGGCGTTTCGAGACCGGGGGGTCCCTAAGCCGACGAGTGAATGTGCCGCGTGCCCCAGCCCAGATGGGTCGAGCGCGTGGGCGAGCGCGAAGGGGGGAAGCGAGGTGGCCGGAGACGGGCGTGAGAGAGGTGGAAATCCCGCGGCCTTCGTGTTCGTCCCGCGCCCAGGCCGGGTGCGCTTGCAGTAGGGGGTTACAAGCGTCCACGCGGGTGAGGGAAGCGAGCGGCCCCAAGAGAGCGCCTGTCTCGTCCTCGTCCCCGCGCGGCCAACCCTCTCTAAGAGGGACCTGGTCCTTCCTTTTATAGGCGTAAGGAGAGGATCCAGGTGTACAATGGGGGTGTAGCAGAGTGCTACGTGTCTAGCGGGGGAGAGCTAGCGCCCTAAGTACATGCCAATGTGGCAGCCGGAGAGATCTTGGCACCCAGCTGGTGTGATGTCGTGGCTGTCGGAGGAGCAACGGAGCCTGGCGGAGGGACAGCTGTCGGAGCGGTTGAGTCCCTGCTGACGTCCTCCTACTTCCGTAAGAGAGCTGAGAGTCGCCGTCGTCACAGGGCTTGCGGGGCGCCATCATTGCCTATCTGGCGGAGCTAGCCAGATGGGACACCGGTCTTGTTCTCTGCGGCCCGAGTCGGCTCGGGGTAGGGTGATGATGGCGCTTCCTGTTGACGTGGCTGGCCTGCGCCCTAGGTCGGGCGACGTGGAGGCTCCTCCGAAGCCGAGGTCGAGTCTGTCTTCCATGGCCGAGGCCGAGCCCGAGCCCCTGGGTCGGGCGAGGCGGAGGCCGTTTGGCAGAGGCCAGGGCGGAGTCTGAGCCCTGGGGTCGGGCGAAGCGGAGTTCGTCGTCTTCTGGGGCTGAGCCCGAGTCTGAGCCCTGGGTCGGGTGGAGCGGAGTTCGTCGTCTTCCGGGGCCTAGCCCGAGTCCGAGCCCTGGGTCGGGCGGAGCGGAGTTCGCCGTCTTCCGGGGCCTAGCCCGAGTCCGAGCCCTAGGTCGGGCGGAGCGGAGTTCGCCGTCTTCCGGGGCCTAGCCCGAGTCCGAGCCCTGGGTCGGGCGGAGCGGAGTTCGCCGTCTTCCGGGGCTTAGCCCGAGTCCGAGCCCTGGGTCGGGCGGAGCGGAGTTCGCCGTCTTCCGGGGCTTAGCCCGAGTCCGAGCCCTGGGTCGGGCGGAGCGGAGTTCGCCGTCTTCCGGGGCTTAGCCCGAGTCCGAGCCCTGGGTCGGGCGGAGCGGAGTTTCCTATGGTGCCTTTGGCATGGCCTGACTGCCTGTCAGTCTCACTCTGTCAAGTGGCACTGCAGTCGGAGTGGCGCAGGCGGCGCTGTCCTTCTGTCAGACCGGTCAGTGGAGCGGCGAAGTGACAACGGTCACTTCGGCTCTGCCGGGGGGCGCGCGTCAGGATAAAGGTGTCAGGCCACCTTTGCGTTAAATGCTCCTGCGACTCGGTCGGTCGGCGCGGCAATTTAGTCAGGGTTGCTTCTTAGCGAAGGCAAGGCCTCGGGCGAGCCGGAGACGTGTCCGCCGTTGGAGGGGGGCCTCGGGCGAGACGGAAATCCCTCGGGGTCGGCTGCCCTTGTCCGAGGCTAGGCTCGGGCGAGGCGTGATCGAGTCGCTCGTATGGACTGATCCCTGACTTAATCGCACCCATCAGGCCTCTGCAGCTTTATGCTGATGGGGGTTACCAGCTGAGAATTAGGCGTCTTG
Organism: Zea mays; assembly: GCF_902167145.1. NCBI lineage: Eukaryota > Viridiplantae > Streptophyta > Magnoliopsida > Poales > Poaceae > Zea > Zea mays. The sequence goes on along the minus strand of NC_050097.1, from coordinate 156,617,693 downwards.
AGGGTACCCCTAATTATGGTCCCCGAAAGATAGTAAAGCCAACACTTAAGCACTTGAGGCATTTTTTTATCTCAGGATTTGCATTTGTTACTCTTGGATTTTGGATCTTAGACAACTAGGAGTCACGAGAGAGCAACCAAAGTCGTAGTGTAGTCTTGGCAAGTTTGTCAAGGCTTCCACTAGTAGAAAAAGCTCTAAGCCTGTGGTGAGGCTTAATTTTTACAGGCGGATTCGGTTATCAACTGCCAGTGTTATTTCTAGTGACGATCTTTCTAATAAAACCACCACCAGAAATCATATTTATACAAACGGTTCATTAAAACCACTTGTAGAAATCCATGATTTCTAGTGGCGGCTTTCTTAAGAAATCGCCACTAGAAATCATTTGTATCCTTAATTTTTGAGTTTTTCAAATGACTTCGGATGATACAACTACCAAAATAAAAATTTTAGATCTCAAAAAGTTATGAAACTTTATAGTTGACAACTTTTTTATTTGAAATCATCTTAGATCTCAAATATTACATTCGAATTTGTCAAATTTAAAATGTAAATTTTGCAAACGACCTCGGATGGAAAAGGTATCAAAACAAAAGTTTTAGAACTTCAAAAGTTCTTCAACTTTGTACTTGACAATTTTTTGTTTGAATTCACTTATAGCCTTAAATAGTCAATTTATGCTTAGTTGGTTATAATATGTGGGCGACATAACTGTAATCTAAACATAAGGCATGTCATAGGTAGAGTGGTAGAGGAGGCTTTGCGCGAGAGTAAGGTTGTGGATTTGATTCCCAGCCATTGTGTAGTCGTGAACGTTGTGCAAAAAATGTCGCCACTTGCGACTTCGACGAAGGCAGGCAGGCAGGGACTTCCCAAATTAAAATATTTTTTTCTATTTTAAAAACTTATTTTGGTGGCTGACGTCCATCACAAACCACGTGGACTAACTAGTTTGCCTAGATGTCATTTATCTCAGATGCATAAGGTTCAACACAAACCAAGAAAGAATTTAAGTTGGGGACTCAAATAAATTTGGAGCAAAGGACTTGAGAGTGTGCTGTTATTGGCGCACCGGACACTGTCCGGTGCCCTAGGCCAAGCACCAAATGAACTCGCCACTCTCGGGTTTCTTCTAGGTGCGCTCCGCTATAATTTACCGGACATGTCCGGTGAGCCAGCAGAGCAACGATAACCTGCATCAACAGTCGTCTACCAAAAGGTGAACAGTTATGAACAGTGTGCGGCAGAGGTCAGAACAGCGAGTCAGAGCACACTGGACATGTCCGGTAACTACAAGACAAAGAACCCCAACGGTTAACAACTCCAAACCCCAACGAGCATGCTGACGTGGTACGCACCGGACACTGAATAGTGCCTGTCCGGTGCGCCACCGGACTGTCCGGTGTGCCCATCGCCAGCAAAAGCAGCCAACGGCTAGGAAGTGGTTGGAGGCTATAAATACCCCAACCACCTCCTTCAATAGCATCCAAGTTTTATGAACTCCATATTCATTGCAAGAGCAAAGCCAAACACTCCAAGACACATTCAATCATTCAATCCACTCCAAGCTCCCAAAATCAACTCTAGTGCTTAGAGACTTGTGAGAAGATTATTTGTGTTCTTTTGGTTCTCTTGTTGCTTGGATTGCTTTCTCCTTCTCTATTCTTATTCTCATAAGTGTTTTGTAAAGCTAGCAAGAGACACCTAAGTGTGTGGTGATCCTTGCAGGGTGTTAGTGACCCAAGTGATTAAGGAGAAGGCTCGACCGGTCTGTGTGACCGATTGAGAGAGGAAAGGGTTGGAATAGACCCGGCCTTTGTGGCATCCTCAACGGGGACTAGGTTCTTTAGAACCGAACCTCGGTAAACTAATCTAAGTGTCCATCAACTCTACTAAACATTTATAACTAGCTGGTTCTTAAACTTCCCACTCATCCTTTAAAAATTGAAAATGAATACTATCAACAGGAATATATGAAAATCATGTACGATCCCATCAATCATCACCATCATGGCCTAACTTATATTGCCTTTATAAAACATACATTATCCATTATAGTATAATATTCTCATAATCATCAAACTCAGCTAGTCGACTAGAAGCATAGATATTTTCAAGTACCAAACTATGCCTATGAAACACACAATTATATAGTATATTTTGGGTAGTATTGTTGAATATGCTCAAATTGAAATCTAAACAAGCTCATTTTTAAAATTCGATGGGCCAACTTTTTCCCTCTTTTGGATTTTAGAAGACAATCCTTCTCTTCACCTTTTCAATAAAAATAGCATAATTTGTTCAAAATATGAGATATTTCACAACTTCATATCACTTCACTGCACCTTTAAAGCGAGAGTTTTGTAGTGGGTCGCTCCCCGCCGCACCGCACCACACTAGAGTTTCCCACGCGCTCAACAAAATATATAAAAAGGCACTCTCTGAAATTTGAATTGTGATCTATAGAAATATAACGCTCACCTCTAACCACTATACAAAGAAAACATATATAATATTTAAAACTGTAGCGATGCATGAGCAACTAATATATTAACTTTTTACAATCTACAATCCATACATTCTTTTAACCTAACTTCTATAACTTCAACTTTTAAAATCTAGCTTCTATAATCTATGATGTATTGAAAACATACTGGTTCACTCAAGATTATAGTCTAGTATATTAGACCAGAATTTACCACTCACGTATTTGTTCGCTTGATTTTAATCTGTATCAGCTTCTACTATTTTTATAGCATTTTATCTATATGAATTACAGTTGTAGTAGTTCAAACCATTAACTTTAGGGTGTGTTTGGTTTAAGGTCAAAGTAGGATGAGTCGGGGGCGCCATCGTCCTCTTGATTTTTTGGGATCATGCTGTCCCCAAAAATCACTCCGGTGTTCACCTCGCCCCTGGTTGACTCTCAACCAAACACTGTAGAAAACGTGTCCGCCCCATTCCATCTCCGTGGTATGTGGTCTGGTTTTGGTCACGTGTTTCTTCTGCTTCCGGTTTTGGTTCACCTCGAGGCTTCTACACCGCGTCCCTCTCCCTCCGCTTCTTCCGCCATCTCGTCTAGCCCCGGAAAATCTCTCCCACTCCAACTGGTCCATCCGAGCATTGTAGAACTCTCTCCAACTCCAACGCCCTACCCCGGCCGTCAAAATTCCATCTTTCCGCCGTTTTCGGGGCCGCACGGCTGCAAGATCGATCAATCTTGCGCCGATCGAGCCGCAGACACAACCAGTTCCGATCCCCAGCCGGTGCTCGCGGACCGCAGGCGGAGCCCGGACGGAGCATGGGCTCCCGATTCGCCAGCGCGGCGCTGCGGCTGCTGGTGTGCGCAGCGCTCCTGCTGGGTTGCTGCCACGGGAGGTTCGTGGTGGAGAAGAACAGCCTCAAGGTGACGGCGCCCGACGACCTCAAGGGCACCTACGAGTGCGCCATTGGTAACTTCGGGGTGCCCCAGTACGGCGGCACCATGGTCGGCTTCGTCGCCTACCCCAAGGCCAACAGGAAGGCCTGCAAGAGCTTCGACGACTTTGACATCTCCTACAAGGCCAAGCCGGGGGCGTTCCCCACCTTCTTGCTCGTCGACAGGGGAGGTGAGCGAGTTGCTTCTCCTCCTTCCGGCCGCGGGCCCTCGGACTGGCTGGTCTCTGTTAGGTCACCCATGCGTGGACTTGCTAGCGAGGGAGACCTTTGCATGCTCCTTTGGTTGAAGGTTTGACCACATGTGCCCAATTTTCTGTTTATTACTCATGTGGTCTTCAGGTAGATGCGGTGAAGATCTTTCCAAGTGATTATGTGATTACTTTTAATATGCGTTGGCCTGTTTTTGTGCAAAGACCTCGATGTGTGCAGAAAGGGATTTTAGCCTGAGAGCTTAGATTACTGTCACTGTCTTGGGTTTACACCATCCTGTTGTGCTCCACTGGTTTTTGTTTTCAACCAACCTGCACTTTTTTTAAAACTCCTTCCGGTCTGTTCTCAGATGTTGCATCAGGTTCATTAAAATAGACAATGGGTATGCATATAGCAATACAATTCAATGTTTGTTGTTTACAGATTGCTACTTTGCAAAGAAGGCATGGAATGCACAGAAAGCAGGAGCAGCAGCAATCCTTGTCGCTGATGACAAAGATGAACCTCTAATTACAATGGACAACCCTGAGGAGAGTGGCAACACAGATTATCTAGAGAACATCACTATTCCTTCGGCATTAATAACCAAGAGTTTTGGGGACAAGCTCAAGAAAGTAATTGACAACGGTGACATGGTTAGTGTGAATTTGGATTGGAGAGAGGCCCTGCCCCATCCTGATGAGCGTGTTGAGTATGAATTTTGGACCAACAGCAACGATGAATGTGGCCTGAAGTGCGATAGCCAGATTGATTTTGTCAAGAGCTTCAAAGGAGCAGCACAAGTACTTGAGAAGAAGGGCTATACAGAGTTCACTCCTCATTACATTACCTGGTATTGCCCAGAGGCCTTCATTCTGAGCAAGCAGTGCAAGTCTCAGTGCATCAATCATGGGAGATACTGTGCACCTGACCCGGAACAGGATTTTAGCAAAGGATATGATGGTAAAGATGTGGTGGTCCAGAACTTGCGCCAAGTTTGTGTCTTTAAGGTTGCTAAGGAGCACAAGAAGCCTTGGTTATGGTGGGACTATGTTACTGATTTTGCGATTCGGTGTCCAATGAAGGAAAAGAAGTACACAAAGGAGTGTGCTGATGGTGTTATCAAGTCTCTTGGTATGTTGTATTTGCATATGTTTTTCTATGTTTTGTGGTCAGGCGCAAATCTGCAGTATTTATACTCAACTGGTTTATAATCTACAGGCCTTGATCATAAAGCAATAGATAAATGTATTGGTGATCCAGATGCTGATGAAGAAAACCCTGTTCTGAAAGCTGAACAGGATGCACAGGCTAGTACTTCATGTGAATGCTTGATCTTTTTTTGTCCATCCTATTGTTGATCTGAACACATCATCATCATCCACTTTGTATAGATTGGCAAGGGCTCTCGTGGTGATGTTACCATCTTACCAACTCTGGTAATTAACAATAGACAATACAGAGGTATGTGCTGTTCTATCTATCCTTTAAGTCATGATAAGGGTTTGCTGAGATCACCAGATGAATTTATCCGAGCTTATGTTTCTCAGGTAAGCTTGACAAAGGAGCAGTTCTTAAAGCACTTTGTGCTGGTTTTAAGGAAACTACTGAGCCAGCCGTTTGCTTGAGTGAAGGTTGGTACATTTATTTCCCTAATTTATTCATGTTCACTGCTTACATAATCTAGCTTATGCTTCCAAGTGTAATTTGCATGTAGCATGCTCTTAATATTCATTTTATTTTGATCTTAGATATACAAACAAATGAGTGCCTAGAGAACAATGGTGGCTGTTGGCAAGATAAGGCTGCTAACATCACTGCATGCAAGGTATTTGCTGTGGTGTTAGTTTTTTTCTTGAGAAATTGGTTTTGTCAAATATTTGTTCTATTCAACTTATACATATAATACTTGTTTGGTTTATATACAGGATACTTTCCGTGGAAGAGTTTGCGAGTGTCCAATTGTGAAAGGAGTAAAATTTGTTGGTGATGGCTATAGTCATTGTGAAGGTACACGGCAAAGCATCAGGAGATTCATCTTCTGGCATTTTTTGATCATGTATTAATAGAGCCTTCTGGATTATAACATGTGTTTTTAGCTTCCGGATCTGGGCGATGTGAAATTAACAATGGAGGATGCTGGAAAGATACCAAGAATGGTCGGACATACTCTGCCTGTAATGTAAGTATCAGTTGAGGTTTTGCTGTCCTTAAAACTGCCATATTATCAGTAGGATCCTGTCCAATTTTTATTTATTAAGAAGTGCTTTAAAACCTGATATTTTGTTTATGGGTCTGTAATATGCAGGATGATGGCTGCAAATGCCCAGATGGATTCAAGGGTGACGGTAGGCACAAATGTGAAGGTAAGGCACATTTCTAAGGCTCGTCTTTCTAGAAGTGCTTGCCTGTCCTCCACAGCTTCTGCTCTAATGTTCTTCAGAATTGTCTTTCTCTGCTGAGCCATATCATATACCATTGGACTTGTCGCACTTCCCTTGCGAATGCTGATGTGAAACATGCTGTGACAGATATTGATGAGTGTAAGGAAAGGACTGTGTGTCAATGCAAAGAATGCAAATGCAAAAACACATGGGGAAGCTATGAGTGTGGCTGCAGTGGAGGCTTGCTTTACATGAAGGAGCATGATACATGCATAAGTATGTGTAACCCTCATACACGCACACTATCAGCTTATTATTGAGTCACTCTTTTTTTCATGTTGAATTAATTAACCTTAGACTTAGAGGCTGTAAGTTAGCAGAAGTTGCTGGCTCTACCTCACGCCTATTTGAGGCACATGAGTCATGGTTTTGGATTTTTGCTCTGGCAACTTGAACGGTTCGACGCTCAGAAGTAGCAACTACGCTGAATATAGACATGAACTTGACACTCAAGTGATGCTATTTGGGCGCTTATTGTACTCAGGCAAAAGTGGAGCATCAGAAGCAGGTTGGGGCTTCTTGTGGGTCATCTTCTTTGGCCTTGTTGCAGCAGGAGTTGCAGGATATGCTGTGTACAAGTACAGGATCCGGGTAAGTAGTATCTGCTGACACTTGTATGTTCATTACCTTCTGATAACTCGGGTGGCATCTAATTCTGTTCTTGCATTGCCTATGCCTACAGAGGTACATGGACTCAGAGATCCGTGCCATCATGGCTCAGTACATGCCCCTGGACAACCAAGGAGACGTTCAGAGCCATTCTCATCACATTGAGATGTGAGGACAGGAGGATGCAGACTTGACGAAGGGGGGGGGGGGGGGGGGGGGGGGGCGACTTGATGTAGCCTATATATACACTTGAATTAGATGTTCATAACTGTAACGATCTTATGTTTAGCATGCTTAGTCCTTGAACAATCTGTATCCCTGTGGTTTCTGTGTTAAGGCTGACACGGTCTTGTTTAGTAATAATTGCCATCTTTTCTTTCGGTGCCAATAAAGTAGGTGGCAAGACGGGGATGAGTGGTGTTGAGTTATGTTTGTGGTCAAGAAATCTGGGCGCCCAGCGTAACAGAAAATTGTGCCTGGTGTCAATTGTTTGATCCATGATGTGTGTGTAGATCATTTATGTTTGAACCGAATCCGTAACCTAACCGAGAAAGTATGCATCACATTCAGGTTTAGCAGCATCTGATAGTGGAACAGGTGAATTTGAGCTGTGAGATCGACAGCATCATCCCATGTTGGAATAGGTGAACTGAAATATGAGATCGACATGAGGCGCAGAACTGATGCTAATTGTTTCTTCCAGTTTATGTTGAAATGGGGCTAAATGAAAGCACAATTCCTGGGCAAAAGAATGCTCTGCTCCGATGGTTGCAGGCTTTGCTCCTACAAAATACAGTGACATATGATCCCATTCCTGATGGCATCAATTTCCATCGAAAAACAAATGGCCGACACCAATGCTCTGCACTGCACATCTAGATTGCATCTGATTGCTTTGGTTAGCAGCATGTGTGGTTAACCAATTGCATGTACTTGTTGCAAAAGCGTGCTGGATAATAAGTATTGTTGCAAAAGCGTGCTGGATAATAAGTAGGAAAAACTGTACCTTGCGCATTCAGTTACAGCCAGCCTCAGTTATGGGGAGCTCGAAATCAATTATCTACATAAATCCATTTTTATCATAGTAAATGGGCAGTATATTTTGCTGTATGGGAACTAAAAGGGAATTAGGCTTACACCTATTTCCTAAATGATTTTAGTGGTTGAATTGCCCAACACAAATAAATTTGACTAACTAGTTTGCTCTAGTGTATAAGTTATACATGTGCTAAAGGTTCACACTTAGCCAATAAAAAGACCAAGAACCGGGTTCAACAAAGGAGCAAAGGGATAACCGAAGTGTGCCCTGGTCTAGCGCACCGGACTGTCCGGTGCACCAGGGACTTCACGCTGAACTCTTCACCTTCGGGAAAATCCAGAGGCGCTTCGCTATAATTCACCGGACTGTCCGGTGTACACCGGACAGTGTCTGGTGCTCCAAGGAACGGCGCCTCAGGAACTCGCCAGCTTTGGGAATTCGCAACGGCTAGTCCGCTATAATTCACCGGACTGTCCGGTGTGACATCGAAGCAACGGATATTTCGGCGCCAACGGCTACCTGCAGCGCATTAAATGCGCGCCAGCGCGCGCAGAAGTCAGGCACGCCCATACTGGCGCACCGGACACTCTACAGTACATGTCCGGTGCGCCACCGGACATCCAGGCGGGCCCAGAAGACAGAGCTCCAACGGTCGGAACCCAACGGCCTTGGTGACGTGGCTGGCGCACCGGACATGTCCGGTGTGCACCGGACTGTCCGGTGCACCATGCGACAGACAGCCTCACCAAACGGCTAGTTTGGTGGTTGGGGCTTGTCGGGGACCATAATTAGGGGTACCCTCAAGACGCCTAATTCTCAGCTGGTAACCCCCATCAGCATAAAGCTGCAGAGGCCTGATGGGTGCGATTAAGTCAGGGATCAGTCCATACGAGCGACTCGATCACGCCTCGCCCGAGCCTAGCCTCGGACAAGGGCAGCCGACCCTGAGGGATTTCCGTCTCGCCCGAGGCCCCCCTTTAACGGCGGACACATCTCCGGCTCGCCCGAGGCCTTGCCTTCGCTAAGAAGCAACCCTGACTAAATCGCCGCGCCGACCGACCGAGTCGCAGGAGCATTTAACGCAAAGGTAGCCTGACACCTTTATCCTGACGCGCGCCCCCCGGCAGAGCCAAAGTGACCGCCGTCACTTCGCCGCTCCACTGACCGGTCTGACAGAAGGACAGCGCTGCCAGCGCCACTCCGACTGCAGCGCCACTCGACAGAGTGAGACTGACAGGCAGTCAGGTCTTGCCAAAGGCGCCATAGGAAACTCCGCTCCGCCCGACCTAGGGCTCGGACTCGGGCTAAGCCCCGGAAGACGGCGAACTTCGCTCCGCCCGACCCAGGGCTCGGACTCGGGCTAGGCCCCGGAAGACGGCGAACTCCGCTCCGCCCGACCCAGGGCTCGGACTCGGGCTAAGCCCCGGAAGACGGCGAACTCCGCTCCGCCCGACCCAGGGCTCGGACTCGGGCTAAGCCCCGGAAGACGGCGAACTCCGCTTCGCCCGACCCAGGGCTCGGACTCGGGCTAAGCCCCGGAAGACGGCGAACTCCGCTCCGCCCGACCCAGGGCTCGGACTCGGGCTAAGCCCCGGAAGACGGCGAACTCCGCTCCGCCCGACCCAGGGCTCGGACTCGGGCTCAGCCCCGGAAGACGACGAACTCCGCTTCGCCCGACCCCAGGGCTCGGACTCGGACTCCGCCCTGGCCTCTGCCGAACAACCTCCGCCTCGCCCGACCCAGGGGGCTCGGGCTCGGCCTCGGCCATGGAAGACAGACTCGACCTCGGCTTCGGAGGAGCCTCCACGTCGCCCGACCTAGGGCACAGGCCCGCCACGTCAACAGGAAGCACCATCATCACCCTACCCCGAGCCGACTCGGGTCGCAGAAAACAAGACCGGTGTCCCATCTGGCTAGCTCCGCCAGATAGGCAATGATGGCGCCCCGCAAGCCCTGTGACGACGGCGGCTCTCAGCTCCCTTACGGAAGCAGGGGGACGTCAGCAAGGACTCGACCGCTCCGACAGCTGTCCCTCCGCCAGGCTCCATTGCTCCTCCGACAGCCACGACATCACACTAGCAGAGTGCCAAGATCTCTCCGGCTGCCACATTGGCATGTACTTAGGGCGCTAGCTCTCCCTCCGCTAGACACGTAGCGCTCTGCTACACCCCCATTGTACACCTGGATCCTCTCCTTACGCCTATAAAAGGAAGGACCAGGGCCTTCTTAGAGAAGGTTGGCCGCGCGGGGACAAGGACGGGACAGGCGCTCTCTTGGGGCCGCTCGCTTCCCTCACCCGCGTGGACGCTTGTAACCCCCTACTGCAAGCGCACCCGACCTGGGCGCGGGACGAACACGAAGGCCGCAGGATTTCCACCTCTCTCACGCCCGTCTCCGGCCACCTCGCTTCCCCCCTTCGCGCTCGCCCACGCGCTCGACCCATCTGGGCTGGGGCACGCGGCACACTCACTCGTCGGCTTAGGGACCCCCCGGTCTCGAAACGCCGACAGTTGGCGCGCCAGGTAGGGGGCCTGCTGCGTGCTGACGAACAACTTCCCGTCAAGCTCCAGATGGGCAGTCTCCAGCAACCTCTCCGGCCCGGGACGGTGCTCCATTTCGGGAGTCTTGAGTTCATGTCCATCGACGGCAGCTACGACATGATACTCCTTCCACCGCCGCGCGACAACGACAATGGCGACCGACAACCCGCCCGCCGGCGGCGGAATCGACGACATCTTCCCCGCGTGGTGGAAGAACAACATTCGAGCTCGCCCCGTCCTCTCCCCCGCAAACGGAAAAGGAGGCGGGGCAACCAAGGCCAAGCGGGAGGCCGCGCTTCGTCGGCTGTCGAGCGAATCGACGTCCCCAGCGCCCCAACGGGGGGCGCGTCAGGCGTCGACCTCGCATTTGAGACGAAGGCGAGCGCCGTCCCCCCGCGACACACCAATCCCGAGCAAGCGGACGACGCCAGCGCGCTCGCGGAGGGCTTGCAGGACGTCGCCCTCGTACCTAAGACGACGGTGCAACCAGTCCCCGACGTGACTATGTCGCTCCTCGTCGACCAAAAGGTACTGACTAATTCCCATCCTACGTCATTTCGACTCGGCCTCAACCCGCCTAGCGACCTCGCTTTGGCGGGCGCTCTCGTTGAGGCGAGTGCAACCCCTCTGGGGTTTCGTATGCGGTCGCCTTGGGACCGATTGACGGACGTCTCGACCTACGGGCCCTCTAGGTCCGAGGAAGATGACGATCCCAGCATCTGTTGGGATTTCTCTGGATTTGGCAACCCCAGTGCCATGCGGGACTTTATGACCGCATGTGACTACTGCCTCTCCGACTGTTCCGACGGTAGCCGCAGCCTTGACGACGAGGACTGTGGCCCAAGCCGCGAATGTTTCCACGTCGAGCTAGGGGATCCCTCCGAGGGCAACCATCTCGGCATGCCGGAGGACGGTGATCTCCCTAGGCCGGTGCCTCGCGCTGACATCCCGCGGGAGCTAGCTGTGGTCCCCGTTCCGGCGGGGGGTCACGACCCATAGCTCGAGCAAGTCCGCGGGGCGCAGGCCAGGCTCGACGAGGGAGCAGGAGCGCTTGAGTCGTTGCGCCGGGACGTCGGGCAGGTATGGGCGGGCCAACCCCCGGTAGGAGAAATACGTCACCTGCCCCAGGGTTTCCAGCACCGCGTCGCCAACGACGTCAGGGTCAGGCCGCCACCCGCATCCAGTGGGGTCGGTCAGAACCTGGCAGCCGCAGTGATGCTCCTCCGCGCGATGCCGGAGCCATCAACCACCGAGGGTCGGCGAATCCAGGGAGAGCTCAAGAATCTCCTGGAAGGCGCTGCGGCCCGACGGGCCGAGAGCTCTGCCTCCCGAAGGCAGGGATACCCCTCGGAACCTCATGCCGCGACTTCCCGATTCATGCGGGAAGCCTTGGTCTACACCGGGCGCACGCGCAACACCGCGCCTGCGGCCCCGGGTCCCCTCGGCAACGAGCACCATCGTCGCGACCGTCGGGCCACCTCGACGAAAGGGTGCGCCGAGGCTACCACCCCAGGCGTGGGGGACACTACGACAGCGGGGAGGATCGGAGTCCCTCGCCCGAACCACCCGGTCCGCGGGCCTTCAGTCGGGCCATCCGATGAGCGCCGTTCCCGACCCGGTTCCGACCCTCGACTACTATCACAAAGTACTCGGGGGAAACAAGACCGGAACTATGGCTCGCAGACTACCGCCTGGCCTGCCAACTAGGTGGAACGGACGACGACAACCTCATCATCCGCAACCTCCCCCTGTTCCTCTTCGACACTGCTCGCGCCTGGTTGGAGCACCTGCCTCCAGGGCAGATCTCCAACTGGGATGACTTGGTCCAAGCCTTCGCCAGCAATTTCCAGGGCACGTACGTGCGCCCCGAGAATTCCTGGGACCTCCGAAGCTGCCGGCAACAGCCGGGAGAGTCACTCCGGGACTACATCCGACGATTCTCGAAGCAGCGCACCGAGCTGCCCAACATCACCGACTCGGATGTCATCGGCGCGTTCCTTGCCGGCACCACCTGCCGTGACCTGGTGAGTAAGTTGGGTCGCAAGACCCCCACCAGGGCGAGCGAGCTAATGGACATCGCCACCAAGTTCGCCTCTGGCCAGGAGGCGGTCGAGGCTATCTTCCGAAAGGACAAGCAGCCCCAGGGCCGCCCATCGGAAGAGGCTCCCGAGGCGTCTACTCCGCGCAGCGCCAAGAAGAAAGGCAAGAAGAAGTCGCAAGCGAAACACGACGCCGCCGACGCGGACCTTGTCGCCGCCGCCGAGTACAAGAACCCTCGGAAGCCCCCCGGAGGTGCTAACCTCTTCGACAAGATGCTCAAGGAGCCGTGCCCCTACCATCAGGGGCCCGTCAAGCACACCCTTGAGGAGTGTGTCATGCTTCGGCGCCACTTTCACAGGGCCGGGCCGCCCGCAGAGGGTGATAGGGCCCGCGACGACGACAAAAAGGAAGATCACCAAGCAGGAGAGTTCCCCGAGGTCCGCGACTGCTTCATGATCTACGGTGGGCATGTGGCGAATGCCTCGGCTCGGCATCGCAAGCAAGAGCGTCGGGAGGTCTGCTCGGTGAAGGTGGCGGCGCCAGTCTACCTAGACTGGTCCGACAAGCCCATCACCTTCGACCAAGCCGACCACCCCGACCACGTGCCAAGCCCGGGGAAATACCCGCTCGTCGTCGACCCCATCGTCGGCGACGTCAGGCTCACCAAGGTCCTGATGGACGGGGGCAGCTGCCTCAACATCATCTACGCCGAGACCCTCAGGCTCCTGCGCGTTGATCTGTCCTCCGTCCGAGCAGGCGCTGCGCCCTTCCACAGGATCATCCCTGGGAAGCGCGTCCAGCCCCTCGGACGACTCGACCTTCCCGTCTGCTTCGGAACACCCTCCAACTTCCGAAGGGAGACCTTGACGTTCGAGGTGGTCGGGTTCCGAGGAACCTACCACGCGGTACTGGGGAGGCCATGCTACGCGAAGTTCATGGCCGTCCCCAACTACACCTACCTGAAGCTCAAGATGCCGGGCCCCAACGGGGTCATCACTGTCGGCCCCACGTACAAACACGCGTTCGAATGCGACGTGGAGTGCGTGGAGTACGCCGAGGCCCTCGCCGAGTCCGAGGCCCTCATCGCCGACCTGGAGAACCTCTCCAAAGAGGTGCCAGACGTGAAGCGTCATGCCGGCAACTTTGAGCCAGCGGAGACGGTTAAGGCCGTCCCTCTCGACCCCAGTGGCGACACCTCCAAGCAGATCCGGATCGGTTCCGGGCTCGACCCCAAATAGGAAGCAGTGCTCGTCGACTTTCTCCGCGCAAACGCCGACGTCTTTGCGTGGAGTCCCTCAGACATGCCCGGCATACCGAGGGATGTCGCCGAGCACTCGCTGGATATTCAGGCTGGAGCCCGACCCGTCAGGCAGCCTCTGCGCCGATTCGACGAGGAGAAGCGCAGAGTGATAGGCGAGGAGATCCACAAGCTAATGGCAGCAGGGTTCATCAAAGAGGTATTCCATCCCGAATGGCTTGCCAACCCTGTGCATGTGAGGAAGAAAGGGGGGAAATGGCGGATGTGTGTAGACTACACTGGTCTCAACAAAGCATGTCCGAAGGTTCCCTACCCTCTACCTCACATCGATCAAATCGTGGATTCCACTGCTGGGTGCGAAACCCTGTCCTTCCTCGATGCCTACTCAGGGTATCACCAAATCCGGATGAAAGAGTCCGACCAGCTCGCGACTTCTTTCATCACGCCCTTCGGCATGTACTGCTATGTCACCATGCCGTTCGGTTTGAGGAATGCGGGCGCGACGTACCAGCGGTGCATGAACCATGTGTTCGGCGAACACATCGGTCGCACGGTCGAGGCCTACGTCGATGACATCGTAGTCAAGACAAGGAAGGCTTCCGACCTCCTCTTCGACCTTGAAGTGACATTCCGATGTCTCAAAGCGAAAGGCGTCAAGCTCAATCCCGAGAAGTGTGTCTTCGGGGTGCCCCGGGGCACGCTCTTGGGGTTCATCGTCTCCGAGCGAGGCATCGAAGCCAACCCGGAGAAGATCACAGCTATCACCAGCATGGGGCCCATCAAGGACTTAAAAGGCGTACAGAGGGTCATGGGATGTCTCGCGGCCCTGAGCCGCTTCATCTCACGCCTCGGCGAAAGAGGTCTGCCTCTGTACCGCCTCTTAAGGAAGGCCGAGTGTTTCGCTTGGACCCCTGAGGCCGAGGAAGCTCTCGGGAACCTGAAGGCGCTCCTTACAAAGGCGCCTATCTTGGTGCCCCCAGCTGATGGAGAAGCCCTCTTGGTCTACGTCGCCGCGACCACTCAGGTGGTTAGCGCCGCGATTGTGGTCGAGAGGCAAGAAGAGGGGCATGCATTGCCCGTTCAGAGGCCAGTCTACTTCGTCAGCGAGGTACTGTCCGAAACCAAGATCCGCTACCCACAAGTTCAGAAGCTGCTGTATGCAGTGATCCTGACGAGGCGAAAGTTGCGACATTACTTCGAGTCTCATCCGGTAACTGTGGTGTCATCCTTCCCCCTGGGGGAGATCATCCAGTGCCGAGAGGCCTCGGGCAGGATCGCAAAGTGGGCGGTGGAAATCATGGGCGAGACAATCTCGTTCGCCCCTCGGAAGGCCATCAAGTCCTAGGTGTTGGCGGACTTCGTAGCCGAATGGGTCGACACCCAGCTGCCGACGGCTCCGATCCAACCGGAGCTCTGGACCATGTTTTTCGACGGGTCGCTGATGAAGACGAGAGCCGGCGCGGGACTGCTCTTCATCTCGCCCCTCGGGAAACACCTACGCTACGTGCTACGCCTCCATTTCCCGGCGTCCAACAATGTGGCTGAGTACGAGGCTCTGGTCAACGGGTTGCGGATCGCCATCGAGCTAGGGGTCAGACGCCTCGACGCCCGCGGTGACTCGCAGCTCGTCATCGACCAAGTCATGAAGAACTCCCACTGCCGCGACCCGAAGATGGAGGCCTACTGCGATGAGGTTCGGCGCCTGGAAGACAAGTTCTACGGGCTCGAGCTTAACCACATCGCTCGGCGCTACAACGAGACTGCGGACGAGCTGGCAAAAATAGCCTCGGGGCGAACGACGGTTCCCCCGGACGTCTTCTCCCAGGATCTGCATCAACCCTCCGTCAAGATCAACGACACGCCCGAGCCCGAGGCAACCTCGGCCCAGCCCGAGGTACCCTCGGTCCAGCCCGAGGTACCCTCGGCTCAGCCCGAGGTACCCTCGGCCCCCGAGGGCGAGGCACTGCACGTCGAGGAGGAGCAGAACGGGGCCACGCCCGATCGAAATTGGCAGACCCCGTACCTGCAATATCTCCGCCAAGGAGAGCTACCCCTCGACCAAGCCGAGGCTCGGCGGGTAGCGCGACGCGCCAAGTCGTTCGTCTTGCTGGGCGATGAGGAGGAGCTCTACCACCGCAGCCCCTCGGGCATCCTCCAGCGATGCATCTCCATCGCCGAAGGTCAGGAACTCCTGCAAGAAATACACTCGGGGGCTTGCGGCCATCATGCAGCGCCTCGAGCCCTTGTCGGGAATGCTTTCCGGCAAGGCTTCTACTGGCCAACGGCGGTGGCTGACGCCACTAGAATTGTCCGCACCTGCGAAGGGTGCCAATTCTATGCGAAGCAGACCCACCTGCCCGCTCAGGCTCTGCAGACGATACCCATCACCTGGCCCTTTGCTGTGTGGGGTCTAGACCTCGTCGGTCCCTTGCAGAAGGCGCCCGGGGGCTACACGCACCTGTTGGTCTCCATCGACAAATTCTCCAAGTGGATCGAGGTCCGACCCCTGAACAACATCAGGTCCGAGCAGGCGGTGGCGTTCTTCACCAACATCATCCATCGCTTCGGGGTCCCAAACTCCATCATCACCGACAACGGTACCCAGTTCACCGGCAGAAAATTCTTGGATTTTTGCGAGGATCACCACATCCGGGTGGACTGGGCCGCCGTGGCTCATCCCATGTCGAATGGGCAAGTAGAGCGTGCCAATGGCATGATTCTACAAGGGCTCAAGCCCCGAATTTACAACGACCTCAACAAGTTCGGCAAGCGATGGATGAAGGAACTCCCCTCGGTGGTCTGGAGCCTGAGGACAACGCCGAGCCGAGCCACGGGTTTCACGCCGTTCTTCCTGGTCTACGGGGCCGAGGCCATCTTGCCCACTGACCTGGAATACGGCTCCCCGAGGACGAGGGCCTACAACGATCAAAGCAACCAAGCTAGCCGAGAAGAATCGCTGGACCAGCTGGAAGAGGCTCGGGACAAGGCCTTACTACACTCGGCGCGGTACCAGCAGTCCCTGCGACGCTACCACGCCCGAGGGGTCCGGCCCCGAGACCTCCAGGTGGGCGACCTGGTGCTTCGGCTGCGGCAAGACGCCCGAGGGAGGCACAAGCTCACGCCCCCCTGGGAGGGGACATTCGTCATCGCCAAAGTTCTGAAGCCCGGAACGTACAAGCTGGCCAACAGTCAAGGCGAGGTCTACGGCAACGCTTGGAACATCCAACAGCTACGTCGCTTCTACCCTTAAGATGTTTTCAAGTTGTTCATACACCTCGCACCCACGCAGAGTTTAGTCATCAAGGAAGGGTCGGCCTCGCCTCGGCAAAGCCCGACCCTCCCTCGGGGGCTAAAAGGGGGGGGGACCCCCTCTGCGTCGAAATTTTCCTCGAGAAAAGATCTCTTTTAGCAGAATATCTTTCGTGCTTTTTGACTACTTCGAAAAGCGGATCCTGAAAACGACGGAGTACACGTAAGCAGCCAAGGCTGACCGAGCCGAGGGACTCCTACGCCTCCGGGATACGGATACCTCACTCATCACCTTCTGCGATAAGTAACTCGCGTTCGGATAAAGTGATTCCGCGGACCGAACAAGTCTTTACGTTCGGAAGCTCTTCTGCCGAAGCGGTCCTTCAAGCCTTCTCGACTGAATCGGTGACAGGGCCTCATGGACGGGTGAAAGTATGCGCAAGCGGCAAGGCCGACCGAGCCGAGGGACTCCCACGCCTCCGGGATACGGATACCTCACTCATCACCTTCCGCGAGAAGCAACTCTCGCTCGCACAAACATCCCTGTTACCGACAAAAAGTCCAGATGCTCGAAATAAGAGGAAAGGAGACGCGACTTTACAACGCAGCGAGGGTGTGTTTTCTGGCCTCAGCGGCCGCAGAAGGCACACGCTACAAGACAATCTGATCCCGCAGGCTCGGGTCTTCACGCTGGAAGGGGGCTGTAGCACCCTCGGCATCGACGACACCTTCAGCGAGGTCCGACCCAGCCTCGGACGGCGACGCGGTCCAGGGACTTCTCTGGGAATCCGGCCCGAGCAGGCGGCTCGGCCGGTTTCCCCAGGGGCCTCGGCCAACCGTCTTCCAAGGGCGCCAGCCCGGTCCGAGGCCTCGGCTGATCAACTCCGGCATCGGCCCCGCTAACGGACAACCCGGTTAGGCTCCGGCCAACCAGGTTTTCATTTTCGAGCCAACTCCGCCTCTGTTCATGCTGATATTGCTACCCCTGGCCTCGGCTCGTCGAAGAGCGGCCAAGGGGTCTCTTTAACTAAGCTAGAGGAGCCTCAGACAACAAGGCCGATCGAGCCGAGGGACTCCTACGCCTCCGGGATACGGATACCTCACTCGTCACCTTGACACGGGGCGACTCATGCTTGGTGAAGCGATTCAGATAATCGACAGGCGAGTCTTAGTGCTCGAAAATGAGGAAAAAACACGGCTCCGTGCCAAGATTACGTACATGTTCAGGCCTCGACAGCCACAATGAACAAAGACACTGGCATTCAAAGTGCCATTACAAACGGAACTCCGGTTCCCCCTCCGCAGGTACGAACAACCCCACTCCATGGGGGTGGGCCTGCGGAGCAACAGAAGACTGACGAGCGGCTCGCCGCCGCCCGCTCTGACTACGACGACAACGACCCCCGCTCCGGATGGTCGAGCTGCAGCAGCGCAGGCCTCAGGGTGGGCGCTGCTGCAATCTTGCCCTCGCCCACACCGACGCTCGAGGGGCGAGGACAAGTACGAAGAACCGGAGGCCCGAAGCGCGAATGGTGGCGGTGACCCCGTCGGTGACGGGGACTTCTCGAGCCGCCTCCGCCTCGACACCGATGGCAGGGGCCGTCAGCCCCCCGGCAGATCCCCACTCAAATCCTCCCGGGCGAGTGGGGCACCAGCCTCCGCGCGAGGGCGCCATCCCGGTGCAAAGGCAGGACCACCCCAGAACACGAACGCCGCCCTAGCGGTGCGCGACGTCTTGGGTGGCCCTCCCGTGCACACGGCGCGGCAGCCGCCCTCCGGTGGGAGGGGCCACCGGGAGCCAAGCCGACGAGCCCGACACGCTGGAGGTGACGACGCCCGCCGTCGACCGGCCCCGCGTTGTCGAAGTCCGGGCCGCCCGCAGGGCCAGTGAGCGCCCTCTCCCCCGAACGCCGCGGGAGAGGGAGACCCACGGACCCGCGCGGGAGGTAGAGCGCCGGCTCAGCCCGGCCCCCACCCCAGCGAGGATGATGAACATCCTTGAAGCTGAGGGTGGGACCAAGATCGCAGCCCGGCTTGCTTCTCCCCACCCAGGAACTGGTGGTCACCGTCTTGGGTGACCACCGGCGGGGGGATACAGCCGGGCTGCATGATGAAAATCCTTGAAGCCGAACGATGGCTGAAAGGTACCAACTCCCATGGAGTTGCGTTCCTCCAACGATGAGGCGGAAAGACGGCGGGTACCCCCCATCCGGGGGCTTGGAAGGTGGAAAGACACGACGCATAAGGGAGGAAGAAGACATGGTCGCCTTCCGAAAGGGGTCACCCTCCTTTTAAAGGCAACTCTCCCTACGTGCGCCCCCAAACGTCATGGGCTGAGTCTTCTCCAACACGCTCCAAGGCCCTCCCCTGCGGCGCGGGGGCTGGGTCCCGCATGTCATGCAAACCGGCTCAGAGCAGAAGAAGCCAAACCGCCGCGCGTGGCGCACACAACCGCCCAGCAGTTACAAGCGACCCCCCACTTTTGCCCAGACCAACGGGCGGAAGGGGCGGGCAGCCATGCAGGCGGCATGCAACCGCGCCAGGTGGACGCGCTTCTCCGACTCCCAACACGCCAGCATGGAGGCCCAGGCCCACGCGTCACGCAACCGGCGCGCCAGATGCTGCATGCAAGCAACTGCACCGCCACTTGCGCCACCACCGCGCCTCTTCGGTTGCGGAACCAATACCGCGACTCGAGGCGGCCCAGCGCACGACCCAGCGGCGCCAGCTTGGCGCGACGGTCAATGCAGCCGAAAGTGGGCCGACAGTAATGACGGTGGCAGGCGGGCGGGAGGGGCGGTCACGTCGTCAGTCAGGCTCACGTCCCATCCAGGGGCAGCAAGAGAGCCTCCTCTCACGGCGTGAAGACGACGCGCCCGTGGTCTGTTCCTCGAACGATTCGCGCACGCGCAACGGCCACCCCGCCAACCACTCGCCCCGTCGCATTAACTCCACGGCGGGACAGGCGGCGCTTCTGGCAGGAGAAGCGGGCGACGCTTCGCCTTCGCCGTAATAACCGCGCCAAAAAAGGTACGCCACGTCGTTCGATTTCGTATCCTTTTCCTTTTTTCCTCTTTCTCTATCTCTTGCAATAGGGACCGGGAAAGGGGGATACCCCGAAAAGGATCCTTCCCTGTGAAGGAACCGGGCTCCGAGCCCCCCCCCTACTGATCAGAGGTTCGAAGGCTGGCCCTCCGAGGGGTTCAACAGTCGCCTCAGATCGCGTGGGCCCTACACCCACTACTGGTCAGAGGTTCGAAGGCCGGCCCCCCGAAGGGCTCCACGGCCGCCTCAGGCTACTCGGGCTCCGCGCCCATTACTGATCAGGGGTTCGAAGGCTGGCCCCCGAAGGGTTCACAGTCGCCTCAGACGCGGAGCGAGGGATGACCAGGGGTACGTTCGATACATAACCGAGGCTCGGGCTGCGCTCCCGAGGTACCCTAGGACATTTCCGAGACCAGCGGGAGCGATCTTGTAACGGAATCCCATCGGAGGGAGGCATCGAGCCCTCGGACCCCGTCGCCAGGGGACCGGGTCCGGCAGATCACCCGCAGGTACTTTTGGGCGTGCCTCTGGGCCCCTAGCCGACCCCCAACGAACGGGGCACGGACGTCCACTCGGATTACCCGCTTGCAGCTCACCGGAGACACCATGTTCGATGCCCATCGAGGGTAACATGGCGCTCTCCCCCCTCCTCCTTGCGGAAAGGCGACGTAGGGGCGTATGTAAAAAAGCCGAGTCTGTCCCTGATCGTCCTCTCGCCCTGTGCGGAGGCTCAGGGGCTGCTCTCGCAAAACCGGCTCCGGCCGAACCGTTGACAGCGTCAACATACCAGCCCGAGAACTTGGGCCCCGACCGTGCACCCGGGCTACGACCAGTTCGCATGAGGGAACAACCAGACCAGCCGAAGCGTTACGCAAGGCATTAAGACCTCGGGGGAGTGAAACCACTCCTCCGAGGCCTCGGGGGCTACACCCGGCGGGTGCGCTCGCGCGCACCCACCGGAACAAAATGCAACCGAGAAAGGCTGGTCCCCTTGCAAAAAAGTGCGACGAAAGCCTCCAAGCGAGTGCTAACACTCCCTTCGAGGCTCGGGGGCTACTGTCGGGGACCATAATTAGGGGTACCCTCAAGACGCCTAATTCTCAGCTGGTAACCCCCATCAGCATAAAGCTGCAGAGGCCTGATGGGTGCGATTAAGTCAGGGATCAGTCCATACGAGCGACTCGATCACGCCTCGCCCGAGCCTAGCCTCGGACAAGGGCAGCCGACCCTGAGGGATTTCCGTCTCGCCCGAGGCCCCCCTTTAACGGCGGACACATCTCCGGCTCGCCCGAGGCCTTGCCTTCGCTAAGAAGCAACCCTGACTAAATCGCCGCGCCGACCGACCGAGTCGCAGGAGCATTTAACGCAAAGGTAGCCTGACACCTTTATCCTAACGCGTGCCCCCCGGCAGAGCCGAAGTGACCGCCGTCACTTCGCCGCTCCACTGACCGGTCTGACAGAAGGACAGCGCTGCCAGCGCCACTCCGACTGCAGTGCCACTCGACAGAGTGAGACTGACAGGCAGTCAGGTCTTGCCAAAGGCGCCATAGGAAACTCCGCTCCGCCCGACCCAGGGCTCGGACTCGGGCTAAGCCCCGGAAGACGGCGAACTCTGCTCCGCCCGACCCAGGGCTCGGACTCGGGCTAAGCCCCGGAAGACGGCGCACTCCGCTCCGCCCGACCCAGGGCTCGGACTCGAGCTAAGCCCCGAAAGACGGCGAACTCCGCTCCGCCCGACCCAGGGCTCGGACTCGGGCTAAGCCCCGGAAGACGGCGAACTCCGCTCCGCCCGACCCAGGGCTCGGACTCGGGCTCAGCCCCGGAAGACGACGAACTCCGCTTCGCCCGACCCGAGGGCTCGGAGTCGGACTCCGCCCTGGCCTCTGCCGAACAACCTCCGCCTCGCCCGACCCAGGGGGCTCGGGCTCGGCCTCGGCCATGGAAGACAGACTCGACCTCGGCTTCGGAGGAGCCTCCACGTCGCCCGACCTAGGGCACAGGCCCGCCACGTCAACAGGAAGCGCCATCATCACCCTACCCCGAGCCGACTCGGGTCACAGAAAACAAGACCGGTGTCCCATCTGGCTAGCTCCGTCAGATAGGCAATGATGGCGCCCCGCAAGCCCTGTGACGACGGCGGCTCTCAGCTCCCTTACGGAAGCAGGGGGATGTCAGCAAGGACTCGACCGCTCCGACAGCTGTCCCTCCGCCAGGCTCCATTGCTCCTCCGACAGCCACGACATCACACTAGCAGGGTGCCAAGATCTCTCCGGCTGCCACATTGGCATGTACTTAGGGCGCTAGCTCTCCCTCCGCTAGACACGTAGCGCTCTGCTACACCCCCATTGTACACCTGGATCCTCTCCTTACGCCTATAAAAGGAAGGACCAGGGCCTTCTTAGAGAAGGTTGGCCGCGCGGGGACAAGGACGGGACAGGCGCTCTCTTGGGGCCGCTCGCTTCCCTCACCCTCGTGGACGCTTGTAACCCCCTACTGCAAGCGCACCCGACCTGGGCGCGGGACGAACACGAAGGCCGCGGGATTTCCACCTCTCTCACACCCGTCTCCGGCCACCTCGCTTCCCCCCTTCGCGCTCGCCCATGCGCTCGACCCATCTGGGCTGGGGCACGCGACACACTCACTCGTCGGCTTAGGGACCCCCCGGTCTCGAAACGCCGACAGGGCTATAAATACCCCCAACCACCCCACATTCAAGTCATCCAAGTTTTCCTACTTCAACCACTTACAAGAGCTCTAGCATTCAATTCTAGACACACCCAAGTGATCAAATCCTCTCCAAATTCCACACAACGCCTTAGTGATTAGTGAGAGAGATTTGCTTGTGTTCTTTCGAGCTCTTGCGTTTGGATTGCTTTCTTCTTTCTTTGATTCTTCATTGCGATCAAACTCATTTGTAATTGAGGCAAGAGACACCAACTTTGTGGTGGTCCTTGTGAGAACTTTGTGTTCCAAGCATTTGAGAGAGGGAAAGGGTTGAAAGAGACCCGGTCTTTGTGACCACCTCAACGGGGAGTAGGTTTGCGAGAACCGAACCTCGGTAAAACAAATCCACGTGTCTCACTCCTTATTCGCTTGCGATTTGTTTTGCACCCTCTCTTGCGGACTCGATTATATTTCTAACGTTAACCCGGCTTGTAGTTGTGATTATTTTTGAGAATTTCAGTTTCGCCCTATTCACCCCCCTCTAGGCGACTTTCAATTGGTATCAGAGCACGGTGCTTCATTAGAGACTAACCGATCGAAATGATGTCGGGAGATCACGCCAAGAAGGAGATGGAGACCGGCGAAAAACCCACTACAAGCCACGAGAAGGCTTCATCGGAAGAGTCCCGCAAAAAGGGAAAGGGGAAGGAGGAGAAAGCTTCTTCCCGCAAGTCGCATCAGAGTGGCGACAAGATAAAGAAGATGAGGAAGGTAGTCTACTATGAGACCGACACTTCATCACCTTCCACCTCCGGCTCCGACGCGCCCTCCGTAACTTCTAAGCGCCATGAGCGCAAGAAGTTTAGTAAGATCCCCTACGCTACCCTCGCATTCCTAAACATACACCTTTACTTTCCGTCCCATTAGGCAAACCACCAACTTTTGATGGTGAATATTATGCTAGGTGGAGTGATTTAATGCGATTTCATCTAACCTCACTCCACAAAAGTATATGGGATGTTGTTGAGTTTGGTGTACAGGTACCATCCGTAGGGGATGAAGACTATGATATTGATGAAGTAGCCCAAATTGAGCACTTCAACTCCCAAGCCACAACCATACTTCTCGCCTCTCTAAGTAGGGAGGAGTACAACAAGGTGCAAGGATTGAAGAGCGCCAAGGAAATTTGGGACGTGCTCAAGACCGCGCACGAGGGTGATGAACTCACCAAAATCACCAAACGGGAAACAATCGAGGGGGAGCTCGGTCGCTTCCGTCTTCGCCAAGGGGAGGAGCCACAAGATATGTACAACCGGCTCAAGACCTTGGTGAATCAAGTGCGCAACCTCGGGAGCAAGAAATGGGATGACCACGAGGTGGTTAAGGTTATTTTGAGATCACTTATTTTCCTTAACCCTACTCAAGTACAATTAATTCGTGGCAATCCAAGATATACACTAATGACTCCCGAGGAAGTAATCGGGAATTTTGTGAGCTTTGAATTTATGATTAAGGGCTCACGGAAGATCAACGAGCTTGACGGTCCCTCCACGTCCGAAGCTCAACCGGTTGCATTCAAGGCGACGGAGGAGAAGAAGGAGGAATCTACACCAAGTAGACAACCAATCGACACCTCCAAGCTCGACAATGAGGAAATGACACTCGTCATCAAGAGCTTCCGCCAAATCCTCAAGCAAAGGAGGGGGAAGGATTAAAAGCCCCACTCCAAGAAGGTCTGCTACAAGTGTGGTAAGCCCGGTCACTTTATTGCAAAATGTCCTATTTCTAGTGACAGTGACAGGGGCGATGACAAGAAAGGGAGAAGAAGAGATACCACAAGAAGAAGGGCGGCGATGCCCATGTTTGTCGGGAGTGGGACTCCGACGAAAGCTCTAGCGACTCCTCCGACAACGAGGACGCCGCCTACATCGCCGTCACCAAGGGACTTCTCTTCCCCAACGTCGGCCACAAGTGCCTCATGGCAAAGGACGGCAAAAAGAAGAAGGTTAAATCTAAATCCTCCACTAGATATGAGTCCTCTAGTGATGATAATGCTAGTGATGAGGAAGATAATTTGCGTACTCTTTTTGCCAACTTAAACATGCAACAAAAAGAGAAATTAAATGAACTAATTAGTGCCATCCATGAGAAGGATGATCTCTTGGACTCCCAAGAGGACTTCCTAATCAAGGAAAACAAAAAGCATGTTAGAGGTAAAAATGCTTATGCTCTAGAAGTTGAAAAATGTGAAAAATTGTCTAGTGAGCTAAGTACTTGCCATGAGACCATTGACAACCTTAGAAATGAAAATGCTAGTTTAAATGCTAAGGTTGATTCTCATGTTTGTGATGTTTCAATTCCCAATCTTAGGAATGATAATGATGAATTGCTTGCTAAGATTGAAGAATTAAACTTATCTCTTGTTAGCCTTAGAAATGAAAATGAAAAATTAATTGTTAAGGCTAAAGATTTTGATGTTTGCAATGCTACTATTTCCGACCTTAGAACTAAGAATGATATATTGCATGCTAAGGTTGTAGAATTAAAATCTTGCAAACCCTCTACATCTACCGTTGAGCACACTACTATTTGCACTAGATGTAGAGATGTAGATGTTAATGCTATACATAATCACATGACTTTAATTAAACAACAAAATGATCATATAGCGAAATTAGATGCTAAAATTGCCGAGCATAACTTAGAAAATGAAAAATTTAAATTTGCTAGAAGTATGCTCTATAGTGGGAGACGCCCTGGCATTAAGGATGGCATTGGCTTCCAACAGGGAGGCAATGTCAAACTTAATGCCCCTCCTAAGAAATTGTCCAACTTTGTTAAGGGCAAGGCTCCCATGCCTCAGGATAACGAGGGTTACATTTTATACCCTGCCGGTTATCCCGAGAGCAAAATTAGGAGAATTCACTCTAGGAAGTCTCACTCTGGCCCTAATCATGCTTTTATGTATAAGGGTGAGACATCTAGTTCTAGGCAACAAACCCATGCTAAGTTGCCCAAGAAGAAAACTCCTAGTGCATCAAATGAACATAACTCTTCATTTAAAACTTTCGATGCATCATATGTTTTAACTAACAAATCCGGCAAAATAGTTGCCAAATATGTTGGGGGCAAGCACAAGGGGTCAAAGACTTGTGTTTGGGTACCCAAAGTTCTTGTGTCTAATGCCAAAGGACCCAAAACCATTTGGGTACCTAAAGTCAAGAACTAAACTTGTTTTGTAGGTTTATGCATCCGGGGGCTCAAGTTGGATCATCGACAGCGGGTGCACAAACCACATGACAAGGGAGAAGAAAAATGTTCTCCTCCTACGAGAAAAACCAAGATCCCCAACGAGCTATCACATTCGGGGATGGAAATCAAGGTTTGGTCAAAGGATTGGGTAAAATTGCTATATCTCCTGACCATTCTATTTCCAATGTTTTTCTTGTAGATTCTTTAGACTACAATTTGCTTTCTGTATCTCAATTATGCAAAATGGGCTACAACTGTCTTTTTACTGATATAGGTGTCACTGTCTTTAGAAGAAGTGATGATTCAATAGCATTTAAGGGTGTGTTAGAGGGTCAGCTATACTTAGTAGATTTTGATAGAGCTGAACTCGACACATGCTTAATTGCTAAGACTAACATGGGTTGGCTCTGGCACCGCCGACTAGCACATGTTGGGATGAAGAATCTTCACAAGCTTCTAAAGGGAGAGCACATTTTAGGACTAACCAATGTTCATTTTGAGAAAGACATGGTTTGTAGCGCATGCCAAGCAGGAAAGCAAGTTGGTGCCCATCATCCACACAAGAACATCATGACGACCGACAGGCCACTGGAGCTCCTACACATGGATCTATTCGGCCCGATCGCTTACATAAGCATCGGCGGGAGTAAGTACTGTCTAGTTATTGTGGATGACTATTCTCGCTTCACTTGGGTATTCTTTTTGCAGGAAAAATCACAAACCCAAGAGACCTTAAAGGGATTCTTGAGACGGGCTCAAAATGAGTTCGGCTTGAGGATCAAGAAAATTAGAAGCGACAACGGGACGGAGTTCAAGAATTCTCAAATTGAAGGCTTCCTTGAGGAGGAAGGCATCAAGCATGAGTTCTCTTCTCCCTACACCCCACAACAAAATGGTGTAGTGGAGAGGAAGAATAGAACTCTATTGGACATGGCAAGAACCATGCTTGATGAGTACAAGACATCAGATCGGTTTTGGGCCGAGGCGATCAACACCGCCTGCTACGCCATCAATCGGTTATATCTACACCGAATCCTCAAGAAGACATCATACGAACTCCTAACCGGTAAAAAGCCCAATATTTCATATTTTAGAGTCTTTGGTAGCAAATGCTTTATACTTGTTAAAAGAGGTAGAAAATCTAAATTTGCTCCTAAGACTGTAGAAGGCTTTTTACTAGGATATGATTCAAACACAAGGGCATATAGAGTCTTTAACAAGTCCTCTAGACATGTTGAAGTTTCTTGTGACGTTGTGTTTGATGAGACTAATGGCTCTCAAGTAGAGCAAGTTGATCTTGATGAGATAGGTGATGAAGAGGCTCCGTGCATCGCGCTAAGGAACATGTCCATCGGGGATGTGTGTCCAAAGGAATCCGAAGAGCCTCCAAATGCACAAGATCAACCATCCTCCTCCACGCAAGCATCTCCACCAACTCAAAATGAGGATGAAGCTCAAGTTGATGAAGTAGAAGATCAAGCAAATAAGCCACCTCAAGATGACGACAATGATCAAGGGGGAGGAGCAAATGATCAAGACAAGGAGGATGAAGAACCAAGGCCGCCACACCCAAGAGTCCACCAAGCAATCCAACGAGATCACCCCGTCGACACCATCCTCGGCGACATTCATAAGGGGGTAACCACTAGATCTCGTGTTGCACATTTTTGTGAATATTACTCGTTTGTTTCCTCTATTGAGCCACACAGGATAGAGGAAGCACTTCAAGATTCGGATTGGGTGGTGGCGATGCAAGAGGAGCTCAACAACTTCACTAGGAATGAGGTATGGCATTTAGTTCCACGTCCTAATCAAAATGTTGTAGGAACCAAATGAGTCTTCCGCAACAAGCAAGATGAGCATGGTGTGGTGACAAGGAACAAAGCTCGACTTATGGCCAAGGGATACTCCCAAGTCGAAGGTTTGGATTTCGGTGAAACCTATGCACCCGTAGCTAGGCTTGAGTCAATTCGTATATTATTGGCCTATGCTACTTACCATAGCTTCAAGCTTTATCAAATGGACGTGAAGAGTGCCTTCCTCAATGGACCAATCAAGGAAGAGGTCTATGTTGAGCAACCTCCCGGCTTTGAAGATAGTGAGTACCCTAACCATGTGTATAAACTCTCTAAGGCGCTTTATGGGCTTAAGCAAGCCCCGCGAGCATGTTATGAATGCCTTAGGGATTTCCTTATCACTAATGGATTCAAAGTCGGAAAGGCCGATCCTACTTTATTCACTAAGACTCTTGAAAATGACTTGTTTGTATGCCAAATTTATGTTGATGATATTATATTTGGGTCTACTAACGAGTCTACATGTGAAGAATTTAGTAGGATCATGACACAAACATTCGAGATGTCTATGATGGGGGATTTGAAGTATTTCTTAGGATTTCAAGTGAAGCAACTCCAAGAGGGCACCTTCCTAAGCCAAACAAAGTATACTCAAGATATTCTAAGCAAGTTTGGGATGAAGGATGCCAAACCCATCAAGACACCCATAGGAACCAATGGGCATCTCGACCTCGACGAGGGAGGTAAATCCGTCGATCAAAAGGTATACCGGTCGATGATAGGTTCATTACTCTATTTATGTGCATCTCGACCGGACATTATGCTTTCCGTTTGCATGTGTGCAAGATTTCAATCCGACCCTAAGGAATCCCACCTTACGGCCGTAAAACGAATCTTGATATATTTGGTTTATACTCCTAAGTTTGGGCTTTGGTACCCTAGGGGATCCACATTTGAATTGATTGGTTATTCCGATGCCGATTGGGCGGGGTGTAAAATCAATAGAAAGAGCACATCGGGGACTTGCCAGTTCTTGGGAAGATCCTTGGTGTCTTGGGCTTCAAAGAAGCAAAATTCCGTTGCTCTTTCTACCGCCGAAGCCGAGTACATTGCCGCAGGCCATTGTTGCGCGCAACTACTTTGGATGAGGCAAACCCTTAGGGACTACGGTTACAAATTAACCAAAGTTCCTCTTCTATGTGATAATGAGAGTGCAATCAAAATGGCGGATAATCCCGTTGAGCATAGCCGCACTAAACACATAGCCATTCGGTATCACTTTTTAAGGGATCACCAACAAAAGGGAGATATCGAGATTTCATATATTAACACTAAAGATCAATTAGCCGATATCTTTACCAAGCCACTTGATGAACAAACTTTTAACAAACTTAGGCATGAGCTAAATATTCTTGATTCCAGGAACTTCTTTTGTTGATTTGCACACATAGCTCATTTATATACCTTTGATCATGTCTCTTTCATATGCTATGACTAATGTCTTTTCAAGTCTATTTCAAACCAAGTCATAGGTATATTGAAAGGGAATTGGAGTCTTCGGCAAAGACAAAGGCTTCCACTCCGTAACTCATCCTTCGCCGTCACTCCGAGCAACTCTTCGTCTTTGGTATAATCTTCACTCATTTATTTATGACCAAAGAGGGAGAGAGTAATTCAAGGGCTCTAATGACTCCGTTTTTGGCGATTCATGCCAAAGGGGGAGAAAGTATTAGCCCAAAGCAAAAGGACCACACCACCACCTAAATTTAAAAAAAAAGAGTTTTTCAATTGGTATGATTCTCAATTGATAATTTTAAAATTGGTATCTTATTGTGTTCAAAAGGGGGAGAAAAGTAGTATTTCAAAATTGATATACCAAAACCCTCTTGAACACTAAGAGGAGAATTTCATTTAGGGGGAGTTTTGTTTAGTCAGAGGAAAAGCATTTGAAACAAGGGGAGAAAATTTCAAATCTTGAAAATGCTTCACAAAATCTTATTCATTTACCTTTGACTATTTGCAAAATAACTTTGAAAAGGATTTACAAAAGAATTTGCAAAAACAAAACATATGGTGTAAGCGTGGTCCAAAATGTCAAAAATTGAAGAAACAATCCATGCATATCTTATAAGTATTTATATTGGCTCAAATCCAAGCAACCTTTGCACTTATATTATGCAAGCTAGTTCAATTATGCACTTCTATATTTGCTTTGGTTTGTGTTGGCATCAATCACCAAAAAGGGGGAGATTGAAAGGGAATTAGGCTTACACCTATTTCCTAAATGATTTTGGTGGTTGAATTGCCCAACACAAATAAATTTGACTAACTAGTTTGCTCTAGTGCATAAGTTATACAGGTGCTAAAGGTTCACACTTAGCCAATAAAAAGACCAAGAACCGGGTTCAACAAAGGAGCAAAGGGATAACCGAAGTGTGCCCTGGTCTGGCGCACCGGACTGTCCGGTGCACCACCGGACAGTGTCCGGTGCACCAGGGGACTTCACGCTGAACTCTTCACCTTCGGGAAAATCCAGAGGCGCTTCACTATAATTCACCGGACTGTCCGGTGTACACCGGACAGTGTCCGGTGCTCCAAGGAACGGCGCCTCAGGAACTCGCCAGCTTCGGGAATTCGCAACGGCTAGTCCGCTATAATTCACCGGACATGTCTGGTGTACACCGGACTGTCCGGTGTGACATCGAAGCAACGGATATTTCGGCGCCAACGGCTACCTGCAGCGCATTAAATGCGCGCCAGCGTGCGCAGAAGTCAGGCACGCCCATACTGGCGCACCGGACACTCTACAGTACATGTCCGGTGCGCCACCGGACATCCAGGCGGGCCTAGAAGACAGAGCTCCAACGGTCGGAACCCAACGACCTTGGTGACGTGGCTGGCGCACCGGACATGTCCGGTGTGCACCAGACTGTCCGGTGCACCATGCGACAGACAGCCTCACCAAACGGCTAGTTTGGTGGTTGGGGCTATAAATACCCCCAACCACCCCACATTCAAGTCATCCAAGTTTTCCTACTTCAACCACTTACAAGAGCTCTAGCATTCAATTCTAGACACACCCAAGTGATCAAATCCTCTCCAAATTGTACACAACGCCTTAGTGATTAGTGAGAGAGATTTGCTTGTGTTCTTTCGAGCTCTTGCGCTTGGATTGCTTTCTTCTTTCTTTGATTCTTCATTGCGATCAAACTCATTTGTAATTGAGGCAAGAGACACCAACTTTGTGGTGGTCCTTGTGGGAACTTTGTGTTCCAAGCATTTGAGAAGAGAAAGCTCACTCGGTCCGAGAGACCGTTTGAGAGAGGGAAAGGGTTGAAAGAGACCCGGTCTTTGTGACCACCTCAACGGGGAGTAGGTTTGCGAGAACCGAACCTCGGTAAAACAAATCCACGTGTCTCACTCCTTATTCGCTTGCGATTTGTTTTGCACCCTCTCTTGCGGACTCGATTATATTTCTAACGTTAACCCGGCTTGTAGTTGTGATTATTTTTGAGAATTTCAGTTTCGCCCTATTCACCCCCCTCTAGGCGACTTTCAGGAACAGTACCCCCTGGTTCTATAGAAAATTATCCGAATGGAATTATTTAGTCAGATGCATAGCAAATAATCTGAAAGGCGAATAGGAAATATCTTCCCATTCCAGTGCAACAAATTGCAGTACCATTCCTTCTTTCAGCCCCTTTTGCATATAGTAGTTCTGCCATTGCTTGGGACCTATTTGTAAAGTCGTAAAGAGATGATAACAAAATTGTCAAACTGAGAACACATACTGACTTCACCATTTCAACGCCACTGTCTTCTCTTCTCCCCGTGCTCTCTCTCTCATGCGGGCAACTGGGCGACCACCGAGGTAAACCTGACCGCCCTGCAGAACCTTGAGTATACAAATACTCCGTCAGACATATCCGACTAAAGAAAAAGACTCCAAAAGTATGCTGCCTTTTAGGACTCAAGGTAACGTTAAGCAAGAAACAAGGACTCTTTTTTTTAGAAAAACTTACTAAAAATGAATTCTTAAGCCATATTTTAAATTATCAAGTTATGTTCCTTCATAAATCTAGATTAGCCTAATCTAGATCATTCACTTGTCATTCTCTAACATTTTTTACCAAATTTTGTTTCACTTCTTAAACTACGATGTTGGGTAGTTTTTACTCCCGGATTTAAGAGCAAATTCAGATAGATCTCAAATGTATGCTAGGATCAAGTCTTACACATATGATAACTCATGGTACAGAAATCAATATCACATCTTTATTATATAATAGAGGTTCTGTAAAGAATAGCTAAATAAAAACATCATGTGACGACGAGGATCCTTCGCAACCATAGTTGACTAGACGACGACAGTCTAGACCTCT
Organism: Zea mays; assembly: GCF_902167145.1. Classification (NCBI taxonomy): domain Eukaryota; kingdom Viridiplantae; phylum Streptophyta; class Magnoliopsida; order Poales; family Poaceae; genus Zea; species Zea mays. The sequence continues at coordinate 156,585,748 of NC_050097.1, read as the reverse complement.
CCGTACTCATCGTAGCATTCTTCATGGTCCTCCAGCGGTACATGTTCTTGACCTGATGTGAGTATAGCAAGGTGAGCTCCCATACGGTCATCACTCAGCAAGTGTGGAAAAAGTATAGTGTAAGGATTACCAAGGATAATTGTTAAGGGTGCGCATTGCTTTTAGTTTTGTTGGTCAAAATTTTATTAGCAATTACTAAGTATAAGTGACTACCAACCCAATTAAATACTTGATCAATATAAAAATCTCATATATTAATCCCACCACAATGTAATGCAATGCATGTCAAGTTTAAGTTTAGCTCCATCATTTAATCATGTGAGAGTCCTGACACGCTCATGACCGTGAGCATGACTGACTGATATAGCTACCATCCCTTCTTTCAGCCACTTTTGCATATAGTAGTTCTGCCATTGCTTGGGACCTATTTGTAAAGTCGTAAAGAGATGATAACAAAATTGTCAAACTGAGAACACATACTGACTTCACCATTTCAACGCCACTGTCTTCTCTTCTCCCCGTGCTCTCTCTCCCTGCAGAACCTTGAGTATACAAATACTCCACCAGACATACCTGACTAAAGAAAAAGACTCCAAAAGTATGCTGCCTTTTAGGACTCAAGGTAACGTTAAGCAAGAAACAAGGACTCTTTTTTTAGAAAAACTTACTAAAAATGAATTCTTAAGCCATATTTTAAATTATCAAGTTATGTTCCTTCATAAATCTAGATTAGCCTAATCTAGATCATTCACTTGTCATTCTCTAACATTTTTTACCAAATTTTGTTTCACTTCTTAAACTACGATGTTGGGTAGTTTTTACTCGCGGATTTAAGGGCAAATTCAGATAGATCTCAAATGTGTGCTAGGATCAAGTCTTACACATATGATAACTCATGGTACAGAAATCAATATCACATGCTATAAATCATGATATCATCAAAGTAAACCACCACAAATTTACTAATAAAGGGGCGTAAAACCTCGTTCATCAATCTCATGAAAGTACTAGGTGCATTAGTTAACCCAAAAGACATTACTAACCACTCATACAAGCCGAATTTAGTTTTGAAAGCAATTTTCCATTCATCGCCCAATTTCATTCTAATTTGGTGGTAACCACTACGCAAATCAACCTTAGAGAACCATTTAGAACCACTTAACTCATCAAGCATATCATCTAATCGAGGAATAGGATGATGGTACCTAATGGTGATGTTGTTAATGGCTCTACAATCTACACACATGCGCCAACTACCATTTTTTGGGACCAAAATGACAGGTACAGAACAAGGACTTAGGCTCTCACGTACATACCCATGGTCCAAAAGGTCTTGGACCTGTCGCTGAATCTCCTTAGTCTCTTCAGGGTTTGCCCGATATGCAGCACGATTGGGCAAACTTGCTCCAGGAATCGAATCAATTTGATGCTCAATCCCGCGAATGGGAGGAAGTCCAGGAGGTATCTCAGCGGGAAAAACATCGCTGAATTCCTGCAAAAGGTTAGTCACAGGCGCAGGCACAGTGCTAGCAAATATCATCATTGGAAAATAAAACGTATGTGCACACTAAAGCATAGCAGCAAGTATCATCAGCATGTATTTCAACAAGATCAGATTTTGTAACAAGCATTACTGGAGCTTTCAAATGAATGGCTTGCTGATTTTTAGATTTAACAGGTGGTTCATTATTTGTATTTGCAGCTCTATCCTTGTCAGCTTGTACAATCTTAGCAGGAGTCAAACGAAGCAAAGTAATTTTCTGGCCCTTATGCAAGAAAGTGTATGTATTACTCCGACCATTGTGACGTGCATCATTATCATATTCCCAAGGTCTACCCAACAAAAGAGAGCATGCTTCCATAGGTACACCATCACAATCCGCATAATCAGAATATATACCAATGGAAAAATGCACGCGTACCGTTTGTGTTACCTTAACCTTGCTGGTATCATTAAACCATTGAATGTGGTATGGATGCGGACGTGGGCGTGTGGGCAAGCTAAGCTTCTTGACCAAATCTAAACTCACCAAATTGTTACAGCTTCCTCCATCAATAATAACACGAGCACGTCGATCCTTGATGACGAAGAAAGTCTAGAACAAATTATGGCGCTGCTGCTGCCCGAAGGTCTCTGGCTGAGCACTGAGGACACACTACACAATGATGTTCTGGAAATTTGCTGTGGCAGCATCACCATCAACGACATCATCATCTCTAGCATCATCACTTGTAACACCATCATCCTCCACATCCGACGCACTAATGTACCCATCGTCCGTAGCAATGTACGTCCGTTGGCTAGGACAATCCTTCTTCACGTGACCAAGCCCATGGCAGCGGTGGCACTGAATGTTCGAAGTGCATCCACTGGAAGGCGCCGCCGAATCTGACACAATCAGAAAATTGTGTGGGAATGACTACCTCAATCTCGTCATCGGATCCTGCCATTAGAAACACCAAACTAGGAACAAAACAGTAAAGGTTATCCCTAATAAGCAACTACGCGCTCTCTGGGTGAATAGGAACACACACTACCGTGTCTTACCAAGTTCTTACTAGTATCTAATGAAAACACAATGCAAAGGACGGTACAATCGGAGGCTAGTTCGTGATACTTACCAAGAGGTAGTGACACCGCGATTGCAAGGTCAAATCTGTATTGATCAGAAGATATAGTATGTGGAGCTGTAGGACAGGCACAATATGTATGTGAATGTGGAACAAAATCGAGTGCAAATGAGCGAAGTTCAATAAATATCCAAAGCACAAGTCACAATTGTTGGCTAAGAGATGTATCCGAGGCGTAGCACAACAAGTTGGAACAAAGAACAATGGAACTAGCAGAATGGCAGTACCGTAAATATTGTACTAGCGAGGCCAAAAAGGCACTAGTAGGAATCACAACTAATGTTGTTTTTCTTTTTTGTATGATTTTTTTGATATTTTTATTAGCACAAGAAGCAACAAAATAGGAGCTACACCAAGTTTCACCTAAAACAGAGATCAGATGTGGTCTACAGAAAATCAGGAAGTTCTCTGAAAAGCGTGCGAGAGCTTTGACAAATTTTTTCTTTATTTTCCTGAATTTTTTTGACAATTTTATCGAAACCAAACAGGCCGTAGGCGAGTATGGTTGGCCTCAGAATGGCGTCACCAATCCTGTAAAAATTTCAGATTTTTTGGACACCCGAGCGAAAAGTTATGCCCGGTTTATGGAAGGTACCTCAAGTTATGTTTTTGGGAGGCACGACTAGAAAGCGGCGGTTAGGGCAAAACTTCCCTATCTGCAATCACAGCAGAACACAAATCTTTCATGGAAAAAATAGGTTGTGCCAGATGAATAAGGAAGGGTTGCGGTGCAGGCAGAAGACTCAAGGCGGCTCGCAACCTATCTAGGGCTGGCGCGGCAAGAAGTCACACAAGGTGGCTAGCGAGGGCAAGTCGATTAATGGGGTGGATCGACTTGTGATCTGGGTAATGGTGGATGGGATAGCGGCGAAGGTGCAGTTGAACTACGACGAAGATACAACCTAAACCAGCAACACGACTCGACCACAGACACGAATTGAACAAAGCCAAACTGAAAACGAAATTGCAAAGGCTAAACAGTTCTAGGACAGCAGAATTCTTTTGTATGGCAATTTTTTGGAGTTATAGGATGAAAAACATAAACTAAACTAGGGTAAGCCTGACGGTAATACCTGAGTCTTTGATACCACTTGATAGGAACGGGGGTGCCCGATCTTCCGTCAGGTGAAGGTAACTATCGATTTGGTGATGTCATAACTCATACAGACGATCTGGCTTCCAATCATTAGAAGAACCACCAAAGAAGATATCATCCACGTAACTCTGGACTAAAAAGGTGTCATTATTATGCTTGAGGAGAAAAAGAGTTTTGTCCACAGAGCCCATTTTAAAACCCATAGAAAGTAGAAAAGATTTCAAACGCTCATACCAGGCTCTAGGGGCTTGTTTCAAACCATACAAAGCCTTTTGGAGTTTAAAAACGTGGTTTGGAAACTTGGAACTCTCAAAACCAGGGGCTGCCTAACATATATCTCTTCCTCTATATACCCATTTAAAAAGGCACTTTTGACATCCATTTGAAAAATCTTAAAACCCTTTGAAGCAGCAAAGTCTAAAAGGATCCTAATGGCCTCTAAACGGGCAACAGGGGCAAAGGTCTCCTCATAATCAATTCCCTCTTTTTGGCAATACCCTTGGGCAACCTACCTCGCCTTGTTTCTCACTACCAAACCATCCTCACTTTGTTTGTTTTTGAAAACCCATTTTGTACTGATGGGATGACAGCTAGGAGGTGGCACCAAAACCCAAACCTGATTTCTTTCAAAATTTTCAAGCTCCTCATGCATAACATTAACCCAGTTAGGATCAGATAAAGCATGTCCAACATCTCGGGGCGCAAAAGTAGCAACAAAAGCTGAGTGAGCAAAATGAGAAATGTGTTGTGACCTAGAGCGAGTGACTCGCTCGTGAAGCTCCCCGATCATTTGCTGAGGTGGGTGATGGCGCTGAATATGTTGTGGAGCCTCCCTTGAGGAAGTGGCCTCCCCCTCAACAGCAGCTTCAACTCCTCCAGTCTTAGCAGGAGCTGGCTCGAGTGGACCCCAAGTGGTGGAAGGAGTGGGGTCGAGTCCATCAGTCGTAGTAGTGGAAGCAGGCTGGACTGGGGCGGCCGGTAGAGTTGTCTCGAGAGCAACCCAATCGGCGTCGTCGTGCTCCTCCTCCATAAAGATCCGGTCTTTGTGAACACCTCAACGGGGACTAGGTTCTTTAAAACCGAACCTCGGTAAAACAAATCACCATGTTCATTCGCTCTATTTCTTGGTTGATTTGTTTTCCCTCTCTTTCGGACTTGAATTCATTTCTAACACTAACCCCGGCTTGTAGTGTGTTTAAAGTTGTAAATGTCAGATTCCGCCTATTCACCCCCCTCTAGGCAACTTTCAATTGGTATTAGAGCCCAGTACTTCATTAGAGTCTAACTACTCGAAGTGATGTCGGGAGGATCCGCCAAGAGGGAGATGGAAACCGGCGAGAAGGCCACAAGCCATGGGAAGGCTTCATCAAGGGAGTTCGGCGCCAAGGCAAGGAGGAATCCCCTCCCCGCGTCAAGTCGCATCGGAGTGGCGACAAGAAGAAGATGAAGAAAGTGGTCTACTACGAGACCGATTCTTCGTCGCCATCCACATCCGGCTCCGACGCGGCGTCCGTCACTTCTAAGCGCCATGAGCGCAAGAAGTTTAGTAAGATCCCCCTACGCTATCCCCGTATTTCTAAACGCGCTCCTTTACTTTCCGTTCCATTAGGCAAACCACCATATTTTGATGGTGAGGATTATTGTATGTGGAGTGATAAAATGAGGTATCACCTAACCTCACTCCACGCAAGCATATGGGACATTGTTGAGTTTGGAGCGCAGGTACCAACCGTAGGGGACGAGGGCTACGACTCGGACGAGGTCGCCCAAATCCATCACTTTAACTCCCAAGTCACTACTATACTACTCGCCTCTCTATGTCGAGAGGAGTATAATAAGGTGCAAGGGTTAAAGAGTGCCAAAGAAATTTGGGACGTCCTAAAGACCGCGCACGAAGGAGATGAGGTGACCAAGATCACCAAGAGGGAGACGATCGAGGGGGAGCTCGGTCGATTCGTCCTTCACCAAGGAGAGGAGCCACAAGCAATGTACAACCGGCTCAAAACCTTGATGAATCAAGTGCACAACCTCGGGATCATAAAATGGGATGACCATGAGATGGTCAAGGTTATTCTTAGACCCCTCGTATTTTGTAATCCTACTCAAGTTCAATTAATATGTGGTGATCCTAGATATAAGCTAATGTCTCCCGAGAAGGTAATTGGGAAGTTTGTGAGCTTTGAAATAATGATCAAAGGCTCCAAACACATCGTCGACTTGGAGAAAGGCGACACCTCCACACCCGAGGTGCAACCCGTCACATTCAAGGTGACGGAAGAAAAGAAAGAAGAGTCTACATCAAGTAGGCTCCCCATTGACGCCTCCAAGCGCAACAATGAGGAAATGGCGCTTATCATCAAAAGCTTTCGCCAAATCCTCAAGCAAAGGATGGGGAAGGATTACAAACCCCACAAGAGATTGTGCTACAAGTGTGGTAAGCCCGGTCATTTTATTGCAAAATTCCTATGTCTAGTGATAGTGATAGGGACGACGACAAGAGGGGGAAAAAGAAGTAGAAGAAGAGGTACTACAAGAAGAAGTGCAACGATGCCCATGTGTGTTGGGAATGGGACTTCGATGAGAGCTGCACCGATTCCTCCTCGGAGGAGGATGTCGCCAACATCGTCGTCAACAAGGGTCTTCTCTTCCCCAACGTCGGCCACAAGTGCCTCATGGCAAAGGACGGCAAAAAGAAGAAGGTACAAACTAGAACCACCCCTAAGTATACTACATCTAGTGATGAGGGTAGCTCTAGTGATGATGAAGATAATCTGCTTACTCTTTTTGCCAACCTTAACATGCAACAAAAAGACAAATTAAATGAATTGATAGGTGCTATACATGAGAAGGATGAACTCTTGGACAACCAAGAGGAATTACTTATTAAAGAAAATAAGAAGCATGCTAAAGTGAAGAATGCTTATGCTCAGGAATTAGAGAAAAATGAAAACTTGACTAAGGAGCTTAGCATGTTGAAAGGGAAATGTGCCCTTGGGCCATTTCTAAGTGTTTTGGTGATTTAGTGTCCAACACAAGTGCCTAAGTGTCAAATGGTGGACAAAGTACAAATCAAGTATAAAGGTATGTTTCTCAGACTTAATACATTGTTTTAGTGACTAATGTATTGTGTCTAAGTGCTGGAAATAGGAGAAATCGAATTGGAGAAGAGATGGCCTTGTTTAGCCAAAGCCAGCTCTGTCTGGGTGCACCGGACAGTGTCCGGTGCGCCAGGCAGGCTCTTGCGAACTCGCTGCTCTCGGGAATCCAATCGGCGGCGTACGGCTAAAATTCACCGGACTGTCCGGTGTGCACCGGACTGTCCGGTGAGCCAACGGTCGGCCGGGCCAACGGTCGACCACGCGATCCGCGCGAGACACGTGGCCGAGCCAACGGTCGGGAGGGGGCACCGGACTGTCTGGTGTGCACCGGACAGTGTCCGGTGCGCCAACGGCTCCCAGGCGCCAACGGTCGGCTTCGCCAAATAAGGAAGGAGATCTGCACCGGACAGTGTCCGGTGGTGCACCGGACTGTCCGGTGCGCCAGGCGACAGAAGGCAAGAATTGCCTTCCCGGATTGCTCTCAACGGCTCCTAGCTGCCTTGGGGCTATAAAAGGGACCCCTAGGCGCATGGAGGAGTACATCAAGCATTCCTTGAGCACTCTTGATCACTCACACTCCATTCTTGCGCACTTGTTCGACATTCTAGTGATTTGAGCTCCGTTCTAGTGTGCTAGTCTTTTGAGCTTAAGTCTGGGTCTTGTGTGTGCGTAATTGCTGCGATCTTTGTGTCTTGTGTGAGTTGCTAATCCCTCCCTTACTCCGTGCTTCTTTGTAAACTTCAAGTGTAAGGGCGAGATACTCCAAGTTGTGGAGATTCCTCGCGAACGAGATTAAGAAAAGCAAAGCAAAACACCGTGGTATTCAAGTGAGTCTTTGGACCGCTTGAGAGGGGTTGATTGCAACCCTCGTCCGTTGGGACGCCACAACGTGGAGTAGGCAAGCGTTGGTCTTGGCCGAACCACGGGATAAACCACTGTGCCATCTCTGTGATTGATCTCTTGTGGTTATTGTGTTTTGTTGAGACTCCTCTCTAGCCACTTGGGGATTATTGTGCTAACACTTAACCAAGTTTTTGTGGCTTAAGATTCAAGTTTTACAGGATCACCTATTCACCCCCCCTCTAGGTGCTCTCAATTGGTATCAGAGACGTTCTCTTCAAGAAAGGGACTAACCGCCCGAAGAGATGGATCCTAAGGGCAAGGGGATTATGATCAATGATAAGGAGAAGGAGTCCTTCGTCAACGAGCCCAAGGATGACAAGCCTACCGACTCGGGCTCGAGCCACAAACGCAAAGATGGGAAGAAGAAGAAGACGAGACGCATCAAGGAGATCGTCTACTACGATGACAGCGATGAGTCCACTTCTTCCCAAAAGGACAACGACGACAATGACTACGACAAAAGAAAGACGGTTAATTCGAACTTTTCTTTTGACTACTCTCGTATTCCGCAAAGTACAAATGCTCATTTGCTCTCCATTCCACTTGGCAAACCTCCTCACTTTGATGGAGAGGACTACGGATTTTGGAGCCACAAAATGCGTAGTCACCTGTTCTCTCTCCATCCAAGCATATGGGAGATTGTGGAAAGTGGAATGAAATTTGATAGCTCGGATAGTCCTATGTTTATCAATGAACAGATTCATAGAAATGCACAAGCTACTACTGTGTTGTTAGCCTCTCTGTGCAGGGACGAGTACCATAAGGTGAGCGGCTTGGACAATGCCAAGCAGATCTGGGACACCCTCAAGATCTCTCATGAGGGGAACGACGTCACCTTACTCACCAAAATGGAGTTGGTGGAGGGCGAGCTTGGAAGATTCGCAATGATAAGGGGCGAGGAGCCAACCCAAACTTACAACCGGCTCAAGACCCTTATCAACAAAATAAGGAGCTACGGAAGCACGCGATGGACGGATCACGACGTCGTCCGCCTAATGCTAAGGTCTTTTACTGTACTTGATCCACACTTGGTGAACAATATTCGTGAAAATCCAAGGTACACCAAGATGTCGCCCGAAGAAGTCCTTGGAAAGTTCGTAAGCGGGCGAATGATGATCAAGGAGGCAAGGTACGTGGACGACGCGTTGAACGGTCCAACCCATGAGCCTCAACCCATTGCTCTCAAGGCAACGAGGAGCAAGGAGGCGCTACCTAGCAAGGTGGCGCAAGTTGAGGCGGCCGGGCTCAATGATGAAGAGATGGCCCTCATCATCAAGCGCTTCAAGACGACGCTAAAGGGTCGCAAGGGACAACCAAGCAAGACCAAGACAAAGGGGAAGCGTTCATGCTTCAAATGCGGTAAGATTGGTCATTTTATTGCTAACTGTCCCGATAATGAAAGTGACCAGGAACAAGGGAGCAAGAGAGAGAAGAAGAAGGCATACAAGAAAGCCAAGGGCGAGGCACACCTTGGAAAGGAGTGGGACTCGGATTGTTCGTCATCCGACTCCGAAAATGAATGACTTGCAGCCACCGCCTTCAACAAGTCATCCCTCTTCCCCAACGAGCGTCACACATGCCTCATGGCAAAGGAGAAGAAGGTATGTACTCGAGACAGTACTACTTATGATTCTTCTAGTGATGATGAATCTAGTGATGAAGAAATAGATTACTCTAGTTTGTTCAAGGGATTGGATAGAACTAAAGTAGATAAGATTAATGAATTGATTGATGCCTTGAATGAAAAGGATAGACTCTTAGAAAAACAAGAGGACATTTTATATGAAGAGCATGACAAATTTGTAGAGGCACAAAAATCTTATGCTTTAGAAGTTAAAAGAAATGGAATGCTTTCTTGTGAACTATCTTCTTGCCATGAGACAATTTCTAGCTTAAGGAGCATGAATGATGATTTGAATGCTAAGTTAGAGATAGCTAGTAAATCTAACTCTTGTGTAGAACATGTTATGATTTGCAAGAGGTGTAAAGATTTTGACATTGATGCTTGTAGTGAACACCTAGTGTCAATTTCTAAATTGAATGATGAAGTGGCTAGTCTTAGTGTCCAACTTAAGACTAGCAAAAGCGAATTTGATAAGTTAAAATTTGCAAGGGATGCCTACACGATTGGTAGACACCCCTCAATTAAGGATGGACTTGGTTTCAAGAGGGAAGCCAAGAACTTAACAAGCCATAAGGATCCCATCTCCGCCAAGGAGAAAGGGAAGGCCCCTATGGCTGGTAGTGCTAAAAAGAACCATGCTTTTATGTATCATGATAGGAGACATGCTAGAAATGCAAATAGAAGTTATGATGCTTTTGATTCACATGTTGACGATTCATATGCTATGTTTGCTTCTAGTTCTTCCTATATGCATGGTAGAAATATAGCTAGGAGAAATGCTATTAATCACATGCCTAGGAGAAATGGTGTTAATGTTCTTAGGAAAATTAATGAACCTTCTACAATATATCATGCTTGCAATGCTTCATTTGCCATTTGAAGAAAGGATAGGAAGGTAATCACTAGGAAATTAGGGGCAAGATGCAAGGGAGATAAAACTTGCATTTGGGTCCCTAAAACCATTGTGACTAACCTTGTAGGACCCAACAAGAGTTGGGTACCTAAGACCCAAGCCTAAATTTGCCTTGCAGGTTTATGCATCCGGGGGTTCAAGCTGGATTATCGACAGCGGATGCACAAACCACATGACGGGGGAGAAGAAGATGTTCACCTCCTACGTCAAGAACAAGGATTCCCAAGACTCAATCATATTCGGTGATGGGAACCAAGGCAAGGTGAAAGGCTTAGGCAAGATTGCAATATCAAATGAGCACTCTATTTCTAATGTGTTTTTAGTTGAGTCTCTTGGATATAATCTGCTATCCGTTAGTCAATTATGCAAAATGGGATATAACTGTTTATTCACAAATGTAGATGTGTCTGTCTTTAGAAGAAGTGATGGTTCATTAGCTTTTAAGGGTGTATTAGACGGCAAACTGTATTTAGTTGATTTTGCAAAAGAGGAGGCCGATCTAGATGCATGCTTAATTGCTAAGACTAGCATGGGCTGGCTGTGGCATCGCCGCTTAGCACATGTGGGGATGAAGAACCTTAACAAGCTTCTAAAGGGAGAACACGTGATAGGTCTAACCAATGTTACTTTCGGAAAAGATAGACCTTGTGCAGCTTGTCAAGCAGGTAAACAAGTGGGAGGAGCGCATCACAGCAAGAATGTGATGACCACATCAAGACCTCTGGAGCTACTACATATGGACCTCTTCGGACCCGTCGCCTATCTAAGCATAGGAGGAAGTAAGTATGGACTAGTTATTGTTGATGACTTTTCCCGCTTCACTTGGGTATTCTTTTTGCAGGATAAATCTGAAACCCAGGGGACCCTCAAGCGCTTCCTCAGGAGAGCTCAAAATGAGTTTGAGCTCAAGGTGAAGAAGATAAGGAGCGACAACGGGTACGAGTTCAAGAACCTTCAAGTGGAGGAGTACCTTGAGGAGGAAGGGATCAAGCACGAGTTCTCCGCTCCCTACACACCACAGCAAAATGGTGTGGTAGAGAGGAAGAACAAGACACTCATTGACATGGCGAGGACGATGCTTGGAGAATTCAAGACCCCCGAGCGCTTTTGGTCGGAAGCCGTGAACACGGCTTGCCACGCCATCAACAGGGTCTACCTTCATCGCCTCCTCAAGAAGACATCATATGAGCTACTAACCGGTAACAAACCGAATGTTTCGTATTTTCGAGTTTTTGGGAGTAAATGCTACATTCTAGTGAAGAAGGGTAGGACTTCCAAATTTGCTCCCAAAGCCGTAGAAGGGTTTTTATTAGGTTATGACTCAAATACAAAGGCGTATAGGGTCTTCAACAAATCATCAGGTTTGGTTGAAGTCTCTAGCGACGTTGTATTTGATGAGACTAATGGCTCTCCAAGAGAGCAAGTTGTTAATTTGATGATGTAGATGAAGAAGAAGTTCCAACGACCACAATACGCACCATGGCAATTGGAGATGTGCGGCCACAGGAACAAGATGAGCAAGATCAACCTTCTTCCTCAACAATGGTGCAACCCCCAACTCAAGATGATGAACAGGAGGCGTGTGATCAAGGGGGAGCACAAGATGATCATGTAATGGAGGAAGAAGCACAACCGGCACCTCCAACCCAAGTTCGAGCAATGATTCAAAGGGATCATCCCGTCGACCAAATTTTGGGTGACATTAACAAGGGAGTAACTACTCGATCTCGATTAGTTAATTTTTGTGAGCATTACTCCTTTGTCTCCTCTATTGAGCCTTTCAGGATAGAAGAGGCCTTGCTAGATCCAGACTGGGTGTTGGCCATGCAGGAGGAGCTCAACAACTTCAAAAGAAATGAAGTTTGGACACTGGTGCCTTGTCCCAAGCAAAATGTTGTGGGAACCAAGTGGGTGTTCCGCAACAAACAAGACGAGCACGGAGTGGTGACAAGGAACAAGGCTCGACTTGTGGCAAAAGGTTATGCCAAGTCGCAGGTTTGGACTTTGAGGAGACTTTTGCTCCTGTGGCTAGGCTAGAGTCCATTCGTATATTGTTAGCATATGCCGCTCACCATTCTTTCAGGTTGTTCCAAATGAATGTGAAGAGCGCTTTCCTCAACGGGCCAATTAAGGAGGAGGTGTACGTGGAGCAACCCCCTGGCTTCGAGGATGAACGGTACCCCGACCACGTGTGTAAGCTCTCTAAGGCGCTCTATGGACTTAAGCAAGCCCCAAGAGCATGGTATGAATGCCTTAGAGACTTTTTAATTGCTAATGCTTTCAAGGTTGGGAAAGCCGATCCAACTCTTTTTACTAAGACTTGTGATGGTGATCTTTTTGTGTGCCAAATTTATGTCGATGACATAATATTTGGTTCTACTAACCAAAAGTCTTGTGAAGAGTTTAGCAGGGTGATGACTCAGAAATTCGAGATGTCAATGATGGGCGAGTTAAGCTACTTCCTTGGGTTCCAAGTGAGGCAACTCAAGGATGGAACCTTCATCTCTCAAACCAAGTACACGCAAGACTTGATCAAGCGGTTTGAGATGAAGGACGCCAAGCCCGCAAAGACTCCGATGGGAACCGACGGACACACCGACCTCAACAAAGGAGGTAAGTCCGTTGATCAAAAAGCATACCGGTCTATGATAGGGTCTTTACTTTATTTATGTGCTAGTAGACCGGATATCATGCTTAGTGTATGCATGTGTGCTAGATTTCAATCTGATCCAAGGGAGTGTCACTTAGTGGCCGTGAAGCGAATTCTTAGATATTTAGTCGCTACGCCTTGTTTCGGGATCTGGTATCCAAAGGGGTCTACCTTTGACTTGATTGGATATTCAGATTCCGACTATGTTGGATGTAAGGTCGATAGGAAAAGTACATCGGGGACGTGCCAATTCTTAGGAAGGTCCCTGGTGTCATGGAGTTCTAAGAAACAAACCTCTGTTGCCCTATCCATCGCTGAGGCCGAGTACGTTGCCGCAGGACAGTGTTGCGCGCAACTACTTTGGATGAGGCAAACCCTCAGGGACTTTGGCTACAATTTGAGCAAAGTCCCACTCCTATGTGATAATGAGAGTGCTATCCGCATGGCGGATAATCCTGTTGAACACAGCCGCACAAAGCACATTGACATCCGACATCACTTTTTGAGAGACCACCAGCAAAAGGGAGATATCGAAGTGTTTCATGTTAGCTCCGAGAATCAGCTAGCCGATATCTTTACCAAGCCTTTAGATGAGCAGACCTTTTGCAAGTTGCGTAGTGAGCTAAATGTCTTAGATTCGCGGAACTTGGATTGATTTATAGCATACTTGTGTTTATGCCTTTGATCATGTTCCTTATGCATATTGTTACTTATTTATGGTGCTCAAGTTGTACAAGCACTCCCCGGACCTCACAAGTCCGTTGCAAAGTGATGCACATATTTAGGGGGAGATGTGTTACAACTTGACCCTTTGAGACTAACCATGTGCTTGAGTTTGCTTGATTTAGTCTCGAAGGAGGATTGAAAGGGAAAAGGTAGACTTGGACCATGCAAGACTTCCACTGCACTCCGATGAGAGGGTAACTTATTCCAAGTTCATCTTTATGATCCTATTGCCTTTTACTCTTAGTTGAAGATTTTGGTGAGGCAATGGGGTTAAAGGGCCAAAATTGATCCTGTTTTGGTGCTTGATGCCAAAGGGGGAGAAAATAAGGCCAAAGCAATAAATGGATCAGCTACCACTTGTGAATTTTGAAAATAGTAGAGTTAGAATTTTTGTTTGTCAAAATACTCTTATTTGCCTCTATCTGTCAAAATACTCTTGTTTGTCTCTTGTGGGAGAAGGCTTAATTATGGGAAAAAGGGGGAGTTTTTGAATCCTTGATCAATTTCTCGTGAAATATCTCTCTTTATGTTTCAACATGTGTGTTTGACTTAGAGATAGGAAATTGAGTTGGATTTGCAAAAACAAACCAAGTGGTGGCAAAGAATGATCCATATATGCCCAATTTGATTCAAAACAAATTTGAGTTCATTTTTGAATTTATTTTGTACTTGTTCTACTTGCTTTATGTTATGTTGGCATTAATCACCAAAAAGGGGGAGATTGAAAGGGAAATGTGCCCTTGGGCCATTTCTAAGTGTTTTGGTGATTTAGTGTCCAACACAAGTGCCTAAGTGTCAAATGGTGGACAAAGTACAAATCAAGTATAAAGGTATATTTCTCAGACTTAGTACATTGTTTTAGTGACTAATGTATTGTGTCTAAGTGCTGGAAACATGAGAAATCGAATTGGAGAAGAGATGGCCTTGTTTAGCCAAAGCCAGCTCTGTCTGGGTGCACCGGACTGTCCGGTGGTGCACCGGACAGTGTCCGGTGCGCCAGGCAGGCTCTTGAGAACTCGCTGCTCTCGGGAATTCAATCGGCGGCGTACGGCTAAAATTCACCGGACTGTCCGGTGAGCCAACGGTCGGCCGGGCCAACGGTCGGCCGCGCGATCCGCGTGAGACATGTGGCCGAGCCAACGGTCGGGAGGGGGCACCGGACTGTCCGGTGTGCACCGGACAGTGTCCGGTGTGCACCGGACAGTGTCTGGTGCGCCAACGGCTCCCAGGCGCCAACGGTCGGCTTCGCCAAATAAGGAAGGAGATCTGCACCGGACAGTGTCCGGTGGTGCACCGGACTGTCCGGTGCGCCAGGCGACAGAAGGCAAGAATTGCCTTCCCGGATTGCTCTCAACGACTCCTAGCTGCCTTGGGGCTATAAAAGGGACCCCTAGGCGCATGGAGGAGTACATCAAGCATTCCTTGAGCACTCTTGATCACTCACACTCCATTCTTGCGCACTTGTTCGACATTCTAGTGATTTGAGCTCCGTTCTAGTGTGCTAGTCTTTTGAGCTTAAGTCTGGGTCTTGTGTGTGCGTAATTGCTGCGATCTTTGTGTCTTGTGTGAGTTGCTAATCCCTCCCTTACTCCGTGCTTCTTTGTAAACTTCAAGTGTAAGGGCGAGAGACTCCAAGTTGTGGAGATTCCTCGCGAACGGGATTAAGAAAAGCAAAGCAAAACACCGTGGTATTCAAGTGAGTCTTTGGACCGCTTGAGAGGGGTTGATTGCAACCCTCGTCCGTTGGGACGCCACAACGTGGAGTAGGCAAGCGTTGGTCTTGGCTGAACCACGGGATAAACCACTGTGCCATCTCTGTGATTGATCTCTTGTGGTTATTATGTTTTGTTGAGACTCCTCTCTAGCCACTTGGAGATTATTGTGCTAACACTTAACCAAGTTTTTGTGGCTTAAGATTCAAGTTTTACAGGATCACCTATTCACCCCCCCTCTAGGTGCTCTCACATGTGCCATGATTCAATTACCAATCTTAGAAATGAGAATGCTATTTTAAATGCTAAGATTGACAAATTGAATGAATCAATTTCTAGCCTTAGAACTGAAAATGCTAGTTTAATTTCCAAGGCTAAAGAGTTGAATGTTTGCAATGATTCTATTTCCTGTCTTAGAGATGAAAATGCTATGCTAAAATATAAGATAGATGAATTAAATGTTTACAAACCCTCTACATCTACTGTTGATCATGTATCTATTTGTACTAGATGTAGAGATGTTAATGTTGATGCTATTCATAATCACCTTGCTTTAATTAAAAAACAAAATGATCACATAGCTCAACTAACTGCTAAAACAAATGAGCATGAAATAGAAAATGAAAAATTTAAATTTGTGAGAAGCATGCTCTATAATGGGAGACGCCCTGGCATTAAGGATGACATTGGTTTCCAACAGGGAAGCAATGTCAAGCTTAATGCCCCTAAAAGATTGTCTAATTTTGTTAAGGGCAAGGCTCCTATGGTTCAGGATAATGAGGGTTACATTTTATATCCTGCTAATTATCCTAAGCACAAAATTAGGAGAATTCATGCTAAGAAAACTCATTCTGTTTCTCACCATGCATTTATGTATAAGAATGAGGCTTCTAGCTCTGTAACACCCTGAATTTGGGGTATAAAATTTCTTTCTAATGATCACCCAAATTCATGTGTTACTCTTCTCTCTCTCACACTAGGTTCTATCTCTCTCTAGATTCTCTCTCCCTTTTTCCCTTTTAGGCAGAATTAGCTTAAAGTTAGGGGATTTCATTATTTATTTTTGCCAAAACATTTTGAGTCATGACATGTTGCATCATGTTGAGCTTATTTATTCTTTGAAGTGTTGCACATGTTTGAATTTATTTGAATTTGAAACCTAATTTGAATTTGGAATTGGAAACCCTAGAGAAAAGAAATAGAAAAAGAATTAGAAAATCTAGAGAAAAAGAAAAAGGAAAAGCAGCCCAGCAGCACAGCTCGGCCCAGCCAGGCGCGTGCCCGCGCCGCCTAACAGGTGAGATCCACCTGTCAGCGGCAACTCCCTCTCCCGCGCGTCCTCTCTCTCTCGCTCGCTGCCCAGTGGGGCCAGGCTATCGGCGTCGAGCCGTTGCCCCGTGTGCCCCTTTTCTCTCTCTCTCTGCACCGTGGACCCTCCCTATCAGTTCCGCCCTTCCTGCCCTCGCCATGGACCGACGTGTGCGCACTCGTGCACGTCGCCGAAATTCTCGGCCACGATGCCCACCCACGCGCCCCAGCTCCCTCTTAGAGCCCCGCCAGCACCCGCACTCACTTCCCCGCCTCATTTTGCGCAGCTCCACCCTCGCTCGCGCTCTGCCCACGCCGCCAGACGCCGTCGGAGACCCGCGCTCGCTTCCCCGACCATCTAGCTCGTCGAAGACCGCGCCAAACCACCCCGAGCTCCGCCCAGAGGTGAGACACCTTTGCCTGTGCTTAATTTCCCCAAATTCGCTCTGTGCTCGGCCAATTTTGGCATCACCGGTGCTCGGCCATGGCGGTCCGCTGCGCCCGCGCGGTGGCCGGCTAGTTTAGCCTGGTCTAGTGCCCCAGTGAAGGTCCCTGTGTCACCCCTGCCTCTGCTGAAGCCTTCCCAGGCCTTAGCGTGCCTCAAGCCCCCTCCCCATGGCCAGAATCCCTCACCAGAGTTCCTCCGGTTCGCCCGAGGCCTTCTCCCCGCCGTTCTCCCCTCTCTGCCCTCGGATTCGTGGCCTTTTTCCCGCCACTGAGTTCGCCATAGCATCCTCTCCCTCTCTGCCCAATCCCGACGACCCCAGAGCCACCCTAGCACGCGCCTACCTCAACTCCGGTGACCTCACCGCCACGAAGAGGAGCAGCGCCGCCTGCAGTCGTTCGTCCCTCCCCGGTCTGATCCTCTCCGTCCGATCTTGATCGCACGACCCAGATCGCGGATACCGCTTCACGCACGCGCGCCCCTGGCCTGCCTGTCAGCGCCCGTGTCCCCTGGTGCTGGGCCCGCTCGGTCAGTGCGCCCTCCCCCTCTGTTGCTGACATCCCCTGGCCCGCCTATCAGCGCTCGCCCGCCCGCGCGCGCGCCCTCGGCCGCAGATCTAATCTCGGCCGCCGGTTTCTGATCTAACGATTGGAATCACCCGATACCCCTTCACACGGTAGTTTTATTAAAGAGACCCTCGGTTTGTTTATAATCAACCCGCTGTCCCTGGTTTTCACGCGCAGGCCCCTGTAATCTTGCAGACTTAACCCTGGACTTCTAAATAATCATAGAATTAGACCTAATTTCATATTTTGAATTACCAAACTTGTTTATTTCATATCTTTTGCATATGAACTCCAAACTTAGTGATTCAAATTGCAAAATGCTCATAGGATTATTCTCTGTTTAAATAAATTAGTTTCAATTACAATCTGCACATTCTAATTTTTATGATTAAGTATGAACTAATGTAGGTGTAGATTTATTTATTTAATAAAATAAATAAAAGGAGAACCCTAGAGATTTAAACATGTTTAATCTTGTGAGATTAATAAGGTGTATTACATGAAATCATCTCTGGTCTAATTTTTAGGTCACAATAAAATAAATTGAACTATGTTATGTATTTGTGAGTAACACTTAGAGAAATAATAATCTATTTCCAAAGAAAGTTGGTCTATGTTATAGTTCATGTTATAATTTGATCTCATTATTCCCTATTGTGTTTTTAAGATACATTCCTATGTTTGTACATGTTTGGTGTGTTGTTCATTTGTACTTTCCAAATGTATTGAATGCATGCTCGCTTTATTTAGACAACGAGCAGTCCGAGGTTCCTGAGTGTGTTGTTGGAGACCTCCCTCAGCAACAACCTGGTGAAGGCAAGTATCCTCTGACCTATTATGTCCTACATACTTTATGATTCATTGTCCCGCATTATATTACTTAAACCTAAGGATTGACTAGTTTGTATTTACCTTATCCTTGTTTATCTTTGGATTATCATGGTTAGCACTTTGCTATTGCCTTAACTTTAACCAATGAATATGATGTGAACATTTATGATACGATACTGTTATCTTGATTATGTTGATGATTTTGTGATACTCTAGGGGGCTTAGGCCTTTTTCCTGAGTACCTCTCCGTAAGGACCTGTTCATGGAGTGACCACCCGGGATAACAGTGCAACCATGAGGGTGGAATGGGACGCCTTTATCTGATTAATTAGATGAACCTGGGGGTGTAGTTGGCTTTGCCGGAGGGCCGTCAATGGGGGCCGGGGCGTAGTGCTCGCTCTGCCAAGGGGGTGCAGAGGTTCATTCGATTTGGTTTTGTTAGTCACCCACCTTGGGGAGGTGTACTGCATTTGTACGACTAGCGAAACCTAACGAGCAGCTATGCATCAAGGGAGTCTTTGTAAAGGCTACATAGTGTATCCCTGGCCATTCACCTCGGTAGTGAAGATCGGGTCTGTACAATCTAGGCTGGAAAGGGATCACAACTCGTGGGTAAAGTGTGCAACCTCTGCAGAGTGTTAGAAACTGGTATATCAGCCGAGCTCACTTTTAAGAGCAGCCTTGGGATCCTCTTTGATTAGAAGAACTTTGGATACTTTTATGGTGATGGTTAACAATGATGTTATAAATCTGATTTTTGGTATTTCCTCTTTTGAGGGAGTACTTTTAAGTAATAACTGGGTTTATTACTAAAACTTGGCTCTACTGATAATAATAAATACTTGACCAACTAAAAGCAACTGCTTAACCTCAACCCCACATACAGCTAGTCCACTTTAGCCAAACGGGACATTTGCTGAGTACGTTGATGTGTACTCACCCTTGCTTTACAAACCACCCCACCCTAGGTTGTCCCCATTGTACTCAGTGCTCAGGAGGTGATGCTGGCATCATGGAGGACTTCGAGGAGTTCCAGGATTATGACGAGTTTTAGTTTATCTTAGTGGCAAACCCCCAGTCAGCTGCCTGTGTAGGCTTATCATCAACGTTTCGTTTCTCCGCACTTTGATATTTATGTTGAACATTATGGCTATGTATTAGACTCTGTGGATGTCTCTGACATCTTGATGTAATTAAAGCACCTTTCCGTTATTTAATTCGAGCATTGTGTGATGATGTCCAATTATGTAATCGCTGTGTACGTGAGTTCTGATCCTGGCACGTACATGGTTCGCATTCGGTTTACCTTCCAAAACCGGGTGTGACAAGCTCTAGGCAATCAACCCATGTTAAATTGACTAAAAAGAAAACTCCTACTGCATCAAACGAACCTAACATTTCATTTAAGACTTTTGATGCATCATATGTTTTAACTAACAAATCAGGAAAAGTAGTTGCCAAATATGTTGGGGGCAAACACAAGGGCTCCAAGACCTGTGTTTGGGTACCCAAGGTGCTTGTTTCTAACGTGAAAGGACCCAAGACTGTTTGGGTACCTAAGAACAAGGCCTAAATTGTTTTGCAGGTTTATGCATCCGGGGGCTCAAATTGGATTATTGATAGCGGATGCACAAACCACATGACAGGGGAGAAGAGGATATTCTCCTCCTATGAGAAGAACGATGATCCCCAAAGAGCTATCACATTTAGGGATGGAAATCAAGGTTTGGTCAAAGGACTTGGTGAAATTGCTATATCACATGACCATTCTATTTCCAATGTTTTTCTTGTATATTCTTTAGATTATAATTTGCTTTCTGTTTCTCAATTATGTAAAATGAGCTACAACTGTCTTTTTACGGATATAGGTGTTACTGTCTTTAGAAGAAGTGATGATTCAGTAGCATTTAAGGGAGTGTTAGAGGGTCAACTATACTTAGTTGATTTTAACAAAGCTGAACTTGATACTTGCTTAATTGCTAAGACTAATATGGGTTGGCTCTGGCATCGCCGACTAGCCCATGTTGGGATGAAGAATCTTCACAAGCTTTTAAAGGGAGATCACATTTTAGGACTAACTAATGTTCATTTTGAGAAAGACAGGGTTTGTAGCGCATGTCAAGCAGGAAAGCAAGTTGGCTCCCACCATCCACATAAGAACATAATGGCAACAGACAAGCCACTAGAACTACTCCATATGGATCTATTCGGCCTGATAGCTTATATAAGCATCGGTGGGAGTAAGTATTGTCTAGTAATTGTGGATGATTATTCTCACTTCACTTGGGTATTCTTCTTGCAGGAAAAATCTCAAACCCAAGAGACTTTGAAGGGATTCTTGAGATGGGCTCAAAATGAGTTCGGATTAAGAATCAAGAAAATAAGAAGCGATAATGGGACGGAGTTCAAGAACTCACAAATAAAAGGCTTTCTTGAGGATGAGGGTATCAAGCATGAGTTCTCTTCTCCCTACACACCTAAACAAAATGGTGTAGTGGAGAGGAAGAATAGAACTCTACTAGACATGGCAAGGACCATGCTTGATGAGTACAAGACACCAGACCGGTTTTGGGCTGAGGCGATTAACACCGCCTGCTACTCCATCAACCGGCTCTACCTTCACCGAATCGTCAAGAAGACATCTTATGAACTCCTCACTGGTAAAAATCCCAATGTTTCATATTTTAGAGTCTTTTGTAGCAAATGTTTTATTCTTATTAAAAGAGGTAGAAAATCTAAATTTGCTCCTAAGGCTGTAGAAGGCTTTTTACTAGGATATGATTCAAACACAAGGGCATATAGAGTCTTCAACAAATCAATTGGATTAGTTGAGGTCTCTTGTGACATTGTGTTTGATGAGACTAATGGCTCCCAAGTGGAGCAAGTTGATCTTGATGAGCTAGATGATGAAGAGGCTCTGTGTGTCGCGCTAAGGAACATGTCCATTGGGGATGTGTGTCCTAAGGAATTCGAAGAGCCTCCACAAGCACAAGATCAACCGTCATCTTCCATGCAAGCATCTCCACCAACTCAAGATGAGGAACAGGATCAAGAGGATGAGCCACCTCAAGAGGAGGACAATGATCAAGGGGGAGATGAAGCTAATAAAAACAAGGAAGATGATCAGGGTCAAAGACCGCCACACCCAAGAGTCCACCAAGCAATTCAAAGAGATCACCCCATCAACTCCATTCTTGGTGATATTCATAAGGTGATAACTACTCGATCTCGAGTCACTCATTTTTGTGAACATTACTCTTTTGTGTCCTCTATTGAGCCATACAGGGTGGATGATGCACTAATAGATTCGGATTGAGTGTTGGCAATGCAAGAGGAGCTCAACAACTTCACACGGAATGAGGTATGGCATTTAGTTCCACGTCCTAACCAAAATGTTGTAGGTACCAAGTGGGTATTCCGCAACAAGCAAGATGAACATGGTGTGGTGACAAGGAACAAAGCCCGACTTGTGGCCAAAGGATATTCAGTAGTTGAAGGTTTGGACTTTGGTGAAACTTATGTACCCATAGCTAGGCTTGAATCAATTCATATATTACTTGCCTATGCTACTTACCATGGCTTTAAGCTCTATCAAATGGACGTGAAAAGTGCCTTCCTCAATGGACCAATCAAGGAAGAGGTCTATGTTGAGCAACCTCCCGGCTTTGAAGATAGTGAGTACCCTAATGTCACACCCGGGTTTCGGGGCACCAAGACCCAGGCGCAAACATAATCACTAGGTGTGCTGGGACCAAGTCTCACACATATGATGAATCATGGCACATGATCGAATGTCACATCTTTACTATATAATAGGAGTTCTTTACAAAATAGATAATTACATTATGAGGATACAACGGTCCAGCAACCCAAAGTTGACTGGGAGACGACGACCTAGATCTCTCACGAACACATCATAGCATCCTTCATGCGCCTCATCCTGCGGTACCTGTTCTTGACCTGTGGGGGGTGTGAAACAGCAAGAGTGAGCTCACATACGTTCATCGCTCAACAAGTTGTGGGGAATAATGTGCATGAACTCGCCAAAGATGGGAGCTCACGTGAAGTGTAAGGCTTACCAAAGAGGATGGTTAGAGCTGAGCATTGCTTTTAAAGTTGGTCAAAATTTTATTAGCAATTACTAAGTATAAGTAAATACCAACCCAACTAAATAGTAGAACAGAAGTAACAACATCACCTGCGATGCAATGCATATGACAAATTGAATTTAAGTTCCATAAATTAATCATGTGAGGGTCCGAGCTGCTCATGACCGTGAGCACGGCTAGTATACCAGTTTTACACTCTGCAGAGGTTGCACATCTTTACCCACAAGTCATGTTACCCATCTGCCAAGGGATCGCGACTTCCCATACACCTCTACCGAGGAGGCGAGGCAGGGTAACACTACGAGGCCTTTACAAAGTTCCACTAGCTTCAGAAAACCCGCTACAGTTTATGGGAAGCTCCAATGCAGGGTTCTTGCCTAACCGCCATCGCAGCAAAATCAACCAAGGACCTCCCTACACTGACCACTCCCCTATTGCCCTTGCCCCTTTCGGGTAAGGTAGTCCTCCACTAGCTTTCCTAATTAATCAGCCAAGGGCGTCCATAAACCCTTGTGGTAGCACTGTTTTCCCGGGTGGTCGCTCCATGTTCCAATTAACATAATGATCTTATCATGAACAGTGATAATAAACAGATAATAAAAGTATAATCGTGAACAATGTATCTTCATACCCAAAACCACATAAAGCACTAGCAAGTACTACCCAAAAAGTTCAGTGGTAAACAAGGTATAAAGATAATCAAACTAGGGTAACCTATTGGGTCCCATCAAAATTAACCTATGCAGATCATTATGATTAATCAGAACATGAGTAGGTAAAAAGAAGTGATCAAGGGCACAACTTGCCTAGCACTTGAGATTCCAGTTACCAGGGTGATCTTCAGGTGACTCGAAACCTCGCTGCTAGTCGTAGCAATACAAACAAACATGGTATAGATAAAATCAACATCACACCAAACATAGAACAAACTGAATAATAATGATCTACACGTTGCTACGAGATCGCGGACTCGAGAATCACTAAAATCGGAGTTACGGTCATCAAGTTATTATGTTTCGAAGATTTAAGTGTTGGGTACAAAAGAGATTGAGTACATAATTCTTATTTAGGTTTCTTTGGGAAATAAAGCTACCAAAGGATAGATAATATTATTATGGATCTAATGCAACTGGAATGGGTCAAAAAGGAATTAAGATGAATTAGTTATGAATTAAATAATTTTATGGAATTACTTTTATACTAAAAACTATTTTCTATATGAAATTATCCTATTTTATCTAGTTCAGGACTGCGGCCACTAATATCACAGAGTTTAGGGGCTGTTTTATGAATTTCCAGGGCACAGATATAAATACTTTACACAGGGCACAGACGGCGGGTTGTTTTGTCAATTTCTTAGGGTCTCTTTTGAAAGAAGCGCACGTCGAAGGGGTACGGGTAGAGCTTAGCCGTCCGATCCTGAATCTAGGGACCGGATTAGATCCCCCCTTTATCCGAACCGGTACGCGCTGTGAGTCGCAAGATTAGAAATCAACGACTGGTATTTAATGGGGCGAAGGGGTATCCTCACGTATGATCCTGAGCGTTCGTGGCTGATCCAACGGCCGATCACCACAACACATCACAACCCCCCATCAAGGATCCAGCGGCCACCAGCTTTCTTCCCCACCAATCCCGAGCAGAGGCGTCGCCGCCAAGCTCACACGGTGGAGCACGCGAGTGCGACGGCGATTGGCCAACTCCGAGCGACAAAACCAAATTGGATAGGTCTACACGATGCTTATGCTATTGCGAACACGGGTGTAGGGTACTCACCGGCAATCGGGTAGCGCAGCCCCCCAATCCACGGCGCGGGGCGGGTCCATGGTGCCCCAATGTCTCCGGCGAGAAATCACCGCTCCTCGGCTGACCAAACCCGCCTGAAGAGACCACACACACCATCCTCACGCACCAGCGATCATCCTGCGCCTAACGCCTGCCCCAAAGCGCCCACATAGCCCCAACGCCAACGCGGCGACCGTTCATACCGCGACGGTGACGCTCATCTCCCCGATGGCGCGCTTGGTTTTCTGTCAGCATGGGCTCAGCTGGTGGGGGAAGAAGAAGGCGGCTTGGTTTTATATAGGGCCAAGGAGCCGCGTCGAGGCGGTGGAGTTGTTACGCCGGTAGGGATCATGTAAGATCCCAACAACCTACGCGCGACTTCCGCGGAGAAGAAAGGACTGACAACAGGGACCGAGTCAACAGCGGCTGGTGGGACTGGTCAGCGGGCTCCACCCGCCAGCGGATCCAAACGCGTGCATGGGCGACTGACCAAGCTGGGCCACCAGTCGGTGCCATCAGTGAAGCCGACGCAGGGTGGAATGGGCTGTTGCGTGCAAAAAGGACAGAAGATTGGGCCGAGGCGTGGGGGTTTCGGCCCCAGACGTGGGTAGGTTTCTTCTTCTTTTTTTATTTTCTTATTTCCTTTCTATTTATTCAAATTCTATTATTCGAATTTCATACTTGATTTGCAGATTGTTCACTAATTATATTGCATAATTAAAAGTAATAATTTTGGGTATATATTTATATATATATATATATATATTTGTTTTATTTTATACCCTTTCCCCTTTTCTTTTCTCTCCTTTTTCCCACTTCTATTTTCAAACCCTAATCTCCTCTTGGGTTCCAATTAAATTTTCTTATTGGTATATTTTGATTAATAGTATTGCTATTATTATTATATGCACAACAAACAAATCTCCAATATGATGCACAAGTGGTTTAGTTCACATTAGTCATTTAACCCCTTTAAACGTTGTTGTTTACATGCTTAGTTACATTGAAACAAAGCAAATAAGAGAATTAGCTTCATTACCCTGGTTTACAAATTTGGGTATTACAAATCCTACCCCCCTTAACAGAAATCTCGTCCTCGAGATTTTGTAAGGAAAGGGTGTATACTCATATTGTATCAACACATGTGCACAAACAAAAATCTCAGCATGATGCATAATTTATTAGCAACACATGGGTCAATTAGACTTTATTATTCCTTTTTTATAGTCAATACTAGGTGATGTGGAGACCATAGATATCCAGCTACTTATTATGTAGGATGTAAGCCAAACAGGTTGAGGTAAGAAAGGTTATGGTAAGGAAAAGACTTCATCCGAACTGTTTAAGTCTTGAGTCATCTTGAGATTCGCTTTGATTATAATGTCCTTCCTTGCCGGTGTCGATCTTTTCTTCTCCAGTCTTGGTCTCACTGATTTGAGGTGTGTGTTTTATCGGAGTTGGGGAATATGGTTAAGATAGTTATGGATGAGATGGACTACATGACTACATGATGTAGGTCAAAATATTGTTTGATGCTAGGTGAGTATAAAGAGGACTTGGGGAAAAGTTAGGTAACAGAAACATTTATTCTGGATAGTGGACCATGATTCATCCGAAGATATTTTTTACTTGTATCCTTCATTTTCGAGGTTAACCTTCTTGTTGGGCTTCATTTAGTAGAAACAGATCGTCAGATGAGGTAGGGTATAGATTAGATTGGATATCACTAGATTAGACTGGATAAGATCCACTTAATTTATTTTGGAATAGATCATGTGTGTTACACTATTATGATATAAGCAAAGTGGTTGGGATAAGTATGATTATTAGGACAAGATAAGTCTCTAAGAATAAGACAGAATCTTTTCGAGATAAGACAAATCAATTAAGGTAAGAAAGAATCATTTAAGATCAGATAGGTCAATTAAGATATGAGAGAATCTTTTAAGATAAGACGGATCATTTAAGATAAGATAGATTCCTTTAGGTTAAGAGGGATCCAATATAGTAAGAGTGAGTCTTTTGAGATAAGAGGGATCTATATAAAATAGATACACTTTAATGGAGGATAATCTAAGTTGTTTAGTTATCTCATGAATTTTATTTATTTATATTTATGCCTATATGTATATACAGATGTAATTGTGGACACTATTCCAAAACTATTCACACTCAATCAAAGGTCCAAATCAGACAAATATCATAAGAACAAACATTCAATCATACAAATATTGACAAAAATAGTTTTGATTTTGTTCCTAAGTGTAGGTCTCCTTTTCCTAAAGGTCACTTTAGGTACAGGATTTCAGAGTGTGAAATCCACATTTGTCTTTAGAAAGAAAAGGTAAAAATAATCAGAGTAAAGCGGAAATAGATGAGAAAAGATTAAGAAAAGTTTAGAAAAGAATCAGAGTGGCAAAGGTAAGGCTAATCAGAGTAGACTAGTAGAAGGTGAAACATGATCAAGATAAGTATAGAAAGAATCAGAGTAAGGTAAGTAGGTAATGGTTATGTTCATCTCTATCTAGGTTTCATCCTACAGTCAACATTCCTCTGATACCACTTCTGTCACACCCGGGTTTCGGGGCACCAAGACCCGGGCGCAAACATAATCACCAGGTGTGCTGGGACCAAGTCTCACACATATGATGAATCATGGCACAGGATCGAATGTCACATCTTTACTATATAATAGGAGTTCTTTACAAAATAGATAATTACATTATGAGGAGACAACGGTCCAGCAACCCAAAGTTGACTGGGAGACGACGACCTAGATCTCTCACGAACACATCACAGCATCCTTCATGCGCCTCATCCTGCGGTACCTGTTCTTGACCTGTGGGGGGGTGTGAGACAGCAAGAGTGAGCTCACATACGTTCATCGCTCAACAAGTTGTGGGGAATAATGTGCATGAACTCGCCAAAGATGGGAGCTCACGTGAAGTGTAAGGCTTACCAAAGAGGATGGTTAGAGCTGAGCATTGCTTTTAAAGTTGGTCAAAATTTTATTAGCAATTACTAAGTATAAGTAAATACCAACCCAATTAAATAGTAGAACAGAAGTAACAACATCACCTGCGATGCAATGCATATGACAAATTGAATTTAAGTTCCATAAATTAATCATGTGAGGGTCCGAGCTGCTCATGACCGTGAGCACGGCTAGTATACCAGTTTTACACTCTGCAGAGGTTGCACATCTTTACCCACAAGTCATGTTACCCATCTGCCAAGGGATCGCGACTTCCCATACACCTCTACCGAGGAGGCGAGGCAGGGTAACACTACGAGGCCTTTACAAAGTTCCACTAGCTTCAGAAAACCCGCTACAGTTTATGGGAAGCTCCAATGCAGGGTTCTTGCCTGACCGCCACCGCAGCAAAATCAACCAAGGACCTCCCTACACTGACTACTCCCCTACTGCCCTTGCCCCTTTCGGGTAAGGTAGTCCTCCACTAGCTTTCCTAATTAATCAGCCAAGAGCGTCCATAAACCCTTGTGGTAGCACTGTTTTCCCGGGTGGTCGCTCCATGTTCCAATTAACATAATGATCTTATCATGAACAGTGATAATGAACAGATAATAAAAGTATAATCGTGAACAATGTATCTTCATACCCAAAACCACATAAAGCACTAGCAAGTACTACCCAAAAAGTTCAGTGGTAAACAAGGTATAAAGATAATCAAACTAGGGTAACCTATTGGGTCCCATCAAAATTAACCTATGCAGATCGTTATGATTAATCAGAACATGAGTAGGTAAAAAGAAGTGATCAAGGGCACAACTTGCCTGGCACTTGAGATTCCAGTTACCAGGGTGATCTTCAGGTGACTCGAAACCTCGCTGCTAGTCGTAGCAATACAAACAAACATGGTATAGATAAAATCAACATCACACCAAACATAGAACAAACTGAATAATAATGATCTACACGTTGCTACGAGATCGCGGGCTCGAGAATCACTAAAATCGGAGTTACGGTCATCAAGTTATTATGTTTCGAAGATTTAAGTGTTGGGTACAAAAGAGATTGAGTACATAATTCTTATTTAGGTTTCTTTGGGAAATAAAGCTACCAAAGGATAGATAATATTATTATGGATCTAATGCAACTGGAATGGGTCAAAAAGGAATTAAGATGAATTAGTTATGAATTAAATAATTTTATGGAATTACTTTTATACTAAAAACTATTTTCTATATGAAATTATCCTATTTTATCTAGTTCAGGACTGCGGCCACTAATATCACAGAGTTTAGGGGCTGTTTTATGAATTTCCAGGGCACAGATATAAATACTTTACACAGGGCACGGACGACGGGTTGTTTTGTCAATTTCTCAGGGTCTCTTTTGAAAGAAGCGCACGTCGAAGGGGTACAGGTAGAGCTTAGCCGTCCGATCCTGAATCTAGGGACCGGATTAGATCCCCCCCTTTATCCGAACCGATACGCGCTGTGAGTCGCAAGATTAGAAATCAACGACTAGTATTTAATGGGGCGAAGGGGTATCCACATGTATGATCCTGATCGTTCGTGGCTGATCCAACGGCCGATCACCACAACACATCACAACCCCCCATCAAGGATCCAGCGGCCACCAGCTTTCTTCCCCACCAATCCCGAGCAGAGGCGTCGCCGCCAAGCTCACACGGTGGAGCACGCGAGTGCGACGGCGATTAGCCAACTCCGAGCGACAAAACCAAATTGGATAGGTCTACACGATGCTTATGCTATTGCGAACACGGGTGTAGGGTACTCACCGGCAATCGGGTAGCGTAGCCCCCCAATCCACGACGCGGGGCGGGTCCATGGTGCCCCAATGTCTCCGACGAGAAATCACCGCTCCTCGGCTGACCAAACCCGCCTGAAGAGACCACACACACCATCCTCACGCACCAGCGATCATCCTGCGCCTAACGCCTGCCCCAAAGCGCCCACATAGCCCCAACGCCAACGCGGCGGCCGTTCATACCGCGACGGTGACGCTCATCTCCCCGATGGTGCGCTTGGTTTTCTGTCAGCATGGGCTCAGCTGGTGGGGGAAGAGGAAGGCGGCTTGGTTTTATATAGGGCCAAGGAGCCGCGTCGAGGCGGTGGAGTTGTTACGCCGGTAGGGATCGTGTAAGATCCCAACAACCTGCGCGCGACTTCCGCGGAGAAGAAAGGACTGACAACAGGGACCGAGTCAACAGCGGCTGGTGCGATTGGTCAGCGGGCTCCACCCGCCAGCGGATCCAAACGCGTGCATGGGCGACTGACCAAGCAGGGCCACCGGTCGGTGCCATTAGTGAAGCCGACGCGGGGTGGAATGGGCTGTTGCGTGCAAAAAGGACAGAATATTGGGCCGAGGCGTGGGGGTTTCAACCCAAGACGTGGGTAGGTTTCTTCTTTTTTTATTTTCTTATTTCCTTTCTATTTATTCAAATTCTATTATTCGAATTTCATACTTGATTTGCAGATTGTTCACTAATTATATTGCATAATTAAAAGTAATAATTTTGGGTATATATTTATATATATATATATATTTGTTTTATTTTATACCTTTCCCCTTTTCTTTTCTCTCCTTTTTCCCACTTCTATTTTCAAACCCTAATCTCCTCTTGGGTTCCAATTAAATTTTCTTATTGGTATATTTTGATTAATAGTGTTGCTATTATTATTATATGCACAACAAACAAATCTCCAATATGATGCACAAGTGGTTTAGTTCACATTAGTCATTTAACCCCTTTAAACGTTGTTGTTTACATGCTTAGTTACATTGAAACAAAGCAAATAAGAGAATTATCTTCATTACCCTGGTTTACAAATTTGGGTATTATACCTAACCATGTGTATAAACTCTCAAAGGCGCTTTATGGGCTCAAGCAAGCCCCAAGAGAATGGCATGAATGCCTAAGAGATTTTCTTATCACTAGTGGCTTCAAAGTCGGTAAAGCCGATCCTACTCTCTTTACTAAAACTATCGCAAAAGATTTGTTTGTATGCCAAATTTATGTTAATGATATCATATTTGGGTCTACTAACAAATCTACTTGTGAGGAGTTTAGTAGGATCATGATACAAAAATTCAAGATGTCTATGATGGGGGAGTTGAAGTATTTCCTAGGATTTCAAGTCAAGCAACTCCAAGATGGCACCTTCATCAGCCAAACAAAGTACATTCAAGACATACTCAACAAGTTTAGAATGAAGGATGCCAAGCCCATCAAGACACCCATGGGAACAAATGGGCATGTTGACCTCGACACGGGAGGTAAGTCCATAGATCAAAAGGTATACCAGTTGATGATGGGATCTTTACTCTATTTATGTGCATATCGACTGTATATTATGCTTTCCGTATGCATGTGTGCAAGGTTCTAAGCCGATCCTAGGGAAGTTCATCTTAGGGCCGTGAAGAGAATCATGAGATACTTAGTTTATACTCCTAAGTTTCGACTTTGGTACCCCAAGGGATCCACTTTTGATTTAATATGATATTCCGATGCCGATTGGGCAGGGTGTAAAATTGATAGGAAGAGCACATCATGGACTTGTCAGTTTCTGGGGAGATCCTTGGTGTCTTGGACTTCAAAGAAACAAAACTTAGTAGCTCTTTCTACAGCCGAAGCCGAGTATATTGTCGCAGGCCATTGTTGTGCGTAATTACTTTGGATGAGGAAAACCCTCAGGGACTATGGCTACAAATTGAGCAAAGTCCCTCTCCTATGTGATAATGAGAGTGCAATCCGCATGACGGATAATCCCGTTGAACACAGCCGCACTAAGCACATAGACATTCGGTATCACTTTTTGAGGGATCACCAACAAAGAGGGGATATCGAGATAGCTTATGTTAGCGCCAAAGAACAATTAGCCGATATCTTCACCAAGCCTTTAGATGAGAAAACCTTTAGCAAACTTAGGAATGAGCTAAATATACTTGATTCTCGGAATTTTGATTGAAACATTGCACACATACCTCATTTATATACCTTCGATCATATCTCTTTCCTGACTATGACTAATGAGTTTTTCAAGTGTATTTCTATGCTAAGTCGTAGATTGAAAGGGAAATGGAGTCTTCGGCGAAGACAAGGCTTCCACTCCACTCTAACGGTATCATTTACCCTTTGTCGTCACTCCGCATCACTCTCAAATTGGTAGAATCTTTCACTCATATTTACTTATACCAATGGGGGAGCAAATAACAAGGGCTCTCCAAGTCTCCGTTTTTTGCGACTAATGCCAAAGGGGGAGAAAGTATTAGCTCAAAGCAAAAGGACCGCACCACCAACTTCAAAAATTTGAATTTTATTTACAAAAGTTTGTTTTTCCAATTGGTATCTTATGATAAGCAATTTCTTCAATTGGTATGATATTTTCAATTGGTATATTTAAAGATAGATTTTCAAAAACAAGCATCTAAATATACTTCCAATTGGTATCTATTAAAACCCTCTTGAAAACTAAGAGAAGAATTTCATCCAGGGGGAGTTTTGTTTAGTCAAAGGAAAAGCATTTGAAACAGGGGAGAAATTTCAAATCTTGAAAATGCTTCTTGCAATCTTATTCATAT
Source organism: Zea mays (assembly GCF_902167145.1). NCBI lineage: Eukaryota > Viridiplantae > Streptophyta > Magnoliopsida > Poales > Poaceae > Zea > Zea mays. The sequence goes on along the minus strand of NC_050097.1, from coordinate 156,553,781 downwards.
ACCTTTGACTAATTGCAAAAGACTTTGAAAAGATTTTCCAAATTTTTTTTTGCAAAAACAAAACAAGTGGTGCAAATATGGTCTAAAATGTTAAATAAAAGAAAGCAACCCATGCATATCTAGTAAAACTACAAATTGGTTTAATTCCATGTAACCTATGCACTTATCTTATACAAACTAGTTCAATTATGCACTTACATAGTTGCTTTGGTTTGTGTTGGCATCAATCACCAAAAAGGGGGAGATTGAAAGGAAAAAAGGGTTTAACCTTTTCCTATAAATAATTTTGGTGGTTGAACGCCCAACACAAATATTGGACTAACTAGTTTGCTCTAGATCATATGTTCTACAAGTGCATAAAAGTTCAACACAAACCAATAAAAGATTGAAGAAAGGGTTCGAATTCAAAAGGAGCAAGAAACTGAGTGTGCCCTAGTCTGGCGCACCGGACTGTCCGATGTGCCACCGGATAGTGTCCGGTGCACCAGGACCGTGCAACGTCCAACTCTCCACTCTCGGGTTTCTCAGGGCGCGCTTCGCTATAATTTATCGGACTATCCGGTGTGCCACCGAACTGTCCGGCGCACTAACAGAGCAATGGCTCTTCGGCGCAATGGTCGACTGCAAAAGCATGGATCAGATGAATAGTGCGCGAACAGTGCGCGCAGAAGTCAGAGCAGTCGTCAGTAGCGCACCAGACAGTGAACAGTGTCTGTCCGGTGCGGCACCGGACTGTCCGGTGCCACTAGAAGACAAAGCCTCCAACGGTCACAAGCTCCAGAACCCTAACAATTGGGTGACGTGGCTAGAGCACCGGACAGCGTCCGGTGACGCACCAGACTGTCCGGTGCGTCCATCGACAGTAGCCTACCCCAACGGTCAATTGGTGGTTGAGGACAATAAATACCCCCCAACCACCACCACTCTAACCATCCAAGCATTCCACACATTGCATTCAATACAAGAGCAATAGACTTCACTCCAAGACACAAATCAAAGCAATCGATCCACTCAAAGTCCCAAATTCAACTCTAGCGCACTAGGGCTTGTGAGAGGATCACTTGTGTTTCTTGTTGCTCTTGTTTGCTTGGTTGGCTTTATTTTCTTTTCCTTGTTACTCTCAAGTGCTTTGTAAGCCAGGCAAGAGACACCAATTGTGTGGTGATCCTTGCGGGGTCTAATTGACCCGTGAGAAGTAAAGAAGAAAGCTCACTCGGTCTAAGTGACCGTTTGAGAGAGGGAAAGGTTTGAAAGAGACCTGGTCTTTGTGACCACCTCAATGGGGACTAGGTTCTTTAGAACTGAACCTCGGTAAAACAAATCACCGTGTTCATTCGCTCTATTTCTTAGTTGATTTTTCCCTCTCTTTCGGACTCGAATTCATTTCTAACACTAACCCCGGCTTGTAGTGTGTTTAAAGTTGTAAATTTTAGATTCCGCATATTCACCCCCCTCTAGGCAACTTTCGCCTAGGAGTCCTATGCTCATCAAGCATCATCCTGGCCATCTCAACAAGGGTCTAATTTTTGCGTTCAACAATACCATTCTGCTGGGGCACATACGGAGAGGAAAACTAATGCTCGGGTCCTAAAGAAGCACAAAAGGTTGCAAATTGAGTATTTTTGAATTTTGTGCTATTGTCACTGTGTATAGCTCTCATGGCATTTTTAGGAAACTCATTTTGCAACCAAAGAATCAAATCTCGAGCATGAGTAAAAGCCTCATCCTTCACCGTTATAAAGAACACACAAGAGTAGCGAGAGAAGTCGTCGACAACCACAAGCACATACCACTTCCCTCCAAAAGAGCAAACCCTAGCTGGACCAACAATGTCCATATGAAGCAATTCACCAGGATGTGAGGTCATCACCTTGGTGACCGGGGAACGGGAAGCAGCAATCATTTTGCCATGACGACAAGGGTGACAAACAAGATCTTTCTCAAATTTTAATTTAGGCAATCCTTAGATGAGGTCAAGTGAGCTCAAACGACACAAAAGACCAAAGCTCAAGTGACCTAGCCTCCTATGCCACTTCCAAACAGAAGAGGAAGATCCTACCAACAAACATCGAGAAGGGCCAAAAGAATGTGAAAAATCAACACTGAAAACTCGACAAAAAGGGGAAATCTGGCAAATAAGATCTCCACGGGCATCCAAAACTTGATACAAGCCCTTTTTAAAGCGCACTTCATAGTCATCCTCAAGGAGTTGCGAAACTAAAAGCAGATTGAAATGCAGATTCGAGACCAAAGCAACATCCTTGAGAATAAAGCTCTCATTCACCCGAATGGTGCCATGAGAAACAACCTTACCTCTTGACTTATCCCTGAATGTGATGTATTCCTTACCAATCACGGGGTCGAGGCTAGAGAACCATTTTGAGCTTCCAGTCATGTGGAACGAACAGCCGGAATCCATGAGCCATGTGTTCTCCAGGCCTCCGCCCTGCATCAATAGTAAGACACGGGGTGAGCAAATGGCACAACACTAGGGTAAGTAAACTGTGAAGAATACCAGTGCTGCGGCATTTTCCTTTGAAAAGTGTTAGGGAAAACACCAAACATCCCTGGTCCCGAAGGGAAGCGATCACCACAAGAAGGAAATTGTGGTCCGCTTGGGAAGTATGAACCAAAACCTCTGTCACATGGTCCTTGGCCATATGATACACGACCAGCATCCCGTCGGGCACGACCACCACGTGGTCTCACTGCTTGAGGCCTAGCGGCAAGAGGCAAAACACCTCTAGGCCTCCCAAGACGTCTCTGAACAGGCTGAGCATGAACACCATGAGAGGGGCGGTTCATGTCCTTTCTGCTCGACTCAGAAACCCGCCGCTCATCTCTCTTCCTCCTAAAGCAAAAAGAAGCTAGATGCCCAACCCTCTCACAATATTCACAATGGTACCTCACCTCTCTCTTGGGTGGATTTTGTTTGTGGAAGGGGGCTTTCTTTTGGATGACTGAGGGGCTCTAGGAAGGGGATCGCTAGAGATGTCGGGAAAGGTGTCAAGTGTGTTCCTAAGATGGTTAGGTTTTGGAAGCCACACTTGTTTCTGAGGAGGATCTCTCATAGGTTCATCAATCACACCATCTCTCACAGGGGTGACAGGCTTAGCTGAGGTGGTTTTGATAAGCTTGGGAGTGGGTGAAGGTTTCTCTGAAGGTGTCAAACCACTGCACTCACCAACCTTCCCAAAGCGAGCGACACTCCCATCCTTAGTAGCAAAGCCTAACCCTGGTTTACCAGTTTCCCTCTTGAACTGACTGACCATCATGCCCAATTGGGGCTCACTTCACGACACCCAACTCAAGATAGATCGAAGGTATGTGTTTTCTTCCTCGATTATTGTCTTGTCGTGTCTGCAGGACTCAAGGGCAGATTGCAAACCCTCACAAAGTGCACACTGTGCAGGTGCAGGGGCACTCACTGAGCTAGCCTTCTCAAGCAAAGCTATCCTAGCGTCTCTCTCTGCTAGCTTAGACTGCAAGCCAGGACAAACGATACACGCACCCAATAGGATAGACCTAGATCTCAACTCGTCGCGCTCATCTAGCAAGGTGGAGTACTTGGTCTGCAAAGTGGTGATGTTCGACATGTGTAGAGCGCACTCATCACATTCAGTCTCGTCGGACACCTCAACTGAAGCTCTAGCAGACTCAAGTTCCCTAAGCGTGCTCTCGTACTTGGATCTAAACTGTCTCCTCTCACGAGCAGCCTGCCTAAGCAACTTGTGGCAGAACCTCCCAAGTTATTGGGCCCACATGCACCTGTCCTTGTCCCAAGGACCTCAAACGGCTATGCATGTGCACCAAACAACTTAACAGGATCTGTCCGATGTCCCAAGGACCCCGGATAAACCACTTACCGCCAAGATCGCAGGATTAAGTAAACACAACTCACATACAAACACTTGCAGCGGAAATAAATTCTTTATTACAAAATGATTACAAGTTTATCAAGATTTTATTATACCTCATCGGAGTGATTACAAAGAAAGTGTTTCAAAAGAATTACAATTTGAAATGTTATAAAGTATTTGTAAATTTTAAAATACATGCTAGCTTAAGTGACAATCCTCAATAAAGAAGTTAAAGATGGGATATACTTATATAAGAAGGCCGAGCCCACCGGCACTTAGCACCATCCACAATAGAACAAAATTACAACCTGAAAAACAACATGGAATAAAACCCTGAGTACACAATTACTTAGCAAGACTTACCCGACTAAAGAAAAGACTCTCAAGGGCATGCTGGGTTAAAAGGATTCAAGGTATAGCTTATCAAGTTCAAAGACTCATTTTTGCAGAAGAGCTTACTAATACTACTAATACTGGATCCTTAAGCCAAAATTTTATTTAGCAAGTTGAGTTCTTTTCTAATTCTAGATTTGCCTGATCTAGAGCTTTCACTTGTCCTATACTAGCTTTCTTTTAAAATCAAATTTTTGTTTCGCTTGTTATCTACGATGAAGGGCAGCGATCCAGTCTTCATATCCGAGAAGTAACGGCGATCCAAATCGATTAATACCTAGCTGGGGATCTCCAACCACACGACATATGTAGCACTTAACCCTTGCATATGTCAACCATTCCCACGGATCCTTCACTACATGAACCGGTTTGCGCTACCCGGGAGCACATTACCCTACCATCCAGCCTCTTGCCAGGAGGGTAACTGCTACTCCCACCATCTCCCACACCCAGTGCGCGGCTGTCTTTTCACGTATGGAATAGTCGGGTTCAGGTTTACCCATGACGATGTATGTGGCCAGTTAAAAGGTCCTAGATCATCAGACCAACAATCAGTACGGTCCTTAATCGACATAGACGGGCGACCTTTTCTGCTCAACGTCTGGTCCCATTTTAAACTATTTCAAAAATTTGGCGCCTGACAGAGGGGCCATGCCTGGATAATGAATTTATCAATGTCTTGATGCCTTCATTATCCCAAGCCCATTTTCTTTTTTGTAAAAAACATGAGTCATAGATCAAAAATATGTTTCTTAATCTATCAGCAAGACTAAGCATCTCTAGCTTTTATAAAACGGATGACAAGGTGTGGTAATCAACCTTTCAAGGATGGTAATGCATCAAGTGTTTAATCACTCAACTTCTATCACCTAATGCAACATATAAGTGATAAAATTTTGAAAACACAAGGAAGGTGGCAAATGCACCGGGGCTTGCCTAGAATAACACTACGTCAGTGTTGTTAGATGATACTCGCTTGGCGAGCACCTCCTATCCTGGCACTGGGTCAGATCATCCATCTTGAGGTTGGTCCGTCAATATCATCTTGTGGTCCAGTCTAGTCCATGCCCTTCATATCGCATAATCATCTAGCGTACCTATTTGATATGCAAGATGCACATGAATGATTATAACGATGAATATCATAAGGCTAAACAAAGACACATAGTAATAAATTAAACTCCTAATGTCATGACATTGAAACATTCGCGAGTAAACACTAGGTATCGATATATCACTAAGCATAACAATTACACTTCTCCAACGTATTCGAGTTAATTCAAACATTACAAAACAATAAGCTTATACACACATCCTATGCTCTTCCTAACCAAAGCATAATAATAAAGACTAACAATATTAGGACTCACCATTATCAGACACCTAAGACTTGGAACATAGATAGAAACGCATTAACTATTTTCTCAACTACTTATTTGGACTAATTGCATAACATCAATAGGTTACTACCTTTAGACTTGTCACTTTTTAACACTAAAAACTTGGAAAAGATGATAGAACACATGTAACTAAATTTCTAATTTAATAAGGTCTGGCACAAGCATCAAGAAAGCAATACATCCCAAAGGATTACTAGAACTTAGGTTCACCAGTGATAGTCACCTAAAACTTAGATTAAAGATATGAGTTAACTAGTTTTCTAATTTCAATTGTACATTATAAAGTAATATATTATTGCCCAAGGTTCTAGTCCATTTTATAGCAAGATGATGATAAGAACTTACTAACTTAGAGGTGTTATGGAGTTACACAAATAAAACCAATTCATCTAAGACATGTAATTGTTCGCTAAGCAAAGCATCGACTTTATCAGACAAACATCATTAAAGATCATAAGCTTTTGGTAAGATTACAATTAATAAGAACAGCATTAACGGCTAGATGAGTGAAGTACTAAATTTTACTACTCGCATTACTACTTCACTATACACATACAAGGCCTAAATAGCCACCAGCTCAAATACATTCATCAAAGCATTAACTTTCTTCCCAATTACTAAGTCTAGAGAAAACATTAATAAGGAAATGAATTAATCCAATACAACAAGGCATTTCGATAAACACTTCATATGCAACAAGTTTTCATCAATCAAGGATCAAGGATTGACTAATCCTACCTAGCCAAACAAAAATGAACTAAGCAATCAATTTAACACAAGCATATTTTCTAGACAGCAGCACAATGGTTGATTGTTTTATTCATAACTCACAAACTATGCATCCAAAAATAGTAAACTAGGACTTTCTGAAAAGCTTATAAAGTTCTCTATAACTTTTGTATTATCATCACAACAAGATTCGACATTTAGAAATGTCAAACAGTACTAAACGTAAATTCTGTCCAGATTTGGACAGAATTCGACTACTTAGTTCAAAAATTCATAAATGGAGTTTCAGGCATCCAAATCAAGTGACCCTAGACATTTTAGAAAGCTAATATAATTGTCTACAATTCATTTATAAACATCTCAGGTTAATTCAATGCATATAAAGGTCAAAAGACATAAGAAAGGCTCTGCTGTCCAAATTTAGACAGATTCAGAGATCCTACTTCAAACAGCTATAACTTAACTTATAGATCACCAAAAAGGGTGATCCAAAATTTATTGGAAATCTTAAGAAAAGTACTACAATTCTTCTATAATTACTAAGGATTGATTCTCAGTTTAGCTTAGCCAAACAATCCAATTTTCGAAACCTGTACAGAATTTGGACAGATTCAGAAACTGGACTTGGAAAAATCATAACTCCTAAACTACTAGTCCTATGGTCATGAAATTTTTACACAAGTAAGATACAGAAGTTATCTACATCTTTTATATATAACACATTCACAAAAAACATGGTTTACTTTACTAAACTAGCTGCTTACGTAAAACTGGTCATGCAGCATTAAACAACAAGCATTACACATGTTCTTAAAACTTAGAATTCTTTAGTACTTTATTATAAATTAAAGCTAAGATCACCTACTTAATTACACTATACATATACATATTCACCCAAGTATATTCCACATAATATATCATCACAAAAAGAACTCGTCTTAATCATACTACACATATACCTAAAGAATTTACTCTCCTTTGACATGTTCATTCACCAACTATCGCACATGTGGACAACAATGAATCTGAAAGTCGACACACCATATGCTTGCGCTACAAACAAGAAAATCATCGACCACAACTCTAATCAATACAACGATCAAGTTAACTAAATAGAGTAGCGAACAGGCTCACCAATTCACAAACCGACCAGAAGATGCGCGAGAAAGGCGAGGTTCCCGGTTCGGACCTTCCATCAAACACTTGGCAAACATCGCACGGACCTCGCTTCTTTATCGGTTAACTCCCTCATCAACACACACAATTCACACATTAGTAATCGACGTCGAGCGCTAAAACGATAGGGCAAGAACAGGACCTCACCGGGGGTCGACGGTGTCGCAGATAGGCTGCGAAAATACCAAACATCCCACGCCGCTAATAGAGTTGTCCATGACACAACACTCCACTTGAACATTTTATCAAACACCATACGGGTGCGGATGGTGCGGGACTACCGGATGATGTCCGGCAGCGAGGGGCTGCTACAGATAGGTGCGCAACTATGGAAAAAAAAAACAGAGGGGCGCTGACCTGCTGCAGCAGTAAAGGGAGCGGTCTGCAGGCACGACCAAGTTGAAACCGAGCAGAGGATGGGCGAGCTCGGACTGACGACGAACTCCATTGCAGGGGGATAGGAACGGCAAGCAGGGAGGGCGCTGGACAGAGGGCAGGGGCGAGCTCCAGAGAGGGGCATCGGCCATGGGAGGGAGCACGGTGTGCTGCAGGAAGGGACGACACCATCCACGGGAGAGGGTCCTCGCAGGGAGGGATCCAGGGGGAGCCGCCATGGGAGGGCAGGGAGAGGAGCGCCCAAGTGGTGGCTGCCGTAGGGATGAACGCCAGGGAAGAGGATGGCGTGAGGGAGTTCGGCTGGAGCTTGAGGAAGAGACGAGGATGAAGGAGAAATGAGGTCCGTAGCTTCTAAGAAATAATGGGCAGCGTGGATAAGAAGTAGAGGAGCTTGAGCGGTGGAGAAGATAAGAGAAAAATTCAGATTTTTCCTTCTCCAACATTTCATAAAAGAACATATAGGTAATTTAGTTCTAGGATTTGAATCCAAATGAGATGCAAACAAATCCATCAAAATAATATAAATTTTAATGTTTTTGCACCGCGCTTACAATGGGAGGTATTTTCGGAAACAGACAAATTTCCATAGTTGTAGATAGTAAAACAGATTAATTATGAATACTCGGTTCGGTTCTAGTTATCTCGGCCCGATTAAATTTTGCCTCACTTCTATCGTCGAGTTCCAATTAATTTGTTCGGGATAAAAATCGTAAGAGTGGGTCGAGCTTTCGAATTCGTATTCTCTTAATCCATAAATTTTTAAATAGACATAAGACTCCACATTTCGCGAAATAAATACGCGAGATCGATACAGCATCGAAATTGTGATCCTTTCGGAATCGACGTCACACAACGTTCACGTGGGCGAGAGGTTGTGCGCTGTCCAGGCACCGGTTAGCACCAGCCACGCGCCACGATGTCAGGCCACAGAGAGACACGTGCAACGCAAGCGTGAAAGAATTTGAAACTAAGTTTAGGAACCAGATCCGATTTCAAGAATTTAGAGTTTGGGGCAAGACGTCGATGGCTCAACCCAAACAATATTGGATTCAATGTTTTGGAAGATTACTAAAGTCTGATTTTTTTTGCAAAATAAATTTGGACAATTTAAACAGATAGAGACAGACACGATATCAAAATCGTGATAGACGAAGATGATTAAAACTTAGTGGCCATTTTATTCACCGCTATCACGTGTTAAAGTCAGCACTCGTGGTCGAGCTGATGATAAACACCTGAGGTTTTACACAACTTATCCTGACTAGCCAAAGCAGCGTTCAGCTCTTCTATCTCAGCGACGAGATCATCGGTGGAAGGTAGTACCTCAGAAGTAGTGTCGTCGCAGATGTCTTTGTCGTCGCTAGTGCCGACCGCGTCCTCACCAAGTGCCATGGTGCAGAAGCCTCCTGCGGTGTCGGCGATGAAGCATAGCCCGTTCAGCTTGTCCTCAACCTGCCTCTCAGTCTCCTCGTCACTTGAGGAAGATACAATATCGTCGGAGTCGTGGTCGAGGTCGCTGAGGGAGGTGAGGAAGGCACGCTCCTTGATCTTTGCCTTCTGAAGGTACTTCTTCTTGAGCGCCTCCTTGTTGAATCCTCCCTTGGACTTGTACTTGTCGGAGGAGTACTTGCCCTTGTGCCGACCAGAGTGATGGTCGTGCGGGCCAGACTCCGATTTGCCCTTCTTGGGGCAGCTGGCAACGAAGTGGTCGGGATCGCCACAGTTGTAGCATCCGTCCTTGGACCCGCCACGCTACCGGCTCATACGGTTGTTGTGGAACCGCGTGAACCAGATGGCCACAAGTGTCAGCTCCTCATCCCCAAGGATCTCCACCCGCTACTTTGTAATAGACAACAAAGAAGATAGAGCAAACATAGCAGGTGAAGAGTTAGAAGTAGAACCATCTCCAGAGACCAGGGCCATGGTGGGTGCACTAGGGTTCTCAATCTAGGCCCGAGTCTGGTGGTCAATCTCTATGGACTTGAGCTTGCTGAAGAGCTCGTCCACGGTGAGAGTCTCGTAGTTGGGCGACTCGATGATCGCTGAGACCTTCACTTCCCAAACCCTTCGATCTAGAGCATGTAGTAATTTCAACGCTCTCTCATGATCACTATAGGGTAGTTGTGCCTTGTTGGCACGCATCTTGTTCACAATTGACTAGAACCTAGAGAACATAGAATCAATGGTCTCTCCAGTCAACTGTGTGAAGTTCTCGTACTCTCGCCTGTACGTCTCAAACAGTTTGGTCTTCACATGATCGTTGCCCTCAAGGAATCTTGTAACACCTCAGGTGTTACCAAGGCCATGGTTTCATTTATGCACTGATGACTTGTGATCATATGTGGTTAAGTGGAGGAGAAGGAGAACCTAAAACCTTGGAAGCATGGGTTAGTTAAGAGAGGTTAATGGCAAAGGCTTCACCCACACATTTGGAACAATGGTCATGTTGAGCCAAGGAGATTAAACCCTAAAGACACCTAAGGGAACTAGACTTCCAAGCAAGGGATTAGTGAATAAGTTAATCAAATTGCCAAAGCATGATCCTAATCCCTAAACAAGTTTTAGTAACATTGTAACCTACCAAATGCAGGGGGAACATTGCAAAAAGACCCCTTAAAGACCCCAATTTCACCCCTAAAGTAGAGAGCACACTAGAGCTCTCTAATTCTCTCTAAGTCAAAATCTAACCCTAATCTAAAGAGCAGACATGTTCACTTAGTAAATGGCACCAAAACCACTTGGGTTGAATACCAAAAAGGTGCCAAACCACCTAAGGCACCCACTGGAAAAGTTTGAAACCGAGCCAAATTCGTTTGACAAGATTTGGCATCGTTTTTGTCGCGAGGTGGACAGTGGGACAAGCCAGTTTTGGCTTCCGCAAATCTCCCTACCTAGGGCATATCTGCCATTGGAACTCACATACAAGAGACAACCCTAGGTGCTAGGAGGAGGCTCGCGCCAGATTTTTGCCAAGATTCGCACGTTTGCGATCTCGGCAAGCTGTTGAACATGGGCAGAAGAACACTTCCACGTGTTCGACGCGCCCTGAACGCGCTAGAGCACGCCCAGCGCCCGACCCCACGCGCCCCGCGCCGCACCAAGCCACGCCCATGCCTCCTGCCCGCGCTCGCGTCTATAAAGCCCACCGAAGCTTCAACCGTACTCCCCCGTGCGCTCTCGACCTCACTGGAGCAAGAGATCACCGGCGTTTGCCCTGCAGACGGCATGCCAGCGGCCGCCTGATCCCCCTCCACCGTAGACCGGCCAGCAGAGCCATCCCCAACCCCGTCCAACCCTTGGAATAGACTCTACGTGCCTCGGTGAAGCTCCCAGAGCGAGACTCGAGCTCTGCCTCACGGGAGACGTTGGATCAAGGTCACCGGACTTCACCCGACCGCCGGCGAACGTAGACCGAGCCCCACGGTGAGTTATTCTTCGATTCCTTGCACGGGTCGACTCATTAGCGCCCCGTAAAGCTCCCCGTGCCCTTGGATTGACTTGCATCGCCGTGGATAGGCTGGAGCACACGCCGCCGACGAGCTCGCGCGCCTGCGCACGTGGACCGGCCGATTTCGGCCATCACCGCCGTCGAGCCGCACCTCGTTGTGACCGCAAGGACCTCCTGAAGCCAACCCCACCCTTCGCTGGACCTCCCTCGCTGTCGGTAAGCCGCGCCGCCCTTTTTCCTTTCGCGGGCACTGTTAAAAGGGGGGAGGGACCTCGGGGAAGAAGAAATAGAAGTCAGGGGGGTTTATGAACTGTCAGTGATTCAGGAGAATAGTTGCGCAGGGGTATAAATTAAAGAAATGGTTTGGGAAGAACCCAGGGTCCTCGGTGTAAACTGGTTTTCCAGGAAACCTTTTTAATATTTCTAATTTAAATGCAAACAGAACTTGTAAAATTCATAACTTCAGTTTTATTCAACCAAATTTGGTCAAACCAATTTTGCCTGATTCTAAATAATGTGAACTACTTAGGAAAAATACAAAACCTCCTTAGTATTGCAAAATATTTTAAAGTTTGGAATTAAATATTGATTTGGCCAAAAGCTAAATAATAGAAGGAAAAATAGTTACACTGTTAGACTGAGGTTAAGAAAAATCAGAGAAGTACTTAATCACTCCCTAACCTGTTTAAAAATAGTAAACCCCTCAGTACACCAAATTAAGGTAGGGTTTGCCATTTAAATCATTTTTAGCTTAAAGATAAAGAAAATAGAAAAGGGTATTTTAAATTAAGAACCAGGGAGCAACCACATTTTTGTTAGCTCACTTATTTAATGTAGTTCACTGGAAAAATTTATTAGACCTTTGTTTAGTACAAAAGAAATGAGATACCTTTTATTTTATGCAAATAAGGAAAACTTAGGAAAATCTTAGAGAAATAATCCTGGGGAGAAAACACCCCAAACCTTGGGATAACTAATACTTTGTTATTATAAACATGGGAAAAATATGAGTTCTGTTGTTTGATATTTTTCAAATAACAAGTTAGTTATAAGTACCTTTTTGGCATTAAACCTTAGAAAAGCATAACTAAATAACCATTAAGTAGCCCTCTGTGATTTTTGGCACAGAAGCATGCTATTACCCATAGATACCAGCAAAAATAACTCTTAGTACATAACTCACACCTAGATGAGAGATGTAGTGCAAAGTGACCCCTCTGCCCCAACTTTTGTTATTTTTGTCCAGGGCATATTCTATTTATTTTTGACCTCACTTTTATAGGATAGACTACAGTGACCAATAGTAACCCACTGTAATTTTTACAGATGTTTTGGAGATTTTGAGGTCACTGTTGTAGTTCAAACCCACCTTAAGATCATAAAAAGAGAATAAAAGAAGGAATTAAGTAGTGGAGATAAATGTTACCCTGACCAAAACAGCAAAACCCTTCGGTACCTACTAAAACCTTCAAGGGGCAATCCAAGTCTTAATCCACTATGTTTACCTCTAAGCAAACCTCAAACCTAAATGGATAAGCATAAACCACTGAGAGCCTCTTATAACAAGGAAACCCTAAGTTATCAACTAACTTAGTTTTTCTTCACTATGCATAATGATTACTAAATCCTGCATGTCATAGCATAAATATTTCTTATTCATTGCATTCGATAGATTGCAACCTCCCTGACGGAGAGTACATCCTCGTGCCGGAGCAAGGAGTTGCTCAGGAGGTAGCCCCGGATCCAGCACCAGAACCTGCCATCGAGGATCTGCCTGCCCCAGCTTTGGAAGGCAAGCCCCAGTTTTATGCATAACCAGTTCTATATATTATTTTACTACACTTAATGATTGTAGGCTTGTATTGTGCACTTAAGTGTAGGAGTTGCCTGAAACCCTAGTTGCATGAATTCAGGATTCCTTTGAGATGGATACTAGTATGCTAGGTTGAGTAGCTGCTTTACTAATTAGGGATCTCGGCAGAAGTCGAGTGATTTTTCTAGCACTCGCGCGAGGTTAGGAATTGGTTGTATCCATTTTTCATATCGGAATGATGCTGGTCTGTGGACAACAATCCATGGGGATTGGTTGTCTACGAGACGGAAATTGGAATAAGGATTAAGGTGTGGTACCGTGTGTCAAGCGTTTGAACATACTAAACATATGCCGAGAAATATGGTAAATCGGTAAGCCTAGTACCTGAGTGAACCTGGCAGTAGATTGCCCTCCTCACGCGACCTGAGACGTGGTCTCCCATTCCGGTTATGGTGGGTACAAGTGCGGTCACTGCACGACGGCAGTCGGGGTCAGTGAGGCATTGTACGCCAAGGCGGTGAGCCCCTCTCTGCTGACGGGGAATCGATGGGGACGGTTGATGTGTGTGGGGACGGAGTGTCTCGCCATGTCGTGTGTTTAGGTTTACCTTGCAAGGTTTAAAAAAACTCGATTCGAATCGTCTGCTTCTCGCAGCTAATGAGACTGCTTGATCCATGCTGCTACATTGAGTAACAAGTGGAAATGTGATGACTTGGCAAAAGTTGTTGATCGCTAAATGTTTGATACCATGTATGACTAGATAGGTATACATTTAGTCTTAAGAGAGTCACACTAGAACTTGAAAAAGCTAAAACTTGATTTTTATACTCAGCTAGTGCTTTTGGCAACCAAACCCCTCAGCCTAACAGCTGCATGTCTAGAGGTAGAGGAGTAGACTCCTCACACCGGGTAAGTCTAGCTGAGTATTAGTATACTCAGCCTTGCTTGTGGCATATTTTTTATAGGTTCTCTGGAGGACATGGTTGTTGGAGTGACTTGGCCGTCCATCTTGCTACCGGGTTGGACAGTCGAGTGGGACCCTACCTCAGCAGAGGAGGAGCATGAGGAGTGATGGGACAGGCTTCCCCATCTCTCCGTTTACTTATCGTTAGTTTTATTCCGCTGCATTCCAAACAATGATCTCTACTTTTGCTAAAACTCCGATGTTGATGTAATAATTTGATACTCCTTAATGTATGGTTTTATGCTTTATTGTATTTGCTCTGTGCCTCACCATCGAGTGAGTACGTGGTACTTGATCCTGTTAGTGGCCTCGTCGGACTAGATCTGAGGGATTGACGTGTTATTCCTATTTAAGTGTGGTCTAGCCTCTAAGGCAGGACTAGGCACTTAAGTTGGAATAATTCGGGCGGTTCCGCCACAAATCTCTCGAGGGTAGACCAGATCTGATGAGTCGTAGTCAGATGTCCAACTCGCTCAAACTCACCAAGCGAGAGACACGAGAACAAAGCGGTTCAAGCTTTGTTGTTCGAATCATGGAACTCCATTTGAATTGGAGTGATCCGGTCACTTGTAGCATCAAAAATAAAATCGAGGCAAATTTCCCAAACCTGGTAACTGATTCTCTGAAGATACGCAGACATGCGAATCTTCCAGTATGTGTAATTGGTCCCATCGAAGAATGGAGGTTTGACAACACCTCGTTCCATGTCGCCTACGTGGATTTCGAACCAATTAGGGAAGGAAAATCCTTAACCGGCTCCGATACCAATTGTAGGACCGATAAGGCGACCAGAGGGGGAGGTGAATGGGAGCCAATCGGATTTTTGTCTCCAAACACTAAAAATTAACACTTTACTTCAATTGAGATGAAGCAAGCGCTCAAACCATAAACATATCAGCGAACGAGTGATCTCATGATTACAAAATGTTCCTAATACTCACATGAGACCAGCAAAACAAACGGATCGTAAATCGGACACCAAAAAGTCCAAAACGGTCCAATACAGTATCGTCAACAAGTGTTGTTTTCAGCAGTACGAAATTATGTTCTTGAGTTCAAAACTGAACTAAACGAACTCCTATTGAGATGAAATTTTACACACATCTGAACAAATAAGTTTCCAAGATCTCCCCAAATTTTGAGCTCAATCCGACTTGTGAATCACCCACAGATTTAAAAATACAGCAGAAATTGGGGTTTTGTTGGGGTTTTCTAGAACGAGATCAAACTGAGTTTTTCTCAAATCGCGACCAAAATCTGCAACAACTAGGTGTATGCAGTGGTTCTAAGAGTGCAACTCACCACAAATCAATCCCCAAACCAAATCCTCACAAAGGAATCAAAGGGTTTTCACCAACAACACAAGATTGGGGAAAAGAAGAAACCAAGACTATAAAACTTCAGAAATTCTAGCAAGGGTACAAACTGAGATTTGAAGCCAAAGAGCCCTGTGGGCCGGACCGGTGGCCATTCCTCTGATTAAACTTGAAAATCAAGAACACAGTCAAAGTATAAAATCACTGCAGAACCCTCGGCTCAACTGGTGTCTACCTAGAGAAAAAACTAGGAGCTCTAGAATGAGTTCTCAAAACAAATGGCAGCCAAGGGATGCTGAACCAACCAGCCCTCCCCTCTATTTATAGAGGGTTATTCTCACTTCCTAAACTACCCCTATTTACATAGAGCCTATCCACTCTACCGAGGGTGAATGGACCAACTCCTAGGTTTTCGATCCGACGACCACGTCCTTCACACGGAGTTGCTACGCCTTGACGCACCATTCGCGATCACGCCGCGTGCCACCACCGATTCCCTCCGGAACAGCCACCGCCGAGTTTTGAGGCCCAAACTCGGCAAAACCAGGCATCCATAGCGCTGGGTGGTTTTGAGGCCCAAACCACCAAACCTGCCGTGAGCACCGCACCACGTGCACGTCCTCCATGATCAGACGCATGTCCCTCTAGTCCTCGACCACGCTGGCAACACGGTCCACTCCACCACGTCCTCACACAAGTACGTGTCCCAGTGTCAGCCACCACAGTTGGTCACCTGGCTGCTCTGATTCGTCAGTCAAGACCCAACACTCGCCCTTCATCGCTCCTGGTCCATCAACACGAGCCTGCATGACCTTCACCTCAACAATCGACCGCCATTCCTTTGCTCCACACCTGCACACCACAAGTCGACCAACATGGTTGCACAAGCATAATCTCACACTCTGGTCAGCCCACTGACTACCCCAGAGTGCTACCCATTGACAATCAGTCATCAACAACCCGAACCACAAGGGGCAAGTCAACCTTGTGTTCGCACAACTAAATATATCTTTTCTTTAACATACCCTTAAAAAGCAACTAAATCATCACTTCTTCTAAAACGGTAACATTGATATTGGTAAATAGACAGTTATAGCCCATGGTGCATAATTGAGATACAGAAAGAAGATTGTAATCTAGAGAATCAATAAGAAATACATTTATATAGAATGGTCAGGAGAAATAATGCTTTTACCTAGACCTTTCACCTATCCATGTTTCCCATCTCCAAATGTGATTGTATCCTAGGATTTATCATTTTTCTCGCATGAGGAGAACATCATTTTCTCCCCTATCTTATGGTTTGTGCATTCACTATCGTTTACTCATCTTGTTCTGCCGGATGCATAAATCTACAACACAAGTTTAGGTCTTGTTCTTAGGTACCCAAACGGTCTTGGGTCCTTTCACATTAGAAACAAGCACCTTTGGAACCTAGACACAAAGTCTTTGGACTCTTGTGCCTAGACCCAACATATTTGGCAACTACTTTTCCAAATTTGTTAGTCAACACATAAGATGCATCAAAAGTCTTAAATGACAAGTGAGGTCTAGTTGATGCATCAATGACATTCTTTTTAGGCATTTTAGCAAGTGTTGGGGACTTGTTCTCAAATGCTAAGAGTTAAGAACAAGGCAACATAAACAGTGTTAAGTGTTAAAGTCCTTCGTCCTTCGAAGCATTATGTCCCTTCGGGAAATAATGAGTCTCGGACGAAGGTCATGAGAGACATACCTTCGTAAACATAACAAGTAATGACGAAGGACTCACATAAAGCATGAAATATAATATAAGCATCAACCTAGAATCATTTCTATTTTGTTAACATGGAAAAACAGAAATGATTCCAAATTACAAATGTACCTTCGATCCTGAGAGAAGGCAAAAAGTACAAGCGTGACGCAAAAGCAAATGCCAAGTCAACGTGAACAGTACGGGAGTACTGTTCATCTATTTATAGACGCGGGACGCAGCCCACGTAAAATTACATTTATGTCCATTACATTTGTCAATGACTTATGGAAACCTGACAAGGTCCACGTAGTCTTTTCATCTTTAAGTCGGTTCCCCTCTCTGCTATCGCGACGAAGCTTCCCTGCGCACAGCTTCGGCTGTGCACCATCCTTCGTGGAGCTTGGTAATCAGCCCGTCCTTCGTCTGGTTCAGGCTTCGTCCTGACCGCACTTCATGTTCGTAATTCTGAGTCCGAAGGTACCTGTTCACATAATCCACTTGGAAAACATTGTTAAATCATGTTTTTGAGGACCTTCGGAGGACGAAGGCCCCCAACAGTAGCCCCTCGCAATATTAATTTGTTTGAAATAATAAATTCAGATTGCGACATGAACGAAGGCTTTATGCCGAAGGTCCGAAAAAACACCTTCCCTTTGCTAGAATAGCAACATTCAATGACAAGTGGGGTCTTTCAACTTTCAACGCATCAAGCGTATAAATACGGCCATACCGCAAACTTATTTTGCACGCTTTCTGGCCAACCACTCTTGCTCACTCATTTTTTAGCTCTTGTGCACTGTGATCTGCTAAGCTTTTAGCTTTGAAGCTTCGGCTTTGAAAACAGTTTTTTAGTGTTTCCGAAGATGTCTGAAGCTGCTAAGAAGGCTGCTGCTGAAATGAAGCTGAGTCTTGATGAAGAGAAGAACTTAGGGTTTCTTATAGCAATGTCGAAGACCAACACAGAAAAGATCACCAGGGAAATTCTGGAAGGGCTGTCTGAAGATACTGGTGACAGTGAAAGTTATGATGTGGACAGCGGTGGCGAAGACTCCGAAGATCGCCCCTGGCGACCAAGCCATTCAGTTTATGGTAAATCAACTATCAAAGAGAATCATCTTGTTAATATGAGAGGAAGGTATTTCCGGGATCTGTCCATTGTGAGGGCGGACGAAGGGGAAAAGACTTGTCCACACCCTGAAGAAAATGAAGTTGTGGTGTACCGAAGCTTTTTGAAAGCCGGATTGCGATTCCCCTTGAGCGGCTTCGTCGTGGAGGTGTTGAAAATCTTCGAAGTGTATCTTCATCAACTTACTCCAGAGGCTATTATAAGGCTAAATATCTTCGTGTGGGCCACGAGAAGCCAAGGTCTGAAGCCTGACGCAAGAAGCTTCTGTAATGTTCATGAATTATTATATGAAACAAAACCTTGGGGCAAAGAACAGTACCATAACAACTTTGGCTGCTACAGCTTCGTCTCTCGGTCCGGGGCAAGCTGTCCCGTACCAACCTTTCGGAAGAGATGGCCCGGGGATTGGATGACAGAATGGTTTTATGTGAAGAATGACTTATCAGTACGAGAAGACATCAAAGGTATAATTATGCGTCCTATTTGGCAGAGCTTCGGCCTTCGGAGGCCGAAGGTTGAAATGAACGAAGCCGCCGAAGAGTGCCAAAGAGCCTTCGGCGTTGTCTGCTCTTTTATAGGAACAAGAGACTTAGTACAAGAGCATATTGCCTTCAGGGTGTGGCCGCTTGCGGAGAAATGGGAAATGCCACAAGAAATCGTTAAAAAGGCCGACGAAGGTGGACTCGTCAGGTTTAAGTACACTTTTAAATTTGAAGATAAATTTATTGAGCCAGACGATGAGTGGTTGAAAAGCATTGACAATTTAAGTGATGAGCTGCTTGGGACATACTCAAAGGCCGAAGATACTGCAATGTCAGCAGCCTTCGGAGGCCGAAAAAAGAAAAGGCTGAATCGGGTATTTGATGCCATCGGGTTCGTCTACCCTGACTATTGCTACCCCATTCGAAGGCAGAAGAGAAAAAATACAACCTCTGCAAAAGAAGAAACTACAGCTGCTCCTAGCGAGCCAGAACCGAAAAGGAAGAAGATAAAGGTTCTTACTTATCGACCGCGTTATATTGAACCAGCTTCGGTGCCTGAGTTTACCGGAGAGACCTCTTCGGCCACCGAAGCTGAAAAACCAACCGAGCCAACTTTGCTGCCAGAAGCCACAGAAACAGCCGAAATACCAACGAAGACAAAATTGGAGCAAACAAAAATTTTGTTATCAGAAACGAAAGAGAAGGCCGAAGCGCCATTCACAGAAAAAATGGAAGTGGTAAAGGAAGCAACCGAGGACTCCAAAACATCAGAAGTTTTGAGTCCTGTGGCAATCATTGAAACAGTAAGTAATCAAAAAGTGCCAGCAGCGACTCCGAAAAGAAGGAGAATGGCTAATGTGCTAGATGTGCTGGAAACGATCAAATCTTCAAGCACCCCTCCGAAGAAGGCTGCCGTCACTCCTGAAACAACAGTCGAAGCTTCGGGTTCTAAAGCTCCAGAGCAAGATACTGAAGCCGAAGCTGGGCCCTCAGAGCCCTCAAAGGCAAAGACCTTGGAAAGTGAGGCAGAAAAAATAACAAAGCCAACTTTTGCTGAAGGAACCGGTGTTGTTACCCCCGAAGCATCCAAAATTCGTGATTATATTTTTCGTCATGCTTCGGGGAAAAAATTAACAGAAAAAGAAGAACAAGAGGCCCAACACTATGCCCAAAAGTTGAAATATCCAAAGGGGGCGTTGATATTTAATGGCAGTGGAGAAGAAGATTTCTTGTATTGCCTCCCCGACAGCAAGGAAATTTCTGTCTGTCGGGAGATAAGCAGAAGCTTCGGATTTCCAACTTTAGAAGACGGACTTTCGGTGCTGTCAAAGAACGATCTGGCTGACAGCCTAGCTTACAACAGTTTAAAGGTGCGACAAATGGAATTCTTATATTTTTACTGAATTCAAAATTTTTCGTTTGTTTAAAACTATTAACACAGACATATTCCTTGTCTGCAGGGCCTGATACTCAGCAATGCCCTCAGAGCACAGAAAGATGCTGAGGACGAAGGATGTACTATAGCCCTGAGCAACCTTCGTTCCGAAGTAATTGAACTGAGGAACGAAGGTCTCGAAAAAGACAAAATATTGCATTCCTTAATAAATAAAATAAAAGAAGACGAAGCTATTTTCAAAGGTCAGGCCGAAGCTCAGAAGTGTGAAATTGAAAACCTTCGTAAACAATTAGCCAGAGCTAAAGAGGAATGCATACTTGAAGAAACAAGGCGAGAACTCAGCGACCAATGGGCAAATCATTTAGAAGAAACTGTTAAAGAGCTTCGGTCAGCCAAGAAGAAATGCTTCGACAAATCTATAGAGTGTGTCAAGAAAATAAAAACTAGCTTCGCCAGCGTTGGCGCATTTTCGCAAGAAGAAAACTTTATAAGAGGTAACCCCGAAGGACCCCTGGAATGGATCAATCATGAGGCGGAGGCCTTCGAGGAAATCCTGAGTAGCCGCGGTGACATCTGCGCTTTTTCTGGTGCCAGAGGGATTGCCACTATTTTGGAGGGGAAAGGATGTGAACATGTAAAGATTTTATCGCAGTCCGAAGCCACCTTGTCCACTGAAGATATAAAAGATCCTTCAGCCGAAGCTAGCGCGGTTGGGGGAAAATTTTTCACCGACATCTGGGACAACGGTGGTAGAGAAATGGCCCAAGAAATTATTCAGAAAAGCAAGAAAGGGATTCATGAGGCTAGAAAAGTAGCCGAGGCTGCTGAGAAAAACGCAGAGCCCGAAGGGCAAATAGGTACTAGCGAATAGTTTTCATTGCATTATAACTTTTAATTTTATAGTTCGTTCGCGATCTGTAATAATGATGTAATAGTATCCCGTCCTCACTCAGATCCTACTAAAGCATCTTCGGGCCCTCAGCCTAAAGATGACGACGAAATTAAAAAGATGGCCGAAGCTATCATGGATCAGGTTGTCGATCGACTGCTGAACGAAGCTGCAGAGATAGTACTTAGGGAAGACTAAGTGCTATTGCAAAAAACATTTGATATATGATTTGTGTAATATTCTGTAATCCTGTATGTAATATACTTGCTTTATGATTCAATTCTTTACGATGCATGAAACTTTAAACACGTACCATTTTTGAGTCTTCGACGAAAAAACACCTTCCCTTCTTTTCATGTTTCGTGAAGAAGAATTTATCATTTATCACGACAATATCCATAGTGTTCTGATAAGAAATATCCAAGCTTCGTAAAAATAATCTCCGAAACTATACCTCGAAGATCAATATTGTTTCTCCCTGTAACTTGGCATGATTTGCCCTTTTTCAAAGCATTTTCCGAAGATCGATAACATGCCCCCTTCTTGTGCCACATGCAGCATGATGTATGATGATTATGCTATGCAAAATGATGTGATGATGTTATGTTATGCAGAATGATATTTTGTGCCGAAGATACGCACATTCCTGCAATGGGGCACAATCTTTTGTATCAATACTGACTTTTTCATTATGTCTCCCTTAGGAGCTTCTTCGCCTTTTACTTCAGCGGAATCAGCGTTTATTTTTCGCTGTAAGTTCTGCATCCCCTTAGGAACGTCTTTGGAACTTCTTCGCCTTTTACTTAGGCGGTATAAGCTCTGCATTCCCTTAGGAACGTCTTTGGAGCTTCTTCGCCTTTTACTTAGGCGGTATCAGCGTTGACTTTTCGCTGTATGCTCTGCATTCCTTTTGGAACGACTTTGGAGCAGAAAACTTACACTGCGCTCCCTTCGGAACGACTTTTTGTGACTTCGTCAGACTTACTCTGCGTTCCTTAGAACGACTTTTTGTTACTTCGAAGGATTTTCGATAGTCCGAAGGTCCTTTTTATTATCACAAACCTGTGAAGAAAACATATTTTTCTTGTAGGAATCAACGAAACTGATTACATGAAACCTAAACAATGTCCTTTATTACAAAAAATAAAACTGAATGAAAAAGATTGCTATTAAGGTAGGATATTTGTCAATAGATGTGTTTTGACTCTGGCACGGTGCTGTTGACCGTGCGAGCTTCGGACTGTTCTCTGAAGTCCCTTTGATGTGGAGCATATTGGCTCCCTTCTGGCTGCTGGCCTTGTTGCAACGGAGGTGGAGGCGGGGGCTGTTGCCAGGAAGCTGAAGGCTGACTTGCCGAAGCAGCAGAGAGTGCAGGATGGTTGCCCACATATTCTGGGATGTAGGGCGAATGATACGAAGCGGTGTGCATGACCTGCTTCGGCTGAGCCTGTTGCGCGGCAGCTTCGGCTATCTCTTTTTGCTTCTGAATGGTAACATGACACATCCTGGTAGTATGACCTTTGTTTTCACCACAGAATAAGCAAAATATTCTTCTGGGTTGATCCCCGAATCTTCCGCCGAAGCCCCTGGCGCCTCTGCCTCTTGGAGCTGGTGGTCGGAAGGAGCTTTGCTGTTGCCCCGAAGCCTGTGAAGAGCACTGCGGTCTGTTCTGCTGACTCCCCTTATCATCATTCTGAGTGGAGTTGTGGATGGACCTGACATGCCTCGGATAGGATCTTCCTCCGAAGCCCCTGGTCATTTCGGAAAATCTGAAGGCCTCCTCCCTTCTTTGGCGAAAGTCATTGTCAGCACGAATGTACTCGTCCATCTTTTGGAGCAGCTTCTCCAGGGTCTGAGGAGGCTTCCTAGCAAAGTATTGAGCAGCAGGTCCAGGACGAAGCCCCTTGATCATGGCTTCGGTGACAATTTCATTGGGCACCGTTGGTGCCTGCGCCCTCAAACGCAAGAACCTTCTGACATACGCCTGAAGGTATTCTTCATGATCCTGAGTGCACTGGAACAAGGCTTGAGCAGTGACCGGCTTCGTCTGAAATCCTTGAAAGCTGGTCAATAACATATCCTTCAGCTTCTGCCATGAAGTGATCGTTCCTGGCCGAAGGGAGGAATACCAGGTCTGAGCAACACTCCTGACGGCCATAACGAAAGACTTTGCCATTACTGCAGCATTGCCACCATACGAAGACACTGTTGCTTCGTAACTCATCAAGAACTGCTTCGGGTCCGAATGGCCATCGAACATGGGAAGCTGGGGTGGCTTATAGGACGAAGGCCAAGGTGTAGCCTGCAGCTCAGCGGACAGAGGAGAAGCATCGTCGAAAACAAAATTTCCATGATGAAAATTATCATACCAGTCATCTTCATTGAAGAGGCCCTCCTGATGAAGGTCTTTTTGTTGAGGCCTTCGGTTCTGCTCATCGTGGGTAAGGTGACGGACTTCTTCAGAAGCTTCGTCTATCTGCCTCTGCAGCTCAGCTAGCCTGGCCATCTTCTCCTTCTTCCTCTGCACCTGTTGATGTAGCATCTCCATGTCCCTGATCTCTTGGTCTAGTTCATCCTCCTGAATCGTCGGGCTGACAGCCTTCCTCTTCTGGTTTCGGGCCTCCCGGAGAGAGACGGTCTCCTGGTTGGGGTCCAGCGGTTGCAGTGCTGCAGCCCCAGTCGCTGAAGCTTTCTTCGGTGCCATAGCGAGGGTCTATAGCTTCCGAAGGTGTTCAAAAAACTCGAAGTGGAAGTGAGTTCACCGGAGGTGGGCGCCAATGTTGGGGACTTGTTCTCAAATGCTAAGAGTTAAGAACAAGGCAACATAAACAGTGTTAAGTGTTAAAGTCCTTCGTCCTTCGAAGCATTATGTCCCTTCGGGAAATAATGAGTCTCGGACGAAGGTCATGAGAGACATACCTTCGTAAACATAACAAGTAATGACGAAGGACTCACATAAAGCATGAAATATAATATAAGCATCAACCTAGAATCATTTCTATTTTGTTAACATGGAAAAACAGAAATGATTCCAAATTACAAATGTACCTTCGATCCTGAGAGAAGGCAAAAAGTACAAGCGTGACGCAAAAGCAAATGCCAAGTCAACGTGAACAGTACGGGAGTACTGTTCATCTATTTATAGACGCGGGACGCAGCCCACGTAAAATTACATTTATGTCCATTACATTTGTCAATGACTTATGGAAACCTGACAAGGTCCACGTAGTCTTTTCATCTTTAAGTCGGTTCCCCTCTCTGCTATCGCGACGAAGCTTCCCTGCGCACAGCTTCGGCTGTGCACCATCCTTCATGGAGCTTGGTAATCAGCCCGTCCTTCGTCTGGTTCAGGCTTCGTCCTGACCGCACTTCATGTTCGTAATTCTGAGTCCGAAGGTACCTGTTCACATAATCCACTTGGAAAACATTGTTAAATCATGTTTTTGAGGACCTTCGGAGGACGAAGGCCCCCAACAGCAAGTTTAACATGTGAAACAGAATGCCTAGAGTGAGATGTTTCATTTCTATAAATATAAGCATGATGACAAGCATGAGCATGATGGTTCTTAAGGTAAATAATGTAAGCATCATTATCATGCACAATAGGAGCCTTGCCCTTTACAAATAGAGGAATTTTCTTTCCTTGGGCATTAACTTTGGTGTTTTCTTTGCCCCCAGGTTGGAAGCCTACACGATCCTTAATGATAGGGTATCTCCTATTATAAAGCATGCTTCTAGCAAATTTAAATTTTCATTTTCAAGTTCATGCTCGGCAATTTTAGTATCTAGTTTTGCGATGTGCTCATTTTGGCTCTTAATGATAGCAAGATTTTCAACAAGAGCATCTACATATTTACATCTAGTACAAATGGAAACACGTTCAAGAGTGAATGTAGAAGCATGGACATCATTCAATTCCTTGACCTTAGCATTCAAGTCAACATTTTCAATCTTAAGACAAGAAATTGAGTCATTGCACACTTTTAGCTCAATAGACAAGATTTTATCCTTTTCAACTTCATGAGCTAAGGCCTTCTAGCTTAACAAAATTCTCATGTTGCCTAACAAGTAGATCCCCTTGGATCTCCAAGAGTTTATCCTTCTCGTTAATGGATTTTACTAATTCATTGATTTTCTCAATTTGTTGAAAGCTAAGACCTTTGAAGAGCAAAGGTAGGTTCTCATCATCATCATCACTAGAATCACCCTCATCATCAGAAGTAGTATATTTGGGGCTGTCTCTAAAATGTACCTTCTTTTTGCCCTCTTTGGTCATAAGACACTTATGGTCGACGTTTGGGAAGAGGATGCCCTTGTTGACGATGATGTTGTAAACCCTTAAAATAAGATTTAAAGTATTAGTTAGATCGTGGAGAAAAAAACTAGAATTATCTTAAGTCTATATGTTATTTGTGAGATTGGTCCCTATTACGTAAATATGTTATAAAAGTCCTTCGAAAGAGTAAGAATTAATATATATATCTTAAACATGGATTCCTCACTGTCGGTACCCTGAAACTAGGGTACCCCTTACTGCTGTATAAAGGCGCAATACCCACGCGGCTATTTTCAGTCACGTGGTAAAAGAGCTGTATGTGGGACCAGGCCATGCCTCGCCCTAGCCTCGGGCGACTACTCTGGGCCAGCAACAGCACCTGACCCCACCACATGGGCAGGTCCGGTGCCGCCACGTGTCCAGAGAAAGTAACATACTCTAAGGCATCACCGGTGAGTCCGGACCCCCATGGGAAGGTGTCGAATCCCTGTATATACGGTCCAGGCCTCCAAGTTTGGTCCAGGACCTCCACATGTGCGAACCGGACCCTTGGAATGGGATCCAGAACCCCCTGAATGGGGTCTGGGCCGCCCACAATGGGGTCCTAGGGTTCTAGGACAGAACATACCCGGGCCTTAATCAGGACCCAAGCGGGGGTCCAGTGCCGACACGTGTCCAGACCTGATCTGGTGGGATCCGAACCTTATCACATACACTCCTGCTCCCCGCCCAGGCGAAGACCCGATGCTGCTACGCGGCCTACTGCGCGCGGCGTAAGCCAACGGGCAGAACCTGGCATGAAGCCTCTGGGCTACGCGCGTCTTTGCATTCATTACGGATAAGACGTGCGCCTGTCCATTCCAATGACAGGCGGCGTGCCCAGTCCACGCTGCATGGGTCGTGCTGTTACTCACACGTTACCATAGCAAGGACAATGACTCACCATTACTCGTGCGTTTCCAAGAAAAGGGTCACTGCCTATCAATGGTGCATGGACTGCAGTCATCATGACTCCCACTGATTACTCATGCGTTACTAAGGCGGAGGGAATCTGAACGGCTCCGCCTATACGTCTCTACTCATGTGTGCTGTCAACATTAATTATTCACATAATGTATTCCTTCCATTATGCTCCTGGGCCCGCATGTCGGAGCTCAGCATCCTTGTATGTACCTCCCTTAAACTATAAAAGGAAGGGGACACAACGTTACAAGGGACACAGTCAATACAGCTTACAGACAGTGGATGTAGGGTATTACGCTCCAGCGGCCTGAACCACTATAAGCCATCGAGTGTTCTTGTGTTCATCCAAAATTCACCAAATAGGCAAGTGCTTAGTCCCCTCCTCATCTTAGGATTACGACGGGTGCATTCCGCCACCCGGCCGGTGGATTTTCCCACCGACATTTGGCGCGCCAGGTAGGGGGACTGGCCTTGGGTTTTTCGCCTGTTTTCTTGCTCGACACGATGGTTCAGATCATCGAGCACCGCGACTTGTCTTCCGAGGGCTTTCCGATGGAGGAAGGGGCAGCATCTTCCATGCCATGAGGCTCTAACCGCCCTGTGCCTGGTGCTGCTGCTATGCACGCCGCGCAGCAGCACACGCCCGCGCAGACATCTAGGACTCCGTCGAGGGCTACTCCTGGTGGGGTGTTGTCTGCAGCCAAGGAGTTGCTACGTAACCCTCCAAGTTCCACAACCTCACCGGGGGCCATGAGGCAGTGGCGCGAAGATGTCGACCGTCTCCTCGGCATGGCCCATCAAGGTCCAGGCCTCGATCATTCCGGCGTCAACGCGAGGC
This sequence comes from Zea mays, assembly GCF_902167145.1. Classification (NCBI taxonomy): domain Eukaryota; kingdom Viridiplantae; phylum Streptophyta; class Magnoliopsida; order Poales; family Poaceae; genus Zea; species Zea mays. The sequence goes on along the minus strand of NC_050097.1, from coordinate 156,526,581 downwards.
GTCGGCATCTGTGCGCTCACCCTCAGTGAAGGGTGCACGGACTGACGACCTGCGGGCAGAGCTCAACCGCAGGCGTGCGGGCGAGGATGCTTGAGTCTCTCTGGAGAGGGCGCGTGAGCGCCGGCAAAACTTCGAGGGTCGCAACCTCGACCAAGACTTCACTACAAGGGGTACACAAATCCAGGTGGGTGTCCCATTGGTCGGCGTAAGTTGTGCCGCACTAGCGGATCATCTCCGCGCGGCGACTTGGCCACCCAAGTTCTGGCCACACCTGCCGGAGAAATACGATGGTACATCAAACCCGTCGGAATTCTTGCAGGTCTACGTCACCGCCATTACGGCAGCTGGTGGAAACACTACCGTAATGGCAAGCTATTTCCATGTAGCCTTGACCGGGCCGGCCTGGACCTAGCTCATGAACCTCACCCTGGGGTCGATCTACTCCTGGGAAGAGCTCTGTGCATGGTTCACAGCAAACTTCGCTAGTGCTTATCAGCAACATGGTGTGGAGGCTCATCTCCATGCAGTAAGGTAGGAACCCGGGGAGACTCTCTGGGCTTTCATCTCCCGCTTCACCAAGGTACGAGAGACTATACCTCGCATCTCCGATGCCTCCATTATCACTGCTTTCCGACAGGGGGTGCGTGATGAGAAGATGTTGGAGAAATTAGCGACGCATGACGTAGAAACCGTCACTACGCTCTTTGCTCTGGCCGACAAATGTGCCAGAGCTGCCGAGGGCCGTGCATGGCACTCGACACCGCAGACTGGAGTTACCCAGACGAGTGGCTCAGGTGCCGCCACCTAGGGCGGTGGCAAGAAGAAGAAGAAGAACCACGGTCACGATAGGCCGCAGTCTGGTGCTCCGGTCACCGCAGCTGCGGCTGGGGGCTGGGACGAGCGTGGCAAGCACCCACGGCAACAGGAAAGTAATAGTGGGTCATGCCCTGTCCATCCCAACAGTTGCCACAGCGCCTCGGAATGCCGAGAGATCCTCAAGCTCGCGAAGCGCATCAGCGAGCGGCGCGAGCAGGCCTCCAAGGATGGCTCGCCGCCTCGTCGCCAGCCTGGCAAGGAGAAGGTCGACGAAGGTAACACGACCGCGGGAGAACGGGACCTCGGGTATCAGTCCCTCGAGCAAGTCCTCAAGGACATCCTCACTGGAGACTCTGACTCCGGTGATGACAACGACCGCCACAAGAAGTTGTACGTGATGTATGGCGGAAGCTGGGAGCTCACCTCCCGTAGGAACGTGAAGTCCCTGCGCCGCGAGGTCCTTTCGACAATCCTAGGGGTCCTGAAGGCAGCCCCACATCAGCGGTGGCGGAGCACCACTATCTCCTTCAGGGCATCCGACTGCCCCGAAAACATGGCAGGGGCCAGCATACTACCACTCATCACCGCCCCTGTCATCGCCAACATGAATCTACATCATGTCCTGATTGATGGTGGGGCTCGGCTCAACGTCATTAGTCATGCTGCGTTCAAGCAGCTGCAGATCCCAGGATCCTGACTAGGACCCTCTCGCCCATTCTACGGAGTGGGCCCTCAACCCGTGTATCCCCTTGGGAGCATCGCACTCCCAGTTACATTCGAGACTGAGGAGAACTTCCGCACTGAGAACGTCCAGTTCGACGTTGCGAAGGTTAACCTCCCTTTCAATGCCATCATTGGCAGACCGGCCCTGTACCAGTTCATGGCCATTGCCCATTACGGGTACTTGGTCCTCAAGATGTCGTCCCCTGCTAGGGTCCCCACCGTGCGAGGCGACCGTCCCGCTGCGCTTGCAGATGTCGAGAAGTTGCACGCCCTAGCGGCAGAAACCGCTCGCCCGGATGATGGGGGGAGGGACCCCTCGACTTCCTATACCAAGGCGCCTACCAAGGTGCCTAAGGTGCAACCATCTGGAGCAGACGACGGCCCCATCAAGACCATCCAGGTCAGCGTGGATTCCTCCTAGACCACTCGCATCTTGGGCAATCTAGAGGAGAATAGGAAATCGCGCTCGTCGCCTTCCTCCAGGCAAATGCCGACGTATTCGCATGGGAACCGTCGCAGATGCCTAGGATCCCCAGGGAGGTGATTGAGCACCATCTTAAGATCCACCCTGACTCCAAACCGGTGAGTCAGAAGCCTCGGAGGCAGTCCATTGAGCAGTAGGATTTCATCCGTGAGGAGGTCCGGAAGCTGCTGCGTGCTGGCTTCATCGAAGAGGTCCATCACCCAGTATGGCTTGCCAATCCTGTCATCGTTCCCAAGGCTAACGGGAAGCTTCGGATGTGCATCGACTACACCAACCTCAATAAGGTCTTTCCTAAGGACCCATATCCACTCCCACGAATAGATCAAATCGTGGATTCTACCTCTAGGTGCGACCTCCTGTCCTTCCTAGATTCTTACTCTGGTTTCCATTAGATCCAGATGTCTAGGCAAGATAGGAAGCATACCGCTTTTGTAACTGTGGATGGACTTTACTGTTATGTTGTAATGCCTTACGGTCTGAAAAACGCCTTGTCGACATTTGTACGGGCGATGAGTAAGACCTTTGGTGACCTGATTAGGGACAGGATAGAGATATACGTTGATGACATCGTGGTCAAGACTAAGAGAGGGTCGACCCTAGTGGAAGACTTAACCCTGGTCTTTGACAAGCTGCGGGCAACACGCACGAGGCTGAACCCAGAAAAGTGTGTCTTTGGTGTCTCTGCAGGGAAGTTGCTGGGAATCCTGGTTTCGCACCGGGGCATTGAAGCAAACCCAGAGAAGATCAAAGCAATTGAGACAATGAGGCCTCGGACCCGAATAAAGGACGTCCAGAAGCTTACGGGGTCACTGGCCGCCCTTAGCCGCTTCATCTCAAGACTGGCTGAGAGGGCGCTACCCTTCTTCAAGATATTATGGAAGTTCGGCCCATTCTCTTGGACCGAGGAGGCAGAACGAGCCTTTCAAGAGTTGAAGCAGCACCTTGTGTCCCTACCAATACTGGTAGCTCCAGAGCCAGGGGAGCCATTGTACTTATACATTGCAGCGACTACAGAGGTGGTGAGCATGGTGCTGGTCGTCGAAAGGGCGACACAACATCCCCAGGGGAGTCAAAAAGTTCCCCTAGGAGAAGGTGGTGGTCCGACCACCACTATGGTGATGGAGGGTCAAGAGTTTGAGGGCTTGGAACCAACCGCAGGGGTCCGAACCATCGAGAAGCCAGTCTACTACGTCAGCGAAGTCCTCCATGAAGCAAAGGCTAGGTACCTTGAGACACACAAGCTTATCTATGCTATACTTGGTGCGTCCAGGAAGTTGTGCCACTATTTTCAGGCACACATGGTCGTGGTGGTGACCTCCTTCCCGTTAAGGGCCATTCTCCACAACTCTAACGCCACGGGCAACATTGCCAAGTGGGCCGCGGAGCTTGCTGAGTTCCAACTGGACTTCCAGCCTCACCACGCTGTCAAGAGCCAGGTTCTGGCTGACTTCATCGTGGAATGGACCCCTTTCTCGAGCGCTCCTGGGGGTCCGGATCCTGATTCGGACCCCACACCTGCGGAGCCTAGGGCTCCGGTCTTCACCGAGCCCCATTGGACGCTCTTCTTTGACGGATCCGCCCGCCAGTAGGGTGGCGGTGCTGGAGTGGTCCTCATCGACCCAAGCGGAGATCAAGTGAAGTATATGGTGCACCTTGAGTTCAAGGCCACCAACAACATGGCAGAGTATGAAGCACTGATTTTTGGCTTGTCTGCGGCCCTATCCCTAGGGATCCGCCAGCTCCTCGTGAAGGGGGACTCTCAGCTGATTATCAAGCATGTCTGCGGAGAATGTAGCTGCAACGAGCCCAGGCTTGTAGCTTACCTCCTCCATGTAAGGAAGCTGGAAAAGGATTTCATTGCCCTGGAACTGCAACATGTTCCTCGAGCTAACAACTCAACAACAGATGAACTCTCCACGAGGGCATCTACTTGGGCACCCGTGCCCGAGGGCGTCTTCGAAAGACAGCTGCTGAGACCTACTGCCCAGCCTACCGAACCGGGCAAAAGGGGCGAGACTAGCACCTTGAAGCTAGCGGTCCCGATGGCGTTCCATCTGCAGAACCCACCAAGGATTGTGTGTGCTACAGAGGGTCCTGCCAACCTCTTAGCACCACAGCCAGTAGCTCAGAGTGGTCTCGATGCATGGATCTCTGAGATCCGGGACTACCTGAAAGAAAATATCCTTCCTGAAGATCATGTGTTTGCAGAGCGCATAGTGCGGTTGGCTAAACGATACACAGTGGTAGAAGGGGATCTATACCGCCGTGGCGCCAACGACATTCTCATGCGGTGCATCACCCAGGAGGAGGGTCGTGAGCTGCTCGCGGAGATCCATGGAGGTGAGTGCGGAAGTCATTCATCATCCCGCACACTGGTTGGTAAGGCCTTCCGGCACGGCTTCTATTGGCCAACCGCTCTCCAGGATGCAGCTGAGTTGGTAAAGTCCTGCAAAGCATGTCAGTTCCATGCAAAGCAGATACACACACCGGCACAGGCTCTACAAATGATTCCACCCTCCTGGCCATTCGCTGTATGGGGGTGGATATCCTGGGACCATTCCCCAGGGCTGTCTGCGGGTACCGTTTCCTCTTCGTCGCTATCAACAAATTCACAAAGTGGCCAGAGGCCACCCCTGTGGTCAGATCACCCAGGGTGCTGCTGTTGCCTTCCTCAAGTTGATTATCTGTAGATTTGGGGTCCCAAGCCGTATCATTACGGACAACGGGACCCAGTTCAAAAGTCGGCTCTTCCAAGAGTATTGCGAGGGCATCGGCACCCAGCTCTGCTTTGCGTCTATGGCTCATTCCATGAGCAACGGCCAGGCTAAGAGGGCAAACGCAGAAATCCTCAGGGGACTCAAGACACACACCTATGACTGCTTAAAAAAGCATGGTGCAAATTGGGTCAACGAGCTTCTGTGCGTACTATGGGGGAACCGGACCACACCCAGCCGAGCTACCAAGGAGATCCCGTTCTTCCTGGTCTACGGGGCTGAAGCCTGTCTCCCTCAGGAATCATTATGGGCTCGCCACGGGTCCAGTCTTTCGATGAATCTATGCAGGAACAACTTCGGTGTGAGGACGTGGACTTCATCGACGAACGTAGATGGCGAGCGGCGATCCGGAATGCACGGTACAACCAAGCGCTCAGGCGCTACCACCAGCGGTTTGTGCATAGTAGGGAGCTCAGGGTCGAGGACCTAGTCCTAAGGCGAGTACTAAACCAAGAAGGGCTCCACAAACTCTCCCCCAGTTGGGAAGGACCCTTCAAGGTGATGGAAATATGTCGGCCCGGGTGTGTCCGCCTTGCCACAACAGAAGGAGTACCTCTTCCCAATCCCTGGAATATAGAGCATCTCCGTAAGTTCTATCCATAAAAGCAAACTAGGGGGGTTGAGTTTTGTTCCTTTGTAACTAGGTTGCGCATATGTGTACGTCAATCCGGTGAGGCTTGACCTCGTAAGCCCGATCTATTGGTCTACACCCATGTATATCAAGTTATAAGGAAAAGATTTACCCCTCAGATGTGCTTTTGTGATGGTTTCAGTTTACAAGCATTATTTTTATCTAACCCACCCATCTAGTTTCCCACTCTTGCTGGTATGATGACATCCGAATTGAGTAGCCAGGCTTGCAGTTCAGGACCCCTCTACTGCTGTAGGGGGTCTGGCAACCTGGGGTCCAGTTCTAGAGAATGGGCGCTCGTCTCCTGGAGTGGTACGGAGCTGTGTAGCTGCTTAGCATGGTTCTGTACCCTAAGCCTGCACGCTCCACCACTCTGCAACGGGTGCCCTAGTATTTGGAACTGTGATCCTATGGGTCTGGGCATACGGCTTGGCTTCTCAGGCTATATCCTGCAGGTCCTATTGCATGAGTCAAGGGATGAAAGATACCAGATGGTGGGTCCTATGGGTGTGCTCCTAAAACTTCAAAGCTGAAGCTGTGTGCAGGTCCAGGTCCCAGTCCAGAGGTAGGCAGTCTCAAACTGTAGAGACTACCTCCTAGGGGTCGGGCCACTAGTTTTTTCTTTGGTATATTGGTATCCAGCCTCGACACGTCGAGCCTACCTCCTAGGGGGGCCAAGTACCAGGTGGAAGTTGATGATGCTACACACAACAAGGGCAAATAACATACAGATAAGTTCCAGTGCTACTTGATTAATGGTTCTTAAAATATGTTACATGACCATAAGTTATTACAGCCGCCCCTAGCGGAACCCTCGCCTTGTCTCTACTGGTTCAGCTATTTGGCGTCGACAGGATCACGCTGAAAGTGCGCGGCCACCATCTCCACTGCATCTTGTACACTCTCCCGAGTGGCATCTTCTATGGTGGCTACTGGACCATCGATCACTAGCGCCAAGGATATGGCGGGGTCATGACTCCGGAAGCATGTCAGGACGTAGTCTACCACCGCCTGGCAGAGCTTGCTGCCCTCTGCCTCTAGGCGGGCACCGAGGATATGATCCAGGCGCCGGAGGCGATCGGCGGCAGAGTCCAGCACCGGGAGGGCATCAAAGATCGACACTGGTGGCTCCGACACTGGGATGGGGCTCATCCCTAGTGGCACCAGTGTCGTGCTTGCCTCGCCGGCCCACTCGGCAATGCACTGGACCCCGGCGCAGTGTTCTGTTTGGAGATCTTCGAGGGCCTTTCTGGTGGCCTCCATTGCCTGGGGACCCGGTGCCGCCTGCGCCGCATCGAACTGGCGGATCTGCTCCTCCAGCTTCCTCTCCTTTTCCTCTGCTTTGAGCTCGTGCCCGGCCAGCAACTCGTCTCGCCGGGTGAGCATTTATTCCCTGAAGGTGAGATCTGTCTCTCGCCTGGCGAGATCCATCTCCCGCCTGTCCAAGGACAGCTCCTTCTCCTTAAGGTTTTCCTCGGCGGGGGCGACGTCGCTGGCCTTTCCCTCGAGCTCTTGCTACCATTTCTGCAGCCTTTCCATGGCCTTTACCTATTGGGCCCGCTGGGCTTCCAGAGTCTTGTCCAGAGCACTCAGCTTGGTCTTATACTCCATCGTGAGGGCCTCCCTCTGGCTCATGACTTCCTCCCTCCTGGCCACTTTCTTCTCCCTCCAGGTCGCCTCCAGCTCCCTGGCACACACCCTCTGAAGGTCTTTCTTGTAGTCCTTGCGGTCCCGCTCGAGTTGGGACCGCTCGGAGGTGAACTATCGGGACGCCGTCTTGGTGCACTCCTCCAGTTGGGTGCGCCAGTCACTGAGGCGCTGGTGCTCAGCTTCAAGTGCCTCCCACTCCCGCAAGATTGCTGCCTCAGTTTCACTAAGAACCTGGTGGGCGTGGGACAACATGCGGGGGAGGGGGGCTGGCGCCGCTTCTCGCTCGGCACCCGACCGGAGTCGCCGCCCAAATACCACCTCCATCTCCTCTGGAGCAGGCGGGGGGATAGAGCTTGACGTGCTCCCTGTGTCACCCCCAGTGTTGGGAGTGGGCGGAGATCCCCCAGCTGGGACCTTCTCCGCCGCTGCAACGCCGCCTGACGCTGGCGCCACTGCCGCCAGATCCCCAGCTGGGGCATGGGAGGCTGGTGGCGCTGTCCTGGCAGCAGCTGGGAGCAGACCGCCAGCACCACCCTCAGCGGATCCCTGCTGCTGAGAGCCAGACCTGTCGGTGGGCCTGGTATCTGGCGGAGGAGGCGTGGCCTTAGGAGCAACGGAGGAAGAAGCCCTGGCAAATAGATGATGGGTTAAGACTTGTCGGCATGATGATTAGGCTCGTGCAAAAAGGGACTACACTTACTTGGGGCCCTGGACTTTCTAGTGACCCTGGAAGCGAGGCGATCGCCGCTCCTGCTGCTGTTGACGCATTGGCTATGGCTGCTGCTGAGGTCGCTGCTGCTGCCCCTCCTGCTGCTGTTGCTTTTGCTGCTACTGGTGCTCCTGGGGGTGATCTCCCCCGGATGGTGGTGGTGGTGGCGAGATCGGGGGACTGACGTGCCTCTGCGCGTCGTGGGCCTGGGAGCTGGCCTCCTCGGTCCCATCTGCAGCCTTCTGGCGCTTCTGGGTGGGCTCCGAAATGAGCGACCCGTCAGCGCGACGCAACCTGCGTCGCCTCTCCTCCTCCGACCCCTCGGAGCTACCTAGGGCGGAGGCACTGCTTGCACCCCTTTGCCCTTGTCCAATGGGTTGGGGGCCATGGTGGGATTGGCACTGGGAGCCACACCAACGGGCTAGGGACCCCCAGCCGGTGCACCAGAAATCTGGATCCAGCGGAGGGGGTCCCAGCCGCCGATCTAGTGAATCGCCATGCCGCTGTCATCGAGGGTCGGCAACGTGGCCAAGATCGCTGTCCTCAGGCCTGGGTCATCACAGAGCACCAGGATGTCCTGGGGGAGTATCAGGGATTCAGGGACAAAAGTTTCCCCAGTAATCCCCCCCATCAGGAGTTCCAGCTTGTCCCAGGACAGATCGGTACCCAGCCCACGCTGGATCATGCAGATGTCGTTCGGGCCGGTGAACCAGCAGGACAGGCGTGGCTTCTTCTGCAGCGACGTGATCCGGCGCTTCAGGAGATCGCTGACCACGTGCATTGATGTCAGGCCACCCGTGGCCAAGACCTTGATCCTGTCCAATATGGGCAGGAACTCTAGCGAGAGGGATGGCTTGGTCCTCCATTGCTTGCAGTCGAGTGCTGGCCCATTGCTCGGCAGGATGAGGCGGTCGTTGGCTTCGGTGCTGGCAATCACCCAGTCGCTGCGCCAGTTTTCCCACCTCACACCACCAAAGGTGGGGATGTAGACTATGGCCGGATCTGGCGTCGTCTGAAAGTAGTAGGCACCGATGTGGTCCCTAGTCTTCCCGGACCTGACCAGCACGAAAAAATAGCGGAAGAGGGAAGTGCAGGGGCCACACCTACAAACATCTCGCAGAGGTGGACGAAGATCGCTGCCTGGAGGATGGAGTGGGGCGTGAGGTGTTGAAGCTAAAGCCCGAACTCCTCCAGCAGTAGCAGGAAGAAGGGTGAAATCGGCAGCGCCAACCCGCAAGAAATGTATGAGGTGAACAACACAAACTCCCCAGCGGCGAGATCGCCATGGGGGACAGCGCCGGCACGGATTCTTCTAGCGAGCCCTGGCGCGCTCCACCCAAGCAGGCCACGCACCAGATTGAGCTCTTCCTCAACCTGAAAGCGATCAGGATGACCGAGCAAAGCCATGGCGTGTGCGGTGGTGCAGGCGTGGAATAGAGGAGCACGAAGGCAAAGGGGCACAGCCGATTGGGAGAGAATGCGAAAAGGTAACTCCTGCACGTGGGGTGAATCCTTTTTCAAGGAAACCCGAATCCTTTTTCAGGGGTACTCTCCCGCGCGCCCCTGAAACGCCGTAAGAAATCCCGTTCGACGAGCACCTAGGACCCAGGCAGCCCAGTTTTTGACACGGGGGCCCGGGTCCACAAGTCATACAGTTTGTGTGCCGGATTTCGGGTGCGGAAAGAGCGGGGTATAAACCGCCGCACACGATAGCGCGCCTCCTTGGGGCCGCTGCAGAAGACAAAAGGTTATTTTTAAAACCAATGCAGCGGTAACGAGGCGCCCCGCGCGTGGCCCGACGAAACCACCAGGCGTGGGGAGCCATGGGTTAGTCAGCCGCGGGGACAGATATGGCAGGTGACGTGACCGAAGGAGGATTGAGAGCGGGCGCATTAGCAGACGTGCTAAAACAGCGCGATAATCACTGATTAGGCCATGTTGAGGCAAAGTACAAGCTTTGGACCCACCTGCAGGCTCGCATCCTCCCCTAAGGTGGGCCCGGGGGCCACTGTCGATACCCTGAAACTAGGGTACCCCTTACTGCTATATAAAGACGCAGTACCCACGCGACTATTTTTAGTCGCGTGGTAAAAGAGTTGTATGTGGGACCAGGCCATGACTCGCCCCAGCCTCGGGCGACTACTCTGGGCCAGCAACAACACCTGACCTTACCACATGGGCGGGTCCGGTGCCGCCACGTGTCCAAAGAAAGTAACATACTCTGAGGCATCACCAGTGAGTCCGGACCCCCATGGGAAGGTGCCGGATCCCTGTATATACGGTTCGGGCCTCCAAGTTTGGTCCAGGACATCCACGTGTGCGAACCGGACCCCTGGAATGGGATCCAGACCCCCCCTGAATGGGGTCCGGGCCACCCACAGTGGGGTCCCAGGACAGAACATACCCGGGCCTTAATCAGGACCCAGGCGGGGGTCCGGTGTAACACCCCTGGTGTTACTGGCACTAAAACTTGAGCATAACATCATAAGCATTGGCATATCATGTGTTTGTTACACATAGAATGCATTCACTAGGCAAAAATTTCAAGCAAGTTGTGTGATTGTGACTGGTTGTGGGTAAAACCCTAGAATTGGGTACTTAACCCTAAACTAGACTCAGAAGAGTAAATAAAGTCTAAATAAGAGAAATAATCATAAAATGTCACCATGGGTGGACTTAAGTAGCATCCAAACCCTAGAAGTACCAAAAATCGTAAATAGACCCCTAGAAAACCCTGGACTGAAACCCTAGGGGGTTATCTGTAAAAGTGTGCACATTTTTGGACCTAAGTGCAAAAACCATGAAATTAGGATACCTTGACTCATATGATTCACATGTATGTGGATTTGCAAAGTAAACCTTGAGATTTGGACTTATTTGCAAAAGCCCCACTTAAACTCTATTGAGTTAAGTCTCATATTCAGTGGAATTGGGTCAACTTTGAAGCCCTATAACTTCCAAATTATGAAGATTTTGCCCTAGGTCAACACATCAAGTTTGTAGAGCTATAAAAGGAGGACAACTTTGCTATAGGGATTAAACCATGGTCACATGAAAAATTTGGAGAAAAATGTGCCCAAAGTCGAGCTGTCAGGCTGCCTTAAGTCTGAATTCAGACTGACAGTGAGATTATGCAATCTTTGAGCTTGGATTTGATCATGATCCAGTCATTATTTGGCTATGATTGCTATAGCAAGATTGTAGCTGGATCATTGGACAACAACTTTGCTACTGGCAGATCAACAAGTTGTCAAGTAAAAACCTAAGATCTAAGCCCTGCAAAGTGGTCTGTTAGGTGCACCGAATAGGGACTCCATGGTACAGTAACAGAACAAGATTCCAAGTTCATCCCCCTTCGCCGCTGGTGACCGTCGCGCCGCGATTCACGCCAGCCGCTGTGATTCGTGCGCCGTGACTTGCGGATAACCATGGGCGAGTAAAGATCTTGGCACCTGATCGACTCGGGCTTGGTCACAGCTAAGCTCACTGTACCCACTTGCTCGTCGATCGGTCGGATAGACCTCGCCGCCGTTGGCCGCTTACCGCCGTGCGCCACGTGCTACAGCGCTTGACCACGTCGTAGTGAATCACATCGTGCATGCGTGGTGATCGCCGGAGAGCTGCCACGGTGAAAGCCACTAATCCCGAGCGCTAGTGACCCCCTCTTTCTCTGGCCATCGCGCGTCTCTCTCAAATAGTGAGACGTGTGAATAGTGCCAAGGACTACCACTCTAATTTTTGAACCGGTAAGGGTGTCTCTGCAAAACCAACAACGCGGGCGCGCTTTCGCCAGTGAATGGGCCGACCCAGGCCGGTTTCAGCCCAATCCTGTAGCAACTTTTCCTTTTTCTTCTAAACTTTGAGAATTCTCAGAAAATTATAGAAAAATGCTAAAAATACCAGACCAATTTAACTAGGCTCCTAAATTTCTATAGTATTTAATAAAAATTGCTTCATGATTTTTAGTTCCAATTGGGAATTTTGGGACATTTAAAATAGCCAAAATCCATACTTCTGGAATTTTAGGGAATAATTAATAATTCCAAAATTCACCAAACTTTTTAGGTAAACTTTAAATAATATTTAGAAGCCTTGGGTAAAGTTTGGTATGATTTGGACCATGTTTGGTACTTAGAACCCAAAACCCTAGCCCCCTGCCTTATGAACTTCACTATAGACTCCGGAAACCCTAATTTTTCGGAGATCCATGAAGGAAAGTTATATTCAAGACATTAGATAATAAACTTTTATTATCTTTGCATCTTCATGAGCATTCATGATTATATATGGCTATATCTAGAGAACGAGGAGGAAATAGAAGTTGAAGAAGCGAGGACTTCACCACCACCACCTGAGGAACTTCAGGCAGGAAACTGCTTTTACTTTGATATCTGTGGAGCAGAGCCTAATTCACCTATCACTCAAGGCAAGCCCCGGTGCATTTGCCACCTCCTTGTTATTTTGAAATCTTTCTCACTTACTTGATGCATTAGGTGATAGGAGTTGTGTGCTAAACCAATTGCTGCATTTCCTTCCTTGGATTTGATTACTTCTCCTTAATCCCTGATTTACAAAAATGTTTTTCTTATGCTTAGCTTTGCTATAGAAAAACAAAACATTTTGTTTTGACAAAAGATGATGCTTCAAAGTGGGTGGGATGTTTTCAAAAACAAAACTTGATGGTGGATCCATCATGGCCATGATGGGTTCAACATCGGAAAAGATGTACCTCTGCCATGTACCAAACTTTGGGTTTGAAATGATAAAGCTAGGACCGGGCGGGTGACTTGCACGAGAAGAGAGTCTCGGTGTAGTGTCTCCGTCTGAGTCGATTAAGGACCTTGTCGATGTAGGCTTGATGATCGAGGACCCTTTAACTGGTCACATGCCTCGTCATGGGTAAGCTTTGTCTCGAGCAGACTAATACCAGAATAAGATAACATGCAATGGGAGTGGAGAGATGGCGAGAGTAGCGTGTACCCTCCGTGGCAAGAGGCTGGACGATGGTGTATCTGTGCTCTCGGTTGGCGTGAACCTGATCTGGTCTTAAGAACCCCGGTGGCGAGTTGACATATGCAAGGGTTAAGTGCTACATATGTCGTGTGATTGGAGATCCTCAGCTGAGTATAATCGATTCGGATCGTTGTAACTTCGCGGACATGAAGACTTGGTCACTGACCTACACGTAGCATTCCAGTAATAAGAAGGGTTGTTAAGAAATTGGCTAGTATAGGTCAAGTGTTTGAACTAGGGTAGAAAGAACTCTAGAACTCAGATAATGACTTAACTTGCTAATAAAACTGGACTTTTAAGGATCCACTATTAGTAAGCATTTCTGCAAACAGAGTCTTCGATTATTGATAAGCCATCCCTTGACTCCTAAAGGCCAGCATATCCTTGAGAGTCTTTTATTATGACGGGTAAGACTTGCAAAAGTACATTTCGTACTCAGGACTTTGTCCCATATTGTTTTAGGTGAAGAAGCAGCAAACTTTTGTTGCTTCTGTTCCAAGGTGGCACCGAAAGAAGAAAATCAAGACTGAAGCTACGGGAGCAAAGGTTCTCCATTAAGAAAAACTTTTTATTGTTTATTGGGAGGGGTTTTTGCCTCCCAGGCTATGTAATAATAATACTCAGCACTCTTATTTTTGTTCTGGTCTGTAATAAATACTACTCTTTCTTACTTTTTAATAAAGTTATTGTAATTGCTTCCGCATTTTCATACCTCCGATGTATTGTAATGTCTGCGTGACGGGTGAAACGCTCTTGGGAAAGGTAAGGAATACAAGATACCGAACTTGTCAAGTGATCAGGGGCACTCGCAGGGTTGTCTGAGGTCCGTTGGACATGGACAACTGTAGGTGGTCCTAATGACTTGGGAGATTCCGTTACAGCTGGTATCGGAGCGAAGCCCATCTCTGTAGATGTTATGAGACATTTTCAAAAAGAATTTTCAAAGACTTATCTAGAAAATTTCTTTCCTTCTTATCTAACAATCTTCTGAAGTACTTATTTTAAAGACCAAATCGTAGAGTGCAATGTATAGAAGGTGGTGAATCAACTAAGGTTGATTCTGTAATTATGCATGCATCATGATAAAAACTATACTAATAAGATTTTCCCCCTCCTAGAGATATGCCGCCGCGCACAAGAAAAACCGCGCGCAAGTCTACCGCGCCAATTGGCGTACCACGCCATCAACTAGCTCCAAGGCATGAAGACAGTAGTAGTGGTAGCAATGATCCTATCGGGGATCTGGAAGCTCAAGTAGAACAGCTTCGATCGGAGCTCCGTCACAGGAACGAAGTATGGGTCGAGGATGGTCAGCGAATAAACGATTTGAGAACTGACATCCACCACCTGCAAGACCAACTTGCTGAACGAGATTTAGCGCTCGATTGGGCTGTTAACTCACGTTCACTTGCTTGGGCCAAGGAAGCCAAAGCTCGTGCCCGTGTGGAGGAGCTTAGCACAGCCGTGGACAACTTGCAGGTATACTGTAATACACTACATGAGGAAGTTCATGTATTGTATTCACAACTGCACCCTAACGTACCTGCGGATCCTGTCGGAATGGGAGTCGGACCTTCTGGAGTAGCGGGTGAATCCCTTGGTGGGGAACTAGACCTTTTCAGGCCCCCTCCTTCAATGAATCTGGTCGACGAATGGTCTCCTACCCCTAACAGCGAAGCTACCAAAAGTGATAAGAAGCTAGAATAGTGTAGTATAGAAATAGTGATAATGTGTAATAGGTAATGTAACCCTGTTGTAAATTCGAGTCTGTATCATTACCCTTTTAAGTAATGTAAAATGGATGGTTTGCTTTGGCATATTATATTCTCCAAATGTTCTTTGCCTCAGATGTCGTCCAGGACTCGTGGACAGGATGGTGCGGGAACCTCCCGTGGGAGGGAAGCTACTCCTAACCCGCCACCAGTACCCCCAACATTGGCTGAGGCTATCACTGCCTTAATCAATGCAACAGCCGATAACACCCGCTTTCTGCGGGAAATGGCGGGACAACAAATGCAACAGCAAGGCGGGCGAGCATATCCGCAATGACCCCACAAAACTTCATATTTGGACTTCTCGGAGACACGTCCCCCATTATTTGTCAAGGCTGAAGATCCTCTTGAAGCGGATGAGTGGATCCGGGTTATTGAACAAAAGTTTGGGCTTCTCCGATGCACGGAGACTCAAAAGCCCTTATTTGCGGCGCAACAGTTGCGAATCCCTGCCAACACTTGGTGGGGAAATTATGTGGCTATCCAGCCTGCTGGTCATCAAATTATCTGGGATGAATTCAAACTGGCTTTCCGGGAGCACTGTATTCCTGAAGGGGTGCTCCATATGAAACAGGAAGAATTTATGAAGCTCAAACAAGGTGGAGATACTATCACACAGTATCTCAATAAGTTCAACCACTTGTCCCAGTATGCTATTGATCAAGTCAACACTGATCTAAAGAAGAAAAATTGCTTCATGAGAGGTCTTAATGACCGACTGCAGCGAAAAATGGCCACCTGCCTCGATCTATCTTATAGCAGGGCTGTCAGCACGGCACTGGTAGTCGAAGCCAAATATGCAGGCCCAAGAAAATCAAAGGGCTATGGAGGCGATCGGCCCAACCAGGGGCCTGAGAAAAGACAAAGGTTGGTGATCTGACCTTTTAATCAGAATCGTTCTTCACCACGTCCATCCTCCTACCCTTTCAAACAACCTGTCTTTATTCGTCCTGTTGGTGCCCCCACCTCAACAAATCAGCCGAGTGCCCCTGGTACTCGTTTCCCCACCCTCCCAAGCTCTTCAACAGACTGCTTTAATTGTGGAAAGTCCGGACATTTTATCAAGGACTGTCCATACCCGAAGCAGAACCGATCAAATAATCAGCAGAGTTCTGGGAGTTCCGCTCAAGGCAAGGGAAATGCGGCGAACAATACCGTGGGCAAAAATATGAACAAAACTGGACGTATTTATTATACGCAAGTGGCCACGACACCGGAAGGAGAACCAGTTATGATGGGTACGTTTCTCGTGGCCAATCACCCTGCAGTTATTCTTTTTGATTCTGGTGCTTCACATACATTCATAAGAAAGAAGTTTGTGGAGCAACATTGCATTCCATACAATGAATCAAGGGAAGGGTTTATAATTCATTCGCCCGTGGGACAAATATTCACTAAAGTGGTGGCTTTCCATGTGCCCGTAACATTGGCTGAACGGGACTTTCCTACAAACTTGATTGTTCTAAAAGGCCAAGATATAGATGTAATTTTGGGCATGAATTGGTTAGCCCAGCATAAAGCAATCCTCAACACTGATCTGAGAACCATCAGGTTGAGTTATGGCCAAGAGGTTTTGTTGTCTATCCCTGTAGCTATTCCAGCTAAACCAACTGGCAGAGTACATGAAGCCATCATACCGGAGATCCAAGATATTCCGGTAGTATGTGAATTCTCGGACGTCTTTCCGGAAGATCTGCCTGGATTGCCTCTAGAAAGAGATGTAGAATTTGTGGTTGAGTTGAACCCGGTACGACTCCTATTTTTAGAAGGTCGTACCGAATGCCTCCGAATGAATTGGCAGTACTCAAGACCCAATTACAAGATCTACTAGAAAAAGGATTCATCTGACCAAGCTCATCACCTTGGGGTTGTCCAGCCATCTTTGTCAAGAAGAAGGACCAAACACTTCGGATGTGCGTGGATTATAGACCCCTTAATGAGGTCACCATCAAGAATAATTACCCTCTTCCCCGGATTGACATCCTATTTGATCAACTTACCGGAGCCCGGGTATTTTCCAAAATTGACCTTAGGTCGGGTTATCATCAGATCCGTATCCGACCCGAAGATATACCCAAGACCGTGTTCACTACGCGGTATGGATTATTTGAATATCTGGTTATGTCTTTTGGACTAACAAATGCTCCTGCCCAATTCACATATCTGATGAACTCGGTATTCATGCCCGAGTTGGATAAATTTGTGGTGGTATTCATTGATGATATCTTGATATATTCCAAGAATGAAGAGGAGCATGCTCGGCATTTACGGATCGTATTAACCCGCTTAAGGGAGCACCAATTATATGCTAAGTTTAGTAAGTGCGCGTTCTGGCTGGAGGAGATCCAGTTTCTGGGACATGTATTATCTACCAGGGGGATTGCGGTAGATCCCAGCAAAGTCAAGGATATTTTGGAATGGAAACCCCCAACCACTGTACATCAAGTCCGAAGTTTTCTTGGACTGGCTAGTTATTAC
Organism: Zea mays; assembly: GCF_902167145.1. Taxonomy (NCBI): domain Eukaryota; kingdom Viridiplantae; phylum Streptophyta; class Magnoliopsida; order Poales; family Poaceae; genus Zea; species Zea mays. The sequence continues at coordinate 156,509,531 of NC_050097.1, read as the reverse complement.
CCCCGATTCATTCTAGATTTTTCCAAGCTTGTGAAACCAATCACAAGTTTATTGAAGCATGATACTAAATTTAATTGGTCTTCAAAATGTAATGAAGCCTTTGAGCAGCTGAAAGTATTATTGACCACTGCTCCGGTATTAGCTCAACCAGACATTAAGAAGCCCTTTGATGTGTATTGTGACACATCAGGCAGTGGTCTAGGCTGTGTTCTAATGCAAGAAGGCCGAGTGATAGCTTATGCTTCAAGGCAGTTGCGCCAGCATGAGGAACATTATCCAACTCATGACCTGGAGTTAGCTGCTGTGGTTCATGCCCTAAAAATATGGCGTCATTATCTGCTGGGGAATATCTGTCATATTTATACAGATCATAAAAGTTTGAAGTACATCTTTACCCAGTCAGAGCTTAATATGAGACAAAGGAGATGGCTTGAGCTTATTAAGGATTATGAACTAGAGATTCACTATCACCCAGGCAAGGCTAATGTAGTGGCAGATGCGTTAAGTCACAAGGCTTCCTGCCATTGTCTGACAATGAAGACTTCTGACATTACGTTATGCCAAGAAATGGAGAAGTTGAACCTGGGAATGATTCAACATGGAACATCAAATCACTTGAAGCTTGAGTCAGTCCTCCTGCAAAGAATAATTGATGCCCAAAGAAATGATGTGGGTATGAAACATATTCATGAGAAAATAGAGGCTGGTACAGCCAACTACTTCAGAAGAGATGATCAAGGTATTGTATGGTTTAACAACAGCATAGTTGTGCCTAAAAATGATGAGATCCGCCAACAACTTCTAGATGAAGCACATCTTAGTCGCTATTCTATTCATCCTAGAAGCATTAAGATGTATCATGATCTAAAACAACATTATTGGTGGACAAAGATGAAGATTGAAATCGCACGCTATGTCGCAAGATGTGACACTTGTAGACGTGTCAAAGCCATACATATGAAAACTGCTGGTCCATTGCAATCGTTACCTATCCCAACTTGGAAATGGGAGGATATAAGCATGGACTTTATTGTGGGATTGCCCAGGACCACAAAAGGGTATGATTCTAATTGGGTTATAATTGATTGGCTTACGAAGATTGCTCATTTTCTGCCAGTCAAGACATATTACCCGGTCCTCACTTATGCCCAGATGTATATTGCTCGCATCCTCAGTTTGCACGGTGTTCAAAAGACAATAGTGTCGGATCGTGGACCTCAATTTGTATCCAAGTTCTGGGAAGAACTTCACAAATCCTTGGGTACTAAATTACTCCACAGTTCGGCCTATCACCCCCAAACTAGTGGACAGACTGAGAGAGTAAATCAGATACTTGAAGATATGTTGCGAGCATGTGTTCTGGAATTCCCATAGAAATGGGATGACTGTTTACCATTAGCGGAGTTCTCATACAATAATAGCTATCAAGAGAGCATCAAAATGGCACCCTTTGAAGCCTTGTATGGACGACGATGTTGTACTCTGTTAAACTGGTCTGAACCAGGTGAAAGATGTTTCTTCAGGCCCGATATGGTAAAGGAAACAGAAGAGAAAGTTCAACAAATAATTCATAATTTGAAAGAAGCCCAAGCTCGACAGAAGAGTTATGCAGACAAACGACGCAAACCCTTGTACTTTCAAGTTGAAGATTATGTCTACCTGAAAGTCTCACCCATAAAGGGTGTATTACGTTTCGGGGTAAAAGGGAAGCTTGCACCCCGGTATATTGGTCCTTTCCCCGTTCTTGAACAATGTGGACCAGTGGCATACCGACTCCAGTTACCCAAAACATTGTCTGCTGTGCATAATGTGTTCCACATATCTGAATTGAAGAAGTGTCTTCGGGTTCCCAATCGAACCATTGAAGTAACGGATGTTGCCTTAGAACCAGACTTGACATATTTAGAACATCCTATTCGAGTCTTGGATCAAAAGGACAGAATTACCCGAAGGAAAACTCTCGAGTTTTACAAGATACAGTGGAACCAACATACAGAAAATGAAGCTACTTGGGAAACTCAAGACTTTTTAGATAATAATTTCCCAGACTTTTTAGCTTCGTGTAAGTTGTAAGATATGTACATTTGTTGTAATAAGAGGAATGAACCCCATACCACCCCTGTCTTGTACCAAGAATAAGGAAATAAAAGTATGACATGTTTCCTTTCCATTACTTGCCCTAGGACTTTTTAATCTTGGGACGAGATTCTTTTATGGGGGGAAGGATGTAACACCCCTGGTGTTACTGCCACTAAAACTTGAGCATAACTTCATAAGCATTGGCATATCATGTGTTTGTTACACCTAGAATGCATTCACTAGGCAAAAATTTCAAGCAAGTTGTGTGGATGTGACTGGTTGTGGGTAAAACCCTAGAATTGGGTACTTAACCCTAAACTGGACTCAGAAGAGTAAATAAAGTCTAAATAAGAGAAATAATCAAAAAATGTCACCATGGGTGGACTTAAGTAGCATCCAAACCCTAGAAGTACCAAAAATCCTAAATAGACCCCTGGAAAACCCTAGACTGAAACCCTAGGGGGTTATCTATAAAAGTGTGCACATTTTTGGACCTAAGTGCAAAAACCATGAAATTAGGATACCTTGACTCATATGATTCACATGTATGTGGATTTGCAAAGTAAACCTTGAGATTTGGACTTATTTGCAAAAACCCCATTTAAACTCTATTGAGTTAAGTCTGAATTTCAGTGGAATTGGGTCAACTTTGAAGCCCTATAACTTCCAAATTATGAAGATTTTGCCCTAGGTCAACACATCAAGTTTGTAGAGCTATAAAAGGAGGACAACTTTGCTATAGGGATTAAACCATGGTCACATGAAAAATTTGGAGAAAAATGTGCCCAAAGTCGAGCTGTCAGGCTGCCTTAAGTCTGAATTCAGACTGACAGTGAGATTAGGCAATCTTTGAGCTTGGATTTGATCATGATCCAGTCATTATTTGGCTATGATTGCTATAGCAAGATTGTAGCTGGATCATCGGACAACAACTTTGCTACTGGTAGATCAACAAGTTGTCATGTAAAAACCTAAGATCTAAGCCCTGCAAAGTGGTCTATCAGGTGCACTGAATAGGGACTCCATGGTACAGTAACTGAACAAGATTCCAAGTTCATCCCCCTTCGCCGTCGGTGACCGTCGCGCCGCGATTCACACCGGCCGCTGTGATTCATGCGCCGTGACTTGCGGACAACCGTGGGCGAGTAAAGATCTTGGCACCTGATCGACTCGAGCTCGGTCATAGCTAAGCTCACCGTACCCACTTGCTCGTCGATCGGTTGGATAGACCTCGTCGCCGTTGGCCGCTTATCGCCGTGCGCCACGTGCTAAAGCGCTTGACCACGTCGCAGTGAATCGCATCATGCATGCCCGGTGATCGCCGGAGAGCTGCCACGGTGAAAGCCACTAATCCCGAGCGCCAGTGACCCCCTCTTTCTCCGGCCGCCGTGGGTCTCTCTCAAATTCACCGGCCACCACTGTGGGAGCCTATAAATTGCTGACCCCGCCTGCTCCGCTAAGTAGTTGTGCAACCAGTGAAGCAACCTGTGCTTCCAATCATCCACTAGAGCTCGCTAATTTCTCATTTCCCACAAACCTGCTTTCCGCCACCGTGAAAAAGGCCTCGCCGTGGCCAGCTCGATTCAGGTCCGATCTCGCCCTCTACTTTCTTGTTTCAGCACCCTTACTTGCTCCTGGTACTCACTGACCCATTTAATTTAGCTAGACGGTCCTAGATCACAGGGAACACATTAGTTTGGCCGTTGATCACACGGTCACCGTGGACAGGGCGTGTTAGTGCGCCATTAGTGAAATTAGCTGAGGGGAAACTCTTGTCAGGACTTGAATTCGGTCTCTGCCAAAGTAGAGCACCGGTCGTTGCATAAATCGGCTGGTGTAAGCTCACTGGAGCTTGGCCTTGCGCTGTTCGCCGTCGTGAACTTCGGTTTGTGAAGGAATAGAAGCGCGGGGGTGTTCTTGTAAATGTCAATGAGACGTGTGAATAGTGCCAAGGACTGCCGCTCTGATTTTTGAATCGGTAAGGGTGTCTCTGCAAAACCGACAGCGCGGGCACGCTTTCGCCAATGAATGGGCTGACCCAGGCCAGTTTCAGCCCAATCCTGTAGCAACTTTTCTTTTTTCTTTTTCTTTTAAACTTTGAGAATTCCCAGAAAATTATAGAAAAATGCTAAAAATACTAGACCAATTTTACTAGGCTCCTAATTTTCTATAGTATTTAATAAAAATAGCTTCATGAGTTTTAGTTCCAATAGGGAATTTTGGGACATTTAAAATAGCCAAAATTCATACTTCTGAAATTTTAGGGAATAATTAATAATTCCAAAATTCACCAAACTTTTTAGGTAAACTTTAAATAATATTTAGAAGCCTTGGGTACAGTTTGGTATGATTTGGACCATGTTTGGTACTTAGAACCCAAAACCCTAGCCCCCCTGCCCTATGAACTTCACTATAGACTCCGAAAACCCTAATTTTCCGGAGATCCGTGAAGGAAAGTTATATTCAAGACATTAGATAATAAACTTTTATTATCTATGCATCTTCATGAGCATTACATGAGCATTCATGATTGTATATGGCTATATCTAGAGAACGAGGAGGAAATAGAAGTTGAAGAAGCGAGGACTTCACCACCACCACCTGAGGAACTTGAGGCAGGAAATTGCTTTTACTTTGATATCTGTGGAGCAGAGTCTAATTCACCTATCACTCAAGGCAAGCCCCGGTGCATTTGCCACATCCTTGTTATTTTGAAATCTTTCTCACTTACTTGATGCATTAGGTGATAGGAGTTTTGTGCTAAACCAATTGCTGCATTTCCTTCCTTGGATTTGATTACTTCTCCTTAATCCCTGATTTACAAAAAGGTTTTTCTTATGCTTAGCTTTGCTTTAGAAAAACAAAACATTTTTTTGACAAAAGATGATGCTTCAAAGTGGGTGGGATGTTTTCAAAAACAAAACTTGATGGTGGATCCATCATGGCCATGATGGGTTCAACATCGGAAAAGATGTACCTCTGCCAGGTACCAAACTTTGGGTTTGAAATGATAAAGCTGAGACCGGGCGGGTGACTTGCACGATAAGAGAGTCTCGGTGTAGTGTCTCCGTCTGAGTCGATTAAGGACCTTGTCGATGTAGGCTTGATGATCGAGGACCCTTTAACTGGTCACATGCCTCGTCATGGGTAAGCTTTGCCTCGGGCAGACTAATACCAGAATAAGATAACACGCAATGGGAGTGGAGAGATGGCGAGAGTAGCGTGTACCCTCCGTGGTAAGAGGCTGGACGGTGGTGTATCTGTGCTCTCGGTTGGCGTGAACCCGATCTGGTCTTAAGAACCCCGGTGGCGAGTTGACATATGCAAGGGTTAAGTGCTACATATGTCGTGTGATTGGAGATCCTCAGCGGAGTATAATCGATTCGGATCGTCGTAACTTCGCGGACATGAAGACTTGGTCACTGACCTACACGTAGCATTCCAGTAAATAAGAAGGGTTGTTAAGAAATTGGCTAGTGTAGGTCAAGTGTTTGAACTAGGGTAGAAAGAACTCTAGAACTCAGGTAATGACTTAACTTGCTAATAAAACTGGACTTTTAAGGATCCACTATTAGTAAGCATTTCTGCAAACAGAGTCTTTGATTATTGATAAGCCATACCTTGACTCCTAAAGGCCAGCATATCCTTTAGAGTCTTTTATTTTGACGGGTAAGGCTTGAGAAAGTACATTTCATACTCAGGGCTTTGTCCCATATTGTTTTAGGTGAAGAAGCAGCAAACTTTTGTTGCTTCTGTTCCAAGGTGGTACCGAAAGAAGAAAATCAAGACTGAAGCTGCGGGAGGAAAGGTCCTCTGTTAAGAAAAACTTTTTACTGTTTATTGGGAGGGGTTTTTGCCTCCCAAGTTATGTAATAATAATACTTAGCACTCTTATTTTTGTTCTGGTCTGTAATAAATACTACTCTTTCTTACTTTTTAATAAAGTAAGTTATTGTAACTGCTTCCGCATTTTCATACCTCCGATGTATTGTAATGTCTACGTGACGGGTGAAACGCTCTTGGGAAAGGTAAGGAATACAAGATACCAAACTTGTCAAGTGATCAGGGGCACCTGCAGGGTTGTCTGAGGTCCGTTTGACAAGGACAACTATAGGTGGGCCTAATGTCTTGGGAGGTTCCGTCACATCCGGTGCCGACACGTGTCCAGACCTGATCTGGTGGGATCTAAACCTTATCACATACACTCCTGCTCCCCACCCAGGCGGAGACCCGATGTTGCCACGTGGCCTACTGCGCGTGGCGTAAGCCAACGGGCGGAACCTGGCATGAAGCCTCTGGGCTGCGCGCGTCTTTGCATTTATTACGGATAAGACGTGCGCCTGTCCATTCCAATGACAGGCGGCGTGCCCAGTTCACGCTGCGTGGGCCGTGCTGTTACTCACACGTTACCATAGCAAGGACAATGACTCACCATTACTCGTGCGTTTCCAAGAAAAGGGTCACTGCCTATCAATGCTGCATGGACTGCAGTCATCATGATTCCCGCTGATTACTCATGCGTTACTAAGGCGGAGGAAATCTGAACGGCTCCGCCTATACGTCTCTACTCATGTGTGCTGTCAACATTAATTATTCACATAATGTATTCCTTCCATTATGCTCCTGGGCCTGCATGTCGGAGCTCAGCATCCTTGTATGTACCTCCCTTAAACTATAAAAGGGAGGGGACACAGCGTTACAAGGGACACGATCAATACAACTTACGGACAGTGGATGTAGGGTATTACGCTCCAGCGGCCTGAACCACTATAAACCCTCGAGTGTTCTTGTGTTTATCCAAAATTCACCAAACAGGCAAGCGCTTAGGCCCCCTCCTCATCTTAGGATTAGGGCGGGTGCATTCTGCCACCCGGCCGGTGGATTTTCCCACCGACACTCACCTTTAAAGATATTGATGGATATTCATTATGAATTAAATTACAAATGTATCCCACATTCAAAGTACTAATTGGCTATAAGGAATAATGTATAATTCAGGCTTAAACCAATTGCTTAAATGAGAATAATAAATAAATAAATAAGTAAAATAATAAAATATTGCTGCATGACATATTGGAGCCTTGGTTTGTTGCATTTTGATGTTGAATATTTAAACTTGAACCAAATTTGAAGTTGAAATTAAAAAAGAACCAGAAAATAAAAAAGAGAAAAGAAAAGAAGACAGACTTGTTGGGCCGATTCTAGCTCTTCTCGGCCCAGTTAGCCATCACCAGAGCCCACTCCTTTTTTCCCTTCCCCGCCGCCAGCCCAAACCGAATGCTGGTGCCGACAGGTGGGCCCAACCGGGTGGTGACTCAGGCGCGCGCCGCTACCGCCATGTGGGCCCCGCTTTTCTATGCCTCACACGCCGCACTCAGGTCTCTCTCTCGGTCGCTTGCGTGTGGGTCCGCACGGGCAGCTCCATCTTCTTGCCTGTAACAGACTCCGCGTGTGGCTCATAACCACCCCAGTTGCTTGATGCGCCTATCTGTCGCTGGATCCCGCGGGGCAGACCTCAAACTTGGGGTATAAATGCCTCAGTGTCGTGTCTGCTTTGAACATCGCCGCTCCACTCTGGGTTCCCAGCCACCGTCATCGCCGAGAGGGATAAGTGCAGCCGTCGGCATGGTCTTCTTGGCTCGTTGGTGCACCGGCCTTGAAGCTTGGCCTGGAGTGATCACAGGAGTCTACCAAAACTGATTGTGGCCTACCCAGGCGATGTGATCCACCGAAGCGCCACCGATTCCTCGATGTCGCTCCTCCGTCGCTGCGGGTCCGCGCGTCACAGTGGGGAGCATCGATTGCGTCTCGAACACCGGTGAGAAACCCCCACACTATTCGACTTTCCCTCCTCTTCGTGTTACCCTGGTTAGCCTTGGCTTTGGAGTGAAGGATCATCTGATGGCCCTACCCTAGCCATGGCGCCACCGCGCGGCTATGGGCGCCACCGACTGTTGCGGCTAGGTGGGGAAGAAGAGAGGTAGCCGCTGATCCGTAAATCAACGATCTAGATTAGATCGAGGGAACCCCTTCGTTTCATTAAACAGGATCCGTCGATCTCTGAATGGACAGTCCACATTGCATCCCGGTTCAGATTTTTTGTAATGATCATCGATCTTAAATCAAATGGCTCAGATTTCACCCACCTTGATACAACCGACCCACTTTCTAAAAAAAGTCCCTCTTCTTATATCAAATGAACCCACAGTTTGGCCCTAGTCAAAACTAATTGCGCATAGGTCCTGTTTTTCACCCGATTGACCCTAAGCTCCTAAGGAATATAACCCGTAGTACATGAGACCAGTTTAATTAAAATAAAGATCTGGAAATTAAATTATATGTATAAAAATAAACCTACAAATTTGCAAAAAATCATATCTTCTTCGTTTCAACTCTGTTTTGCTCCGTTCTAGTTGCGTTAGCTTCGTAATAATATTGCCTACGTTTTTGTAACATTATTTTGTTAGGTAACATGTTCTCAAAAATAGATATTTGTGTAACATATGCCAATAGATGTCTAGTCAAAGTTAATCTATTTATAATTATAAGATGCCTAGAATATGATTGCTAATCAAGTTATCACTTAGATTATAACTGAATTAGTTGTTTCTCCATAATATTTTTCTCACGTGATTTATATTAATTAATATATATTTACTATTTAATCACCTAAAAATTCAGAAAACCATTTGTTTTAACAGTAACTCTGATTTTAGTAGTTCTCAAACCTGCGATCTCGTAGCGGCTCGTAGAATATTCTTATGTTGTTTGTTCTCGTGTTTGGTGCAATGTTATCTTTATGTATTCCTTGTCTATTTGTATGTATTGCTAGGAGTAGTAGCAAGGTCACGAGAAACTCGAAGACCAACTTGGTGAAGCACCTGAAGTCTCTAGTATAAGGCAAGTTGTGCCCTTGATCACTCCTCTTTACCTAATAATGCTCCTATTAATCACTGTGACATGCTTAGGTTAATTTTATGGGACCTAATAGGTTTCCCTAGTATTGTTTATCCCACACCTTGCAAACAAATGAACTATTGGGTAGATTTGCTATTGCTCTACCTGGTTTTGGAACATTAATGTTATATATGATCATGTTCCATTAATACTGTTGGTTTAATTATTATTCATGATAAGATTATTGTATTAATTGGAACATGGAGAACCACCCGGGAAAACATTGCTACCACAAGGGTGGAATGGGACGCCCTTGGCCAAGTAATTAGGAAAGCTAGGGAGAGATTACCTTACCCAAAACGGGCAAGCGGAGAGGCATTGCTGTAGAGTATAGGGAGGTCCTCGGGTTGAACTGTCTGTAAAGCTTTTGGGACAAGGGATTCCTATGCTTCCTTCTTCCTGAATCTGTAGCGGGTTTTCTCGAACTAGTGGAACTTTGGAAAGGCCTCGTAGTGCTACTCTACCTCGTCTCCTCATTAGAGATGAATGGGAAGTCGTGATCCCTTGGCAAATGGCTAACACGACTTATAGGTAAAGATGTGCAACCTCTGCAAAGTGCAAAACTGGTATATCGGCTGTACTCACGATCATAAGCGGCTCAGACACTCACATGATTAACATATGTATTTAAACTTAATTTGTCATTTGCATTGCATTGTGGGTTTATTATTAATTGTGATCTCTTATTTGATTGGGTTGCTATCTACTTATACTTAGTAACTGCTAATAAAATTTTGACCAACTTTAAAAGCAATGCTCAGCTTTAACCATCTTCTTTGGTAAGCCTTACACTTCACATGAACCCCCACCATAAGTGAGCTCATGCACATTATTCCCCACAATTTGTTGAGCGATGAACATATGTGAGCTCACCCTTGCTGTACTCAAATTCCTCCTAGGTCAAGGACATGTACCACAAGATAAGGAACATGAAGGATGCCGTGATGAGTTCGTGAGAGGTCTAGGCCATCGTCTCCCAGTAAACTATGGTTGCGGAGGATCATTGTCATCATATGATGTAATTATTATCTATGTTGTACAGAACTCCTATTATATAGTAAAGATGTGACATTTGTTTTTGTACCACGAGTCATCATATGTGTGAGACTTGATCCTAGCACATATTTGAATCGCGCCTGAATTTGCCCTTAAATTCGGGTGTGACAGATGTTGGCAATGTCCATGTTGGAGGAGTCGAAGGAGCTCACGTCAAAGTCCCATTCTTTCCATACATGTGCCTCACCACCCGTCTTCTTGTGGAAGAATTTCTTTTTCTCCATCCTCTTCATCCCTTTCTTGTTGTCGTCCCTATCATCATCACTTGCATATGCACATTTAGCGATGTAATGACCAGTCTTACCACATCGATAGCAAACCCTCTTGGAGTGTGTCTTGTAGTACTTGCTTTCCTTTGCTTGAGTATTTGCTAGAAGCTTGTAATGAAAAGGTCCATCTCCTCATCATTTAGCTTGGTGAGGCCAATTGGGAGCTCTTTGCTTGGAGTTGTTTCCTCCTTCTCTTTCGTCACCTTGAAGGCCACGACTTGTGGCTCGGGTGTTGAGGTGTTGCCATGAGTAATGTTCTTCACATGTTTTGAGTGTTTGACCATAATTTCAAAGCTCACAAACTTTCTAAGGACCTCCTTAGAAGTCATCACTTTGTACCTAGGATTTTCAAGAAGCAATTGAACAAGTGTAGCATTACGAAATACAAGTGACCTTAGCATGAGTTTGACAACTTTGTGGTTGGTTCACTTGGTGCTCTCGAGGTTTCGGACTTGGTTCATCATCGTCTTGAGCTGGTTGTACATCTTTTATGGCTCTTCTCCGATGTTGAGGGTGAACCATCCGAGATCTCCTTCAATTACCTCCATCTTGGTGATCTTGTCACCTTTGTGCGCCGTATTGAGGCCATCCCAAAATTCCTTGGTGCTTTTCAACCCTTGTAATTTGTTGTACTCTCCCTACTCAGGTAAGCAAGAAGTATTGTTGTCGCTTGCAAGTTGAAATGCTTGATTTGGGCGACCTCGTCTGAATCATAATCCTCGTTCCATCCTATAGAACCGGCATTCCAAACTCAACAATATCCCATATACTCGGGTTGATTCTTCATCTTATCACTCCACCAGGAATAATCGTCACAATCAAATTGTGGTGGTTCGCCTAATGGGACCAAAAATAATTGAGTGTGTTTGGGGATGCAAGGTTAACAAAAATAATTTTGGTTACTCTTTCTGTGCTCTTCGCACTTGGAGGATGTCGATTCAGTACCGGATGTGGAAGGTGAAGATGTGTTGGTCTTGTAGTAGACCACCTTCCTCATCTTCTTTTTTTGTCATCTTTCTTATGTGACTTGAAAGACCCTTGTGATTCTTCCTTCTTTTCCTTGTGCTTCTCCCTCGAGGGTATATTTTCTCCCGATGGCACCTTCTCTACTGAGGCCAACTTCTTGTCCTTGTTGGAGGGTTCTCCTGACATCACTTCGAGTGGTTAAACTTAAATTGAACTATTGGGTTTACCAATTGAAAGTCACCCAGAGGGGGTGAATAGGCAAAACATGAAATCTACAACTTTAAACACTAACTTCAATCCCAATTAAACATTAGGACAAGAATAGAAATAATCGGAGTGAGGGAGAGGTGTTCTTCTTGCAAGAGTTGCTCAATCGATTGCAAAATTACTTTTGGGACCAACTCAAATTGATATCGAATCAATCACAAGCAAGAGAACAATAGAGATGGGAGAGCAAGAAACAAATCGCAAACAAGGATCAACAGAAAGACACATGTGATTTATTTCCTGAGGTTCGGTTCGAAGGAACGTACTCCTTGTTGAGGAGTCCACTTAGTATGGGCCTCTTTCAACCCTTTCCCTCTCTCAAATGATCATAGAGACTGATTGAGTTTTCTTCTCTTCTCCAGGGACGCCAAGTTCTGCAAGGATCTCCACACAAAGAAACAGAGTCTCTTGCTTAGCTTTACAACTTGTTAGAATGGGGGTGAGAGCGAGAATGAAAACCCAAATCAAGAGCATAAGATATTTTAACACTTAAGAACACAAGCATTAAGTCTCTCTTTACTCAAATCGATCAAATGCACGCTTGTGTGGCTTTGAATGCCTAGGAGTTGTTGAACTTGATGTATTGTTGATTGACATAGCTCTTGTGTCTTCAGTGTGCTGGTTGGGGGTGTATTTATAACCCCCAATAACATATATAGCCATTGTAGTTGAGGAGTAAATTCTAAATCGTCAGGTGGAGCACCATACCCCCTACAATGCTGATCCGGTGCACCACCGGGCCGTCCGATACTATCTGCAGCATATGACAGGTCCGATCTGTCAGGGGCACCAGACTGGGCCATTGTGCACCAGACCCCCACCACATCAGCAGAGTCGTTGGAGAAGCAGATGACCGCTAGGATTATCAAAAGGTCTGGTGTGCCACCAAACCGGTCTGACGCGCCAACCTTCAACAGCCCGAAAAACATCCTCTCTGTGTAACCGGTCTGGATAGCACCGAACCCATCCGATGTGCCAGCTGATAAAAGTCGAGGTTCATTCTCCCTACGCACACGATCTGTTACACCACCGGACCGGTCCAATGCGCTAGACAACACACTAATGTTTTCTCCTTTGTCCAAATCTTCTTGAACTGATTTTGGCAGGTCTTGAGGATGTTCATATGACTTAGAGAAACATGTTTAGTGGCAATCCAACTAGCTTAAGTCATGAATTTTGAACATTTCATCTCTGTAACTCATATTCTCGTTTTTGTAGCTCCAAAAGTGTGTTTTGTTGAATCTGAGCTTTCCAACACTTCTAGATAGGTGAAATATGTTCCTAGAGTTATTTAGAACTTATCCAAAGTGTAGAGCTCGTGCTAGCTCATCTAATCCAGGTTTTACCCTTTTTGGTTGGTTTTAAATTGTTTCTGACTTAAAACTGAATTGTTGAACTTATGAACCTGTGAATCAAAGACTAGTCAAACAAGTTAGTTCGAAAGATTGTGATGGTCATCAAGCATCAAAATCAATATGGAAAATAGTTTAAGGCCATTTCCCTTTCAACATCTAGGCCATCAGGACGTTTAGGGCCTTCCGGGGGCATCGAGGTCCTTAGGGGGAGTTGGGATCCTTTGAGGGTACCGAGACCCTCTAAGTCCCTCTAGGGTCATTGGATCCCTCTAGGGTCCTCCGAGGCATTAGGGCTCTTCAGATCCCGTGGGATCGTCGGAGGCCTTCGAGGCCACTGAAAATATCATATGGCATCATAATCATTTGGGGTTTTAGGGTTGTCGTGGTCTTTAGGGCTCTCGAGCACGCCATGGTCATTAATGGAACTTGTGACTAATGTGTGTGTGGGTTTGTTTTCCATCCGTGATAGTTAATGGAGGAGGAAAGAGATGGATTGATGTGTAACACCCTATTTTTTTAACCAATAAAAATTTCCAAGATTTACTTTAATTTATTAAGATTTGAGTAGTTTAGAATCACAAATTATAGTTTTAAGTATTTTCTTTTATTATAAATCAATATATAAGTTTGAACTTGCTTTGTTGCATTCATGTCATTGTATAGTGTTTCTGTTGGGGGTATGCTTCGTAGCCGAAGATCCTAAAGAAAGAGAACACCTTCGGAAGATCCTCTCAGGAGCAAGCGCCGAAGCTATTACCTATAGAGCTTCGGCATAATGACAGATCTCAAGACGAAGGGCCGAACTGACTTAAAGATGAATTGACTTAAATACCCATGATGTTTTGTGTCATTATTGTAGTCGATTGTAAAGGACATAAATGTAATTTTACACAGGCTGCACCCTGTGCCTATAAATAGGTGAATAGTACCCCGACACTATTCACGCAATCCTGTAATCGCTAACGCATTACGCTGGAATTATTTTCTGTCAGAGGCGAAGGTATAAACGTACCTAAATATTATGTTTTGACATTTAAGTTCATATTATGAAATATATGAATAATGTAATTTGTTTTTCCTATAATGTTTAATATTTTATATTTTATTTCGCATTGATGAATGTTTGACCACGAAGGTATGACCTTCGTAGTATTCTGTCCATGGCCTTCGTTCGAAGTTCATTAAATCCATGGGGAAATAATGCTTCAGTGAATGAAGGGCATTATTATTCAACATTTTCTGTGTTGCCTTGTTCTTAATTCATAGCATTTGAGAACAAGTCCCCAACATTGGCGCCCACCTCCGGTGAACTCACTTCCACTTTTTTGAGCCAATGGCTTCGTTCAACAACCAAGCTGGAACTGCTTCAGCTCCGAAGCTGGTACTCCCGATAACAGGCGGTTCATGTTCAGAGCCAGCTAACAAGAAGCAGAAGAATGAGGCACAGAGAAGGGTACAACATGTCAGGGTGCAAGGACCCTTCATCAAGTCAAGATGGTCCCACATCCCAATTACCTTCTCTCCAGAGGACCTTCAGCTCAAGGATTACCCTCACAATGATGCTATGGTTATTTCTTGTGTCATCAAAGGATTTCTGGTCCACAATGTTCTGGTTGACATAGGCAGTGCAGCGAATATTATATTTGCTAAGGCCTTCAGACAGATGCAAGAGCCCGAAGACAAGATCTATGATGCTACACATCCACTTTGTGGCTTCGGAGGAAGGCAGATTGTAGCACTCGGCAAAATCACGATGCCAGTGACCTTCAGATTTATCAATAATACAAGGACTGAACAAGTGTTTGATATTGTTGACATGGAATACCGTTACAACACAATCATTGGTCGTGGGACACTCAATGCTTTTGAAGCAATTCTTCACCCAACATATCTTTGCATGAAGATACCTTCGGATCAAGGGCCTATTGCTATTCATGGAAGTCAAGAAGCTGCCAGAAAGGCCGAAGGAAACTGGACAGATTCAAAAGCAATCCATAATATAGATGGAACTAAAGCTTGTGAGCAATACAAGTACAGAAGAGAGAAGGCTGCTTCGGCTGATCAGCCGAAGCCCATGCTTTTATGTGAAGATATCGCAGAGCAGAAGGTGTTGCTGGGGTCTCAATTGTCTAAGGAGCAGAAGAAAACCTTGACAAGGTTTTTGTTCAACAACAAAGATGTCTTCGCATGGTCGGCCAATGATCTCTGTGGTGTGAACAGGGATGTCATCGAGCACTCGCTCAATGTTGATCCATCCTTCAGACCCAAGAAGCAGAGACTTTGGAAGATGTCTGATGACAAAGCCGAAGGTGCTCGGAACAAAGTGAAAAGACTTCTTAGTGCTGGCGTCATTAGAGAAGTAAAGTACCCAGAATGGTTAGCCAACACTGTCGCGGTGAAGAAGGCCAATGGTAAATGGAGAATGTGCATTGACTTTACTGATCTTAATAAGGCTTGTCCGAAGGATGGATTTCCATTACCAAGAATAGATTCTCTAGTAGACACAACAGCTTCGTCAGAGCTCATGAGTCTACTAGATTGTTATTCAGGCTACCATCAAATCTGGATGAAGAAAGAAGATGAGCCAAAAACCAGCTTCATAACCCCCAGTGGTACATATTGTTATCTTCGGATGCCTGAGGGGCTCAAGAACGCTGGAGGAAGCTTCAGCAGAATGACAGCAAAGGTCCTTCATTCTCAGATAGGCAGAAACGTGCTAACATATGTTGATGATATCATAGTAAAAAGCACGAAGCAAGAAAATCACATTGCTGATCTGCAGGAGACATTCGCTAATTTTAGGCAAGCTGGTCTGAAGTTGAATCCAGAAAAATGTGTCTTCGGAGTAAAGAAGGGGAAATTCCTTGGTTGTTTGGTTTCAACAAAAGGGATCAAAGCTAATCCAAATAAAATCGAAGCTATCCTTCGGATGGAGCCACCAAGCACAAAGAAAGGGGCTCAGCGGCTAACAGGAAGACTGGCATCTTTGAATCGATTTATATCTAGATCAGCAGAGAGAAATTTACCATTCTTTGAAGTGCTGAAGTCGGCCGAAGTTTTTCAATGGGGATCAGCTCAACAAAAAGCCTTCGAAGAGCTGAAGCAGTATCTGATAGATTTAACAACCCTAATTCCACCAGCGCCAGGGGCTCCTCTGCTGTTGTATGTGGCAGCTTCGCACTCTGCAGTAAGTGCGGCGCTTGTCTAGGAGAAGCTTGAAGGACAATTGAAAAAACAGGCTCCAGTATACTTTGTCTCCGAAGTTCTCAGTTTATCAAAGAAAAACTATACAGAATTGGAGAAGGTGCTGTATGCCGTCTTAATGGCCTCCAGGAAGCTTCGACATTATTTTCAAGCATACCATATAATTGTTCCTTCATCATAGCCTTTGAAGGATATTATGAGAAACAGAGAAGCTACTGGAAGGATTGGAAAGTGGGCTGCGGAACTCAACGAGTTCAGCATTGATTATGTGCATAGATCTTCGATTCAGTCCCAGGCGCTAGCAGACTTCATCGCTGACTGGACGCCAGGGGCTCAGGAGGAAGAAGCAAGTAAAGATGCCGAAGCTTGGACAGTGTTCTGCGATGGTTCCTAGGGAACCTTCGAGGCAGGTGCAGCTGCCGTTTTAATTGCACCTTCCAAAGTCAGAACATGCTATGCAGTGAAACTTGATTTTAGCTGCACAAATAATATTACTGAATACGAAGCTTTGCTTTTGGGGCTTCGGAAGTTGAAGGCAATGGGGATAAGAAGGGCGGTTCTCAAAACTGATTCCCAAGTTATTTCTGGTCATGTTGACAAGAGTTGCAAAGCAAGAGATCCGAAGCTTGAGAAATATTTGGATACAGTTCGAAGGCTTGAAGCTTCCTTCGAAGGGTTTTCTGTCAAGAATATTCCATGAGGAGAAAATGAGCACGCTGATCTGCTAGCCAAGTCAGCGGCACAGGGGCTGCCTTTACCTTCGGAAGTATTCTTTGAAACAATAAAAGCACCTTCAGTCGACCTTCTTGAAAGAGCAGTGCTCAATATATCTCCTGTTTATAGCGAAGATTGGAGAACTGAGATCATGTCTTTTCTCCAGGGCAATTTCCTTTCAGATGACGAAGCTTATCATAAGAGAATAGCGGCAAGAGCCCGTCCATATGTAACAATAGAAGGGGAGTTATACAAGCATGGAGTCTGTTCTCCATTACTCAAATGTTTATCCAGAACTGAAGGTATAGAGCTGATGAAAGAAATACATGCAGGGCTATGTGGATCTCACATCGGATCTAGGCCCTTGCTAGGTAAAGTTTTTCGTCAAGGATTTTATTGGCCGAAGGCAGCTTCAGATGCAGCAAAATTAGTCCAAAAATGCGAAGGTTGTCAAAAATGTGCAAGAGATCAGAGACAACCTTCGTCTCGAACTCAATTAATACAGCCCACTTGGCCATTGCAAAGGTGGGGCCTTGATTTGCTAGGCCCACTTCCACCAGCACAAGGGAATTTAAGATATGTTGTGGTGGCAGTAGAATATTTTTCTAAGTGGATTGAGGCGAAGCCCTTAGCCACAATAACTTCGGTCACTGTTCAAAAGTTTTTCTAGCAAAATATTGTGTGTCGCTTCGGAGTGCCGAAGGCTATCACTGTGGACAACGGAACACAGTTTGATGCCGAAACTTTCAAAGAATTTTGTGAACAAATTGGCACGAAGATCCATTTTGCATCGGTTCGACATCCGGAGTCAAATTGACTTGTTGAAAGAGCTAATGGCATTATAATGACAGGAATAATGAAGTTAATCTTCAACCAGCCCAGGGGGAAGTGGCCAGACGAATTAATCAAAGTGGTGTGGAGCCACAACACAACAATGTCAAGGTCAACAGGTTTTACACCATTCAAGTTGCTGTTTGGTGACGAAGCAATAACCCCAGAAGAAGCTAAAGCGGGATCAATAAGAACATTGGCTTCGGCAGAGGACGAAGCTGATTATTCTGTGGCAAAAGATGCTATAAAAGGGATTCGGCTTCAGGCTGTGGATAATATCAATAAATATCAAGACGAAACAATAAAATGGCGTGACAGAAAAGTTCGGTTAAAAAATATTAAGCCAGGACACTTGGTACTTCGGAGAGTTGCCAACCCAGATACAGTAGGCAAGCTACAGTTGAAGTGGGAAGGACCTTTTCTGGTAGTATCTTCGTCAAGACCCGGTTCCTATAGGTTGAAGGATATGGACGTCAACGACATTCCTAGATCTTGGAATGCGGATGAGCTTCAGCGGTATTATGTGTAGACTGATGTAATCTTTTTTATTCTTTCCTATGGCACCCTTTTCCTTTCCAAAGGGGGAGAAAGGTTTTTAATGGGGCCATATCATGTAATTTCTCTTTTTCTTATATCAGCTCTACAAGAGCAATATCCCCCAAAGATGTAAATGTAAAATCGAGTGTACACCATCGAGTGCAAAGAGAAAAGGAAAAACAGGGAGAAGCTCGAAAGTCGTCCCTAAGGGGATGCAGAGCATGACGAAGCTACAAAAAGCCATTCCTAAGGGAGCGCAGCGTAAGTTTTCTGCTCAAAAGTCGTTCCTAAGGGAATGCAGAGCTTACAGCGAAAAGTCAACGCTGATTCCGCCAAAGTATAAGGCGAAGCGCGAAAAGTCAACGCGATACCGCCGAAAGTAAAAGGCGAAGAAGTTCAAAAGACGTTCCTAAGGGAATGCAGAACTTACAGCGAAAAGTCAGCGCTGATACACCGAAAAATAAGCGGTGAAGCCGAAAAATAAACGACAAAGATTTGTTATTCCTAAGGGAATAAGAGTTTTGATTGTGGTTTCGAACATTCATTTGCATGATACATTACATCATACATTTGCATTCATAAACATTCACTTAGTCATACATAGGATCATCATCATCATAACATACACACTTGCTTCGGCTTTAAAAGAGAAGGCTTCGGAAAAAAGGGGAAAGAGGCAATTTTATGCTTCACTGTGTACGAAAAGAAGGGAAGGTGTTTTTCGCCTTCGGCTCAAAAATATTAATTTCGTCCACACCAAAGCACTTTATACATTGACGAAAGGTAAGACTATATTACAAGGTATGGTTAAAGTCCACGAAGTGAAATTTAATTACATCATACTTTATACAAGTTATTACAGGAGTTTTTTGAGCTATTTCTACAGACTACTCGAGCTTCGTCAGCATTCATGGAGCTTCGTCTTTTTACTCCGTAGCTTCAGCTTTGGCTTCGTCATCCTGTATGTAAGTATTATAAGCTAAATTCAAATTCAAAGGAAAAGGTAAGCATAAGGTATGATTTTGTTATCGGCTTAAGGTGGCTTCGAGCTTCGTCACCAGCTTTGCTTCGTCCACCCTTTGTCCATACTAATTTTATAAATCTATTCGCAATACTTCGGGCAAGGTTGGGAATGTTATCTAAGTCTGCTGGTGACAAGCTAAAGTTGGGTCTATTGATAATTTTTTCGTGTTCACAGCCGGACTTCAGAAAGGCAACATCTGTGCCCCGAGAAGCTACCAGGGCACAGAAGTCACCATGTCCGGCTATAACTTCGTCGAGATCATCAATTTCACCTTCAATATGCTCGAAGGCACCAGGCAGGTCTTCAACCGAAGGAGTAAATTTCTCGCTGCTGGCTCCAACAAAGTAGAACACCTGCTTCAGCCGTTGAACGCATCGATTGCTGAACTCCAGACATCTATTCTGAAGGCTTGTCAATGATTTTTTCAGCTCTGAACTTTTTTTGGACTTCGGCCTCGAGTTTTGCATTAAGCTTCAGCTTTTCATGTTCGAAGTTTTCTGATTGAGAGAGAAGCTTCGAATTTAATTCTGTTATTTTAGCTTCAGCCTCCGCTAATAAGCCTTCGGTTGTTTGAAGCTCGAAGTCTTTCTTTTCGATAGCAACTGATTGCTCTTTTATCTTGCTCTCTAAATTCTCAATTATAACTTCGTGCTTTTTATCTTCTAAGTCCTGCTGCATTTTTAAAGCTTTGCTCAGCAGCATACTCTGCGAACAAATTACCTTCGTTAGAATACATCTATGTTATTAAAAACAATAAAAGTTAGAGAAAAGTTGTTTACCTTGAAATTGGAATAAAATAGACTATCGACAATGTGTTGTCGTCGATAGCGGCTGATATCTGCTTCGAGCTTCGGGAAACCGATACTCTTTGATAGAGTACCGATAACCTTCGCGCCGGTCTGATCTCGTATGTAGCCCAACCTTTCGTCATCAATGCCACCGAAGAGAAGCGCTCCCGGCCGATACCCGCAAGATATAGCATATTCTTTTAGTTCCTCTTTTTCAGCTTTTCTCAGCTCTTGGCCAACTAAGTTTTGAAAGTTAAAAGCTTCATCTTCCGAAGTATCTTCAGTCATTTCTTCCTTCTCGGGTTTTGTGGCCATAGTCTCTTCGGTGACTCCGACAGCCTATTCTGCGGCAGCTTCTTCCGCGGCCATGTTTAGTAGTATTTTATCTATATCAACAACCATGTTTTCTAAATTAATATCTTCAGATCTGGCAGCTTCGGCTCTGGCCTCTTCTGCGGCAGCCTCCGAAGGTACAGCTTCAGTAGCTATCATGCTTTAAATAGCCGGTGCCTTCGGAGCTGAAGCTCTTGGTGGTGTTGTTTCGATGACTTCTGTCACAATAACGATTCTTTGCCTTTTTGGCCTAGGTGCCTTCGTTTTCGCGGGCTCCTTTTCCTTCTGAAAAAGCTTCGTCAGATGTAGTCCTAGTGGACTTAGTTTGACAGGCAAAGTTTCAGTCATTACCTTTAAAATTTCCTCTACTTCGGTAGCAGAGGATGTCACAGAAGTCCTTTCTTTTTCATCAATTGGTTTTTGCTTCGGAGTCGAAGCCTTTCTTTTCTTTGGAGCAACTATTTTCGCCTCAGACTCTTGTTTTTTCTTCTTCGGTTGATCTTCATCGTCCTTATTCAGAGCGCTAGCTACTCTCTTCATTTTTTGGCCTTCGGCACCCTTGTCCAGCCGCTCGTAGTCAGGATATTCAAAACCTATAGCATCCATCACTCGATTTAGCCTTCGCTTCGGACGGGTGCTGAAGGCCGTAGTCATCAATTGGTCTTCTTTTCTAGAATAATTTCCAAGTATTTCATTGCACATTACTTCGATTGTATCTAGCCATTCTTGGCAAGGCACTTTAAAATGTCTCTTGAATTTGTAATGATAGGGCAACCAGATAAGTTCTCCTTCCTTTTTTTCCTTCAAGCTTTGGCATGGCCCACTCTTTCACAGTTGGAAACACTTTGAAAGCCAAAAATTCCTGCACTAAGTCCCTAGTGCTGATGTGCTCTGCGACAACTCTAAATTCAGCCAGCGCAATTTGGGTTGGACCCTCTGGTGTCATATTGCACGGGGGTCTGGTCTCTCCGAAGATCAGCTCTAACGGACTCTGGACCAGCTTCTCCTTATCACCGTCAACTTTGACGTAGAACCATTCAGATTTCTAGCCAGCTGGCCACTTGCTTCGGTAACTGATCACTGGAAATTTTGTAGTCTTGCGGTAGGCAAAATTGTAATAGCCAAAGTTTTCATGTAACCCATCTCCTCTAGCCTTGGTCTGATAATGTAGCTCGTGCACTCGACAGAAACCTTCGGCAAATGGTTCCACCCCTTGGCTTCGGAGAGCCCAGATGTAAACGCTAAGCCTAACGATGGCATCAGGAGTTAGCTGATGAAAGTAGATCCCAAACTTCTTCAGCACATCAGCAATCATCTTATTCAAAGGGAATCTCAAACCAGCTTTGAAAAAACTTTTAAAAACTACTACTTCATCTTTTGTCACCTTCGGAGATGGTGGATTTTCTGAAATCTAGATGGCTGGGTTTGCTCGGCACCGCGCTGCTATAATCATCTTCAGACTCGGTCTCCTCAACATCAGCTTGCTCTGCTTCAGCAGCAGGGACGTCCTCCGATGTTACCAGCCCAGACCGCTTCATTGCTTCGGAAATCGGAACAGTCTCAGTAGCTTTGGTCTCATCTCCCTCACGATCAACCCTAGCAGTGGAGCGAACTCTGGCCATTTGATTATGACTTTCTTGAAATTTTTGTTGTTGACTTTTTTGATTTTCCCGAAGCTCTTCTTCTTGTGACAAAGCAGAATCAAAAGCGAAGTTTCGTCTGAGCACGATGATTAAGCTTCGGCTATGACTAAAATTTTGGCAGCAAAACAGTGCAATAGCAATGAATGCTGCGGTAACTTCACACCTACCCGTCTATTTATATAGTGCCGCAGGTGGGAAGGTAAATCGTCAAGATCTCCCGCACCGAACAAACAGTCACCCGCACTCGCTGAACGGTGGGCCGCAGGGTCCGAGAAGGTGAATCGCTGGGGCGCGCGTAACTGCTGCAAGATGGGGCCACCGCTCGTGCGACGATTATTTTAATCGTTTCTCGCCATCGAGATCAGGGAAGGTGTTTTTCGGATCTTCGGCGTCCTAAAGCCTAGAAGATTTTTCACGGATCAAGCTCGTTATGAAAAACGATCTAGCACCGCGAAGGGGCTACTGTTGGGGGTATGCTTCGTAGCTGAAGATCCTAAAGAAAGAGAACACCTTTGGAAGATCTTCTCAGGAGCAAGCGCCGAAGCTATTACCTATAGAGCTTCGACATAATGACAGATGTCAAGACGAAGGGCCGAACCGACTTAAAGATGAATTGACTTAAAGACCCATGATGTTTTGTGTCATTATTATAGTCGATTGTAAAGGACATAAATGTAATTTTACACAAGCTGCACCCTGTGCCTATAAATAGGTGAACAGTACTCCGACACTGTTCACACAATCTTGTAATCGCTAACGCATTAGGCTAGAATTATTTTCTGTCAGAGGCGAAGGTATAAACGTACCCAAATATTATGTTTTGACATTTAAGTTCATATTATAAAATATATGAATAATGTAATTTGTTTTTCCTATAATGTTTAATATTTTATTTAGCATTGATGAATGTTTGACCACGAAGGTATGACCTTCGTGGTATTCTGTCCGTGGCCTTCGTTCGAAGTTCATTAAATCCATGGGGAAATAATGCTTCAGCGAACGAAGGGCATTATTATTTAACATTTTCTATGTTGCCTTGTTCTTAATTCATAGTATTTGAGAATAAGTCCCCAACAGTTTCTAAGTGCAAAACATGTTTCAAACATGATAACAAACCACGTAGAAGTCCCCGATAATTTTTTTCGTATTATTCTGATTACTTTTCCTATTTTTAAAAAGCAAAAATATATTTATTAGAGGCACCTAAAAGAATTTATAACCTAAAAATATTTTGTGTTCGTTGGGTGCCAAAACATTCATAGAATTTTTTCTAGAATTTTTAGAGCTATTTGATCATTTTTCATCATTAAAAATGAATTTCTTTATTTTCCAAAAATAGAAAATCTTTAAAATTCGAGTTTATCTAGATTTTGGATAATCACAATCCGTCTCTGTAAATATACGTCTGGCTTTCCCTTGATGGGCCCATCCCAGAATATAAAACGGTTTACCCCGATTCCATCTTCAACCCTGTAATAGCTCATCAAAGTTCGAATTCCTCCCTAACGCTGGCGACAATTCTAGCGAGGAATTTCTCTCCGTTCATTCATCTTTTAGTGTAACCCAGAATATCGTCGTGACCGGCTCGGCGAGAGCTTTGTCACCGTGTTTCTGGTTCGTCGATCAGATCTCTAGTTCATTGTCAATCTAAGAAAAAACCCGAGATGTCCAGCAGCAGTGTGGGATCGAAGGGCTTGGTTAGAAGGTAAATTAGTGGTAGGTTGGTGGTCTTTCCCGTGTGATAGCCTTGACGTTTAACCACCACCACATGCTCTTTTACATATAAGACTGTAATACGATATGAATTTAACAGTAGATATAATCATGATAAATTTGCAGCAGTTGGGTCATGTCTTTATAAACAAACCTTTCACATTTTTTAACAAACCGATCTAACCAATCAGATCGTGTCATATCACCTATTTCTGTGCTGCACTACTAATTTATTAAAAATATTATATCTTCTAGGTTAAATGGTTTATTTAAATTTGTTCAAATTGTGTTAGGTTCATATTAATTTTGTGTACATAGTAATAACATTGTTTTAATCATACCATATGTTTTAATTAATTAATTAATTTTTTAATTAATGTTAATTAGCTAGGCAATCTAGTTAATCTAATTTATAGTTATAACATATGTTTTTCATAATAATCTAGTTTATAGTTCTAACCTACGTTTTTTTTATAAATAATTGTTAAACGTGATGTCTCTCAGATCTCATCTATTAGATTTATTGCTTCTAAAATATCGTTTTATCCATAAGTTCTTCGTTTTAACTCTAATTTTAGTGGTTCTCGAATCTATAATCTCGTAGCGACACATATAATTTTAGGTTACATAGTTTTGTTTACCCTACACCTTACAAACTAATGAATTATTGAATAGTCTTACTATTGCTCTATTTGGTTTTTGATTAATACTATAGCGCAATGGACCTATAATGAACAAAGTAATGAGTGTATGTTACGAAAATTATTCCATCCTTATATCTTCCTGAAACTCCTCGCATTATCTCCTACATATAGCCCATGAGTTGTCATACATCAGAGAAGAAAAAAATTCACCACATTGAATTAGCAAGACATCAAAAGAAATATTTTCTAATCCATTAAAAACGCCCAAATACCAAAATGAACATAACCGGTTAAATTTCACTAAGGCTAACGGTAAAAAAGCAGCCCTAATCACAATAGCAAAATTGTGGTTTTTTTGGCAATTTAAAGAAGTAAAATAATCTTGTATGTGTATGAGAGTACATGCAAGAGGTGCAACCCTATCATTTAAATGAAGTGTAGACAGAAATACCTAATATGAAGTGACAATAAAAGACCCATCTATCTACAAATTCTATTTGTTCAATAGACCTTTGTCAATGCAATTATCGGCTCAGTTGTAAGATAGCGCATTCCCGTCCTAATTCTCTGTATCCATAAAATGTTGGTTTAGTGCATGCCTCCGGAACCATCGGTGCTCGTTGAAGATCTAAACCATGAATGGTGGATGTACGAAGGAATACACTGCGAACATCTACTTACATCGATCTAAACCATGGTGGGCATTCGAGGTACAACATTGTGGACATCTATTTGCATCGATTGTGGCTCATGAATTCAAGCAACACATGATGTCAAATTGAGTGGATGCAGTCATTTTTATCTTGGGTCCCTTCGTTGGGTACGTTCTCATCACCGAATTTGTAAAATTTAGTTTAGTTTTTTCTATGATGAGTATGAGATTTATGTTTGTAACTGCTATTGTTGAGAGTAGTACTACTATATACATGTGTTGTCGTACTTTTGCATACCATGTTATTTTTTAATCAAATTAAACATAAAAATACATAAATTCACAACAATGCAACTTTGTAGATTATTATTATTTCCCCCTCGAGAACACACAACTATGTAGATTAAAACTAAACCCAGTCACTTTTAGCTTTTATTTCCTTGAAGCGGACATATAGCATTACTAGGTGAGTGCCCGTGCGTTACAACGAGGACATATAACTTATAAACAAAATATGTGTTATACTGTTATGAGAAAATGTTTCATAATCCATTTGTGATCCTGGTCATACATAAATTTTGTTATTTTAATCTAGTTGTTTCACCACTACATTACATCAGTATCATACAGACTTCGATATATGCCACCATTTTCATGGTCTCATCATTGGAGAGCACGCCCCACGCCTGCCGGAATAAGTTCCCTCGTACATCGTCAGTCATCAGACGCGCACCACCATACGCGCTTGCTCAAACAAAAAGCAAGTGTGTGTGTTTGCAAAGAGAATTAAAGGCAGACCAGCACAAAAGGCTGCCTTAACAGTGGGAAGGATGACGAACTGATCATTGCTGTCGGTCCTCCTCTGCGTCACCTCCGGCGCCGAGATGATGCCACAGTCCATGATATAGTAGTCATCGAACGAGCACGACATGGCGAATACCGATGAGTCTTGGCTGAGTTGCCAGACGAAGTGCACCTCGGGCTCATCAGCAAGGTAGTGCACCTGGCCGTTGCACCATCGGATGCGCTACTCCTCTACATACATCATGTTCGAGGACACTCACACAACGTCAGCAATAACCGTCGTCCTAGTGCACAAGAATTCATGGCCGGTCAGTAGCAACTTACATGGCAGGTTGGGCTTTATATGGACGATGAGCTGGACGGCGTGATGGCGCCGTCGTTGGATGCGGTGCCTAGAACAACCCGAGAGTCACCGAGGTCCCCCTGCTTGACGATGGACAACATGGTGCAGCTGCTCTGGACCGCGTCCAAGCGACGGCTGCGTCGAAGCTTGTCATACACAGCGGCTCATGCGGCCACGTAGGACTGCTTCCAAAGGTCGAACTGGCAGTCGTCAAGCTTCTTCTCATCATCGATGAGCGACGCTAACGTGAGCGCCTCCTGCTAGTGGTGTTTGTTTGGGGTTTCCAAGCAAGAAACGTGGATTCATCATTGGCGTTGGTTTATGAAAATGACTCACAAGTCAGATCCATGGAAAAATAATATGGAGAATAAATGCCACGCATTAAAAAAAGAAATTTAAGTTGAAAACATTATTCAGACAAAAGAAATTGCATGCAATGCTCTTCGTTAAATACTACTTCTTCTATCCAAAAATATAATTCAAGAATCTCGATGATACTTATCTATTACTACGCATTGTGCAAGGGTAGCAGGTAGGCTTGGGGAGAGATGTAGTAGATGTTTTTCCTGTCATAGATGTAGACAGAAACACACATGTGGTGTAGTGGTAGCTACTGCTCGCATTTGTCTGAGAGGTCGCGAGTTCGAATCCCCTTGAGGTCATTTGTGTTTTTTAATTTTAGCTAGACGTGGGTTGTACGTGGGAATGAGAATGAGAATAGACTTTGCGGGGAGGGAGAATGAGAAAAATAGAACATGGAATGGGAATAGTAGAACATGGAATGGGCTGTGCGGGGAGGAGGGAATGGGAATGGCAGAACACGGAATAGTAATATTATTACGAGTCCTTGGGAGTAAGTGTTGATCACTTGTTCTCAAATGTTGTGAGTCAAGAACAAAGCAACACAATTATCGATTATTAAGGACATTCGTCCTTCGAAGCATTATCTACTTGCGTGTATAATGCTTCTCAAAACGAAGGTCAAGAAGGACATACCTTCATCATATCAATATAAGGGTAGAAATGTGAAGGGAGAAGTATGATAATTATATCTTAATTCATTTATTTTTGCATTTCATAAAACATAAATGAATATCAACAATGTTAATATTACAATGATACCTTCGGCTTGCTCGAAATTGAGGATGCGAGAGAGTGAATACAATAAAGCGTGAACAGTTCGGTGCTACCGTTCATCTATTTATAGAAATGGGACATAGCCCGGGTAAAAGTATATTTATGTCTCTGACATCTATTTATAATCATAACATGAATCATTAAGGACTAAATAGTCTTCTTCCCCCTTCCAGTCAGCATCATATTTGGTCTTTGTCATTATATTAAGCCGAAGCTTTTTCGATTACAGCTTCGGTGACTATTCTTATCAACTTTGGATTACATCTTCGTATGTTTTTGCTATAAGAGAAGACCTTCATACCGAAGCTGAAGCCCCCTGTAATAATCCATATACTAAAAACACATGGTTAGTCATATTTTTGAGGACTTCAGAATAGTAATGCTCCCTACAGTAAGTAAAGCTTTGGCCTCGATGTGGGTAAGGAATCTGATCCCTCAATGGTGACGGGTGCATGGATCATCCTATAGCTCGCCCACTTGGCGCTTAATAAATTTCTACTACTCTAAAAGTGTCTAACGAGGGTGTCCACAGGCTTCACCGTGCTCCCGCCAACGCGGACCACGCCTTCGCTCGCGATGCCCTTGCCCTACTCGCGTCCGCTGCCACGGTCGCCGCGTCATCCCCGCCTTCCCCTCGCCCATCCCCTCCGGTCATCCCGCCTCCCCCCATGCCGCACATAGCCCGCCATCCACTCTCCTGCCCCATCCCCGCCGCCGTCATACGCGCCCCGCTCGCCCGAGATCCATTGCAACAAATGATTTCTCCCTCGCTCGCCCGACAATGTTCGCAGATCTCGCCCACGCCCGTAGATCTTGCCCAGCCCCCACCGTGTCCCTGCCCCCGCCCACGTATCTTGCCCACACGAACGTGCAGGCACCGTCATGCCCTCACCGGCCACGCTCGTGGATCTCAGCCACACCTGCCAATCTTGCCCAGCCCCATTGTGCCCCCGCTCACGATTGTCGTTCGACAATCTCGCCCGCGAGATGCACTGTGCCCCCCTAACCCAAGCGAGGCATGGCGACACGGAGCTAGATGGGCGCTGCTGCGAGGTTGTCCTTGGCGAGAGGGCAGGGGCTGGGAGATCGGTTTTCGATGGGGGACCCGGACTGTGGGGACCCGGACTGTGGTCAGGCGCATGGACACATTCAGATAGACGCCCTAACCACTGCTTCACCTTCGGCTCCCTCTGTGAGCAGCCGCGTCGCCGTAGTATGATCTGCCCCAGGTGAGTACAGACTAGCCATCCCTCTCCTCCATTGGTTCGGTTGGTATTTCGTTAGGCCTGGGTTTCTGTCCGCCATCTCCTCCTTCCATGGCTGTCGTCGCCTCCGCCCTACGCTTGGTGCTTGGGCCTTTGGGACTTACTAATTGCTCGGAATTGACTTGTTCATCATTTTTCAATGTCCCTAATTGGTATTAGATTTTTGTGATCTTGCGTCTACATTACTGCTGAAGATCCAGCCGGCACACACAGACACCATCGGCGAAGAAGAGGTCGGAGAGAGGATGATACTGGCCGTGCTCTTCGCCAACTCCGATGGAAACATCCTTATCGAGCGGTACTTTTCCCCTTGCCCTCCACTCCGCTGAGATCTGATCTCGATTCGCCCCCCTTGACGAGATCTACCGTCTCTCTTGCGTAGATTCCATGGGGTTCCCGTGGAGGAGAGGCTCCACTGGCGCTCCTTCCTGGTGAAGCTCG
This sequence comes from Zea mays, assembly GCF_902167145.1. Classification (NCBI taxonomy): domain Eukaryota; kingdom Viridiplantae; phylum Streptophyta; class Magnoliopsida; order Poales; family Poaceae; genus Zea; species Zea mays. Next base: position 156,480,509 of record NC_050097.1, on the reverse strand, counting down.
GATCCAAGAACCTCAAAGGGTCCAAGAACGAGGAGCTCCATGTTGCCTCCCACAAGCACGTTTCATGTTCTTACTCTTTGATTATATTAAAGTAAACTTACTCTTCTTACTTTCAATAGCTGCTCTATCACTGTACAAAATTTAGCTCGTTGAGTGTGTTGAGATATTTTTTATACATGAAATTGCAGTTTCATCTGCTTTTGATGCCAGTTCTACAATCCATCAAAGTACTAGCTACAGTGTGCTCAATTTCTCAAATTATGTTTTCATTATTGAATCATGGTCACCTTATCCCCACCTTGCTTAAAGAATAAAGAAAGGTATGGATTCTTGAAGTGTGCTTCAATAGTTAATCATCCAACCTCAGTGTCCACCTTGACAGTGGTAAACCCTAAATGATAGCACCAATACCCATACTATATTGAATGTAGCATCACCTTGCATTGTGTAGCTGTATTGAATATAGCACCAACACTCATACTTGTAATCATTTGACTGAGTGAGCACCCTGCAACAATCTTTTTCTGAATCAAGATCTTTCATGGGCTGTTATCTCAGTTTCTTCTCATGTTTGACCATATGCTCATAACATTTGCTCCCTCCATTCACAAATATATTAGGCTGTTGACTTTTTTATAAAATTTTGACAACTCGTCGTATTTGGTGAACTTGACAAATATCTATCTGAAGATACAGAAAAAGATCGTCATTCTCATTTGGTGGAAGGTGCTTCTCCAAAGGTAGTTTCTTCGTATGTTTTTCAAAAATGTTAATCAGAACTTTATATTCTTCCACTTTAAATAGGCAGTTAATGTGGATAAAGTCAATTTGGCAACCTCGGGAGTACCCATGCCCAGTCCTGCCGGTGTAGAGCGCACTGTGTCGTGGCAGGCGCTCGAGCGCGGAGCCGGGGCATCAAGTGCGTAGTGTTGGTCGACCACAACTTCTAGCGACGAGGGCGAACTGTGGAGGGTGGCGGGTTGCTGGCTGCACGCACTGCTGAGGTTTGTTCTTTGGTCATCTTGCTTTATAAATTAGTTACTTATCTACAGTTGCTTAAGTTTCAATATTTTTGTTGGTATGGCTGCTGCTATACTCCCAAGTTCTGTTAGCCTCAGTCACCTCTGGAGACTAGGACTATGTTGATGTTTCTGCATTGCTGTGGTGCTTCACAGATCCTTATTATAATGCAAGCATTCGACTTTTCCTTTCGAATGGAGCACCATATTCTGCATTCATACCCAGCTATCCATATTCTCTGTTCCAGACATGGATATCTGTTAGATGGACCTATATATGGGGAATATGCATTACGGTCTCATTGCTGGTCTATTGCTGTTTCATTCCCTTCATGTTCATTTCTGAATGTGTTCATTTGGATATAACATTACAACTATCATAGTCAAATTAGTGTGAATAATAAGACATGTCATACAAAGGCTTACTTGCCAGTAGGATTTCAAGGACATTCATTTTATGATTGACAAAAAGCCTACTCAGGCAAAGTGTATCATGTCCCAAAACTGGTTGCATCAAAGAAAATACAAAAATAACACGGAATCAATACTGAATTAATAATCTGTACCAACCTGGCAAATATCTTCCTTTTTAGTTTGATATCTTGTTAATAGAATCCAGTGCAAAGGTTATTTTTCTCTCACCATCATTTTGTTTCGTCGGTGTAATGGTAGAGCAGGAGTGTGGTTTTGCTAATTGTTGAGTTGGCCTTTTTTGTTTCAGCTTCCATATGAAGTCATGACACCTCTTCAAGTAGCAGTTGCCGGTGTTCAAAAGGTATCACAGTTTAACACACAAGTTACTGTGGTTTGTCGAAAAAAGAACAGTAGCACATCTTGCTGTTATCATACCACTTTAATTTGCTGAAAGGAAAAGGTTCCAAATAGAAGGCGAATGTTGAGTTGTAACTCATTTGTATTTTTTAGTGCTTGGTGGGGAAGTAAAATACTCTTCTGAAAGTGTTGTGGAGTTCCTGTTTGAATCCTAATTTGGCAGATACGATACCTCTGTATGCAGGATCTGAGGCTTACTATTGCCGCTGATACACATCCTATGCTCGCTGAATTACTATAGAGATGATGGCAGAAAGATCCTACTCTAAGGCCAACCTTTGTAGAGATTGTGGATACACCAAACTCTATAAACGAGGTGTGCATTCACACAAAGAACTACATGCATTTACCCTGCTTTTGGTTTCATCTTATTCTATATTTTTTCACACGCTATATTGTAGGTGGTTCGGAGTTCTGTGCATCACAAGAGGCATCTAGGTCGATCTCACTCTTCTTCGTATTCATGGTTTTCCATTTCCATTCTCATGGTTGAGATCATGTTTCACATGTGTTTCCTGTGCACTACTTGTTTTTCTCATGTGATGTTTGCAGCATTAGACTTAGACATGAATATGATGCGAAGTTCATTCACTTGTAATCTTATTATGTAGGCGCAGTTGTAGTTCCAATGATGATTTAAAGACGTAGCAATAGGAAGTGTCGTTTGTCACTGTAAACAACAGCTGCTTCTTTCTTCTTCATGTGTCTATCTCTCGATCATAACCAATTTGGTCTAGGATACAACACCATCTGTAGTTGTTGGATTCAGCTGTAGTGTGATTTAAATCGTATCTATGCAAATTACTTGTTAGCTTATTCAATACATTTTAGTTTACGAACTGAATGTCTTGAAATTTGGGCCTGATGCCACGTCTCTGTTAGCCATACCAGAGATGTTATGATTATGCCGGAACAAAGTTGTTCCAATATTTCACATGTTGATAGGATCCTGGGGACCGCTTCTATGTGTCCACAATGTCGGTTAGTGTGATTACATTTTTCCTGCACGTAGACTATTTTTAATTAGTTTGCATTGTGTATAGGTTTGTTTCTCAACATTTTCAGTAGCCCTCCAATAGCTTTTGCCCTACCAGACTTGAGAGCTACTGCTGTTAATTCCTTGGATATATGAACCATTAATATTTCTGTGTAACCTTTTTTCTTCCCTAAGTGTTCCATTCATTGTTTGTCAGATTTTGATTGCAAATGATGATGAAATCAAGGCTTGTTTCTCTACGTTCTTAGTTGCCGCCAAAGAGCTTTCGCCCTGCCAGGCTTGAGAGCTAATGCTGCTAATTCCTTCCTTGGATGTGTGAGGGCAATTTTGCTTTGCAATCTGTTAAATCTTTACTGTGTGCTTCATTTTGTAAAAAATTATTGTGTGTATTATTGGAAGAATTTGTAAGGATATGCAAGCATTATGGCAATATAGAATTATAGTATTTTTATACATTCTTGTTTACAACAGTATTTTTATTCGTTTCAATGTTATTGGGGGGCTCTTCATCATTGCTGACCTTTACCTAGTCACTTGGTCTCGCTACAATGAGGCTCAAAGCACTCTGGTGGGCGGTTACCTATGACTTCTTCTCATGGAGGGTGGTCTGCCAACATCCACCAAGACAGAAGGAAGCTCCTTCAAGGGGCTCCATTGATACTTTACACCTAGAGAGGCAGATGGTTTTTGCCCCGAATTGTTTCTCTAGGACAACAATGGCACATCATCAGATTTATTTTCATGTCTTTATTGTATGATACCAATCTTGCATATATATGCATAATTAGTTAGTTACTACCATTTCAAGCATTCTAACAAGGTTCCATTGCCAGGAAGAATCACAGGGTACTGTAGAAAACATCATATCCTAAACATTATTTTTGGTATCCTAATCGACATTTTTTGTCCCAAACTTTTGGTTGTCCTTTCGACTCCAACAGATCTGCCTGTATAGGTCCAAGGCTAGCTATTATTGCCCTGATTGATTTTGTCTGTTATTATTGCACAATTTTCTATGATTTTCCCTATCTTGAGCTTATGTTTTACCTTTGCAGAATATCTTTTTTATGCCTAAGAAGTGAAGCTACAACACGCTAGAGCTATCGTGCTCGGCAAGACGAACCCTTCTTCTGCGATGATGGAATCCAACCCGTTCCTCGCATTCTAAGGCATCCTTACGGAGTTATGTTGCTAGATGGCTAATGCAACGGTATGCATCTTACTGTGCAAGGAGCAGCTCACCTGGAGGCTATCCAAGTTGGACCAGTGCGTGCAACTGAAGCTCACGGTGGTGCTCGTCGACCTCGACTCGTCGAACAATTGGTGGGCAAGCCAGCTGCCACGCTCGGGGTCGACATCTTCCAGCGGTTGCTCTCCGTGTTTAAGGACAATGGGCTCAAGCAAGAGATGGTGACATAGATCCCCATCAACTACGTGCAAAGCTCGCTGCACGGGCTGATGGCCAAAGACGTGCACAAGTATGTATGCCAAGTGTCGACTGGTTAAGGACGCCCGCAATGTATTTCATGGAATGCATGAGAGAAACGTTGTTTGTTGGACATCAACGATTTCTAGGTGTACACTCATACACTAGCAAGTACCCTTGAGCCATATCCACATCCAATACAAGAGAATGAGGATAATACAATGCCAAAATCACAAGTTAACAATAGAAAGAGCAAAAGAGGGATGAAATTTGATTACAAAATTGTGGAATAACTTGGAACAATTATTAATGTGATTTCTTTTTGAGAGAAAACAATCTTTTCTCACAGTTTGAATTATTGTTGGTCAAAAGATGTACCTATGTTCTTGAAAGTCTGCATGCTATCCTTCATGAGACAAGAGGCGTGAGACACTGGCGACACGGCTGATGGGGGACGTGGATAGCAATGGCGGCAATAACGATCTCTTCGCCATCTCCTGATAGATGGGATTCGTGGTGAGCACTGTTGCCTCGTCCTCGGTGACACCAAGGACCACCACACACCACTAGCAGTATTACTCATGCCAATCACCTACATGTGAGTACATACCAAACACCAATCTTGCTTAATCGTTGTGTGTTTTGTCTTTGTTTTTTTGAGTAGGTGGCTTTCATCTATTTCATGCATGTATTTCTCGACACAATTTAGATGCATAGTCTAGAGAATCTGATTTTATTCTTGTTCTAAATATTGAATTTGATGGAACATAACAAGACCTTGCTATGTTGCCCTTATCCAAATTGATCATAAGTTAATTTTAACATCATAAAGAAAATATCTGATTTACAGATGTCTGCCCAAAACAAACCACCAAGAAAATATTGCACATATTATCCTTCCATCTAATCTCATCAGATATGCTGAACAGGGGCGCAAAACCAAGAAAATATCTAATTTATCAGTAGTGTGTATAGGTAGAGAACTTGTAATGAAAAATGTTCTGTAGCTTCGAGTTGTTGATTTGCTGCTAATAGGGGTTTGTCCTACTCATTTCCACTTTTGATGTTGATTACTAGATGATATGTGCTTAGTGAATCTGGTCATATCTTTGTCCATCGGTTTGGTTTTAGTTTCTTTTCACGTCAAAGGTTGTCATGACATTTATTCATCGTTTGATAAATATGTTGAAGTCGAACATCTAGAGGATGATAACAAGTGTAACGAACCATCTTGTTGTTCGTTAAGATAAAAGGCCAGAGCATGGACATGACACAAGGTGATGGTGATGCAGCTACGTCGATCATGAGTATGTCATCATGCTTATCTGCTTCTTCGATCATGAGTATATTCTGCTATTTCCACACAAGTTGATGGTGATGTAGCTACAAAGCTTGTGAGGTTTTCAAATATTCTGAACTCTGATCTCAACAATTAAAAGAGCTAAGGATTCTGCCAACATTCAGAGATCACAGTTCCATGGGAATTTTGTTAGACAAAAAATAAAGCCACATGTTCTCTCTCCATGATCTGATAGGTGGCACTTATTCTTCCAAAAACTGGTAGCTCTGTCATTACCTAATACCTACTGCAGTAGCTCTGCCTTTTAGATATATATGCCTAATCTTCAGTAGATCATTCCACACAGGAGAGCTTTTTTTTATTATTCTGCTTAAGATGAGAAACAACTCGCTTCTTTAATTGTGTACAGTTTCCTACCAAATTCCTTTCCCATTTTCCATCGCCACTTGCAAAGGAGACTAATATTCATTCTTCTCAAATCTTTGACCCCTAAACGCCCTTTCTCTTTGGGTTTAGTAATCTTGATCCACTTGATTAAATGGTACTTTTTCTTCAACCAACCAATTTTGCTGTGAAAAGGAAAAAAGAAAAAAAAAGGTTTGGTTAATTCTATCATGCTCCTTGATATGGTTCTGTAACATATTTCTGCAATGCTCCTTTATTTAGTTCTTTACTTTTTTGTTAAGATATGAGGTGTAGCGATACAATATGTCTACTAACAGAGTTTGTGTTCTTGATAGTTCATTTAGGATTGAATGAAGTTACTGGTGTGACCTTGTCGAGACTGAAGTAAGGAGGGATAGAGCTAAAAACTCTCTTGACAGTAAGTTCTGGATACCTTAGTTTTGTGCTCATGAATCTTCTCTCTTGTGCTGCTACTCTATAAACCTTAGTTTTATGCTCATGAACCTTCTCTCTTGTGCTGCTACTCTATAATATACGTGCCACCTATAGTAATGTCTTAGCCAAATACATTTATTATTTTCTTAGACAAAAAATAAAGCCACATGTTCTCTCTCCATGATCTGATAGGTGGCACTTATTCTTCCAAAAACCGGTAGCTCTGCCATTACCTAATACCTACTGCAGTAGCTCTGCCTTTTAGATATATATGCCTAATCTTCAGTAGATCATTCCACACAGGAGAGCTTTTTTATTAATCTGCTTAAGATGAGAAACAACTCGCTTCTTTAATTGTGTACAGTTTCCTGCCAAATTCCCTTCCCATTTTCCATCATTTGGTTTGACTTAATTTTTATACTTGCAACACACGGACCTAAAAAGAGAGTCACCGATGCGGGTATGTGCAAGCTCCTTGGCGTACCCTCGAGAAAGAAAACATCGGATGAACGGCAAAGGCTGACTGCCATTTTGTGTATATCGTGATGGTTTCAACCCTGAAATATATCTGTCATTGTGGTCAGACTACTACAAAAAGAATATAGATGCTTACTGAAACAAGCATAATTCAACTAACAGTCACACATACATGCAGATAGAGTCAAACACACTCTGCCACTAACCAAAAAATAACAAGGCTACTCACTTTGCAAAGAAAAAAGAGATATAGAATAACAAGGCTACTCTACGAAGGATGTGTGAGTAACGAGTAAGGACAATGATGATAGTACTGCTTCCTCAGTATATCACTCATGCTCGCTCCTCATTATATCACTTTGCCAGCAATCATGTTTATATGCGCTTACTAAAGCAATATAACCGAGTATGTGGTTGATTTTGTGATCATGTATTTATTTCGCATCAAAAAAATGTTGATTGAAAGCTAATAAAGTTTATGGCTTTATGCAACATGCATGCTATCTATGTTCTAAAATTTCCTTGATATTTGGATACACAACATGCATGTTGTCTGGAGGAAGTAATTTGTGTTAGTCTAGCCTGTTTTCTCACTCCAGGGTCTTGTTGCAATTATGCAACTGTCTGATTTGTATGCCTTTTCTTGTTACTTACTCCCTCCGTGCCAAACTATAACATGTTTTGGTATCTCCAGGTTCGTAACTTTACTATATCTAGAAGCGTAGCAAAAGTTATCAATCTAAAATAGCCTAAATCTTGTATAATCTGGAAGAATTTTTTGGTGTATGCTTTTTTAGCATTAGACACGTAGTATGCTATGTTAGGCTTGTTTACTTTATTTTATTATTGCAGTTTTGTCGGCGTTTCGAGACCGGGGGGTCCCTCGGGCCGACGAGTGAGTGTCGCCGCGTGCCCCAGCCCAGATGGGTCGAGCGCGAGGGCGAGCGCGAAGGGGGGAGAAGCGAGGCGGCCGGAGTCCGGCGTGAGAGAGGTGGGAATCCCGCGGCCTTCGTGTTCGTCCCGCGCCCAGGTCGGGTGCGCTTGCAGTAGGGGGTTACAAGCGTCCACGCGGGAGAGGGAAGCGAGCGGCCCCAAGAGAGCGCCTGTCTCGTCCTCGTCCCCGCGCGGCCAACCTTCTCTAAGAGGGCCCTGGTCCTTCCTTTTATAGGTGTAAGGAGAGGATCCAGGCGTACAATGGGGGTGTAGCGGAGTGCTACGTGTCTAGCGGGGGAGAGCTAGCGCCCTAAGTACATGCCGTCGTGGCAGCCGGAGAATTTTGGCACCCAGCTGGTGTGATGTCGTGGCCGTCGGAGGAGCGATGGAGCCTGACGGAGGGACAGCTGTCGGAGCGGTTGGGTCCTTGCTGACGTCCTCTTGCTTCCGTAAGGGGGCTGAGAGCCGCCGTCGTCACAGAGCATGCGAGGCGCCATCATTGCCTATCTGGCGGAGCTAGCCAGATGGGACACCGGTCTTGTTCCCTGCGGCTCGAGTCAGCTCAGGGTAGGGTGATGATGGCGCTTCCTGTTGACGTGGCTGGCCTGCGCCCTAGGTTGGGCGATGTGGAGGCTCCTCCGAAGCCGAGGTCGAGCCTGTCTTCCGTGACCGAGGCCGAGTCCGAGCCCCTGGGTCGGGCGAGGCGGAGGTCGTCGGCTGAGGCCAGGGCGGAGTCCGAGCCCTGGGGTCGGTTGAAGCGGAGTTCGTCGTCTTCTAGGGCTGAGCCCGAGTCCGAGCCCTGGGTCGGGCGGAGCGGAGTTCGTCGTCTTCTGGGGCTGAGCCCGAGTCCGAGCCCTGGGTCGGGCGGAGCGGAGTTCGCCGTCTTCCGGGGCTTAGCCCGAGTCCGAGCCCTGGGGTCGGGCGGAGCGGAGTTCGCCGTCTTCCGGGACTTAGCCCGAGTCCGAGCCCTGGGTCGGGCGGAGCGGAGTTCGCCGTCTTCCGGGGCTTAGCCCGAGTCCGAGCCCTGGGTCGGGCGGAGCGGAGTTCCCTATGGTGCCTTTGGCAGGGCCCGACTGCTTGTCAGTCTCACTCTATCAAGTGGCACTGCAGTCGGAGTGGAGCAGGCGGCGCTGTCCTTCTGTCAGGCTGGTCAGTGGAGCGGCGAAGTGACGACGGTCACTTCGGCTCTGCCGGGGGGCGCGCGTCAGGATAAAGGTGTCAGGCCACCTTTGCGTTAAATGCTCCTGCGATTTGGTCGGTCGGTGCGGCGATTTAGTCAGGGTTGCTTCTTAGCGAAGGCAGGGCCTCGGGCGAGCCGTAAATATGTTCGCCGTCGGAGGGGGGGCCTCGGGTGAGACGGAAATCCTCCGGGGTCGGCTGCCCTTGTCCGAGGCTAGGCTCGGGCGAGGCGTGATCAAGTCGCTCGAATGGACCGATCCCTGACTTAATCGTACCCATCAGGCCTTAGCAGCTTTATGCTGATGGGGGTTACCAGCTGAGAATTAGGAGTCTTGAGGGTACCCCTAATTATGGTCCCCGACAGTAGCCCCCGAGCCTCAAAGGGAGTGCTAGCACTCGCTTGGAGGCTTTCGTCGCACTTTTTTGCAAGGGACCAGCCTTTCTCGGTTGCATTTTGTTCCGGTGGGTGCGCGCAAGCGCACCCGCCGGGTGTAGCCCCCGAGGCCTCGGAGGAGTGGTTTCACTCCTTCGAGGTCTTAATGCCTCGCGCAATGCTTCGGCTGGTCTAGTTGTTCCCTCATGCGAGCTGGTCGTAGCCCGGGTGTACGGTCGGGTCCCAAGTTCTCGGGCTGGTATGTTGACGCTGTCAACGGATCGGCCGGAGCCGGGTTTGCGAGAGCAGCCCCCGAGCCTCTGCACAGGGCGAGAGGACGATCAGGGACAGACTCGGCTTTTTTACATACGCCCATGCGTCGCCTTTCCACAAGGAGGGGGGGGGGGGGAAGCGCCATGTTGCCCTCGATGGGCGCCGAACATGGTGTCTCCGGTGAGCTGCAAGCGGGTAATCCGAGTGGACGTCCGTGCCCCGTTCGTTAGGGGTCGGCTAGGGGCCCAGAGGCACGCCCAAAAGTACCTGCGGGTGATCTGCCGGACCCGGTCCCCTAGCGACGGGGTCCGAGGGCTCGATGCCTCCCTCTGATGGGATTCCGTTACAAGATCGCTCCCGCTGGTCTCGGAAATGTCCTAGGGTACCTCGGGAGCGCAGCCCGAGCCTTGGTTATGTATCAAACGTACCCATGGTCATCCCTCGCTCGGCGTCTGAGGCGGCTGTGAACCCTTCGGGGGCCAGCCTTCGAACCCCTGATCAGTAATGGGCGTGGAGCCCGAGTAGCCTGAGGCGGCCGTGGAACCCTTCGGGGGGCTGGCCTTCGAACCTCTGACCAGTAGTGGGTGTAGGGCCCACGCGATCTGAGGCGGCTGTCGAACCCTTCGGGGGGCCAGCCTTCGAACCTCTGATCAGTAGGGAGGCTCGGAGCCTGATTCCTTCACGGGGAAGGATCCTTTTCGGGGTATCCCCCTTTCCCGGTCCCTGTTGCAAGAGAGAGAGAAAGAGGAAAAAAAGGAAAAGGATACGAAATCGAACGACGCGGCGTACCTTTTTTGGTGCGGTTATTACGGCGAAGGCGAAGCGTCGCCTGCTTCTCTTGCCAGAAGCGCCGCCTGTCCCGCCGCGGAGTTAATGCGACGGGGCGAGTGGTTGGCGGGGCAGCCGTTGCGCGTGCGCGAGCCGTTCGAGGAACGGCTGTTTCGCTTCGCGTTTTTGAATCCCGCGTCCGGTCCGGGCGGAACGTTGGAACCGGTCTCGCCTCGGTCTTTATATACCTGGGAGAGGGTTTGGTGACGGTTCTTTGCTCCGCTTCCTGCCTCCCTCTTAGGTTTTCGCAACCCGAGAGACTTAGCCAGAGAAGAGGAAACCGCCCTTCCTGCCCCTTGCGCCGCCATCCCTTCCGCTCGGCGATGGCTGACCGGGTGACCATCATCCCGCCGCGCGATCCATGGCCTTTTTCCACGGTGACGGCGAGTGATCTGGAGGATCTGGTCGGCGAGGGTTTGCTTCGCCCTCTCACCGATGAGCAGCGACCGGAATGGATTCCTCCCGTGGGCGGAGCCGCTCCGTCCCCACCGCCGGGGTACATCGTGAGCTTCGTCTCCTTCCACGAGCGGGGATTCGGTGTGCCAGCGGGCCGCTTTATGCGGGCGATCCTGTACCACTATGGGGTGGAGTTGCACAACCTCACCCCCAACTCCATCTCGCAGGCCGCCATCTTCGTAGCGGTGTGCGAGGGATACTTGGGGATCGCCCCCCATTGGGATTTGTGGACCCATCTCTTTTTCGCGGAGCTTTTTGCCTCGCCGACGGGGGAGAGGAAAGTCCACGCAGTGGTGCGGGCCGGCGGCTGCACCCTCCTGCTGAGGCAGTCGCGGGCGTCGCTGTATATTCTTGCCATCCTCGCGTCCTCGAACAAGGGGTGGCAGCGCCGGTGGTTCTACCTCCGGAATGACGGCGAGTTGCTCTCGCCGTTCTCCCAACGAGTAGTCACCACTGCCACCGACGCTTGGCGCCACGGGACCCCGCACGAGAGACAGAAGAACCTCGAACCCCTTCTCCAGGCCTTAGAGGCGTTGCAGAAGGGGGGACTCACCGCTGCGGGAGTGATTGCCGCCATCCACCGTCGGAGGGTGCTTCCCTTGGCGGAGCGACGGCTGTCGCTTTGGGAGATGACCCCGGAGGCGGACTGGGAGGGCTCGCGGATGTCCGCTGATCCTCTTCCCTTCGACGCCCTCCAATGGCGGGTGTCCGTCGCGTTGGGGAAGCCAGACCCCCACGCCTTCTCCCAGCTTTTGATGCGCCCCGACCGAGGGTGCGTGACTCTGGTGAGTGCCCGCTCCTTCCTTCTTCATACATCGGGTTGCTCCTGGTTCTTACGACCGGGGGTTTTCCCCCCTTCTTCAGGAGGTGGGGTGGCACAAGCCTTCCCTGCCACAGGTCCCGCAGGACGCGATGGACCGAGCAGCGCGGCGGGTCGCCGCGGAGGAGAAGAAGAAGAAGGACGCGGAGAAGGCCCGGGCCCGCGAGCGGAGGCGGGCTCGAGACGCCTTGGAAAAGCTCCGTCGCCGGCAGGAGAGGGAGGGGCTCCCGAGGAAACCGTCGCCGGAAACGCCCGACGACGACGACGATGACGAAGATGATGACGAGGAGGACGACATGGCCGCCCGCCTTGGCCTCAGCCCCGACTTGGGGTTTGGCCAGGAACCGTCAAGCCAGCCCCCGAGCGGGCTGACGCCGTAAGTCCTCGGAGTCGGGGCGTCGGGGTCCCGGCCCGAGGGGCGGGGGCAACCCGAGAGGGCACCTGACCCCTCGGCTGGAGGAGCTGAGGTGACCCCGGGGGGCCAAGCCAGGGCGTCTGCTCCCCGAGAGCCGCTGCTCGTGCCGGCAGCGCAGGGAGGCGACCCTCAGGTCACCGTGACAGTGCCTGGGCAATCTGCCCCTCGGGCGTCCAAAGCAAGGGTGGTGCCGAAGTTGCCGGCGAAGCGGACCTCAGCGGCGGTTTCGGGGGCCGGGATCCAAGAGACTTCCCCCCAGGCATGGTGGATCATGGCCCGGAGCGGGTAAGTATCTCGGAATGTCTTCGTCTTGGCTTTCCATTCATATGTCCCGGCCATGATTTTTCTTTTTCCCTCAGCAAGCGAAGCCATGGCCTGACCGACCTGGCACCCTGGAAGGCCCTTAAGACGACGCCGGCCTGTGCGGCCAGCGCCACTCCGGGCCTTGCCGTTCAGCCGACCCTCCCGCAAGGCGTTCCACCGCAGGGGGCTCGGGTGGCACCGGTCGCCGTGGAGCAGGTTCCCGAGGCTGGCTCTTCTGCCAAGGCGGCCACCGTGATAGGGGAGGCGGCTGACGCTGACGTGGTCCCGAGCCCACCGGACGTGCCGGCCATGCCGGCGCCTGCCGCTACCGAAGTCGCCGCCGTCCCAGTCGGAGAGCGACCGATTGCTGCCGACGTCGAGACGGTTGATGCGTCGGCGCTTGGTGCCTCGGGGGAGGGGGGCGTGGAGGCGCGATCCGTCCCGCTGGGCGGCAGCCTCGTCGCTATGCGGCAGAGCTCCGAGGGCCGACGCCAGTTGCTCCGGTTCCGGACCCGTGAGGCCTCGGACCCCGTCTTCGTTCTCGACGATGAACGGGAGGACCAGTCCTGGGATGAGCTCTGCGAATGTGCTGAAGCAACAGTGGGGTCGCTCCAGTCGTCGCTGGAGGTTTTCTGCAGGGACGTCCCCAAAATCCTCCAGGTAACGGTTTCAGGCATACCTTTTCTCTTCTGTGACCGAGGCGTTCTTCGTGACGCCCCGCTTCCTTCCCTCAGGATCTGATGGATCGGAGCGCCGCCAAGTCGTCGTTCATCCGTCGAGAGGTCGACGTCTGGGGCTCGCTGCGATCCCTGAGGACCTCGCTCGCTGGGGCTACTGCGCGCCTTTCTCAGCAGGGTGCCGAGGTAGCGGACCTCCAGTTGCTCTGCACTGACCTGAGAGCCGAGGCGGCAGCGGCGCGAGCGGAGGCGGCCGCGGCGCGCGCAGAAGCGCAACGGCAGCGGTCGGAGTTCGACCGGGTCGTCGAGGAGCGGGACCATTCTCGGGGCCGGGCTGCCGAGGCCGAAAGCCGGGCTGAAACCCTTGCGGCCAACCTAGCCGTAGCCCAGGTCGCGGCCTCGGAGCAGCGTGCCCGAGCCGGAGGTACGCCTTGGCCATCCTTGGTTCTCGTTCCTATTTGTTTCCTCTGCTTGTGTTTGAGATCTTTCTTCTGGCTGTTCGCAGAGCTCGAGTCCACCCTTGATGAGTCCGCCAAGGCGCTTGCCGAGGCGCTTGCCGGGGCGGCCGAGCAGAGGGAGGCCGACCACGCGGCCATGTCCGAAGCCGTCTCGGACGTTTATCGGATCCTTGGCTCCGGCGACGTCCCCTCAGGAAGCTCCCCTCAAAGTCGCCTTCAAGCCTTGGGTGATCACGTGCGCGGCATACTCCGCGAGGCGCTACACCACGGCGTCAGGCGGGCCTTCGCCGTGCTCGCTTCCCACTACGTTGTGGACCTGGAGCGGGTTAGTGAGGGGTATTGTCTTCCTGACGAAGACGAAGCTGCCCTGGCAGAAGTCCAGCGGCTCGACGCGGTCGCCGCGGGTCCGAGCGCAGTGCTGGCGACCACCTTTGAGGCGGAGATCCTCCCCCCTGCGCCGTCGCCGGAAGCCGAGATGGACTTTACCGAAGGCGGGGACGGAGCTGAAGGCGCGGCTCCTTCCCAAGGCAACGCCTAACTCCGTTGGAACAGTTTCTGTTGGATGCGCGTGTGTCTTTCTACGGCCGCTGAGGCCTGCACACTTTGTTTCCATTGCATGAAGTCGTACTCCTCTTCCTTTTATTTTGCGTGTCTGGCTTTGCCTGTCAATAACAGGGTGGCTTCCCGAGTAGGGGTCATTTTTCGTGGCGGGTGATGAGTGAGGTGTCCTTAACCAGGAGGCATAGGAATTCCTCGGCTCAGTCGGCCTTGCCACTTACATGCGCCCACGTTCGCTCCTTAGGACCCTGCTTCTGACGTAGCCGGGAGAACGCAAAAGCCTTTTTGACCGAAAATTTTGGATGCGGAGAGGTGCACCCAATCTTGACGCAGAGGGGCTCCCCCCTTTGTAGCCCCCGAGGGAGGGTCGGGCTCTGCCGAGGCGAGGCTGACCCTTCCTTGACGACTGAGACTTGTGTGGGAGCAAGGTATACGAACAGCTTGAAAACATCTTAAGGGTAGAAGCGACGTAGCTATCGGATGTTCCAAGCGTTGCCGTAGACCTCGCCTCGACCGCCGGCCAGCTTGTGGATCTCCTCGCCTATCGCTCCGCGCTTCTCCTCGTCGAATCGACGCAGAGGCTGCTTGACGGGTCGGGCTCCGGCCCGAATATCCAGCGAGTGCTCGGCGACATCCCTCGGTATGCCAGGCATGTCCGAGGGACTCCACGCGAAGACGTCGGCGTTTGCGTGGAGAAAGTCGACGAGCACTGCTTCCTATTTGGGGTCGAGCCCGGAGCCGATCCGGATCTGCTTGGAGGTGTCGCCGCTGGAGTCGAGGGGGGTGGCCTTAACCGTCTCCACTGGCTCGAAGTTGCCGGCATGACGTTTCACGTCCGGCACCTCCTTAGAGAGGTTTTCCAAGTCGGCGATGAGGGCCTCGGACTCGGCGAGGGCCTCGGCGTAATCCACGCACTCCACGTCGCATTCGAACGTGTGTTTGTACGTGGGGCCGACGGTGATGACCCCGTTGGGGCCCGGCATCTTGAGCTTCAGGTAGGTGTAGTTGGGGACGGCCATGAACTTCGCGTAGCATGGCCTTCCCAGTACCGCGTGGTAGGTTCCTCGGAACCCGACCACCTCGAACGTCAGGGTCTCCCTTCGGAAGTTGGAGGGCGTTCCGAAGCAGACGGGAAGGTCGAGTCGTCCGAGGGGCTGGACGCGCTTCCCGGGTATGATCCCGTGGAAGGGCGCAGCGCCTGCTCGGACGGAGGACAGATCGACGCGCAGGAGCCCGAGGGTCTCGGCGTAGATGATGTTGAGGCTGCTGCCTCCGTCCATAAGGACCTTGGTGAGCCTGACATCGCCGATGACGGGGTCGACGACGAGCGGGTGTTTCCCCGGGCTCGGCACGTGGTCGGGGTGGTCGACTTGGCCGAAGGTGATGGGCTTGTCGGACCAGTCTAGGTAGACTGGCGCCGCCACCTTCACCGAGCAGACCTCCCGGCGCTCTTGTTTGCGGTGCCGAGCCGAGGCATTCGCCGCCTGCCCGCCGTAGATCATGAAGCAGTCGCGGACCTCGGGGAACTCTCCTGCTTGGTGATCTTCCTTCTTGTCATCGTCGCGGGCCCTGCCACCCTCCGCGGGTGGCTCGACCCTGTGGAAGTGGCGCCGAAGCATGACGCACTCCTCAAGGGTGTGCTTGACGGGCCCCTGATGATAGGGGCACGACTCCTTGAGCATCTTGTCGAAGAGGTTGGCACCTTCGGGGGGCTTCCGAGGGTTCTTGTACTCGGCGACGGCGACAAGGTCCGCGTTGGCGGCGTCGCGTTTCGCTTGCGACTTCTTCTTGCCTTTCTTCTTGGCGCCGTGCTGAGTAGACGCCTTGGGAGCATCTTCCGATGGGCGGCCCTGGGGCTGCTTGTCCTTTCGGAAGATGGCCTCGACCGCCTCCTGGCCAGAGGCGAACTTGGTAGCGATGTCCATCAGCTCGCTCGCCCTGGTGGGGGTCTTGCGACCCAACTTGCTCACCAGGTCGCGGCAGGTGGTGCCGGCGAGGAACGCGCCGATGACATTCGAGTCGGTGATGTTGGGCAGCTCGGTGTGCTGCTTCGAGAATCGCCGGATGTAGTCCCGGAGGGACTCTCCCGGATGCTGCCGGCAGCTTCGGAGGTCCCAGGAATTCCCGGGGCGCACGTACGTGCCCTAGAAATTGCTGGCGAAAGCTTGGACTAGGTCGTCCCAGTTGGAGATCTGCCCCGGAGGCAAGTGCTCCAACCAGGCGCGAGCGGTGTCGGAGAGGAACAGGGGGAGGTTGCGGATGATGAGGTTGTCGTCGTCCGTTCCACCCCGTTGGCAGGCCAGACGGTAGTCCGCGAGCCACAGTTCCGGTCTCGTCTCCCCCGAGTACTTTGCGATAGTAGTCGGGGGTCGGAACCGGGTCGGGAACGGTGCCCGTCGGATGGCCCGGCTGAAGGCCTGCGGACCGGGTGGCTCGGGCGAGGGACTCCGATCCTCCTCGCTGTCATAGCATCCCCCACGCTTGGGGTGGTAGCCTCGGCGCACCCTCTCGTCAAGGTGGGCCCGACGGCCACGATGATGGTGCTTGTTGCCGAGGCGGCCCGGGGCTGCAGGCGCGGTGTTGCGCGTGCGCCCGGTGTAGACCGAGGCTTCCCGCATGAATCGGGAAGTCGCGGCATGAGGTTCCGAGGGGTATCCCTGCCTTCGGGAGGCAGAGCTCTCGGCCCATCGGATCGCGGCGCCTTCCAGGAGATTCTTGAGCTCCCCCTGGATTCGCCGTCCCTCGGTGGTGGATGGCTCCGGCATCGCGCAGAGAAGCACCGCTGCTGCAGCCAGGTTCTGGCCGACTCCACTAGATGCGGGTGGCAGCCTGGCCCTGGCGTCGTCGGTGACGCGGTGCTGGAAACCCTAGGGCAGATGACGTATTTCTCCGGCCGCGGGTTGGCCCGCCCATGCCTGCCCGACGTCCCGACGGATCGGCTCAAGCACTCCTGCTCCCTCGTCGAGCCTGACCTGCACCCCGCGGATTTGCTCGAGCTGTGGGTCGTGACCCCCCGCCGGAACGGGGACCACAGCTAGCTCCCGTGGGATGTCAACGCGGGGCACCGGTCTAGGGAGATCACCGTCCTCCGGCATGCCGAGATGATTGCCTTCGGAGGGACCCCCTAGATCGACGTGGAAACATTCGCTGCTTGGGCCACAGTCCTCGTCGTCGAGGCTGCGGCTACCGTCGGAACAGTCGGAGAGGCAGTAGTCACATGCGGTCATGAAGTCCCGCATGGCATTGGGGTTGCCAAGTCCAGAGAAATCCCAACAGATGCTGGGCTCGTCGTCTTCCTCGGACCCAGAGGCCCGTAGGTCGAGACGTCCGTCAGCCGGTCCCAAGGCGACCGCATGCGAAACCCTAGAGGGTTTGGACTCGCCCCTACGAGAGCGCCCACCAAAGCGAGGTCGCTAGGCGGGTTGAGGCTGAATCCAAATGACGTGGGATGGGAATCGGTCGGTACCTCTTGGTCGACGAGCGGCGATAAAGTCACGTCGGGGGCTGACTGCACCGTCGTCTCAGGTACGAGGGCGACGTCCTGCAGGCTCTCCGCGAGCACGCTGGCGTCGTCCGCTTGCTCGGGATTGGCGTGTCGCGGGGAGACGGCGCTCGTCTTCGTCTCAGGCGCGAAGTCGATACCCGGTGCGCCCCTCGTTGGGGTGCCGACGCTGTCGACTCGCTCGACAGCCGACGAGGCGCTGCCTCCTGCTTGGCCTTGGTTGCCCTGCCTTCCCCTCCGCCGACGGGGAAGAAGGCGGGACGAGCTCGAAGATTGTTCTTCCGCCACGCGGGGAAGACGTCGTCGATTCCGCCGCCGGCGGGCGGGCTGTCGGCCGCCATTGTCGTTGTCGCGCGGCGGTGGAAGGAGCATCATGTCGTAGCTGCCGTCGAGGGACATGAACTCAAGACTCCCGAAACGGAGCACCGTCCCGGGTTGGAGAGGTTGCTGGAGACTGCTCATCTGGAGCTTGACGGGAAGCTGTTCGTCAACACGCAGCAGGCCCCTACCTGGCGCGCCAACTGTCGGCGTTTCGAGACCGGGGGTCCCTCGGGCCGACGAGTGAGTGTCGCCGCGTGCCCCAGCCCAGATGGGTCGAGCGCGAGGGCGAGCGCGAAGGGGGAGAAGCGAGGCGGCCGGAGTCCGGCGTGAGAGAGGTGGGAATCCCGCGGCCTTCGTGTTCGTCCCGCGCCCAGGTCGGGTGCGCTTGCAGTAGGGGGTTACAAGCGTCCACGCGGGAGAGGGAAGCGAGCGGCCCCAAGAGAGCGCCTGTCTCGTCCTCGTCCCCGCACGGCCAACCTTCTCTAAGAGGGCCCTGGTCCTTCCTTTTATAGGCTTAAGGAGAGGATCCAGGCGTACAATGGGGGTGTAGCAGAGTGCTACGTGTCTAGCGGGGGAGAGCTAGCGCCCTAAGTACATGCCGTCGTGGCAGTCGGAGAGATTTTGGCACCCAGCTGGTGTGATGTCGTGGCCGTCGGAGGAGCAATGGAGTCTGGCGGAGGGACAGCTGTCGGAGCGGTTGGGTCCTTGCTGACGTCCTCTTGCTTCCGTAAGGGGGCTGAGAGCCGCCGTCGTCACAGAGCATGCAGGGCGCCATCATTGCCTATCTAGCGGAGCTAGCCAGATGGGACACCGGTCTTGTTCCCTGCGGCCCGAGTCAGCTCGGGGTAGGGTGATGATGGCGCTTCCTGTTGACGTGGCTGGCCTGCGCCCTAGGTTGGGCGATGTGGAGGCTCCTCCGAAGCCGAGGTTGAGCCTGTCTTCCGTGACCGAGGCCGAGTCCGAGCCCCTGGGTCGGGCGAGGCGGAGGTCGTCGGCTGAGGCCAGGGCGGAGTCCGAGCCCTGGGGTCGGTTGAAGCGGAGTTCGTCGTCTTTTGGGGCTGAGCTCGAGTCCGAGCCCTGGGTCGGGCGGAGCGGAGTTCGTCGTCTTCTGGGGCTGAGCCCGAGTCCGAGCCCTGGGTCGGGCGGAGCGGAGTTCGCCGTCTTCCGGGGCTTAGCCCGAGTCTGAGCCCTGGGGTCGGGCGGAGCGGAGTTCGCCATCTTCCGGGACTTAGCCCGAGTTCGAGCCCTGGGTCGGGCGGAGCGGAGTTCGCCGTCTTCCGGGGCTTAGCCCGAGTCCGAGCCCTGGGTCGGGCGGAGCGGAGTTCCCTATGGTGCCTTTGGCAGGGCCTGACTGCTTGTCAGTCTCACTCTGTCAAGTGGCACTGCAGTCGGAGTGGAGCAGGCGGCGTTGTCCTTCTGTCAGGCCGGTCAGTGGAGCGGCGAAGTGACGGCGGTCACTTCGGCTCTGCCGGGGTGCGCGCGTCAGGATAAAGGTGTCAGGCCACCTTTGCGTTAAATGCTCCCGCGATTTGGTCGGTCGGTGCGGCAATTTAGTCAGGGTTGCTTCTTAGCGAAGGCAGGGCCTCGGGCGAGCCGTAAATATGTTCGCCGTCGGAGGGGGGCCTCGGGCGAGACGGAAATCCTCCGGGGTCGGCTGCCCTTGTCCGAGGCTAGGCTCGGGCGAGGCGTGATCAAGTCGCTCGAATGGACCGATCCCTGACTTAATCGTACCCATCAGGCCTTAGCAGCTTTATGCTGATGGGGGTTACCAGCTGAGAATTAGGAGTCTTGAGGGTACCCCTAATTATGGTCCCCGACAAGTTTGAGTACCTATGTCATGATTTTATTTGATGTTGTGTTGTGGTAATTCATCTTTAGGGTTATGTTATGTACCTTGTCCGTGTGAGGCATGGTGGTAGGAAGAGGCCTTTGCCCAAGTGTATTGTCTATGGCAAGCCCAAGCACCAGGGTATCACCCAACTCAAGTTCCAGAGGTACAAGAGGTATGTCGCTGAGGAGAGAGCTATACGCAAGCTTGATGGACTGAGGGTTCTTATGTCATGAAATAAAGTATGTCATGAACTTTTTGCAATTTGACTGTATTATCAGACTACGAATGGTTAGTGATAAAATGTTGCCTGTTGTTGTTGACTACATGATTGGTTAGTGATCAAAAAAGGGAGTTTGCATATCAATGTATTTTATCGTATTAATCACTATTCATATAATGTTGTTCTCTGCCTCTCGCATGCGTGTGTTGTTGGCTGACCGGTCTAACATCGTAGCTCACGTTCGTTGCCCCCCGACCCTCGCGCCACACTCTCCCTTGCACGCCGCCACCGCTGTCGTCGTCCCCAGATCCGTGCTCTTCTTCCCTGTCCAGCCGATACACCCTCCCCTCTGCTCCTTTCCTTTAACGGTATTACATGTTCCCGTTGCAACGCACGGACACTCACTTAGTTATATAATAATAATAGCTTGGGAAGAAGACAAGGATGAAGCAACGTACCCAAACATCCGGTGTTCGTCCAGCGTCGGCGGCGGCTGTGTCTGAACGAAATAACGCGAAGCTGCTAGTTACGGCAGTGAGCATGTAGCTCGCTCGCTCGCCTCTGCTTCTGACATGCCTTTGTGGTGAGCTGCCGGCCTTTTCTAGCTTCTTTCTGACCTGTTCTCTGCTCTGCGTCTACTCTACTGACTACTGTGTGAAGGCTCTTCCTTGTCAGCGGAGGAAAGTG
Source organism: Zea mays (assembly GCF_902167145.1). Lineage (NCBI taxonomy): Eukaryota > Viridiplantae > Streptophyta > Magnoliopsida > Poales > Poaceae > Zea > Zea mays. The sequence goes on along the minus strand of NC_050097.1, from coordinate 156,459,785 downwards.
AGATAGAGAGAGACAGAGGGGCTGTCTCGATCCTTGAAAGATCACCCAAAAACATCCAAGTTTTTACGTCTTCTGGCTGTCAAGAGCATCGCCTGGTAACCTCTTCTTGCATGCTCCACTTCCACTGCTTCTATATTTGATCTTAAATAATTCTGTGTGCGCACTGACATAGAGCTCAATTTTTTTAAAATCCATTTTCGCAACATAAATGGGTGACATATACATAAATAGACCATTCACATGCGCTAAAGGGTATACATCCATCTGATCTTGCATCATGTTTTGCTTCATGAATCTTGGAGATGTTTCTCCTCTCTCTTTCATCTTACATTTATGTTCTTTAGAGTTCTTTCATCTTGAAGATATATCATCATCGCCGTCGAGTTCGTGTCACCAACCGGTGGTGACGAAGGGCTCCACCACTACCGGAATTTGACTCTTTGCCGAGTGCCATATTCTTTGTCGAGTGTTTTTTTCGGCACTCGACAAAGAAGCTGTTTGCCGAGTGCCACACAAAAAACCCTCGGTAAAAGAAAACACTCAGCGATAAAGCTCTTTGCCGAGTGTTTTATTTTTGACACTCGGCAAAAAGTTTCTTTGCCGAGTGTCACAAATACAACACTCGGCAAAGAGCTCTTTGCCGAGTGTTTTTTCCAACACTAGGCAAAAACAATTTAAAAATCACATTTTAAAGCAGTAAATTAATTTAAATGAAAATGTTTTCAACTATAAATTTGTATAACTCATCATGATATACAATTTATATATTGAATATTTCTTCATATGACAAAATAAAAATAAATTTGTTCATAAAACCTATATCTCTCTCATAGTTTATGAAACTACGAGAGAGACGTATAGAATTTGTGCATATTGTTAGAACCATCATGTGAGATAAACAAATGACCAAACAACCAAAATAAACTTTGTAGATCTTGACAAGTTATATAAGTTTATAGTTAACAACTTTTTCATTTGAAGTCATATTGTCAACGAAAACTACGCCCGAATTTAAAAAATTTGAATTTTGAAAACGACTTCGAAAGAAAAAACCACCAACATGAAAGTTGTAGGTATTGAAGAGTTATGAAACTTTGTAGTTGACAATGTTTTGGTTTGAAACCATCTTGTTATGCAAAACTATGTTTGAATTTTAAATTTGAATTTTTCAAACTATCTCGGATGGAAAAACTACCAAAAGTTGTAGGTCTTGAAATGTAATGAAACTTTGTAATTGACAATTTTTTGATTTGAAATCATTTGATCATTGAAAAATTCGTGTGAAGTTTTCAAATTTTGTAAACGGTCTCGGATGTAGAAACTATTAAAATAAAACTTGTAGATCTCAAAAAGTTATGCAACTTTATAGTTGGTCACATTTTCAAATGAACTCATTTAGTGCCTTAAATAATCAAATTACTCTCGGTTTGCTATAGTACATGAGGAATGAAAACGTAATATAAACATAATTGGTGTAGTAGTGTAGTGGTATAGGAGGGTATGCGCGAGAGAGAGGTTGCGAGTTTGAATCTCATCATTTACAAAACATATAAATTTGATTCTAAATAATAGTGAAAATGATAGGGCAATGGGTAAGGTAAATAGGTAGGGTTGGGAGAGTTGTTCCTATAATTTAAAAAAAATGTTTTGCTATTTTTTTTTATTTTTTTGATTCTTAATTTGCCGAGTGTTTTTCTTTGCCGAGTGCTTTTCGACACTCGACAAAGTCTTTGCTGAGTGTCCGAAAAAGTACTCGGCAAAGAACCCTTTGCTGATAAAATATTTCCCGAGTGTTTTTTGCCGAGTGTCTTAGACACTCGGCAAAGAACGCGATTCCGGTAGTGCACAATCCACATCACTGCCTACTCTCTATATGAGCAGCAATGAAATCAAAGAACCGAGGATGCCACCTAGAGGCAGATTGAATACGTGTTTTTGAAGATTTATAACTTGAAATACGGGAGTCGCCGGCATAAACAGATTTCCAATTGCTTAATATCCCTACTCAGAGTAAAATAACCCTACGTTGAGCACCAAAAGTGGCGGATGGTCTGGCCTTTGGGCCTGGACAATCCGCGCGTCCCGTGATCATATTAACTTGGACGATTATCCTTATCTCATGTGTGGTTATCCATCTAATAATGTGGGATCTGTTGGATATCGTCTAGGAATAGGTCCAGACCTCCTCCCCTATAAATATAAAGGGGTACAGCCAATTGAGAAGCCCCGAACACATTCCAATCGAATCTTTTCTACTTTATTTACTTTTCCTGCTCTACGAGTAGATGTAACATAGCTTTAGTTGTAGCCTTCTACATATCCACCTCCACCCCTATTCGACTCTACGTGGTCTAGATCCGTTCTGGAGTGGTCTGCCCACCCTAAGAGGACCCTAGAATCTTACCTCTTCTGAGGCACAAGATCTACTTTGTCTACTTCACACAAGATCTCTTCCTCGAATTGATCTCTTAATTACTAAGCGACCCTACATCGTCTGGGGACGCCCCGGATGACCTACTGACCTGGAGCACCCTAAGATCTCTCCCTAGTGGCGGGATCTAGGTCCTACAAGGAAAAGAAGACGACCCTGCACCATCGCGGACCGTCCGGACAAAGCGCGGGGAAGAAGCTGCTTCTGTCGCCAGGTCGCGGACCGCCTGGCCCAGAGCCGCGGACCGTCAGCGCTGTCGCATCTGTGATATCCTGGCCCCAGGGGACGGTGATATTCTGGCCCAAGGCTTAATAGAATTAATAGAGTACTCATATCAAGAAGGTGCATCTTTTTTTCGAAAGCCTATCTCGAAAAAATCTCCAAGTTAAGCGTGCTTGGCTTGGAGCAATTTGAGATGGGTGACTGACCGAGAAGTTTTCTCGGGTGCGCATGAGTGAAGAAAAAGTGTGCACAAAAGACTCGTGTTGGTCAGTGGGGACAATATATGATCCTATAGAGATTTGTCAAAAGTAAGTACCGTCAGTCCGGGAGTGGATGGGGTGTTACAAGTTGTATCAGAGCCGACCCTCGCGGTTTCACGGGCGTGTGTGGGTTAGGGGTTCGGGTATATGGTGTGTGGCGCATGAGGGCCCTGAGTGGTCACATGGCATGGCATATGATGACACTAGACACACAAACATGGCCAAGAGGGGAGGCTCCTGGATTGGGGTTGACCGACGAGGACGTCGGTCTTCTAAGGGGTGGATTGTGATATCCTGGCCCTAGGGGATGGTGATATGGCCCAAGGCTTAATAGAATTAATAGACCACTCATATCAACAAGGTGTATCTTCTTTTTCGAAAGTTTATCTCGAAAGAACCTCCAAGTTAAGCGTGCTTGACTTCGAGCAATTTGGGATGGCTGACCGACTGGGAAGTTTTCTCAGGTGCACATGAGTGAGGACAAAGTGCGCACAAAAAACTTGTGTTGGTCTTTGGGACAATATATGATCCTAGAGAGCTGCCAGGAGTGAGTACCGTTAGTCTGAAGTGGACGGGGTATTACAACAGCGAGCACCGCCAGGCGACCCAATGACCCGTCATGGACCACCACCACCGTTCACCTCGCGAAGCCGAACCCAAGGTATTGCTCATCATGAGAAGACCCTAGGGTTCATTGTTGTTTGGTCCCAAATAGGTGGTGGCCATCATAGAGGTGTTGCCCCACCTTCAGGATAACCATTGTAGGTACATCAAGTAAACATCCCCTTAGCTTTATGGTTTCCTTTCAAGACCACATTTAAGATAGTGTTATTTGTCTTGCATCTTATTTACTATCTCGCTCCCCAAGGTATTGACCCTCCATTAGCAAAACCTAGGGATCATCCCTAAGGTCCGAACTCACTATGAGGACGACCTAGGTATCATTAGTGTTTGGTCCAAAAAAGCACCAACACACTTTTTGACGACTCCAATGGGGACGAAAAGATCAGATCTATTTTATCTGATCTAATAGATTAGATTTATTAAATTAGACCTATTAGATCTTCCGCAATGGCCAATCTCAAAGATCACAACAATGTTGCCCCAGACATGAACATAAGGCTGACTAACTCGCCGGTCGCTGAGGATGAGAAATTAGAAAACCACATAAAAAGGCTGGACAAGGAATTCCAACGACAACAGGCTCAGTTAAGCAAGGTGGCGAAAAAATGGTACCTCTCGCACTTCAAGGTAAATCACCACCAGAAGGTCGTCAAGGAGAAGGAAGTAAAGTACGATTCACTGGCAGCCTTGTTGCATCAGCTCCCCATTCTAAGTAACACCACACCATTAGCCGATATTCAATATGTTAAAATTTCTTTTGATAATCAGATTAAAATTATAATGGAGCATATAGAGAATATGACCCATGTATTAGAAAATACTCATACACCTGATTTTTTGTCACATAAATTGGGCACTAAAATAACTGCGTCAAAAACATCGACAACAAATGGGGCTTCTCAGTCCCAGCCATATTATGGTATGTCGATGAATTCATATCCGGGGAAAATGCAGTCACCATCCTCACTGCATGGTAGATCGGATCTAGGCACGGTCGGACAGTCCACGCACGATCACAAATTGTCCGACCCTCCAACGGACTGCCCGACACCTTACGCCGGATAGTCCGGAGTCGCATCGAGCCTGCCACAAGTATCGCAGGCAAAATGCTGCACGAATGGACGGTACGGATACAATACCAGACCGTTCGAACCCTTCCGATCACTAAGATTGGACTGTACGGGTGTGCATACGCAGACCTGGGCACTGCGCGTCAGACATTATCTTCATGCTTCACCCACCTGTAGTGCACCATAGTCGCAGCATGCCATCACCCACACATGAGGCCGAATGCCTTTCGACTCTTGCAAAGCCAAAATAAATACAGGTCGCTGAGCTTGTTTGGCCTGCTAAGACCAAATCTGTTGCTCGCTCTCCTTTGCATTTGGCACAAAAAGGGAAAGTTAAGTTCATATTTAATGTTGCTAAGTGTGATAAAATATTTTATGAGCTACTTAAGAATGGAAACATTAAATTGTCACACACAATTCCTCCGATAGGGGAATTGAAAAAGTGTATATATTGTAAAATGTCATGGTTCCTTACTTCATAACACCAATGATTGTAATATCTTCCATCGACAAATACAATCGGCTGTAGATGAAGGCCGATTGAGATTTCAAGAAATGAAGATTGACAGGCAACATGTCCCTGTCAACACATTAGGACTGGTAGACAAGAAAGTCTTAGTTCGACCATGTTCGGCCGACAAAGCTAAAGGAAAAAAATATTATCATTGGTGACCCTCGTGTTTCAATTCTATCACACGGGGTGGTTACTTGGAAGGCTCCAGATAGAAGAAAGGCTAATAAGACCAGAGACACCAGGGGGCATGGTGCACCAGGTATGCCCAAATGTAAATGTTTTGGCGATGGAGGTCATGATAAACAAAAAGGTAAAAAGCCGAAGGTTACTTTTGAGCAACTTCTGGCTAAATATCACAAGCAAATCAAGCAAAGGATGTTGATCAACCTAGCAATTCTAAGTCATCTAGAGCACCTTTGAAGCCATCAAAATCACCTCAGAAATGTAAATCTAGACATCGGGATTGGCGAGGAGAAGAGTTTCATGCATCAGCAACATATCCTCCTTTTGGGCCGCCAATACCAATGCAATACGGTTCAGCTCCTTCGTACTTTCATCCTTATTCATCTTGGGGCTGATATGATTGAAATGCTTATTCTTCTTTATATTTTAGACCACATAACATAGAATAGTCAACTCATTTCAATTCTGATTTTGAGAAACGATCATATGGCAAAGACCGTTTTATTTCTAAGAATCGGTTTAGAGATAAAAATAAGAATCAAATGGTCAAGCAAGTTTATGTAGTGAAGAAGGATAATAGAAAAGCCAAAAGTTCAGATCTGAATTCATGCATTACAGAGCCAGAGGAAGTGTTAGATACTTCGACTAGCAGTACCCAAACAATAGAGAAATTAGCCATCGATAGTCCAGGTACTAAATCTGAACTTAACAAGCCTAATGTGCCCAAACAACCGAGAAGCCCACTCGGATTATCAATCTGGCACAAGAGGCTAGAAAAACTCAGTGCACAACAGCTGAAGAAGAGAGGCATGACATGTGCCCCTAATGGGAGTTCTCAAGATCCAGGTAAGGATGATGCTTTTGGAAGAAGTGGAGTAAAGGCAAACAAAAGGAAGGAAACAAGTACAAGACGTTTGGATGAAAGGTTTGCCCCAGCTCAACAAAGCTATTGGTCATTGCATCGTCCATATTTTTCAGTTGTGCCATATACGTCGTCCCAAGGTATGTTTGGTTATCCTTTATGGCATCATTTTCTCCATATGTGTCTTTATATTATGGAGGAGTGCAACCAAATTATTATGCATATGGATAGTTGCGATATGTTGCTGCTTACATGAAGCCGAAGTATTCTAGTTGTTGGTAGTAATGATTCTTGATACAATTTTCTTCGGTCATGTTTATTCATGGGATGAACATGCTTATAACATTTTCTTATCACTATTGGGTTATTGTTTAATTGCAAACTACATAATCAGTATTGCTGAATAGTTTCAAGTAAATGATTCATTTATTAGTACAACCAATAATCGAACTTATGCATCATTGAGTTGGTTATTATGTGTTCTTCCATGTGAGCAAGCTCTATAGTTCAATAGACATATTTGCTCTCAGTGTCTGATATGGTCGATGAATCCTTTCTAATCATCGTGCTAATTTTATGTCCCCATCCAAAGGGTAGCATGGACGCTTAGGGGGCAAGCATGGTCAGATACCCAATCATGGTCACCTATCATGTGTACGCCGGACGGTCCGGGGCAGGTGCGGACAGTCAGACCATGTAGGCCGGATGGTCTGGGGACAAGTAGAAGTAGCAACGATCATAGACCGTCAGACCACAACGTCCTAAGATAAGTACTGGTGAGCAAAACACTTCCAGGACATTTGGCCGGCTCAGTAAAGTCGGCCCAACTATTAGTCAGTTGCGTGCTAAATATATGAAGAAGGTCGTTCCACACGACCGACCACTAAAACAAACAAAGTCAAAAGGGTGATCTGTGCAAAAGCAAAAGCCGACTAAACCGGCCCAAAAAGTGGTACAACCAAGATCGCCTGGTCATCCTCCTCTAGGGATGTCACATTGCTTTCCAGTTTATTCATCTCCGATGTGTTGTCCTACTCAAGTGTGGGGTGGTACAACAATGAATCTGTATTACTGGCCCAATCTGTTTGGTTATTCGGATTAGGGGGCACCACAAGTTTTGCCTATTAACATGTTGATCAGGCAGACATGTCTGAGAAGATGCAATCTGAAACGACCTCTATGCATCAAATATTGCATCGAGCTGAGTCCTTACTTCGGGAACAAAATAACTCATGAGATCAATTGTTTCTGAAGTGCTCTGGTGCTTTTGATTCGCCAAGCTCCGCCAAAAGACAGGGGCATATGTTGAGCACCAAAAGTGGTGGACGGTCCAGCCCTTGGGCCCGGAAAGTCCGCATGCCCCACGATCAGATTAACTTGGGTGATTATCCTTATCTTGTGCATGATTATCTATCTAATCATGTGGGATGTGTTGGTTATCGTCTAGGAATAGGTCCAGACCTCCTCCCCTATAAATATAAAGGGGTACGACCGGTTGATAACCCCCAAGCACATTCCAATCGAACCTATCTACTTTATTTACTTTTCCTACCCTAGGAGTAGATGTAACATAGCTTTAGTTGTAGCCTTCGGCATATCCACCTCCACCCCTATTCGACTCTACGTCGTCTAGATCTGTCATGGGTGGCCTGCCGACCCCAAGATGACCCTAGGATCTTACCCCTCCTAAGGGGCAAGATCTATTTCGTCTACTTCACTCAAGATCTCTTCCTCGAATTGATCTCTTAATTCCTAGGCGACTCTACATCATCTTGGGACGCCTGGGTGACCTGCTGATCTGGAGCACCCTAAGGTCTCTCCCAGGGGGCGGGATCTAGGTCCTACGAGGAGAAGAAGACGACCCTATGCCATCATGGACTGTCCGTCCCATAGCGCGGACCGGCCGGACAACGCGTAGGGAAGAAGCGCTTCTGTCGCCAGGTCGCGGACCGTCCATCCCAGAGCCACGAACAGTCCGTGTTGCCGCAGCAAGCACCGCCAGGCGACCTAGCGCCCCGTCATGGACCGCCACCACCGTTCACCTCGCAGAGCTGAACCCAAGGTATTGCTCATCACGAGAAGGCCCTAGAGTTCATTGCTATTTGGTCCCAAATAGGTGGTGGCCATCATAGAGATGTTGCCCCACCTTCAGGATAACAATTTTAGGTACATCAAGTAATCATCTCCTTAGCTCTAAGGTTTCCTTTCAAGACCACATTCAAGATAGTGTTATTTATCTTGCATCTTATTTACTATCTCGCTCCCCAAGGTCTTGACCCTCCATGGGCGAAACCTTGGGATCATCACCAAGGTTCGAACTCACTACGAGGACAACCTAGGGATCATTAGTGTTTGGTCCAAAAAGGCACCAACACCCTCTAGAGTGAAGCAATAAGTATGAAAATAATATTAAATAACTCTAGGTACTAAACACCTATAACATAAGTGATTAAAATCAATGGTAAATAAAATTTATCGAGGAGGTGCGAACCTGGTTGGTCCGGTATTCACGGGCACAACAACCCCTTCCCAAAACGTGTGTCATTCAAATCCACTTTTTGCTTCATAGTTGTAGGGGGCTATTAGTGGTATGCTATAAGATAAACATGCACACAAACAAGCACAAACCAAGTAGATCAATGCAAACATAAATATCAAAATTGATGAACAAAGAAGCCATGATATTTATTTTATTGAAGTTTGGACTCCATTGAGATCTAGTGTCCATTGAGGCAATGAGTGACCATCTAGGATTCACTCTAGTCGTGGTCTCTTTCAGCCATTTCCTCAATTCACTAGAATAATTCCTTCCCTTACAAAGGCAGAATCAAGCACTAGTACAGAGAAGCTATATAGAGGCGGTTGTGAACCTATTTGTACTGACATTTTTCAACACCGCCAGTGCTAGAGGCCAGTAGAAATATTAGTTTTCATAGGCAGTTAATTGAGAACCGCCAGTGGAAATCAATTTCCAATGGTGGTCGATGTAGTAAAATTGTAGTACTAATAATTTCTAGAAAACATAAAATAAGTTTTTAAAATAGAAAAATATTTTAATTTGGGAAGTCCCTGCCTGCCTGCCTTCATCGAAGTCGCAAGTGGTGACATTTTTTGCACAACATTCACGACTACATGACGGATGGGAATCAAATCCACAACCTTACTCTCGCGCGAAGCCTCCTCTACCACTCCACCTATGACATGCCTTATGTTTAGATTATAGTTATGTCGCCCACATATTATTTTAAGTGTAAACTTATTGGCATGAAAAAATAGAATAAACACTAAGCCACATATTTTCTAGTCAAATGAAAATATAGATTTCACTAGTCATGATAAATGTATTCATAAGTATAGCACTTAATTACTTAGAGTTAGTAAAATACTTATTTATGTTATAATAACCATGAATATGTTATTAAAAGTCTTATTTAGTAATATACCATTACTTCTTAGATTATTAATCTTATAAGAATTAAGTAAATAATTTTAGCCACACGTATAAATTCTATTTAGAAAAGAAAGAAGAAAACCGAAACAGTAGAATTTTATAATAATGTTAAAATAACTTAATTAGGCGCTTATACTTTCCTAATAAAGAAAATGATAGTATGTTGATAAATATAGGTTTCTTACTAAAGAATTAGATAACTTGTTTCTAGTTAAAATGACATTTTAATAGATATCATATTTAACAAGGTTCATTATAGATGTTTAAGTATAGCCGTATTAAATAGAAACTTAAAAGTAATATGTCATATAACTTTTCTAATAATGATATAATGGCTTAATTAAGTGCTCACATCGTCATAACTAAAATAATAGTTTATACATAATTTCATTTCTAATGAATTAAATCATTTATTCCTACAATAGAATTAAAGATAATTAATAGATTAATTATCCTTTATCATAATTTATTAATCAAACCTATAGTCAATTTGTTCTTAACTAGATTTATGGCATGATTAATGATTTTATAGAATTTAGTGCACATTATATACAAATCACTTAGCTTTTCCTAAAGGATAAAATAAAATAATAAGAGTTTAAGTTCTTTTATAACTTAAAATGTTACTTTATATACATTGAATTCAAATATAATAATATAGGCCATGTGCTTTTTAATGAAATTAAATGATGGTTATGCGTTCATTATCTTTTGCATGAAAATCCATTTAAGACCCATAACCTAACTCATCTTAAATAGGTTATTAATAATATAATTATGATCTTTTCACATAAAAGTTGTTTATGAGCTTGTTATAAAAGTAATGTTTAATAATGTGTTTTATAACTCACTAACGTTAGATATATAACATATATCTTCTCTAAAAGGTTAAAAAGGTTTAATATTGTTGTAACGTGTTTTATCATCTTATAAACACTTTATCTTAGACGTATCACATATGATGTTTTATAAAAGATTAAATTGGTGAACCTAATATTTGCATATTTTAATTAAGATATTTTAAGCTTATGTCTTGTTTTATAAAGTATAGATCACACATTTTTGAAAAGAATACCCTCTTATTATAACCATTACTTGCGTCGTTTTTGAAAAGCGAATGCTCTTTTCGTTAAGCTTTCTTTTAGCTTTACGTATGGTGAATGTTGTATGTTATTGAGTGGTGTTTGTTCTTCTTGTTTGTTTGTGTGATATTCAGTGGTTGATCTAGTAGTTAAGAGTCAAGATCTATTCCTATCCGTGGAAGAACCTCAAGTTTTCAATAAGCAAGGAAAGTGGACTTCTCCCTCTGCATACTCTGTTTGATCCCAAACAATACATTTAATAAAGTTTACTCTTTTGGATATATATGCATAACTTGACGGGTTACCTATTTAGATAACCTTTCCAACCTTACTCCTTGTTTAACCTGGGATTATGATTTAATCAAGTAGCTATGCTATTGCTACAAATTAACTTTATGCAGTCACTCCCGCTTATGATATTAATGTTCCAAAATGGTAAGTTTACATTATTATTGTTAACCCGATGGTTAAACTAGATTATTGCATATTAATTGGAACATGGAGTGACCACCCGGGAAAACAGTGCTACCATGAGAAGTATCATGGCTCTGGTCTTGGCTAAATAACTAGGGAAGTCTTATGTTAGGTGTTGGTCGTGGTCGACCAGGAATGGGGGCACCTAGCAAGCGCTTATAGTACCGACTCAGGCAGATTGGATACAGGCATAGTTCCCAAAGCTTTACCCTGTGGACTGGACTATAAGTTGGTTACGGTAGGTGTACCTTATGCAGTTGACTATTTCCAACATTTGCGTAATGAGGACTCTAGGGAGAAGCCTCGTAGTGAGACCCTGGCCATTCACCTCGGAAGTGAATACGGGTCTAGCTAACCCGGGCTAGAAGGGAATCGCGACTCTTGGGTAAAGATGCGCCACATCTGCAGATTGTAAAACTGATATATCAACCGTGCTCACGGTTAAGAGCAGCCTGGACTCCTCACATGATAAATGAACTTGAAGATGGAAATAAATCGAGATCCGATGATCTGCCAATGGTTTGCTTAAGTGGTTTCACTTAAGTGTTTTTGATATACTCTTATACCTTTGATTAATGGGAATACTTGGGATTCACACTTATTAGTAAGACATGTGTTGTTAATAAAATGTTGACCAACTAAAATGCTTACGACTCAACCTTAGCCTCGCCTTGTTAAACCTGCATTAGTTTTTCCCCCACTTGCTAAGCCCCGACCATAAGTGAGCTCACCCTTGCTTAATTTTGATCAGAAGTTTGCAGATGAAGATATGATGCTGAACTCCATGGATGCTAGTCTAGTGATACCCCCGGTCATCTTCCTGTGGATGGATGTCCTTGTTTCGCTGTACTTTTATGAATAAAGGTTAAGACATATTGTCTATTCGAAGTGTAATATGTTAATATAATCGTTATTTACGTTTTTATGCATTGTCCTTTTGATATATTACACTTGTGATGTCAACATATGTGTGGAAATAGATCCTGGCACACATATGCGATGCACCCGGCTCTGCCCATTGGAAACGGGTGTGACAGAAGTGGTATCAAAGCAATGTGACCGTAGGTCGCTAGATTAGTTAGAAATGGAAAGCTCAATCAGTATTTCAAAACATGGTCTAATTTCTTCCATTAAAACTTACTTTATATTAAAACTTGTCTCTTTTATTTTCAACCCTTCTTGTTTGATTCTTCGTCTATCAGAAGGTTCTAATGAGAAGTATTGCAAGATGATCAAGCAAGATTATGGAACTTGAAGCGAAGTTTGCCAGAAGAAACCCTTTCGAAGCTATCGACAACGCCCTATTCTCTGTCTTATCCCCACTCCGCAAGAAGTTTTGTTATGGATCTCCTGGATCTATTATTTGACTTCTTGGTAAGGTTGATAGGATTGTTCTTTAGTATTAAGATTCTCGACTAGATCGGTAATGGCGATATTATATTATATTATATTATATTATATTATATTATATTATATTATATTATATTATATTATATTATATTATATTATATTATATTATATTATATTATATTATATTATATTATATTATATTATATTATATTATATTATATTATATTATATTATATTATATTATATTATATTATATTATATTATATTATATTATATTATATTATATTATATTATATTACATCGGTTTTCTAATCCCTAATATTGCTATATAACCCTTGACTTCTTATACTTTTGTTTTCTTGCCATTATATTGCCACCCTTGGGAAATATCTACCTTGATATATTAAATCTCTGTCTCTCTACTTTTCTCCTTGATAACGCTTTCTCCCTAACTCACTTCATATCCTTGGTTGTATCATTTATCCTCACTTTATTAGTTCGTGGTTATCTTTTTTCACTCGTGGCCACCGACAAATATGTCTTGTCTAACTCCTTGATATTTCTAATATGATTCCTTGACTTTATAATATCTTTCTTATTCCAAATCTTGTCTCACCTTTTGTTTTGGTTGAATTAGTAGAATTGGATTGTATTGTGCTGGTATGCTTGAGTTCATTGCCCTTTGTGTTCATGTTTGATTTGCTTCTTTGAAATGATTGTTGGTGTATTGTGTGACTTTTGTCCACAATGACATCAATTAGCTAGAAAAAACCTTAGATTAATGGGTTTTATCTGCTCTCTATAATCTGCCTTTACTCAACCCTTTCGTCCCTTCCATTCTTCCATACCCATACAGATGTTAGACCTTGGAATGTCAACTACAAGTGATGTCACTAAATGCAAAGAATGTGGTGTGTTGACAAGTCAAAACAACACTATAAATAAAACAGCTGATGAACAGACATTCAAGACACAAAAGGATGCGCAACCAAACCAACAGACAAGTGCCCTTGGAAAATGTTGTTGTTGTGAGTACTATGGAATTCCTTGTCGCCAGATCAGTACAAACGAAAGTGAAACTACAAAACAGAAGAACCAGATTTTATTTTCTGGCATAAAAAGACAGATGTCACCCCCTGAACAACTAATAGCAGAGTCTCTCATACCTAATGCACTGTCAGTTGATGAATTGCAAAGTATTCCAAAAAGGAAACATCACAAGGATGCCCAGCCCCAAGAAGAAACACATGAGTGTTACATTGATGGATGGACTACACTTGCACACAGTTTCAGCCTCATCGTCGCATCAAGTCCAAGAAACAAAAGGAAAACATGGAAAAAGTCAAGAAATAACTTCAAGAAAATCTTGCTATCAATGTGGACGTGAAGGTCATTACTTCCGTAACTGTCCTAAGAAGAGTTCACTACAAATCACCTCCGAGATGAAGCTATCTCAGTCTTCAGATATGGATTATGAACAAAATGCACAGAAACTTCTACCAACAACGTAAAGACAACTCCACCATATAAATCATCAAGTCGTTCTTGCTTTGGCTGTGGTGATACCAGCCATCTTGTTAATAGTTGTCCCAAGAAGGACGTGGAGATCAATAAGGTCCAAAAGAAAAGACAACACCCTCAAACCCATGCATCAACAAAGAATAAACAACGGAAAGAGACCACAGGAAGGATAAGTTATGCAGTGACAGGAACTATTCCATATGATAAAGCCGTGATTTTTGGAACACTAGTCATTCACACAACCATCGCCACCGTGTTGTATGATCCTCGTACAACACATTCCTTTATCAGTGCCCAGTTTGCAACAAAGTATGGTATCTTCAAGTGTCCCTTGAGATCAAGAATGACCGTCAGTGCACCCGAAGGAAAAATGTTAGTAAACTACATATGTCCAAATGTAAGTGTAAAAATCAATGGGATAGATTTTCCAGCTGATCTTATAGTGATAGAATCAATGGGAAAGGATGTGATTCTTGGAAATAATTGGTTACAAAGAACTAGGGCAGAAATCCAACATACTGAGAGAACCATGTGTTTGGAAACTCCATCTGGAGAAAGAATAGTAGTTGAAGACGATCGACCTCCAGTTCTGAAGATTGGTACATCTGACATGGAAGAATAATGTATCATTTAGCTAGAAGAAGGAGTATGTCTCAGGAAAAAAATGTCAAGGTGTTGCCCCTTTCAAGATTTGCAATTGTGCTAAGTGATATATGAATAAATTTGGAGAATCTCTCGCACCTATTGTGTTTTGCCTCTTTATAAAAGAAAATAAAGTATGGTGTCATCTGCTATATGCAAACAATGTGATACTCTAGTTGCCCTAAAATCCCGCTCAAGTCTTTCTCTCAATTTGTGCTCAAAGAAATACTCTTGGATCAGAAAGATTATTTGGATATCATGCTCTGAAATCTATAAGGTTCAAAAGATCTTTGTTAAGGAATATAACACCTGTAAACTCTCAAAGTATGATGAAGCTAGTAGAAATCTGAAACCATCCTTAACTAATCTTATATTGGATATCAAAAAGTTGTGTTAGATCTTATCTCAATGTCATACAAGCCTCTTATGCAGTCTGTCTCACTAACTCTTTTACCTTCTGACTAGATGTTGAACCCCAATGGAAATGAAGTAAGTGATGCCAACAACAATATTCCTACCTTAACAACTATGAACTAGAAAAATGAGTCACAGAGATATTCGATGAATGGAATGAAGAACAACAAAAGGAATAGAAAAATGTTTGGATACATGATTTGTTCACCTCAACTACAAGCAAAAGCCACGAAACACAAGGATACCCAAATGGAAGAATCAAGTCAGGCTCAGCTATATGAGATACAAACACCCAATCAACCCTCACCCCCTATTGGTCAAGCAAAGTTGACTCGCAAAGAACTCAAAGCAAGAGGTGCTTGCTACTACTGCAAAAACGAAGGACATCTTATTCGCGAATGCCCTAAGAAGCATCTAGACCGACTAGAGAAGAAAGCTGCCAAGCATGACCTAAGCAATAATTCAGAAGACCCACCATTTTATAAGTATGATGATGAAGGACGCTTGATTAGTATACATTGCAGAGCAAAGAAGTAAGGAAGTTCCTTAAGTTTGGAGGAGTTCAATGAGAACTAAGAACCTACAAATAAACCATGTATCACCTTTGTTTTCTTGCTAGCCTTCCCTAATCTCGAGGACGAGATTCTTTTTAAGAGGGGTAGATTTGTGACACTATGAAAATCATTAAATAAAAATAATACATTTAGTTAATAATGATATTTATGGTAATTAATTTTCTCTTAAGTGTTCGCCATTTATTTGCCTTTGGGATGATTTTTGAATGCTCATGATTGATTTTGAATATGAAATATCATTTCTTCTTAAATGAAAATTCACATAAATAATATAATAAATATTAGTCCAAGAATTAATATTTTATTTATAAATAATTTTAGTTTGATTATTATGAATTTTATGATTATTTGAGTAGGTATTTCGAAATTAGAAAAAAAAGAAAAAAACAACAGAACCTAACCTAATCGGCCCATTAGGCCCAGCTAGAAGCAGCCGCCCCTAACCCTAGCCGCTCCTATGCCTCCCTCCCCTGCTAGCCGCCGCCACCAGGGGGAAAGTCCCCTTCTTCCCTGCCGCGCGGGCCCCACCCAACCCCATTCCTCCTTCTCCCTCCTCCCCTTGCTCTTTCCAGCCACCAGGGACGCGCCGAGCAAGCCAAGCCCGTGCACCGCGCGACCCGATCGAGCAGCGCTCTAGCCTACGCACCCGCCTGCGCCAAACCCGACCGAGGACCCTCGTGGTCGAGCGACCCGCGCCCAGCTGCTCGACGCTCCAGCGCCAGGAGCCGACCCTGAGCCGCCTCGACGCCCTGCGCGCCGCATCAGCCCGCAACACTGGCCGC
Source organism: Zea mays (assembly GCF_902167145.1). Classification (NCBI taxonomy): domain Eukaryota; kingdom Viridiplantae; phylum Streptophyta; class Magnoliopsida; order Poales; family Poaceae; genus Zea; species Zea mays. The sequence goes on along the minus strand of NC_050097.1, from coordinate 156,443,328 downwards.
GCCCGCGCCCAGAAGCAACGCCACGCACCCGACGCGAAGCCCAGGCCGCCCGCGACATGGACGCCGCCCAGCTGCGCGACCCCGCGCCCCTGCACGCCACCAAGACCGCCCGCGACGCGAGCACAGCAGAAGCCGAGCGGTCCCGTCTGTTCTTCTCCCCCGCTTAATTGGAGATTCATTGCAACCGTTTCTAGCTTCCCCTTTACTCCCTCTCATCAATGGCCTTGAAGCCATGGTCGGCCGACCCTCTCTCTCTCCCTCTCCTCGCCTATAAATTGGACGCCGAGCTTCCTCCCTTCCTCCCACAAGTTCTCCATCGCTCCTCACATTCGCGTCCTGCTCTTTGGACCACGCCGGACCGCCTCGCCGGAACCTCGCCAGTGTCAATGCCACCGCACTAGAGCCCGCGCAGCAACCCGTCAAGAACCCCTGCCCGCGCACAGCAGCACCACCGCTCGCCGTTGTGCCTCGCTAGAGTTCGTCCACGCCGTTCGCCATCCATGGAACCTCACCGGAATTCGTGCTTGCCAACCAAATGCATCGCTGGAGTTACGCTGTCTGTTGTCGATGCGATCGCACAATACACCAACTGGATCATTCGCGCCCAACACCGAGCCTCGTCCGTGCCGTCTTCGCTCGTCCTTGGTCGTGCCTCGCCTCACTGCGACCGAATCCCTCCATTCACCACAAGGTTGAAAACAACCCCAAATTTTGATTTATGTTCTAAAACACGTTTTGAATTAATTTATGAATTATTGTTTTGAGATGATGCAATTTGGTGTTTCACGTGTATGACTTTAGAGATTCAATATTGTTGGGCACTTGTTCTCAAATGCTTCGGCTTGACAGAAGGTGAGAATTCGAGTGCGACGTGCGAGTAAATGCAAGTCAGCGTGAACAGTATAGGGGTACTATTCATCTATTTATAGGCACAGGACGCAGCCTGTGAGAAATTACATTCATGCCCTTTACAAATGCTTACAATCATAATACAAGGTATCACAGGTCGATTGGTCATTTCATCTTTAAGTCGGTTCACTCCTTCGTCTTGAGACATGCCACTATACCGAAGCTTTATGGATGATAGCTTCGGCACTGCTTTTGAGAGGATCTGCCGAAGGTGTTTCTTCTTACAGGATCTTCGGCGACAAAGCATACCCCCAACAGTAGTCCCTTCGCGGTGCTAGATCGTTTTTCGTAACGAGCTTGATCCGTGAAAAAGTCTCCTAGGCTTCGGAATGCCGAAGGTCCGAAAAACAACTTCCCTGAGCTCGTTGCCGAGAAACGATTAAAATATTCCGAGCACGAGGTGGCCCCACCATGCGGCGGGTACACGCGTCCTGGCGATTCACCTTCTCGGGTTCTGTGGCCCACCATTCAGTGGGTGCGGGCGACTGTTCGTCCGGTGCGGAAGACTTGACGATTCACCTTCCCACCTGCGGCACTATATAAACAGACGGGTAGGTGTGAAGTTACCACAACATTCATTGCTATTGCACTATTTTGCTGCCAAAAATTTGATGATAGCCAAAGCTTGTTCATCGCACTCATCCGAAGCACCACTGTCGGTTTTTCTTCGTCACAAGAGGAAGAGCTTCGGGAAAATTAAAAATTAACAAAGTCAACAACTTCATCAAAAACTGTGAGAAATTCATCATCAAATGGCAAGGGTACGTTCCACTGCCAGGGTTTCATGTGAAGGAGAAGAAGCCGAAGCTGCTGAAACTGCTCCGATTTCCGAAGTGATGAAACGGTCGGGGCTGGTAGCGCCAGAGGATGTTTCTGACGAAGGTGTACCTGCCGCTGAAGCTGAGCAGGTTGGTGCTGAGGAAGGTGAATCTGAAGATGATTATAGTGACATGCCATCTAAACCCATCCACCTGGAGTTTGAGAGGTCCACTGTTACCGAAGATGATATGCATAAGTTGATGAAGTTAGGCTATTTCAGTGAGGCCAAAAAGGGACTAATTCGCTTTGGCAGAGAGGAAATTACTCCGAAGCCAGAAAAGGATGAGGTGGTAGTTTTTAAAAGCTTATTTAAAGCAGGATTAAGATTTCCTTTGAATGAGATGATTGCGGATGTTTTGGGGAAGTTTGGGATTTATCTTCATCAGCTAACTCCCAACGCCATCGTTAGACTTAGCGTCTACATCTGGGCTCTCCGAAGCCAAGGGGCAGAACCGCTTGCCGAAGGCTTCTGCCGGGCACATGAGCTTTATTATCAGACAAAAGCTAGAGAAGATGGGCTGCACGAGAACTTCGGATGCTATAATTTTGCTTATCGCAAAGATGCGAAGACTCCAGTTATCAGCTATCATACCAAATGGCCAGCTGGCTGGAAGACTGAATGGTTTTATGTCAAAGTTGATGAGAAAAAGGAGAAGCTGGTTCAAAGCCCATTAGAATTAATCTTCGGAGAGACTAGGCCCCAATGCAACATGGCACCGGAGAGTCCATGCCAGATTGCACTAGGCGAATTTCGAGTTATTGCAGAGCACATTGGTACTAGGGATCTGGTGCAAGAATACTTAGCTTTTAGAGTATTCCCGACTTTGAAAGAATGGGACATGCCGAAGCTCAAAGGGAAAAAGAAAGAGAAGGAACTTGTTCGGTTGCCCTATTATTATAAATTCAAGAAACACTTTAAAGAACCTTGCCAAGAATGGTTAGACATGATTGAAGTTATGTGCAACGAGATCCTTGGCAACTATTCCAAAAAAGAAGATCAATTAATGACTGCAGCCTTCGGCACTCGACCGAAGCGAAGGTTGAACCGGGTGATGGATGCCCTGAACTTTAAGTATCCTGACTATGAGCGTTTGGACAGAGGTGCCGAAGGACAAAAAAGAAAAAGAGTTGCTAGCGCTGTGGATAAAGAAGCTGCTAAATTGGTGAAAAAGGATGAAAAAACTTTGAAGAAAATAAAACTAAGCCCTGAGCCGAAGGTAGCTGCTTCGAAGAAAAAGAAAACTGTGGCTCTGAAGCGAAAAACGACTGATATTGGGGATGAAGCTCCTTCAACACCTCCTGTTACCGATGTGGAGGAAATTTTAAAGGTAATGACTGGATCTTTGCCTGTCAAGCTAAGTCCACTAGGGCCACATCTGACAAAGCTTTTTCAGAAGGAAAAGGAACCTTCGGCAGCGAAGAAGCCAGATGAGCCGAAAAAACGAAGAATTATTCATGTAGTTGAAGTTATCGAGCAGACGCCACCGCCGGCATCGGCGTCAAAGACTCCAGCTATTGAGAGCACTGCTGCTGCCGAAGCTGGACCCACCGAAGCCAAAACTGCCAAAGCTGAAACCGCTGAAGATGTGAATCTAGATGCCACACTATCTGAAATTGATACCATGCTTCTGGATGCGACCGCGGAAGAAGCTGCTGTAGCTGCTGAAGAGATCCCGGGCACAGTGGCTGGAAAAGGAAAGGAGAAAGCCGAGGATATTTCGGAAGAAGAGGACTTCAATTTTCAAGATATACTTGGGCAAGAATTGTCGAAGGCTGAAAAAGAAGAACTGAAAGAGTATGCTATATCTTGCGGGTACAGACCAGGTGCGTTACTCTTCGGGGGAGTCAACGAAGAAAGCTTAGGATGCCTTCGGGACCACACTGGGGCGAAGATTGTCGGCACTATATCAAAGAGTGTTGGCCTCCCGAAGGTTGAGGCAGACCTCAGCAGGTACCAACGGCAACATATCGCCGGTAGTCTATTTTATGCTAACTTTAAGGTAAAATTCTTAACTTTTCATTGTTTTGATATGAAGATTGTTTTTCTAATGAAACTTATTTTATCAGAGTTTACTGCTGAGCAAAGTCCTGATGATGCAACAAGACCTCGAGGACAAAAAGAACGAAGTTATAATTGAGGGCCTGGAGAAAAAGATTAAAGACCATGAGACTACCCTGGAGAAAAAAGACTTTGTACTTCAAACCATGGAAAGTTCACTGGCGGAGGCCCATGCCGAAATTGCTAGATTGAATAGTGAACTTTCCATGGAAAAGAAAAATTTTGAAGCCAAACTCGAAGCTGAAGCTGAGAAAAAAATCAAATTTGCGGAAATCACTGAAAGAACTTCAGGAAAAATGTGTAAACTTCGGCAACCAGTGCCTGCAGCGGCTAAAGCAGGTTTTCAACTCGGTTGGAGCCAGCGCTGAGAAATTCAGTCCTTCTGTTGAGAACCTGCCGGAAACCTTCGAACATATTGAGGGCAAAGTTGATGCACTCGACGAAGTTATAGCCGGACACGCCGATTTCTGCGCTCTCCTAGCTTCTCGAGGCACAGCTGTTGCCTTCATAAAATCTGGCTGTGAACATGAAAAAATTGTCAACAAACCAAATTTTAACTTATCACCGACAGATTTAATTGATATCCCCAGCCTAGCTCGGAGTACAGGAAATAGATTTATAACTCAAGTTTGGGTAAAAGGCGTGCGAAAAATGGCTGGCGACGAAGCTCGAAGCCACCTTAAGCCGGTAAAAAATTTGTGCCTATTACTTTACCTTCTCCTTGAACTCTGCACTTCTCTCATACCGTTTTAATATGTACAGGATGACGATGCTAAGGAACAATGATCCGAAGCTTGACAGGTGATCCGAAGCTCAGATGATCCGAAGCTCAATGATGTCAAAGCTGAAGACCTTACTGAAAAAATTCTGGAGAAAATCTTGTAATATCGTTGTAAAAATATTTGTAATTTAAGAATCAAATACTAATTCTGTAAATTTGTGCATACCTTGTAATATATTTTTACCTTTTCGTCCATGTTCGAACTGCTTTGCTGTGGACGAAACTAGTATTTTTTGAGCCGAAGGCGAAAAACACCTTCCCTTCTTTTCGTACACAACGAAGCATGAAACTGCTTCTTTATCTTTTTTGCCGAAACCTTATCTTTATAGCCGAAGCATCTGCCTGTGTCTGTATGTTATGATGATGATGATCCTATGTATGTCTAAATGAATGTTTATGAATGCAAATGTATGATGTGATATGCCGTGCAAATGAATGTCCAAACACACGCATACGAAGCCACAACCATAGCCTTCATTCCATTGGGAATGACCGAAGTCTCCTTGCCGCTTATTTTTCGGCTTCACCGCTTATTTTTCGGTGTATCAGCGCTGACTTTTTGCTATAAGTTCTGCATCCCCTTAGGAACGTCTTTTGAACTTCTTCGCCTTCTATTTCGGCGGTATCGCGTTGACTTTTCGCGCTTCGCCTTATATTTCGGCGGAATCAGCGTTGACTTTTCGCTGTAAGCTCTGCATTCCCTTTGGAACGACTTTTGAGCAGAAAACTTACGCTGCGCTCCCTTAGGAACGGCTTTTTGTAGCTTCGTCGTGCTCTGCATCCCCTTAGGGACGACTTTCGAGCTTCTCCCTGTTTTCCTTTTTTCCTGCACTCGATGGTGCATGCTCAGTTTTTACATTTACATATTTGGGGGATTTTGGTCTCGTAGAGCTGAATAAAAAAGAGAAATTACATGCTATGGCCCCATTAAAAACCTTTCTCCCCTTTGGAAAGGAAAAGAGTGCCATAGGAAAAATAAAAAGATTACATCAAGCTAGACATAATATCGCCGAAGCTCATCCGCATTCCAAGATCTAGAAATGTCGTTGACGTCCATATCCTTCAATCTGTAAGAACCGGGTCTTGACGAAGATACTACCAGAAAAGGTCCTTCCGACTTCAGCTGTTGCTTGCCTACTGTATCTGGGTTGGCCACTCTCCGAAGTACCAAATGCCCTGGCTTAATGTTCTTTAGCCGAACTTTTCAGTCACGCCATTTTATTGTTTCGGCTTGGTATTTATTGATATTCTCCACGGCCTGAAGCATGATCCCTTCTATAGCATCTTTTGCCACAGAATAATCAGCTTCGTCCTCTGCCGAAGCCGCTGTTCTTATTGATCCTGCCTTAGCTTCTTCTGGGGTTATTGCTTCGTCACCAAACAATAGTTTGAATGGTGTAAAACCTGTTGACCTTGATATTGTTGTGTTGTGGCTCCACACCACTTTGATCAATTCATCTGGCCACTTTCCTCTGGGCTGATTGAAGATTAACTTCATTATTCTCATCATTATAATACCATTAGCTCTTTCAACAAGTCCATTTGACTATGGATGTCTGACCGATGCAAAATGAATCTTCGTGCCAATTTGTTCACAGAATTCCTTGAAAGCTTCAGCATCGAACTGTGTTCCATTGTCTACAGTAATAGCCTTTGGCACTCTGAAGTGACAAACAATGTTTTGCCAGAAGAATTTTTGGACGGTGACTGAAGTTATTGTGGCTAAAGGCTTCGCCTCAATCCACTTGGAAAAATACTCTACCGCCACCACAACATATTTTAGATTTCCTTGTGCTGGTGGAAGTGAGCCTAGCAAATCGAGGCCCTACCTTTGCAACGGCCAAGTGGGCTATATTAACTGAGTGAGAGATGAAGGTTGCTTCTGGTCTCTTGCACATTTTTGATAGCCTTCACATTTTTGGACTAATTCTGCTGCATCCGAAGCTGCCTTCGGCCAGTAAAATCCTTGTCGAAAAACTTTTCCCAACAAGGGCCTAGATCCAATGTGAGATCCACACAGACCTGCATGTATCTCTTTCATTAATTCTATACCTTCAGTTCTTGATAAACACTTGAGGAGTGGTGAACAAACTCCATGTTTATACAATTCCCCTTCTATCATCACATATGGTCTTGTTCTTGCCTCCATTCTCTTGTTATAAGCTTCGTCACTTGAGAGACAATTGCCTTGGAGGAAAGATATTATTTCAGTTCTCCAGTCTTCACTGTGTACTGGAGAAATAGTAAACACTACTCTCTCCATGAGCTCAACCGAAGGTGCTTTTATTGTTTCAAAAAATACCTCCGAGGGTAGAGGGAGCCCCTGTGCCGCTGATTTGGCTAGCAAATCTGCATGTTCATTTTCACCTCTTGGAGTATTCTTGACAGAAAAACCTTCGAAGGAAGCTTCCAACCTTCGAACTGCATCCAAATATCTTTCAAGCTTCGGATCTCGTGCCTTGTTACTTTTGTCCACGTGGCCAGCAATAACTTGAGAATCAGTCTTTAGGATGGCCCTTCTTATTCCCATTGCCCTTAGTTTCTGAAGCCCCAATAGAAGTGCTTCATACTCAGCAATATTATTTGTACAACTGAAATCCAGTTTGACTGCATAACATGTTTTGACTTTTAAAGGTGCTACTAGGACCGCAGCTGCTCCTGCACCGAAGGCTCCCCAGGAACCATCGCAAAACACTGTCCAAGCTTCGACATCTTTGCTTGTCCCCTCTTCGTGAGCCCCTGGCGTCCAATCAGCGATGAAATCTGCTAGCGCTTGGGATTGAATTGAAGATCTGTGCATGTAGTCTATAGTGAATTCATTAAGCTTCGCGGCCCATTTTCCAATCCTTCCAGTAGCTTCTCTATTCCTCATGATATCCTTCAGGGGCTATGATGAAGGAACAATTATGTGATATGCTTGAAATAATGCCGAAGCTTCCTGGACGCCATTAACACAGCATACAACACCTTCTCCAATTCTGTATAGTTTTTCTTTGATAAACTCAAAACTTCAGAGACAAAGTATACTGGGACTTGCTTTTTAGCTTGTCCTTCAAGCTTCTCTTGTACAAGCGCCGCACTCACTGCAGAGTGCGAAGCTGCCACATATAATAGCAATGGAGCCCCTAGCACGGGTGGAGTTAATGTTGTTAAATCGATCAGGTATTGCTTCAGATCTTCAAAAGCTTTCTGTTGAGTTGGGCCCCATTGAAAAACTTCAGCTGACTTTAGTACTTCAAAGAATGGTAAATTTCTTTCTACTGATCTAGATATAAATCAATTCAAAGATGTCAATCTTCCTGTCAACCGTTGGGCCCCCCTTCTTTGTGCTTGGCGGCTCCATTCGAAGGATAGCTTCGATCTTGCTTGGGTTGGCTTCGATCCCCTTTGTTGAAACTAGACAGCCAAGGAACTTGCCCTTCTTCACTCTGAAGACACATTTTTCTGGATTTAATTTCAGGCCAGCTTGCCTAAAATTAGCAAATGTTTCCTGCAAATTAGTAATGTGGTTTTCTTGCTTCGTGCTCTTCACTATGATATCATCAACATATGTTAGCACATTTCTGCCTATTTGAGAATGAAGAACCTTGGCTGTCATCCTGCTGAAGCTTCCTCCAGCATTCTTGAGCCCCTCAGGCATCCGAAGATAACAATATGTACCACTGGGGGTTATGAAGCTGGTCTTTGGCTCATCTTCCTTCTTCATCCATATTTGGTGGTAGCCTGAATAACAATATAGTAGACTCATGAGCTCTGACGAAGCTGCTGCATCTACTAGAGAATCTATTCTTGGTAATGGGAACTCATCCTTTGGACAAGCCTTGTTCAGGTCTGTAAAATCAATGCACATTCTCCATTTACCATTGGCCTTCTTTACCATAACGGTGTTGGCTAGCCATTCTTGGTATTTTACTTCTCTGATGACACAAGCACTGAGGAGTCTTTTTACTTCGTTCCAAGCACCTTCGGCTTTATCGTCAGACATTTTCCAAAGATTTTGCTTCCTAGGTCTAAAGGATGGATCGACATTGAGTGAATGCTCAATGACGTCCCTGTTGACACCACATAGATCGTTGGCTGACCATGCAAAAACATCTTTGTTGTTGAATAAAAACCTTATCAAGGTTTTCTCCTGCTCTTCAGATAATTGAGATCCCAGCAATACCTTCTGCTCTGCTATGTCTTCACATAGAAGCATGGGCTTTGGCTGATCAGCCGAAGCAGCCTTCTCTCTTCTGTACTTATATTGCTCACAAGCTTCGGCTCCATCTATGTTGTGGATTGCTTTTGAATCTGTCCAGTTTCCTTCAGCCTTTCTAGCAGCTTCCTGACTGCCATGAATAGCAATGGGTCCTTGTTCTGAAGGTATCTTCATGCATAGATATGCTGGATGAAGTATTGCTTCGAAAGCGTTGAGTGTCCCACGACCAATGATTGCATTGTAGGGGTATTCCATGTCGACAATATCAAACACAACTTGTTTAGTCCTTGTGTTGTGGACAAATCCAAAGGTTACTGGCATTGTGATCTTGCCAAGTGCTACGATATGTCTTCCTCCGAAACCACAAAGAGGGTGTGTAGCATCATGAATTTTGTCCTCTGGCTCCTGCATCTGTCTGAAGGCCTTAGCGAATATGATGTCAGCTGCACTGCCTGTATCAACCAAAACATTGTGGACCAGAAATCCCTTAATGACACAAGATATGACCATAGAATCATTATGAGGATAATCCTTGAGCTAAAGGTCCTCCTGGGAGAAGGTAATTGGGATGTGGGACCATTTTGACTTGATGAAGGGTCCCTGCACCCCAACATGCTGCACCCTTCTCTGGGCCTCCTTCTTCTGCTTCTTGTTGGCTGGCTCTGAACATGAACCGCCTATTATTGGGAGCACCAGCTTCGTAGCCGAAGCAACTTCAGCTTGGTTGCCGGACGAAGCCATCAGCTCGAAAGTGGAAGTGAGTTCACCAGAGGTGGGCGCCAATGTTGGGCACTTGTTCTCAAATGCTTCGGCTTGACAGAAGGTGAGAATTCGACTGTGACGTGCGAGAAAATGCAAGTCAGCATGAACAGTACAGGGGTATTGTTCATCTATTTATAGGCACAGGACGCAGCTTGTGAGAAATTATATTCATGCCCTTTACAAATGCTTACAATCATAATACAAGCTATCATGGGTCGATTGGTCATTTCATCTTTAAGTCAGTTCACTCCTTCATCTTGAGACATGCCACTATGCCGAAGCTTTATGGATGATAGCTTCGGCACTGCTTTTGAGAGGATCTGCCGAAGGTGTTTCTTCTTACAGGATCTTCGGCGACGAAGCATACCCCCAACAAATATATACGTGTAACCAAAATCGAACCCCGCGACAATACTTTGAAAATGCGTATGATTTTATAATTCTAAAAATGAGCACGGTCACTATTCACTACTTCAGTGGTTTTCACACCAGAAATGTTTATAATTAATTTCGCTTTTGTGTGTGGAACGATAATGGTTAGTAGTATTTTAAGTGTAAACTTATTGGCATGAAAAAATAGAATAAACACTAAGCCACGTATTTTCTAGTCAAATGAAATTATAGATTTCACTAGTCATGATAAATGTATTCATAAGTATAACACTTAATTACTTAGAATTAGTAAAATACTTATTTATGTTATAATAACCATGAATATGTTATTAAAAGTCTTATTTAGTAATATACAATTAATTCTTAGATTATTAATCTTATAAGAATTAAGTAAATAATTTTAGCCACACGTATATATTCTATTTAGAAAAGAAATAAGAAAACCAAAATAGTAGAATTTTATAATAATGTTAAAATAACTTAATTAGGCGCTTATACTTTCCTAATAAAGAAAATGATAGTATGTTGATAAATATAGGTTTCTTACTAAAGAATTAGATAACTTGTTTCTAGGTAAAATGACATTTTAATAGATATCATATTTAACAAGGTTCATTATAGATGTTTAAGTATAGCCGTATTAAATAGAAACTTAAAAGTAATATGTCATATAACTTTTCTAATAATGATATAATGGCTTAATTAAGCGCTCACATCGTCATAACTAAAATAATAGTTTATACATAATTTCATTTCTAATGAATTAAATCATTTATTCCTACAATGGAATTAAATATAATTAATAGATTAATTATCCTTTATCATAATTTATTAATCAAACCTATAGTCAATTTGTTCTTAACTAGATTTATGGCATGATTAATGATTTTATAGAATTTAGTGCACATTATATACGAATCACTTAGCTTTTCCTAAAGGATAAAATAAAATAATAAGAGTTTAAGTTCTTTTATAACTTAAAATTTTACTTTATATATATTGACTTCAAATATAATAATATAGGCTATGTGCTTTTTAATGAAATTAAATGATGGTATGCGTTCATTATCTTTTGCATGAAAATCCATTTAAGACCCATAACCTAACTCGTCTTAAATACGTTATTAATAATATAATTATGATCTTTTCACATAAAAAGATGTTTATGAGCTTGTTATAAAAGTAATGTTTAATAATATGTTTTATAACTCATTAACATTAGATATATAACATATATCTTCTCTAAAAGGTTAAAAAGGTTTAATATTGTTGTAACGTGTTTTATCATCTTATAAACCCTTTATCTTAGACGTATCACATATGATGTTTTATAAAAGATTAAATTGGTGAACCTAATATTTGCATATTTTAATTAAGATATTTTAAGCTTATGTCTTGTTTTATAAAGTATAGATCACACATTTTTGAAAAGAATACCCTCTTATTATAACCATTACTTGCGACGTTTTTAAAAGCGAATGCTCTTTTCGTTAAGCTTTCTTTTAGCTTTACGTATGGTGAATGTTGTATGTTATTGAGTGATGTTTGTTCTTCTTGTTTGTTTGTGAGATATTCAGTGGTCGATCTAGTAGTTAAGAGTCAAGATCTATTCCTATCCGTGGAAGAACCTCAAGTTTTCAATAAGCAAGGCAAGTGGACTTCTCCCTCTGCATACTCTATTTGATCCCAAACAATACATTTAATAAAGTTTACTCTTTTGGATATATATGCATAACTTGACGGGTTACCTATTTAGATAACCTTTCCAACCTTACTCCTTGTTTAACCTGGGATTATGATTTAATCAAGTAGCTATGCTATTGCTACAACTTAACTTTATGCAGTCACTCCCGCTTATGATATTAATGTTCCAAAATGGTAAGTTTACATTATTGTTGTTAACTCGATGGTTAAACAAGATTATTGCATATTAATTGGAACATGGAGTGACCACCCGGGAAAACATCGCTACCATGAGAACTATCATGGCTCTGGTCTTGGCTAAATAACTAGGGAAGTCTTATGTTGGGTGTTGGTCGTGGTCGACCAGGAACAGGGGCACCTGGCAAGCGCTTATAGTACCGGCTCAGGCAGACTGGATACGTGCATAGTTCCCAAAGCTTTACCCTATGGACTGGACTATAAGTTGGTTACGGTAGGTGTACCTTATGCAATTGACTATTTCCAACATTTGCGTAATGAGGACTCTAGGGAGAAGCCTCGTAGTGAAACCCTGGCCATTCACCTCGGAAGTGAATACGGATCTAGCTAACCCGGGCTAGAAGGGAATCGCGACTCATGGGTAAAGATGTGCCACCTCTGCAGAGTGTAAAACTGATATATCAGTCGTGCTCACGGTTAAGAGCAGCCTGGACTCCTCACATGATAATTGAACTTGAAGATGGAAATAAATCGAGATCCGATGATCTGCCAATGGTTTGCTTAAGTGGTTTCACTTAAGTCTTTTTGATATACTCTTATACCTTTGATTAATGGGAATACATGGGATTCACACTTATTAGTAAGACAGGTGTTGTTAATAAAATGTTGACCAACTAAAATGCTTATGGCTCAACCTTAGCCTCGCCTTGTTAAACCTGCATTAGTTTTCCCCCACTTGCTGAGCCCCGACCACAAGTGAGCTCACCCTTGCTTAATTTTGATTAGAAGTTTGCAGATGAAGATATGATGCTGAACTCCATGGATGCTAGTCTAGTGATACCCCCGGTCATCTTCCTGTGGATGGATGTCCTTGTTTCGCTGTACTTTGATGAATAAAGGTTAAGGCATATTGTCTGTTCGATGTGTAATATGTTAATATAATCGTTATTTACGCTTTTATGCATTGTCCTTTTGATATATTACACTTGTGACGTCAACATATGTGTGGAAATAGATCCTGGCACACATATGCGATGCACCCGGCTCTGCCCATTGGAAACGGGTGTGACAGTAACCTAACAGAGACCAGCCAGTCCGAGGGCCCACGGCCAGAAGGAGGAGAAGCAACTCGCTCACCTCCCCTGTCGACGAGCAAGAAGGTGGGGAACGCCCCCGGCTTGGCCTTGTAGTTGATGTCAAAGTCCTCGAAGCTCTTGCAGGCCTTCCTATTGGCCTTGGGGTAGGCGACGAAGCCGACCATGGTGTCGCCGTACTGGGGCACCTCGAAGTTACCAATGGCGCACTCGTAGGTGCCCTTGAGGTCATCGGGCGCCGTCACCTTGAGGTTGTTCTTATCCACCACGAACCTCCCATGGCAGCAACCCAGCAGGAGCGTTGCGCACACCAGCAGCTGCAGCACCGCGCTGGCGAATCGGGAGCCCATGCTCCGTCCGGGCTCCGCCTGCGGTCCGCGAGCACCAGCTGGGGGATCAGAACTGGTTGTGTCTGCGGCTTGACCGGTGCAAGATTGATCGATCTTGCAGCCGTGCGGCCCAAAAACGGCGGAAAGATGGAATTTTGATGGCCGGGGTAGGGCATTGGAGTTGGAGAGAGTTCTACAATGCTCGGATGGACCAGTTGGAGTGGGAGAGATTTTCTGGGGCTAGACGAGATGGCGAAAGAAGCGAAGGGAGAGGGACGCGGTGTAGAAGCCTCGAGGTGAACCAAAACCGGAAGCAGAAGAAACACGTGACCAAAACCAGACCACATACCATGGAGATTAAAGTTAATGGTTTGAACTACTACAACTGTAATTCATATAGATAAAATGCTATAAAAGTAGTAGAAGCCGATACAGATTAAAACCAAGCGAACAAGTATGTGAGTGGTAAATTCTGGTCTAATATACTAGACTATAATCTTGGGCGAACCAGTATGTTTTTAATACATCATAGATTATAGAAGCTAGATTTTAAAAGTTGAAGTTATAGAAGTTAGGTTAAAAGAATGTTTGGATTGTAGATTGTAAAAAGTTAATATATTAGTTGCTCATACATCGCTACAGTTTTAAATATTATATATGTTTTCTTTGTATAGTGGTTAGAGGCGAGCGTTATAATTCTATAGATCACAATTCGAATCTCAGAGAGTGCCTTTTTATATATTATGTTGAGCACGTGGGAAACTCTAGCGTGGTGCGGTGGGGTGCGGCGGGGAGCGACCCACTACAAAACTCTCGCTTTAAAGGTGCAGTGAAGTGAGATGAAGTTGTGAAATATCTCATATTTTGAACAAATTATGCTATTTTTATTGAAAAGGTGAAGAGAAGGATTGTCTTCTAAAATCCAAAAGAGGGAAAAAGTTGGCCCATCGAATTTTATAAATGAGTTTGTTTAGATTTCAATTTGAGCATATTCAACAATACTACCCAAAATATACTATATAATTGTGTGTTTCATAGGCATAGTTTGGTACTTGAAAATATCTATGCTTCTAGTCGACTAGCTGAGTTTGATGATTATGAGAATATTATACTATAATGGATAATGTATGTTTTATAAAGGCAATATAAGTTAGGCCATGATGGTGATGATTGATTGGATCGTACATGATTTTCATATATTCCTGTTGATAGTATTCATTTTCAATTTTTAAAGGATGAGTGGGAAGTTTAAGAACCAACTAGTTATAAATGTTTAGTAGAGTTGATGGACACTTAGATTAGTGACATGTGTCACATACAAATTTAAGGACAAATCCAGATGCATCTGATATATGTGAAAGTTGCCTAGAGGAGGGTGAATAGGCGAAACCTAAAATCTATAAACTTAAACACGTACTACGACCAAGGTTAGCGTTAGAATTAAATCGGAGTTCGAAAGATACTTCTCTTTGCTTGGAGTTGCTTAATCAATACAGATAACGTATGGGAGCAAACTCAAATCAATATGAGCAAGGGAACTTTAGAGAGAGGAAAGAGGTGAAACAAATCAAGTGAGAATCAATGCGAGTGGACACGATGATTTGTTTACCGAGGTTTGGTTCCAAAGAACCTAGTCCCCGTTGAGGATGCCACAAAGGCCGGGTCTATTCCAACCCTTTCCTCTCTCAATCGGTCACACAGACCGGTTGAGCCTTCTCCTTAATCACTTGGGTCACTAACACCCCGCAAGGATCACCACACACTTAGGTGTCTCTTGCTAGCTTTACAAAGCACTTATGAGAATAAGAATAGAGAAGGAGAAAGCAATCCAAGCAACAAGAGAAACAAAAGAACACAAATAATCCTCTCACAAGTCTTTAAGCACTAGAGTTGATTTTGGTAGCTTGGAGTGGATTGAATGCTTGAATGTGTCTTGGAGTGTTTGGCTTTGCTCTTGCAATGAATATGGAGTTCATAAAACTTGGATGCTATTGAAGGAGGTGGTTGGGGTATTTATAGCCTCCAACCACTTCCTAGCCGTTGGCTGCTTTTGCTAGCGATGGGCACATCGGACAGTCCGGTGGTGCACCGGACATGCACTATTCATTGTCCAGTGCGTGCCACATCAGCACGCTCGTTGGGGTTTGGAGTTGTTAACCGTTGGGGTTCTTTGTCTTGTAGTTACACCGGACATGTCCGGTGTGCTCTGACTCGCTGTTCTAACCTCTGCCGCACACTGTTCACCTTTTGGTAGACGACCATTGGCGCAGGTTATCGTTGCTCTGCTGGCTCACCGGACATGTCCGGTGCACACCGGACAGTCCGGTGAATTATAGCAGAGCGCACCCAGAAGAAACCCGAGAGTGGCGAGTTCATTTGGTGCTTGGCCTGGGGCACCGGACAGTGTCCGGTGCGCCAATGGCAGCACACTCTCAAGTCCTTTGCTCCAAATTTATTTGAGTCCCCAACTTAAATTCTTTCTTGGTTTGTGTTGAACCTTATGCACCTGAGATAAATGACATCTAGGCAAACTAGTTAGTCCACGTGGTTTGTGATGGACGTCAACCACCAAAATCGATTATAGGAAATGATTAAGCCCGTTTCCCTTTCAATCTCCCCCTTTTTGGTGATTGATGCCAACAAAAACCAAAGCAATTATAAAGTATAAAACTATAACTAGTTTGCAATTATGATTGATGTGCATAGGTTACTTAAATTTAAACCAATTGAAATACTTTATACATATGTCTAAGAGCAAACATGATTGTTTTCTTCTATTTAACATTTTGGACCACATATGCACCACTTGCTTGTTTTTGCAAATATTTTGGAAAAAACATTTTCAAATTCTTTTGCAAATAGCCAAAGGTATAAGAATATGATTGCAAGAAGCATTTTGAAGATTTGAAATTCCTCCCCCTGTTTCAAATGCTTTTCCTTTGACTATTAAAAGCTCCCCCTGAAGACATTTTCCCCTTAGCTTTCAAGAGGGTTTTTGAAATGATTTTCCATTTTTGGAAATAATTTCTTCCTTTGGTTTTTGAAATTTTTTAAAATAGTGGTGCGGTCCTTTTGCTTTGAGCTTAATACTTTCTTCCCCTTTGGCATTAATCGCCAAAAACAGAGAACTTGAGAGCCCTTCATACATTCTCCCCCACAACATGAGTGAAGGGTTATACCAATTGAGAGTAAAGGCAAATGATAAATGATACCGTCAGAGTTGGAGTGGAAGCCCTGCCTTTGCCGAATACTCCATTTCCCTTTCAATTTAAGACTAATCATAGAGATTCACTTGAGAGCATATTAGTCTTAGCCTTGGTACAAGAAGAATAAGAAATATGCATTTGTACCAAATGAAAGAGACATGATCAAAGGTATATGATTTAGCTATGTGTGCAATGTTTCAATCAAAGTTCCAAGAATCAAGTATATTTAGCTCATTCCTAAGCTTGCTAAAGGTCTTTTCATCTAGTGGCTTGGTAAAGATATCGGCTAATTGGTTGTGGGTATTAACATAAGCAATTTGATACACCCCTTTTGTTGGTGATCTCTCAGAAAGTGATACCGGATGTCTATGTGCTTAGTGCGGCTGTGTTCAACGGGATTATCCGCCATGTGGATTGCACTCTCATTATCACAAAGGAGAGGGACTTTGCTCAATTTGTAGCCATAGTCCCTAAGGGTTTGCCTCATCCAAAGCAATTTTGCACAACAGTGTCCTACAGCAATATACTCGCCTTCGGCAGTAGAAAGAGCTACTGAGTTTTGTTTCTTTGAAGCCCAAGACACCAGGGATCTTCCTAGAAACTGACAAGTCCCTGATGTGCTCTTCCTGTCTATTTTACATCCAGCATAATCGGCATCAGAATACCCAATTAAATCAAAGGTAGATCCCTTGGGGTACCAAAGCCCAAACTTAGGAGTGTAAACTAAATATCTCATGATTTTTTTCACGGCCCTAAGGTGAACTTCCTTAGGATTTGCCTAGAACCTTGCACACATGCATACAGAAAGCATAATGTCCGATCGTGAAGCACATAAATAGAGTAAAGATCCTATCATCGACCGGTATACCTTTTGATCTATGGATTTACCTCCCGTGTCGAGGTCGAGATGCCCATTTGTTCCCATGGGTGTCTTGATGGGTTTGGCATTCTTCATTCCAAACTTCTTAAGTATGTCTTAAATGTACTTAGTTTGGCTGATGAAGGTGCCTTCTTAGAGTTGCTTGATTTGAAATCCAAGGAAATACTTTAACTCCCCCATCATAGACATCTCGAATTTCTGTATCATAATCCTACAAAATTCTTCACGAGTTGACTTGTTAGTTGACCCAAATATAATATCATCAACATAAATTCGGCATATAAACAAGTCTTTTGCAATTGTTTTAGTGAGAGAGTAGGGTCAGCTTTACCAACTTTGAAGCCATTAGTGATAAGTTCATCCCATGCTTGTTGGGGACTTGTTCTCAAATGCTAAGAGTTAAGAACAAGGCAACATGAAAAGTGTTAAATGTTAAAGCCCTTCGTCCTTCAGGACATTATTTCCCTTCGGATATAATGAATTCCGGACGAAGGTTGTGAAGGAAAAACCTTCGTAAGCACAATAAATGATGAGAAAGAATTCATATAAGAAACATGAAAAATAATATAAACATTATCATCAACTTATTTTTATTTGCATTACCATGTTCACAATAACAAATTATAGATGTACCTTCGGTTTGACGGAAAGTAAGAGTACAAGCGTGATGCAAAAAGCGAATGCCAAGTCAGCGTGAACAGTACGGGAGTACTGTTCATCTATTTATAGGCAAGGGACGCAGTCCATGTAGAATTACATTCATGCCCTTTACATTTGCTAATAACTCTATAGTAATTCTTCGAGGTCTGATTTGCCTTTTCATCTTTAAGTCGGTTCCCCTTTTCTGCTGTCGTGCCGAAGCTTTCTTGCACGACTTCGTGATCACCTTGTCCTTCGTCATAATCACCTTTCGTCTCGCTCAAGCTTCGTCCTGACCATGCTCTAGTATGCTCATGATCCGATTCCGAAGATACCTGTTCACATATTTCACTTGGAAAACATTGTCAAATCATGTTTTTGAGGACCTTTGGAAGCCGAAGGCCCCCAACAGTAGCCTCTCGCAATATTAATTTATTAGAATGATGAATTTATATTGCGACATGGACGAAGGCCTTAAGCCGAAGGTCCAAAAACACACCTTCCCTTTGCTAGAATAGCAACAGTCACTGACAAGCGGGACCCTCCAGTTCTCAGCATGCTAGGCGTATAAATAAGAACTCACCACGGGTTCATTTGGCACGCTTTCTTGCCATCTGTTCTTGCTTACTCAATTTTTAGCTCTTGCGCACCAACATTTGGTTGGCTTTTTAAATTTTTAAGCTTCGGCTTTGAGAGCACCTTCTCAGCATTTTCGAAGATGTCTGAAGACAAGAAAGTTGTCGCTGAGTCGAAGCTAAGCCTTTTCGAAGAGATGAATCTCGGCTTCCTTGAATCAATAGCAAAGACAAACACAGAGAAGATTACTAAGGAGATTTTAGAGGGCCTCTCTGAAGACACTGGTGATAGTGACAACTATGATGTAGAAAGTAGTGGTGAAGATTCCGAAGATCGACCTTGGTGACCAAGCCATGCAGTTTTTGGGAAATCAAGCATTAAACAAAGCCATCTTATCAATATGAGGGGTAGATATTTTCGGGACTTGTCTATTGTGAGGGCTGACGAAGGAGAGAAAACTTGTCCGACTCCCGAGGAGAATGAAGTCATGATATTTCGAAGCTTCTTAAAGGCTGGACTTCGGTTTCCCTTGAGCAGTTTTGTCGTGGAAGTTTTGAAGATATTTGAAATCTGCCTCCATCAAATTACTCCTGAAGCAATCATAAGGATGGGCATCTTCGTATGGGCTGTGAAGAGTCAAGGTTTGGAGCCAAATGCCAAAAGTTTTTGTAGCATGCATGAGTTATTATATGAGACAAAACCTTGGGGCAAAGAGCAATACCATAACAATTTTGGCTGCTACAGCTTCGGCGCCCGCTCTAGGTCGAGTTGTCTCATGCCAACTTTTCGGAGGAGATGGCCTGGGGACTGGATGAAGGAATGGTTCTATGTGAAGAACGACTTGAAGACGCGAGAAGATATTAAAGATATTATTATGCGCCCTATCTGGCAGCGCTTCGGCCTTCGGAAGCCAAAGGTGGAAATTGACGAAGCAGCCGAGGAATGCCAGAGGGCCTTCGGCGTGGTTTGTTCTTTTATCGGGACAAGGGATTTGATCCAAGAACACATTGCCTTCAGAGTATGGCCACTTGTAGAAAAGTGGGAAATGCCGAAGGAAACCGTCAGCGAACCTAACGAAGGTGGACTAGTTAGGTTGAAATTCACCTTCAAATATGGAGATAAATTCGTCGAGCCAGATGATGACTAGCTGAAAAGTATTGAGGCCATAAGCGATGAGCTGCTTGGGCCATACTCAAAGGCAGAAGATATTGCATTGTCTGCAGCCTTCGGAGGCCGGAAGAAGAAAAGACTCAACCGAGTATTTGATGCCATTGGGTTCGTGTACCCTGACTACCGTTACCCAACACGGGGTCAGAAAAGGAAAAATACTGCTTCAGCGAAGGAAGTTGCTTCAGCCGCTCCCAGTGAGCCAGCGCCGGAGAGGAAAAAGATAAAGGTTCTTACGCACCGGCCACGCTATATTGAACCGGCCACAGTGCCTGAATTTGTCGGTGAAACCTCTTCGGCCATCGAAGCCAAGGAGCTGACTCCCGTACCGAATGTTGAAGAGCCAGTCATAATGCCGGAAATGGAGAAAATACAAGAACCGAAGGCTACAGAAACAAGGACATATGAAATTTTAAGTCCTTCAGCAAAAGTTGAAGCACCGAAAAGCCAAAAGGGGCCAGCAATGACCCCCAAAAGAAAAAGGATGGTTAATGTACTGGATGTTTTGGAGACAATAAAGTCTTCAAGCACTACTCCGAAGAAAATTGTTGAAACTTCCGAAGTGCAAATTGAAGCCTTTGGTGCCGAAGCTTCAAAGCACCAAGCTAAGACTGAAGCAGGGCCTTCAGAGCCCACCAAGGTGAAATCCTTGGAAGCCGAAGAAACAGAAACAACAGAAGAAATTTTGGCTGAAGAAACTGGCACTGCCGCCCCCGAAGCATTTTCCGAAGCTTTCGATTATATTTTACGACATGCTTCGGGGAAAAAGTTGACTGAAAAAGAAAAGCGAGAGGCTCAGTTTTATGCCCAAAAACTGAAATATCTAAAGGGGGCGTTGATATTCAACGGCAGCGGAGAAGAAGACTTCTTGTATTGTCTCCCTGACAGCAAGGAGATTTCTGTCTGTCGAGAGATGAGCAAGAGCTTCGGATTCCCAACATTAGAAGACATGCTCTCGGTATTGTCAAAAAATGAGCTGGCCGATAGCTTGGCGTATAATAGCTTAAAGGTGCAAAAATGAGGTCTTTGTATTATTTCTTGAAACCAAAACTTTTCATTTGCTTAAACTTATTGACACACACACATTTTTTTGCAGGGCCTTATACTTAGCAATGCCCTCAGGGCTCAAAAAGATGCTGAAGACGAAGGGTGTGTTATGGCCCTGAGCAACCTTCGTTCCGAAGTAATTGAACTAAGGAACGAAGGTCTCGAAAAAGATAAAATATTACATTCATTAGTGAATAGAATAAAAGAGGACGAAGCTACTTTCAAAGCTCAAGCTGAGGCTCAGAAGCATGAAATTGAAGATCTTCGGAAGCAACTAGCCAGAGCTAAAGAGGAACGCACACTTGAAGAAACAAAACAAGAAATTAGTGAACAATGGGCAAATCATTTGGAAAAAACGTTGAAGAGTTTCATGCATCCAAGAAAAGGTGCTATGAAAGATCTATAGAATGTGTTAAGAAAATAAGAACCAGCTTCGCCAGCGTTGGCGCATTCTCAAGTGAGGAGAACTTCATAAGGGGTGACCCCGAAGGCCCAATTGGATGGATCAGCCACGAAGCTGAAGCTTTTGAAGAAATTTTGAGTAGTCGTGGAGACATATGTGCCTTTTCGGGTGCCAGGGGGATTGCTACCATTTTGGAGAGGAAAGGCTGTGACCATGTGAAATTCTTGGCACAATCCGAAGCCGCCTTATCCTATGAAGATATAAAAGACCCCTCGGCCGAAGCGAGCCTGGTTGGTGGAAAATTTTTCACCGACATCTGGGACAATGGTGGCCGGGAAATGGCCCAAGAAATTATACGAAAAAGCGAGAAAGGCATTCATGACGCTAGAAAAGTAGCAGAGGCCGCTGAGAAAAGTGTGGAGCTCGAAGGGCAAATAGGTATTGACTAGTGGTTTTTGGCTCTTTGTTGTAATTTTTTGATTTCGAACTTGTTTACGCTTTGTAACATAGCCGTATCTTCTCCTCCCTCAGAGCCTGCCGAGCCATCGGTGGACCCCCACGCGAAGGGGGACGACGAAATTAGAAAGATGGCCGAAGCCATCATGGATAAAGTTGTTGATCAGCTACTAAACGAAGCTGCAGAAGTTGTTCTAAGGGAAGATTAGATGTTGTTGTAAAAACATTTAGAATGTAATGTTTGTTGAGAAACATGTGTAATATTTTGTAACTTTGAATGTAATATATAAGCTATTTATGGTTCTATTCTTTATGATGCATGAAACTTCATATACATACCGTTTTTGAGCCTTCGGCGAAAAAACACCTTCCCTTCTTTTCATGCTTCATAAATAATATCCGTGTTCTCATAAAATCAGTAACGAATCCTCGTAAAATCAATAACCAATAGATCTTTTCATTTCAGAGTTTGACGAAGGTATAATTCTTCAATAGCTATTTTTGTGCCCTGTCACTATTTCTTCGAAACAATCTTCGAATATCAATACTGAGACCCCCTTCTTGCGTCGTTGATGCAATATGATGTATGATGTTATGCTATGCAAATGATGTAATGATGTGATGTTATGCAAAATGATATTTGCCGAAGATCGACGTTTTTTCACTGCAAGCCTCCCTTAGGAGCTTCTTCGCCTTTTACTTCAGCGGAATCAGCGTTTATTTTTCGCTGTAAGCCTCCCTTAGGAGCTTCTTCACCTTTTACTTTCAGCGGAATCAGCGTTTATTTTTCGCTGTAAGCCTCCCTTAGGAGCTTCTTCGCCTTTTACTTTCAGCGGAATCAGCGTTTATTTTTCGCTGTAAGCTCTACATTCCCTTCGGAACGACTTTTGAGCAGAAAACTTACGCTGCGCTCCCTTAGGAACGACTTTTTGTTATTTCAAAGATTCACCCCGTAACCATAAGTTCTTATGCTTCGGCAACTTTTTGGACTCCGTTATTCTGTGGAGAAGGTATACTTGTACTATAGCAAAGTCGAAGCTATTACAAGAAATTGAAAACGACAAAAAACACTTAGACTTTCAATAATTGTTCCTTATTAAAAAGAAAATGATACTGAATGCAAAAACTGCTGCCAAGGTAGGATATTTGTCAATAAATGTGCTTCAATTCTGGCACAGTACTATTGACTGTGCGAGCTTCGGACTCTTCTCTGAAGTCTCGTTGGTGTTGAGTATGATGACTCCCTTCTGGCTGCTAGCCTCGTTGCATTGGTGGTGGAGGTGGAAGTTGTTGCCAAGATGTTTGAGATTGACTTGCCGAAGCAACAGAAGCTGCAGGGTGGTTACCCACATACTCTGGGATATAAGGCGAGTGGTACGAAGCAGTATGCATGACTTGCTTCAGCTGGGTCTGTTGGGCTGCAGCTTTTGCTATTTCTTTTTGTTTCTGGATGGTAACATGGCACATCCTGGTGGTGTGGCCCTTGTCCTCACCACAGAATAAGCAATAAATTTTCCTTGGTTGGTCCCCAAATCTTCCTCCGAAGCCCCTGGCACCTCTGCCCCTTGGAGCTGGAGGCCGAGGATAACTCTGCTGCTGCCCCGAAGCCTGGGAAGCCTGGGAGGAATATTGCAGCCTCTGCTGCTGGCTTCCCCTGTCATCATTCTGGGTGGAATGAATCGATCTGACATGTCTAGGATGAAACCTCCCTCCGAAGCCCCTGGCTATTTCGGAGAATCTGTAAGCTTCCTCCCTTCTCTGTCGAAAGTCATTGTCAGCGCGGATGTATTCATCCATCTTCTAAAGCAACTTCTCCAGAGTCTGAGGGGGTTTCCTGGCAAAGTATTGGGCTGAAGGTCCCGGCCGAAGCCCCTTAATCATGGCCTCAATGACATTTTCATTGGGCACTATTGGCGCTTGTGCCCTCAGGCGTAAGAATCTTCGGACATACGCCTGAAGATATTCTTCGTGATCTTGGGTGCACTGGAATAAGGCTTGAGCAGTGACCGGCTTCGTTTGAAATCCTTGAAAATTGGTGATCAGCATATCCTTCAGCTTCTGCCATGATGTGATTATTCCTGGCCGAAGAGAGGAGTACCAGGTTTGTGCAACATTCTTGACAGCCATGACGAAAGATTTCGCCATGACTGCAGTATTGCCACCATAGGAAGATATTGTTGCTTCGTAACTCATCAGAAATTGCTTCGGATCTGAGTGGCCGTCGTACATGGGTAGTTGAGGTGGCTTGTAGGACGGAGGCCAGGGTGTAGCCTGCAGTTCTGCTGACAGAGGAGAAGCATCATCAAAAGCAAAATTTCCATGATGGAAATTCTCATACCAGTCATCTTCGTTGAAGAAGCCCTCCTGATGAAGCTCTCTGTGTTGGGGCCTTCGGTTCTGCTCATCTTGAGTAAGATGGCAAACTTCTTCAGAGGCTTCGTCTATCTGCCTTTGCAGGTTAGCTAGCCTAGCCATCTTTTCCTTCTTCCTTTGCACCTGTTGATGAAGCATCTCCATATCTCTGATTTCTTGATCCAATTCGTCCTCCTGAGGCATTGGACTGGTGGCCTTCCTCTTCTGGCTTCGGGCCTCCCGAAGAGAGAGGGTCTCCTGGTTGGGGTCCAGCGGTTGCAGAGCTGCAGCCCCTGTTGCTGAAGCTTTCTTTGGCGGCATGACGAAGGTCTATGCTTGCCGAAGGTGTTCGAAACTCAAAAAGTGGAAGTGAGTTCACCGGAGGTGGGCGCCAATGTTGGTGACTTGTTCTCAAATGCTAAGAGTTAAGAACAAGGCAACATGAAAAGTGTTAAATGTTAAAGCCCTTCGTCCTTCGGGACATTATTTCCCTTCGGATATAATGAATTCCGGACGAAGGTTGTGAAGGAAAAACCTTTGTAAGCACAATAAATGATGAGAAAGAATTCATATACGAAATATGAAAAATAATATAAACATTATCATCAACTTATTTTTATTTGCATTACCATGTTCACAATAACAAATTATAGATGTACCTTTGGTTTGACGGAAAGTAAGAGTACAAGCGTAATGCAAAAAGCGAATGCCAAGTGAGCGTGAACAGTACAAGAGTACTGTTCATCTATTTATATGCAAGGGATGCAGCCCATGTAGAATTACATTCATGCCCTTTACATTTGCTAATAATTCTATAGTAATTCTTCGAGGTCTGATTTGCCTTTTCATCTTTAAGTCGGTTCCCCTTTTCTGCTGTCGTGCCGAAGCTTTCCTGCACGGCTTCGTGATCACCTTGTCCTTCGTCATAATCACCTTTCGTCTCGCTCAAGCTTCGTCCTGACCATGCTCTTGTATGCTCATGATCCGATTCCGAAGATATCTGTTCACATATTTCACTTGGAAAACATTGTCAAATCATGTTTTTGAGGACCTTCGGAAGCCGAAGGCCCCCAACAATGCTCTTGGGGCTTGCTTGAGCCCATAAAGCGCCTTTGAGAGCTTGTGAACATAGTTAGGATACTCACTATCTTCAAAGTCGGGAGGTTGCTCAACATACACCTCTTCCTTAATAGGGCCATTGAGGAAGGCACTCTTCATGTCCATTTGATATAGCTTAAAGCCATGGTAAGTAGAATAGGCAAGTAATATACAAATTGACTCAAGCCTAGCTACGAGTGCATAGGTTTCATCAAAGTCGAAACCTTCGACTTGTGAATAACCTTTTTCAACAAGTTGGGCTTTGTTCCTAGTCACCACCATGCTCAGCCTATTTGTTGTGGAATACCCACTTGGTACCTATAACATTTTGGTTAGGACGTGGAACTAATTGCCATACCTCATTCCTCATGAAGTTGTTGAGCTCCTCTTGCATTGCCACCACCCAATCTAGATCTCTTAGTGCATTCTCTATCCTGTATGGCTCAAAAGAAGACACAAAAGAGTAATGTTCACATAAATGAGCAACTCGAGATCTAGTAGTTACCCCCTTCACTACAAGAAACGGATAAATGTTCGTGGGTAAAACTAAGAACATAGGTATCGACGTTCTTAATTGAGTCAAGTTCATGGGTTTGATGAAGAACGTGGGTACCAACGTTCTTAGTTTAAATTCATGTGCCCTAGCTAAAACCATCTAACTTATCGTATTAGGAACGTGGGTACCCAAGTTCTCAAATTAAGTTCGTGGGCCAAGTGGACACTGTCGAACTTAACCCAAAAAACCTAAATCCCTAAGCCACCCACACGAGTCTCTCACTTTTCCCACCCACGTATCGTGCCTCCGCTAGGAGTACTCGCCGAGCCGCCGCCAGGGCCGCTCTGCCGCGCCATCGCCATCCCACGCCCAGCCTCTCTCACCAGTCTCTCTCACTGTGCCCAGCCTCTCTCACCAATCTCTCTCTCTCACCGCGCCACCTTAGCCTCGCCACGCTGCTGCCAGCACCGCGCCGCCGCGCCTTAGCCTCATTGCCAGAACCGCGTTCGTCGCCCAAGCTCGCCCTTGCCGTCTTTGCCTTGGCCTGGTCGCACCGTATTTTCCTCGTCTGTGCCTCAGTCAGCCCTTGCCCTCGCCGCCTTCAACCGCCCGAATGCACCACCGCACCAGTACCTTGGCCTCGGCTCGACCTCACCCTTGCCCTCTGTTGGGGACTTGTTCTCAAATGCTATGAGTTAAGAACAAGGCAACATAGAAAATGTTAATCGTTAAAGTCCTTCGTCCTTCGAAGCATTATTTCCCTTAGGATATAATGGTTTTCGGACGAAGGTTATGAAGGACGTACCTTCATAAATTCATTATACAGTGACGAAGGATGAAATGTAAGGAATATAAAAGACAACATAAACAATTATATATTATTATCAGGCATAAATAGAAATATCGTTGAATTACAAGTGTACCTTCAACTGGAAGGAGATGATAGTACAAGCGTGACGCAAAAAGCGAATGCCAAGTCAGCCCGAACAGTACGGGGGTACTGTTCACCTATTTATAGGCACGGGACACAACCCATACAAAATTACATTCATGCCCTTTACACTTGATAATAATTCTATAGTATTCTGTCGAGGTCTAAATAGCCTTTTCATCTTTAAGTCGGTTTCACTTTTTGCTGCCACGCCGAAGCTTTCCTGCTCACACCTTCGGCGCTGTACCAACCTTCGTATTATTCTGGTCTACTGTGATGCCGACTTGAGTCCAAAGATACCTGTTCACACATTATACTCCAGAAATACTGTTAAATCCTGTTTTTGAGGACCTTCGGAAGCCGAAGGTCCCCAACAGTAGCCCCTCGCAATATTAATTTGTTTAAAATAATAAATTTAAATTGCGACATGGACGAAGGCTTTACGCCGAAGGTCCGAAAAAGCACCTTCCCTTTGCTAGAATAGCAACATTCACTGACAAGCGGGGTCTTTCAATTTTCAACGCTCTTGGCGTATAAATACGGTCATACCGCAAACTCATTTGACACGCTCTCTGGCCAACTGCTCCCGCTCACTCAATTTTTAGCTCTTGTGCACTAAGATTTGCTAAGCTTTTAGTTTTGAAGCTTCGGCTTTGAAAATAGTTTTTTAGTGTCTCCGAAGATGTCTGAAGATAAGAAGACTGCTGCTGAGATGAAGCTGAGCCTCGACGAAGAGAAAAACTTGGGGTTTCTTATAGCGATGTCAAAGACCAATACAGAAAAAATTACCAAGGAGATTCTGGAAGGTTTGTCTGAAGATACTGGTGACAGTGATAGCTATGATGTGGACAGTGGTGGTGAAGACTCCGAAGATCGTCCCTGGCGACCAAGCCATTCAGTTTATGGTAAATCAACTATCAAGAGAATCATCTTGTCAACATGAGAGGAAGGTATTTCCGGGATTTGTCCATTGTGAGGGCCGACGAAGGGGAAAAAACTTGCCCACACCCTGAAGAGAATGAAGTCGTAGTGTACCGAAGCTTTTTGAAAGCTGGACTGCGATTTCCCTTGAGCAGCTTCGTTGTAGAGGTGATGAAAATATTCGAAGTCTATCTCCATCAACTTACCCCCGAGGCAATTATAAGGCTGAATATCTTCGTGTGGGCCGTGAGAAGCCAAGGTCTGAAGCCTGATGCAAAAAGCTTCTGCAATATACACGAATTATCATACGAAACAAAACCTTGGGGTAAGGAACAGTATCACAATAATTTTGGCTGCTACAGTTTCGTTTCTCGGTCCGGGTCAAGCTGCCCCGTGCCAACCTTTCGGAAGAGATGGCCCGGCGACTGGATGACAGAATGGTTTTATGTGAAGAATGATCTGACAGTACGAGAAGATATCAAAGGTATAATTATGCGCCCTATTTGGCAAAGCTTCGGCCTTCGGAGGCCGAAGGTTGAAATGAATGAAGCTGCCGAAGAATGCCAGAGGGCCTTCGGCGTTATCTGTTCTTTTATTGGAACGAGAGACTTAGTACAAGAGCATATTGCCTTCAGGGTATGGCCGCTCGCGGAGAAATGGGAGATGCCACAAGAAACCATAAAAGAGGCCGACGAAGGTGGACTTATCAGGTTGAAGTACACTTTTAAATTTGGAGATAAATTCGTTGAGCCAGATGATGACTGGTTAAAAAGCATTGAAAATTTAAGTGATGAACTGCTTGGGGCTTATTCGAAAGCCGAAGATATTGCAATGTCAGCAGCCTTCGGAGGCCGAAAAAAGAAAAGGTTGAATCGGGTATTTGATGCAATCGGGTTTGTCTACCCTGACTATTGCTATCCCATTCGAAGGCAGAAGAGAAAAAACACAACCTCTGCAAAAGAAGAAGCTGCAACTGCTCCTAGCGAGCCAGAACCGAAAAGAAAGAAGATAAAGGTCCTCACACATCGGCCGCGCTATATTGAACCAGCTTCGGTGCCTGAGTTTACCGGAGAAACCTCTTCGACCACCGAAGCTGAAAAACCAACCGAGCCAACCTTGCTGCCAGAAGTCGCAGAAACGGCCGAAGTGCCAACAAAGATAGAATTGGAACAATCAAAGATTTTGTTATCAGAAACGAAAGAGAAGGCCGAAGCGCCGTCCACAGAGAAAATGGAAGAAGTAAAAGAAGCAACTGAGGGATCAAAAACATCAGAAGTTTTGAGTCCTGCAGCAAATATTGAGACAGTAAAAAACCAAAAGGTGCCAGCAGTGACTCCGAAAAGGAAAAGAATGGTCAATGTGCTAGATGTTCTGGAGTCAATTAAATCTTCAAGCACACCTCCGAAGGAGACTGTTGTCATCCCCGAAGAAAAAACTGAAGTCTCTGATACTAAAGCTCCAGAGCAAGAAACTGAAGCCGAAGCTGGGTCCTCAGAACCCACGAAAATAAAATCCCTGGAATTCGAGGAAGAAAAAATTACAGAACCAACTTTTGTTGAAGAAATCAGTGTTGCTGCCCCCGAAGCATCCCCCAAAGTCCTTGATTATATTATTCACCATGCTTCGGGGAAACAACTATCAGAAAAAGAAAAACAAGAGGCCCAACTTTACGCCCAAAAACTGAAGTATCCAAAGGGGGCATTAATATTCAATGGCAGTGGAGAAGAAGACTTTTTGTATTGTCTTCCTGACAGCAAAGAGATTTCTGTCTGTCGGGAGATGAGCAAGGGCTTCGGATTCCCAACACTGGAAGACGGGCTCTCAGTGCTATCGAAAAATGATTTGGCCGACAGCCTGGCATATAATAGCTTGAAGGTGCAACAAATGGGATCTTTGCATTTTTTGTTGAGACCGAAAGTTTTTGTTTGTTTAAACCTATTGACACACACATATTTCTCTTTGCAGGGCCTGATACTTAGCAATGCCCTCAGGGCACAGAAAGATGCTGAAGACGAAGGGTGTACTATAGCCCTGAGCAACCTTCGTTCCGAAGTAATTGAACTGAGGAACGAAGGTCTCGAGAAAGATAACATATTACGCTCATTGATAAATAAAATAAAGGAAGACGAAGCTGCTTTTAAAGGTCAAGCTGAAGCTCATAAACGCGAACTTGAAGATCTTCGGAAACAACTGGCCAGAGCCAAGGAAGAACGTATACTTGAAGAAACAAAGCGAGAACTCAGCGACCAATGGGCAGATCACTTAGAAGGAACTGTTGAAGAGCTTCGGTCGTCCAAGAAGAGATGCTATAACAAATCTATAGAATGTGTTAAGAAGTTAAAGGCTAGCTTCGCCAGGGTCGGCGCATTCTCAAGTGAGGAAAACTTTACGAGAGGCAATCCCGAAGGTCCCATCGAATGGATCGACCACGAAGCTGAAGCCTTCGAAGAAATTTTAAATAGCCGTGGAGATATATGTGCCTTCTCGGGTGCCAGAGGAATTGCCACCATTTTAGAGAAAAAAGGCTGCGAACATGTAAAGATTCTAGCGCAATCCGAAGGTGCTTTGTCCTTCGAAGATGCAAGGGATCCATCGGCCGAAGCTAGCATGGTTGGTGGAAAATTTTTCACCGATATCTGGGATAATGGTGGCCGAGAAATGGCCCGAGAGATTATTCAAAGAAGCGAAAAGGGCATTCACGATGCTAGAGAAGTAGCTGAGGCTGCTGAGAAGAGCGCAGAGCCCGAAGGTCAATTAGGTATTATCTAATAGTTTTTATTGTGTTGTAATTTTAGGTTTTAAGATTCGTTTGCAATTTGTCATAGCAATGTAACCGTATCCTGTTCTACTTCAGATTCTGCTAAAGCCCCTTCGGACCCTCAGCCGAAAGGAGACGACGAAATAAAAAAGATGGCTGAAGCTATTATGGACGAAGTCGTCAATCGGCTCCTAAACGAGGCTGCAGAAGTCGTTTTGAGAGAGGATTAAGTATTATTGTAAAAACTTCTGAAATGTAATATATTGTAACATTTTGTAACCCTGAATGTAATATACCTGTTTTTCTTGCTTAATTCTTTACGATGCATGAAACTTTACACGTACCGCTTTTGAGTCTTTGACGAAAAAACACCTTCCCTTCTTTTCATGCTTCGTGAAGAAGAATTTCTCAACAATATCCAGTGTTATGATGAATAATATCCAGGCTTCGTGAAAATATTTTCCGAAGCTACACCTCCGAAGATCAATAATGTATCTCCTTGTGACATTATGATTTTTCCCTTTTTTCAAAACGTTCTTCTGTAGATTAATATTGTGTCCACCTCTTGTGCCATATGCAACATGATGTATGATGCTTATGCTATGCGAAATGATGCGATGATGTTATGTTATGTGAGGCGATGCTTATTCCGAAGATACACGCGCATCCCTGCAATAAAACACAATCTTTTACAAGCCTCCCTTAGGAGCTTCTTCGCCTTTTACTTCAGCGGAATCAGCGTTTATTTTTCGCTGTAAGCCTCCCTTAGGAGCTTCTTCGCCTTTTACTTTCAGCGGTATTCGCGTTGACTTTTCGCGCTTCGCCTTTTACTTAGGCGGTATCAGCGTTGACTTTTCGCTGTATGCTCTGCATTCCCTTTGGAACGACTTTGGAGCAGAAAACTTACACTGCGCTCCCTCTGGAGCGGCTTTTTGTGACTTCGGCAAACTTACTCTGCGTTCCTTAGAACGACTTTTTGTTACTTCGAAGAATTTTCGATAGTTCGAAGGTCCTCTTTGTTGTCACAAGTCTTTCAACAATTTAAGCCTGTGAAGAAAATATATTTTCCTTGTGGGAATCAACGAAACTATTTACATGAAACCTGAACAATGTCCTTTATTACAGAAAATAAAACTGAATGAAAAAGATTGCTATTAAGGTAGGATATTTGTCAATAGATGTGCTTTGACTCTGGCACAGTGCTGTTGACTGTGCGAGCTTCGGACTGCTCTCTGAAGTCCCTTTGGTGTGGAGCATATTGGCTCCCTTCTGGCTGCTGGCCTTGTTGCAGCGGTGGTGGAGGCGGAGGTTGTTGCCAGGAAGCCTGAGGTTGACTCGCCGAAGCAACAGAAACTGCAGGGTGATTGCCTACATACTCTGGGATGTAAGGCGAATGATACGAAGCAGTGTGCATGACCTGCTTCGGCTGAGCCTGTTGTGCTGCCGCTTCGGCTATTTCTTTTTGCTTCTGGATGGTAACATGGCACATCCTGGTAGTATGACCTTTGTTCTCACCACAGAATAAGCAAAAGATTCTTCTCGGTTGATCGCCAAATCTTCCTCCGAAGCCCCTGGCGCCTCTGCCTCTTGGAGCTGGTGGTCGGAAGGAGCCTTGTTGTTGCCCCGAAGCCTGTGAGGAATATTGTGGCCTTTGCTGTTGGCTCCCTCTATCATCATTTTGTGTAGAGTTATGAATTGATCTAACGTGCCTCGGGTAGAACCTCCCTCTGAAGCCCCTGGTCATTTCAGAAAACCTGAAAGCCTCCTCCCTTCTTTGGCGAAAATCATTATCGGCTCGAATGTACTCGTCCATCTTCTGGAGCAGCTTCTCCAAAGTTTGAGGGGGCTTCCTAGCGAAGTACTGAGCTGACGGCCCTGGCCGAAGCCCCTTGATCATGGCCTCAATGACAATTTCATTGGGCACCGTTGGTGCCTGTGCCCTCAAACGCAAGAACCTTCGGACATACGCCTGAAGGTATTCTTCGTGATCCTGGGTGCACTGGAACAGAGCTTGAGCAGTGACCGGCTTCGTCTGAAACCCTTGGAAGCTAGTTAACAACAAGTCCTTCAGCTTCTGCCATGAAGTGATCGTTCCTGGTCGAAGGGAGGAATACCAGGTTTGAGCAACACTCCTGACAGCCATAACGAAAGATTTGGCCATGACTGCAGCATTGCCACCATACGAAGATACTGTTGCTTCGTAGCTCATCAAAAACTGCTTCGGGTCTGAGTGGCCATCGAATACGGGAAGCTGAGGCGGCTTGTAGGACGGAGGCCAAGGAGTAGCCTGCAACTCAGTGGACAGAGGAGAAGCATCATCAAAAACAAAATTCCCATGATGGAAATTGTCATACCAGTCATCTTCGTTGGGAAAACCCTCCTGATGAAGGTCTTGGTGCTGAGGCCTTCGGTGTTGCTCATCCTGGGCAAGATGACGAACTTCTTCAGAGGCTTCGTCTATCTACCTCTGCAGTTCAGCTAGCCTGGCCATCTTTTCTTTCTTCCTCTGTACTTGTTGATGAAGCATTTCCATATCTATGATTTCTTGATCTATCTCATCCTCTGGTGGTGTCGGGCTGACAGCCTTCCTTTTCTGGCTTCGGGCCTCCCGAAGGGAGACTGTCTCCTGATTGTGGTCCAGTGGTTGCAGAGCTGCAGCCCCAGTCGCTGAAGCTTTCTTCGGCGCCATAACGAAGGTTTATGATCGCCGAAGGTGTTCAAAAAACTCAAAGAGTGGAAGTGAGTTCACCGGAGGTGCGCCAATGTTGGGGACTTGTTCTCAAATGCTATGAGTTAAGAACAAGGCAACATAGAAAATGTTAATCGTTAAAGTCCTTCGTCCTTCGAAGCATTATTTCCCTTAGGATATAATGGTTTTCGGACGAAGGTTATGAAGGACGTACCTTCATAAATTCATTATACAGTGACGAAGGATGAAATGTAAGGAATATAAAAGACAACATAAACAATTATATATTATTATCAGGCATAAATAGAAATATCGTTGAATTACAAGTGTACCTTCAACTGGAAGGAGATGATAGTACAAGCGTGACGCAAAAAGCGAATGCCAAGTCAGCCCGAACAGTACGGGGGTACTGTTCACCTATTTATAGGCACGGGACACAACCCATACAAAATTACATTCATGCCCTTTACACTTGATAATAATTCTATAGTATTCTGTCGAGGTCTAAATAGCCTTTTCATGTTTAAGTCGGTTTCACTTTTTGCTGCCACGCCGAAGCTTTCCTGCTCACACCTTCGGCGCTGTACCAACCTTCGTATTATTCTGGTCTACTGTGATGCCGACTTGAGTCCAAAGATACCTGTTCACACATTATACTCCAGAAATACTGTTAAATCCTGTTTTTGAGGACCTTCGAAAGCCGAAGGTCCCCAACACCCTCGTCAGCGCTGATCGTCACCCTACCCTCGCCGGCACTCGACCTTGCCCTCAACGGTAAAAAATATCTCTCACAACTGTGTATGTATGGTTGTCACATGAACACATTCATAAATCTAAGTCAACCTTGGATAGCATGACACATTGTTATGTTAGAAGAAACATGATGCACTTGTTCTTGTCGGCATAAACTTATACATAGTATATCACACATGTGGTGAAGCTTTGGCTGATGCTTGTTGTGGTATCATTTGGTTGAAAGTGTTTCTGTTCTGCGGAATCATTTGGTTGATAGAAAACTGAAGCTAGTGTTTCCATCTAACAATAGGCTCATTTGATTTGAGGCTCTGGTCTCTCTCGCCACTCTAATTGTAGGTCGACCCACGTCTCCTCGACCATCACCGCCTCTGCAGCGTCCACGAAGGTATTTCTTCTTATTTGTTTTAGGATTAATTGATGCATAGTATTAGTACTAGTTTGTTAGTTAAAATTTAATGCATAGTATTACAAATAGTATTTTTTCTTCTTTCTTATGCCTAGTGATGTGTAACTTCATTTTCGAGTAGGTTTAGGACCTATCCTTCATAATAGAGTTATTATACAAAGTCCATAAAATAATGTTTATTTACACATTTTTATACATTGGGTTATTTAGTTTTGGAAATGGATGACAATAGAAGAAGGGCGATGTATGATGGATTCAATAGTGTGACTCTAGGTCACTCAAAGAAATGGGTTAGGGCCGCAAAACAATTCATGGATCTCGCATTTTCCGATGGA
This sequence comes from Zea mays, assembly GCF_902167145.1. Taxonomy (NCBI): domain Eukaryota; kingdom Viridiplantae; phylum Streptophyta; class Magnoliopsida; order Poales; family Poaceae; genus Zea; species Zea mays. The sequence goes on along the minus strand of NC_050097.1, from coordinate 156,408,984 downwards.
CCTCGTGTGGTGAAGTGTCTGTGTACCAAGTGTCAGAATTTTAAGTTTGTGAGAAAGATCGAAGAACTGGAGCATCACCTTTGCAAGAATGGGTTTATGCCTAACTATCTTGTGTGGCGCTCACATGGAGAAGTAGAGCAGAATATCACAGAGTCAGAAAGAATTGATGGTGAGGAGGAGGATCTGATGGATGACTTGGTGGCTGATATTAGTAGAGAGTATCCAACATTGGCCTCGGAACATGCTACACAAGAGGAAGTGCAGGAGTTTTATAAGCTTTTTCACGTGTCAGAGGAAAAAGTGCATGACGACACCACTGTGACCGTGTTGCAGGTGGTTACACGTCTTATGGCAATGAAGGCAAAGTATAACTACTTGAATAATTGCTATAACGATATAATCAATCTGATTATTGATCTCATCCCATCGAACCATAAGATGCCAAAAGACTTATACCAATCTAAAAAGATTGTGTCCGATCTTGGCATGAAGTATAAGAAGATTGATGTGTGCGAAGATAATTGCATGTTGTTCTGGAAGGAATATGAAGCGGCCACCCATTGTCAGAAATGCGGTAAATCAAGATATGTGGAGGTACTAAAAGAGGATGGAGCTACTTTTGCTACAAAAGTGGCAGTTAAACAGCTCCGATATATGCCCATCACTCTAAGGCTTAAACATCTATTTTTCACCCCAGAAACTGTGAAGCTAATGTTGTGGCATAAGGAAGGAGACTGTGAGAGGCAAGACCCAGACATTATGATGCATCCATCAGATGGCGATTCTTGGAAGGCTCTGGATCATTTTGACCCAGAATTTGCAAGAGACGCTAGGAGTGTTCGTCTAGGCTTGTGCACTGATGGTTTCACTCCTTACGACAACAGTTCCACTTCATACTCTTGTTGGCCGGTTTTGTCATGCCCTACAACCCCCTCCCAACAAATGCATGAAAGAAGGGTTCATATTTCTTGCCCTTATTATTCTAGGGCCTAAACATCCTGGAAAGAAGATCAATGTATTCATGCAACCGTTGATTGAAGAGTTCAAAGAGCTATGGGTAGGGGTAAAGGCTTATGATGGTCATCAAAAACGTGAATTTACCTTACGTTCTGTATATTTGTGGTCAATTCATGATTTGCCTGCATATGGTATTTAGTCTGGTTGGTGTGTCCACGGTTGACCGTGTTGTCCCATATGCATGGGGGACACACAAGCATATCGATTGGAGCATGGTAAAAAGGTCTCATTCTTTGATTGTGATCAACAGTTTCTTCCATCCAATCACCCGTTTCGAAATGATACGAAGTCATTTAGAAGAGGCATAAAAGTTAAAGAGGGTCCACCAAAACGTTTAATGGGTGAAGATATCATGATACAACATCGTGCCCTTCAAAGAGCTGCAGAAGGTCATGAGTTTGAAGGCTATGGTCAAGATCACAACTGGACTCATATTTCTTTTCTCTGGGAACTTCCATATGCGAAGGTATTTATTTTACCACACAACCTAGATTTGATGCACCAAGAGCGCAATGTTGCTGAAAGCATCATAATCGTGTGCCTAAACACTAAGGGTAAAACAAAAGACAACATCAATGCTAGGAAAGATTTAGCTAATCTTTGTGATCGCCCTAGCCTTGAGGTCAAATTAGATCCTAATGGAAATTAGAGGACACCACGAGTTCCATACTGTCTAAAGCCGGAAGAGCAAAAAGAAGTATTTCGATGGTTGAAAATGTTGAAGTTTCCAGACCGCTATGAAGCTAACATAAAATGTATTGTTAACCTCGACACTAATAAATTAAATGGGTTGAAGGCTCACGATTACCATATTTTGATGGAAAGACTTATGCCGGTAATGTTCCATGGCTATTTGAAGCCTCCACTGTGGAAGATGCTTGCTGAACTTAGTTACATATATAGACATATATGTGCTAAGCAGATCTCAAAGAAATTGATGATTCAATTTGAGAAACAAATCGCGGTGCTTGTATGCAAGATGGAAAAGTATGCAAGATGGAAAAAGTATTTCCGCCTGGATTTATGAATGTGATGCAACATTTGCTAGTGCACTTACCTTATGAAGCATTGGTAGGAGGACCAGTGCAGTTCCGATGGATGTATAGTCAAGACAGAGAATAAAAAAACTTATAGCTACTGTGCGGAACAAAGCAAGGGTTGAGGGGTGTATTGCAGAGGCCTTTGCAGCTAAAGAGATCACAATCTTCTCAAGTCAGTATTTATCACACACTAACAACGTGAATGCTTAGTCAACACGGTATCATACTGAAGAAGAAGGTCCTTCGACCGACCTTAGTGTTTTTCTCTGGAAGGGGAAAGGGGTCGAGGCTTCTACTGCACATTATGTTGACATAAGAGAGCGTAATTTCACCATGCTCTACTTGTACACTAACATGGAGGAACTTGATCCATACTTTGAAATGTTTGATTCCATATATTTAGCTAGTCACAAACCTACACCAAAGGAACTGGATAATCTATGTATGAAAGGGATGAACGAAGGTCCATGTTTCGTTGAATGGTTCCACAGGCATGTAATTATCTCTTTATAATTTTCCTTTGTGTACTTAGTTTGCACATACGGCTTGCTATTTAACTATATCTCTTTTTCTGCTCTATGTAGTGTAAGAAACTTGACACTCTAGTCTCGGATGATTTGCGACAGATATCACATGGTCAGTTGAAAGCAAGAAAATATAACCGCTATGATATTAATGGATATCGTTTTCGAACATCAAAATTAGAAAAATCCGCCCACAGGCAGCCACGACAAACAGTGTAGTAGTAGCAACTGCCTCAAATGCAGACGAAGGCACTCATGACTATTATGGTGTTCTTCAAGACATAACTGAGTACATTCTTGGTGGGGCCAAAGAGTTCATGTTTGTGTTATTTGATTGTGAATGGTTTGATCCTCAACAAATGTGAGAGGATAAATTTGGAATTGTGGAGGTAAAGCATGAATCATGGTTTAAAGGCAGCGAGTATAGCAATGTTGTGCTTGCACATCAAGCGCAACAGGTGTACTATCTAACATATCCTCATGAAAACTTGAAGTCTTGTTGGGTTGTATACCAAATTAATCCTGAAATCCATCCATTACGATATGATTATTACAACACAAATAACGAAGATGATGATTCTGTTAATATTTATCAAGAAGAAGGCGATCAGTCAGAAAATAGAGAATTTACTATATCCGAGGATTTAGGGCTGAATGAAGTAGCTAGATCTCGCCATAGATTTGATGGCAGAAGAACCAGGTCCTTCTAGGGCAAGGACTCGTAAGTCATAGAGAATTCTTGAAAAACAATAAAGACTTGAAATAATTGAGCAGCGAGTTGCTGAAGCAGATTCTGATGCCGATGATTTTTGAAAAGTATATATAATTAAATTCTTGTATATGCATTCCTATTTCAATCTTAATATGGACTCAATTATGAAATTTGTGCAGATGATGAATGTTATGGACAAGCTCAAAGGGAAGAAGCGCGGAGACCGTGGTGACTCCTCGAGGTCACGGTCGACTAGGGTTCAGGTGGTGGGGATACATCCTCTATGTTGTTCCAGTATTTAATTTGTTTTACTTTCTTTTCTTCTACGTATGTAATAGTATTATCACCTTATTTTCGAGTACTTGATATATCTCATTGTTGATTATGTTTGTAGGGCTCCACAGCGTCAAGGCAATGGCTAGAGCAGCTCCTTGGTTGCATGGAGGAGCAGGGGCGTGAAGTGGCAGGCCATAGTGCACCTGGGCAAGGGCGTGAGGTGGCAGGCCACCTTTCACTTGAGCAGGAGCGTGAGGCGATAGGCTCAAGTGGACCTATGCTAGAGCAGGACCATAATGCACTTGAGCAAGAGCGCGAGGCGGCAGACCACAATGCACCTAGGCAGGAGGACGAGCTGGCAGGCCAAGGTTCACCGATGCGTGATGATGATGACTATGGGGAGGACTACGATGGAGAGGCCGATGACGAGGTTGTTACAACACAGGCAACGAACTTCAAGTATTTTTATTTTGATGATGAGTTCTATTTTTTGTTGGATTGAAATTATTATCGGTGCACAATTTACAATTTTGTAGGTTTCGACGGTCCCTTAGAGTTCCACCGACACAACCCTTAGACCAACGTAGGGTCATAAACCCTGCAGGAGAGAGGAGCTGGGTGGAGGAATCATGGAGTGGCAAAGGTCACCGGACACCAGTTAACACGGTGATGTGATCTATAGCTCGTCTTCACTATCCAGGGGTGGTACAATTCAACGGGGCAGAGATAGGCGCATATCACTAGGCTCACTGGGGCCTCAAACCATATGGAACCGACTGTACTCACCAAGACGCAGTGTGGTCATCGTTTTTTGTGAGTTTATTATGTCTTTTAAATTTACTTACTGTGGGCATCTATAAATAAATTTAATTGCTTCTTCATTATGCAGGAACAATTTAGATTGGACGAAATAGCGAATGAAGAACATGCAAAACGTGTATTCCACAATGCTGCTAGAAAAGTTATAAATGGTTCAATGTTAGATGCACGGGTCAAAGCTGTTATCGTGTACTTCAAGAAAGTGAAGGATCAAAGAATGACCAATAAGCAGGCGTGTGAAATCCACTTGACAGCTGAGGAGAACAAACATAGTGAAGTGGACTGGCTCACTGCTCATCCTGAAGCTTGGGTCAAGCTCTACGAGTACTAGGCCTCAGATGAGTACAAAGTGATTTTAGATAGAAATCTTTTGAACCGGAAGAGCAAACCGGACCTCCATCGATTTGGAGCAGATGGATTTATTGGGAAATCACAGTGAATGGTATGACGAGCTAAGTAACATTTAGTCTTTTCCCTTTGACAAATTTGTATATTTCATTATGTTTCTTACTGCAGGGGGCTCATGATGGTGTTGAACCCCGATTCATTGACTTTTACATGGAGGGACACCGAGGTCTAGATCCAGAGCATCTAGAAATTTTATGTGACGACAGCACGACAGAAAAGCTGGTAGCTGTAAATAATAACTATCTATTCTTAATTAACTTTTGACTCATTTTTGTAATTAACATAAATTGTTTTGTAGACTCGTTACGCTAAGGAGGTTAGGAGGAAAGCAGGAGACGAGGGTCTAGATTGGAGGGAGGCACCTTTCGATCCGGAAGCAGCATATGTTGCTGGTGGTGGGCTACCACATGGAAGGTATGATAAGATCAAACCTATGATAAATAAAAACTATTGGTTCATAACTTGTGATGTTTCTAGGTTGGGGATCGGTGATGGGGTTGTGAGTCGTGATAGCTTTGGTCATCGGTCTGTTTCCTCAGTGGGAGTAGATCTCGAACTTCAACTTCGAGGGAATCATAGGTTGATGAGCAACTAAGACAACAACAACAAGTTCAACAACTATCTCAACAAGTTCAGATGATGCAGGGAATGCTGATGCAGGTAATAATTTTAGTGATCCACCATTCATTCGATTTTCATATATGGTTGCATTGCAAAAACTCAAACTTATTGTATTTGCAGATGTATAGTGCTCAGATGGGATCTCAAATGGAACCCCAGTTCACCCGTCCGCCACAATCTGGACAGACCTCAAACACCAACGAAACACAGGTATAGTTTTGTAGTATATTTACTTTAATTTACAATTATAATCATGCATCGTTTTATTTGGTTATAGGGTTTTGAGACCGGACAAGGAAACCCACAGATGGACATCTAGTGGTCGATGCCCCCTAGAGGACAGAATCTTCCTCCTCCACAACCAGGTATGGGATATTGGCCGCCACCACCATGTGGATATCCTACACATCCAATGGGGCCATGGGGACGCCCCCATGGCCAACACAACCACTTCCATCATCAGCGGTACGTTCCTGATTCATGCTGCTTGCTACTTGTTCACGCTGCAACAAATTGGCCTTCTTTTTTTGGAGTTTCTTTTTAGTTCAACTATTGGGACTACTCCATTGTTGCTTGTTTCTTGTGATGGCAACACTTTAGGCTAGGATAGATGTTTATCACGCTTTCCTATATCTTGGTGTACATGTGATTTAATGCCAGCATTTTGTGATCTTATTGGAAGCCACATTTTGTGTTTACCATGCTTTCCTATATCTTTGTGTACATGTGATTTAATGCCAGTTGTATATTTATGAGAATTTTGGTTTATTTTATAGGGTTCTGGCTCTCATCAAGTGACTCCCCCCCTCACGATGACTTTGCGAACAGATGTCTCAATTCTAGTGGTGGAGCTACGAACAACAATCTGATGTCCTGATCGAGAGCGATGGAGCTAATGTTTGAACTTGTGTGTTTGAACTTGTGAACTAATAATGTGCACTATGGATGTGGATTAGTTTGTATTTGGACTTGTGTGAACTTATGTGAATTTGTGATATGAACTTATATCCATGTGTTTGAACTTATATCCATGTGTTTGAACTTAAATGAATTTGTGATATGAACTTATGTGATATTCTGTTTGTCTAACATTTCATTTCTATAAATTTTATTGTTTTCTAGAAAAAAGAGTTAAGTTCATGGGTACCCACGTACTTAAATTTAAGTTTGTGGGTACCGTCGAACTTAATGTACAACACACGTAGGCCCACATAGGCCAAATACGTTCGTCAGCCAGGTGGCCCCGACGAACTTAATATGAAGTATGTGGGTACCATCAAACTTATCTGCACAAATTCGACGGGGGCCGTCGAACTTAAAAACACACGAACTTAATGTTAAGTTCGACGGTACCCACATACTTAAGGTTAAGTTCGACGGTACCCACGAACTTAACCTTAAGTTCGTCGGGGCCATCGAACTTACCTTTCTAAGTTCGTCCAAAAATCGTCGTCGGCTATATTCGTCGGTAAACCAGTGAACTTAATGTAAGTTCGTCTGCTTATTACGTTAAGTTCGACGATTTGCCACCCACGTTCTCTAACTCGTTTCCTGTAGTGCTTGTGAATGTCACCAAGTATGGAGTTGACGGGGTGATCTCTTTGAATTGCTTGGTGGACTCTTGGGTGTGGCGATCATTGACTTTGTATTTCTTGATCATCTTACTTGTCTTGATCATCTTCATCTCTCCCTTGATCAATGTCCTCCTCTTGAGGTGGCTCATCGTCTTGATCTTCATCCTCTTCTTCTTGAGCCTTATCCTCATCTTGAGTTGGTGGAGATGCTTGTATGGAAGATGACGGTTGATCTTGTGCTTGTGGAGGGCCTTCGGATTCTTTTGGACACACATCCCCAATGGACATGTTCCTTAGTGCGACGCACGGAGCCTCTTCATCATCTAATTCATCAAGATCAACTTGCTCCACTTGGGAGCCATTAGTCTCATCAAACACAATGTCACAAGAAACTTCAACTAATCCAGTAGACTTGTTGAAGACTCTATTTGCCCTTGTGTTTGAGTCATAACCAAGTAAAAAGCCTTCTACTGCTTTAGGAGCAAATTTAGAATTTCTACCTCTCTCAATGAGAATAAAGCATTTGATCCCAAAGACTCTAAATAGGAAACATCAGTTTTTTTACCGGTGAGGAGTTCATACGATGTTTTCTTGAGGATTCGGTGAAGATATAACCGGTTGATGGAGTAGCAGGCGGTGTTAATCGCCTCCACCCAAAACCTGTCTGGTGTCTTGTACTCATCAAGCATGGTCCTTGCCATATTCAGTAGAGTTCTATTCGTCCTATCCACGAGGTGTGTAGGGAGAATAGAACTCATGCTTGATGCCCTCCTCAAGAAATCCTTCAATTTGAGAGTTCTTGAACTCCGTTCCATTGTCGCTTCTAAACTTTTTGATCCTTAATCTAAACTCATTTTGAGCCCATCTCAAGAATCTCTTTAAGGCCTCTTGGGTTTGAGATTTTTCCTGCAAAAAGAATACCTAAGTGAAGCGAGAATAATCATCCACAATCACAAGACAGTACTTACTCCCGCCGATGCTTATATAGGCGATCAGGCCGAAAAGGTCCATGTGGAGTAGCTCAAGTGGCTTGTCAGTCATCATGATGTTCTTGTGTGGATGATGGACTCCAACTTGCTTCCCTGCTTGGCATGCGCTACAAATCCTATCTTTCTCAAAAAGAACATTTGTTAGTCCTAAAATGTGTTCTCCCTTTGTGAAGATTCTTCATTCCAACATGGGCAAGTCGGCGATGCTAGAGCCAGCCCATATTAGTCTTAGCAATTAAGCAAGTGTCTAGTTCAGCTTTGTTATAATTAAAATCGACTAAATACAGTTGACCATCTAACACTCCTTTAAATGCTATTGAATCAGCACTTCTTCTAAAGACAGTAACACCTATATCAGTAAAAAGACAGTTGTAGCCCATTTTACATAATTGAGAAACAGAAAGTAAATTGTAATCTAAAGAATCAACAAGAAAACATTGGAAATGGAATGGTCAGGAGATATAGCAATTTTCCCCAAACCTTTGACCAAACCTTGATTTCCATCCCCGAATATAATAGCTCTTTGGGGATCTTCATTTTTCTCATATGAGGAGAACATCCTTTTCTCCCCTGTCATGTGGTTTGTGCACCCACTATCAATTATCCAACTTGACCCACCGAATGCATAAACCTACAAAACAAATTTAGGCCTTGTTCTTAGGCACCCAAACGGTCTTGGGTCCTTTGACATTAGAAACAAGCACCTTGGGTACCCAAACACCAGTCTTTGGGCTCTTGTGTTTGCCCTCAACATATTTGGCAATTGCTTTGCCTGATTTGTTAGTAAGCACATAAGATGCATCAAAAGTCTTAAATGAAAGGTTATGCTCATTTGATGCATTAGGAATTTTCTTTTTAGACATTTTGATATGAGTGGAATGCCTAGACCTAGATGCCTTATTTGTATACATAAAAGCATGATGAGAAACATTGTGAGGTTTTCTAGCATGAATTCTCCTAATTTTGTGCTCGGGATAGTTCTCAGGATATAAAATGTAACCCTCTCTATCCTGAACCATGGGAGCCTTACCCTTAACAAAATTAGATAATTTCTTGGGGGCATTAAGTTTGGTGTTGCTTTGGCTCCTTTGTTGGAAGCCAATGCCATCCTTAATGCCAAGGAGTCTCCCATGCTTTTAGCAAATTTAAAATTTTCATTTTCTAGCTCACGCTTGGCAATTTTAGCAGTTACTTTAACTATGTGATCATTTTATTGTTTAATCATGGCAAGGTGATCATCAATAGCTTCAATATTAACATCTCTACATCTAGTGAAAATAGTGACATGCTCAACAGTAGATATAGAGGGTTTGCAAATATTCAATCTATCTTAGCATTTAACCTATCATTCTCATCTCTAAGACAGGAAATTGAATTATTGCAAATGTTAAGATCCTTAGTTAAGTTTTCACATTTTTCTATTTCTAGAGTATAATCATTTTTCAACTTAACAAATTTTTTATTTTCCTTAACGAGCAAGTCCTCTTGGCATTCCAAGAGATCATCCTTCTCGTTAATGGTTTCTATTAATTTATTTATTTTTTTCTTTTGGTCCATGGTAAGGTTGGCAAAGAGAGAAATTAAATCATCATTATCATCACTAGAGCTACCCTCATCATCAGATGTAGTGTATTTGGGGGTAACTCTAGAATGTACCTTCTTCTTCTTGTCGTCCTTAGCCATGAGACACTTGTGGCCGACGTTGTGGAAGAGGAGGCCTTTGTTGATGGAGATGTTGGCGGCGTCCTCGTCGGAGGAGGAGTCGGTGGAGCTCTCGTTAGAGTCCTATTCCCGCCCCATGTGCGCCTCTCCACCCTTCTTCTTGTAATACTTCTTTTTCTCCATCTTTTTCTTCCCCTTCTTGTTGTCGTCCCTGTCATTGTCACTTGAATATGGACATTTAGCAATAAAGTGACCGGACTTACCACACCTATAGCACACCCTCTTGAACGAGGCTTGTAGTCCTTCCCCTTCCTTTGTTTGAGGATTTGTCGAAAGCTCTTAATAATAAGAGCCATCTCCTCATTGTCGAGCTTGGAGGCATCGATTGGAGGTCTACTTGGTGTAGACTCCTCCTTCTTTTCTTTCGTTGCTTTGAATGCAACGGGTTGCACCTCGGGTGTAGAGGTGGCGCCTTGTTCTAAGTTGACAATGTGTTTGGAGTCTTTGATCATAAGTTCAAAGCTCAAAACTTGCCAATCACTTCCTCGAGAGACATCTGTCTATATCTTGGATCTCCATGGATTAGTTGCACTTGAGTGGGATCACGAAAAACAAGAGATCTAAGAATAACCTTGACCATTTCATGGTCATCCCACTTGGTGTTCCTGAGGTTGCGCACTTGATTGACCATAGCCTTGAGCTAGTTATACATCGCTTGTGGCTCCTTTCCTTTGTTGAGGACGAATCGACCGAGTTCTCCCTCAATCATTTCGTGTTTGGTGATCTTGGTCACCTCGTCCCCTTCGTGCGGCGTTTTGAGGATGTCCCAAATTTCTTTGTCATTTTTCAACCCTTGCACCTTATTATACTCCTCTCGACACAAGGAAGCGAGGAGGATATAAGTTGCTTGGGAATTAAAATGTCTAATTTGGGCGGCCTCCTCTGAGTCGTAGTCCTCGTCGCCCACCTATGGTGCCTGCGCTCCAAACTCAACAATATCACATATGCTTTCGTGGAGTGAGGTTAGATGATGCCTCATTTTATCACTCCACATACAATAATCTTCACCATCAAAATATGGTGGTTTGCTTAGGGGTACCGAAAGTAGAGGAGTGCATTTAGGAATGCGAGGATAGCGTAGGGGCATTTTACTATACTTCCTACGCTCATGGCGCTTCGAAGTTGTAGACTCCGCGCCGGATGTGGAAGGTGATGAAGAGTCGGTCTCGTAGTAGACCACCTTCTTCATTTTCTTTTTCTTCTTGTCACCCTACCTATGTGACTTGATGGAGGATTTTCTTTGTACTTGTCACCAGACTCCCTTGATAGAGTCCTTTCTGAGCCCATGGCTTTGTCGCCGGTGACGATCTTCCTCTTGGCGTGATCTCCAAACATCACTTCGAGTTTGTTAGACTCGTAATGAAGCACTGGCTCCGATACCAATTGAAAGTTGTCTAGAGGGGGGGTGAATAGGCGAAACCTGAAATTTATAAACTTAAACACGTACTAGGGCCGGGGTTAGCGTTAGAATTAAATCGGAGTTCGAAAGATAGTTCTCCTTGCTTGGAGTTGCTTAATCAATGCGGATAACGTTTGGGAGCAAACTCAAATCAATATGATCAAGGGAACTTTAGAGAGAGGAAAGAGGTGAAACAAATCAAGTGAGAATCAATGCGAGTGGACACGATGATTTGTCAACCGAGGTTCGGTTCCAAAGAATCTAGTCCCCATTGAGGAGGCCACAAAGGCCGGGTCTATTCCAACCCTTTCCCTCTCTCAATCGGTCACACTGACCGGTCGAGCCTTCTCCTTAATCACTTGGGTCACTAAGACCCTGCAAGGATCACCACACACTTAGGTGTCTCTTGCTAGCTTTACAAAGCACTTATGAGAATAAGAATAGAGAAGGAGAAAGCAATCCAAGCAACAAGAGCAACAAAAGAACACAAATAATCCTCTCACAAGTCTCTAAGCACTAGAGTTGATTTTGGGAGCTTGGAGTGGATTGAATGCTTTGAATGTGTCTTGGAGTGTTTGTCTTTGCTCTTGCAATGAATATGGAGTTCAGAAAACTTGGATGCCATTGAAGTAGGTGGTTGGGGGTATTTATAGCATCCAACCACTTCCTAGCCGTTGGCTGCTTTTGCTGGCGATGGGCACACCGGACAGTCCAGTGGCGCACAGGATAGGCACTGTTCACTGTCCGGTGCGTGCCACGTCAGCACGCTCATTGGGGTTTGGAGTTGTTAACCGTTGGGGTTCTTTGTCTTGTAGTTACATCGGCTCTGACTTCGTTGTTCTGACCTTGTCGCAAAATGTTCACAACAGTTCACCTTTTGGCAGACGACCGTTAGCGTAGGTTACCGTTGCTCTGCTGGCACACCAGACATGTCCGGTGCACACCAGACAATCCGGTGAATTATAGCGGATCGAACCCAGAAGAAACTCGAGAGTGGCGAGTTCGTTTGGTGCTTGGCCTGGTGCACCGGACAGTGTCCGGTGCGCCAATGGTAGCACACTCTCAAGTCCTTTGCTCCAAATTTATTTGAGTCCCCAACTTAAATTCTTTCTTGGTTTGTGTTGAACCTTATGCACCTGAGATAAATGACATCTAGGCAAACTAGTTAGTCCACGTGGTTTGTGATGGACGTCAACCACCAAAATCGATTATAGGAAATGATTAAGCTCATTTCCCATTCAATATGTGTCATGATCAAGTTTCACACATATGCCGACTTTATGTATAGAAACCAATGTCACAATCTTTATTGCATGTGAAATATTTTTACAAAAATAAATGAAAAAATACACCGAGCAAAGATAACTTCTCCACAGGCACAGTTGACTAGGAGACGATGGCCTAGATCTCATCAAACTCATCTTCATAATCCTCTTTTAACGGTACCTACTCTTGACCTAGGTGGTGATTATAGCAAGGGTGAGCTCCCATATGGACATCACTCCGCAAGTGTGGGGAAAAAGTATAGTGCAAGGCTTACCAAGGATATGACTAAGACTAAGCATTCACTTCTAATTTTATTGGTCAAAATTTTATTAGCAATTACTAAGTATAAGTAAATATCATCCCAATTAAATAAATGATCATAAATGAAATCCTGCAATACAATGCATGTCTGGTTTAATTCAATTCCAATTCCATCATTTAATCATGTGAGTGTTCGAGCTGCTCAATAACCGTGAGCATGAATAATATATCAGTTTTACACTTTGCAAAGGATGCACATCTTTACCCATAAGTCATGTTTCCCTTCTAGCCTGGGTTTGCAAGGCCCTTAGACACTTCCAAGGTGAGTAGTTAAGGATCCACTACGAGGTCTTTATAAAGGTTCGGTAGTATGACAAAACTAGCTACGGTTTCAGGCAGAGCAGGTATAGGTCTTTTTCACGGTCTGAAACACCATCGTAGCAATTCCGGCCAAACACTATACTTGTGCAACTCCTCCCCACTTGCCCCTTTTCGATAAGGTTCTGCCACACCTAGTTTCAGAAGGCAAACCAAATGCGAACAATGTACGTGTCAGGATCAGAACTCACGTACACAACGATTACATAAATGTTGCATCATCGCACGATGCTTGAATAACATAACATAAAGAGAATTTAACTTTATTACAAACTGATGTTGAAGACATCCACATAGTCTTAGACTCGTAAATACCAAAGTCCTAAAACAGAACGTAGCTAAGATAAAGGCCTTTCACAGGCAACTAACTGAGGACACTACACCAAAATAGTGAACTTCCTAGAGCCTAAACTCTAGGAAGTTAGCCCTAAACTCTAGGAAGTTAGCTAAACCCTCGGAAGTAAAGCCATACCGTCGGAAGTTTGGCTCTCGGAAATTTTTTGTCGGAAGTTAGCTTAACTTCCTAGAGCCCTCTAGGAAGTTAGCTAACTTACTACAGCCACAGGAGCCTCTCGGAAGTTAGTAGGTTCTCGGAAGTTAGTAGCTTCACGCCGTCAGCGCCGTCAGCTAACTAACTTCCTACGGCTGACTGTAGCCCATAGGATGTTAGCTAGCTAACTTCCTACGGCTGACTGTAGCCCCTAGGAATTCCTACAGCCCAGTTAGCCTCTAGGAAGTTAATTTGACCAGCATTACAAATGCTGTTTATTTTTATTTTACACCACATTCCACAACATAACAAATTTATCAACAACTATATAGAACAACATATTTTCACATAAAACATCTCACACATAATCACATAACAATATTTAAATCCATAGTCTCATCAATTACATCACAAAAGTCTCATCCATAGTCATAATAAGACACATCTCATCCAGTCATAATAAGAGACAATATCTCATAGTCATAATAAAAGTCTCAAGTATCACAACACATAACATGGAAGCTCATGATCGCCGATCACCAACGGGGTACAGCGACAAGTGATGGTCGATACCTCCACTAGCGAAGATGGTTTCGACAAAGTCTAACCCGTCTTCTTGTTCATGCGTCGGCAAGGTAGCTGGAGGGGTCTAATATACATGTACAAATGATATTTGCTGAGTTACATCATAATATAACTAACTACAAGTAAATGATGATGAATTTGCATACCTGATGTTCGGTAGGTGGAGATGTAGGAGTAGGTGGAGGTGAAGACCAAGGATAATGTACGAGAGGTGGTGGTGGTGGGGGGCACCAGGACGTGTATCCCTTGGGCCTGTGCTAGTTGCTACAAAATTGACGAACTCATTCACATCAGCGTTTTAAATCAATACATATCTTAAAGTGAAAGCTATTATCTTTTGAACTTACTTGTATGAGTGTTTGCTGTTGTTGAATCTGTGTAGCATAGTATTCATATTGCGTAGCTTGTTGCCTCAAGTAATCCTAATGTCGCCTAAGTTCTTGGTGTAGTTTTTGGTGTAGGAAGTGTATGTTTTTAGTGTAGTGGGATTGCACTAATCTAATTTTCAGAACTCATCTAGTCCTAAAACTCCGAGAAGTCCGCCTCGACAACTTCTTTTCCTGAGCAATGGTTGAAGTGGGGACATCCTTGTGTTTTGTGTTAAAGCAAGGGTGAGTACATATCAACATACTCAGCAAATGCCCTGTTTGTCTGAAGTAGACTAGCTTTATGTGGAGTTAGGCCGATAGCAGTTGCTTTTACTTCATCAAGTTTTATCATTAATATAAGGAAAGTTTTATCATAAATCCCAAGATATTAGCCCAAAGGATATCACCTCATGGAGGATATTACTAGAATATGTAATCAGGATCATCGCCATTAAAACCATCATCATAAATTGTAATCCATGTATCTCTAATAAAAGGAGCTCCCAAGGCCACTCTTAACTATGAGCACAGTTGATATATCAATTTCAATACCCTCTGCAGAGGTCACACATTTTACCCATGAGTCGTGATCCTCTTTCTGCCCGAGGATCATGACTCCTCATTGATAACTTCCAAGGTTAACTGGTAGGGTTCCACTACATAGCCTTTACAAATATTCCCCAAAAGGTATAGTCGCTCGTTAGGTTTCCCAGTGTTATAAGTACAGTACACCTCCTCGAGGGGTGAACTACTCCCGACAGAGCGATTACTGCACCCTAGGTCCCATTAACGACACACAGGCTAGGAAAACTACACCCCAGGTTTCTCTAATTAATTAGCTAAGTGAGTACCATTCTACCATCATGGCTGCACTATTTTTCCGGGTGGTTACCCGACGAACTGGTCCTTAGAAAGAAGTACTCGGAACACAGCCCGAGCCTCCTAGCACTACCGGAATCGACGGCTTTGCCGAGTGCCTGAAGCACTCAGCAAAGCCTTAAAAACACTCAGCAAAGTCTTTGCCGAGTGTCGCACTCGGCAAAGAGGGCTCGGCACACAGTGCATCGGCAAAGCCTTCTTTACCGAGTACTTTTTTTCGGGCACTCGGCAAAGACTTTGCCGAGTGCTAGGAAGTACTCGGCAAAGAAAAGCAGCCGTCACGGCGCCGGGTGACGGAGACGGCGTCTTTGCCGAGTGTCCTAGGTGACACTCGGCAAATAATCTATCAGCGGGGTCCCCATGTCAGGTTCTTTGCCGAGTGCTTTGTATGGCACTCGGCAAAGCGTGCTTCTTTGCCGAGTGCCAAAGCCACTACACTCGGCAAAGAACCTATACCGGTGCCTAGGTCTTGGTTCTTTGCCGAGTGTTATGGTCCTGACACTCGGCAAAGTACCTCTTTGTCGAGTGTGACACTCGGCAAAGTGACCAGTACATACCTTTTTTATTTGTTTTTCCTATTCCATCCAAACAAACAAAAGATATTTCACAGATATCACATATATACATCACAGATCATCACAGACATATATAGCCAACACAAACATTAATATACAAACATAAGTTCAGAAGTTCTCAACACAAACAATATCAACACAAGTTCACAAGCTCTGACATAAGTATTCAACATAAGTTTTGTAGTCTAAACACTAAACTCATTGAGGTGGGTGGTTGGACTGGTGCTGCGTTGTGCTAGGCGAACCATGAGGATTGTTGAATGCCGCCCCAGATTGGCCCTGCACATAGAAGAGATTGCATGTGTTATACCAGATGCATTACCAACATCTAACTACAATTTTGATACTCGCAGGAGTATGGAACAGAGCGGGGTCAACTGTAGGGAACAATGGAGGTGGCAGAGCGAAACCCTGTGCGGCGCTAAGGCTCTGTATGTACTGGAACATCTCTGCCATCCTCTGATGATCTGCCTCGCGAGCCACCCGCTCCGCCTCCCGCTCCGCCATCATCCTCGCCTCCATCTCTTCTAGTTGGGTCTGTAATATTACAAGCCAACGTTATAGTAACTCAAAGAGAAGGTATATAACTCAAGTAAGGACGAGTTACAGAAGCACTAACCTCGAGTTGTTGTATGCGATGTTGTGAGCTATCGTGCCGAGGTTGTATGGCTGGACTCGAGCCTGTGCTCCTTGCTCGCACCTGAGACAGAGTGGGAGTGGAGGATGAGTCGATTGCCCTGTCGGCAATCCAGTGCCGCCCATGTCTCTTGCCTCCTCCGACCCTCATGAGCACATCAGGGTCGATCTACTCGTGCTCGGATCATATTCTGGGCCATGGACCTCCTGCGCCATGGCGGTGTAGTCATGAAGGCGGCTGTAGACGGCAGGGTTGGTGTAGGCCTCGGGCCCGTCATCCGAGTTGTAGGTGACGTTGGACGTCGCCTTGCCCTTATAGGCCATAGCATAGGCCGAGAAGATGGAGCAAGGTCGGCCACCATGTGACGCCGACTACAAGAAAACCAATGAGATAGTTAGAAATAATATCTAATCCAGTGCTATATACCTAAAAAAAGAGGGCTTACCCATGCTTCTGCATATTGGCCCAGGCTCCGGCTGCCTTGGTGGTGGGAGGTACCTTGCATCATCATACGCTGTTCCCAGCTAGCGTTGTGCGCCTCGTCCCACTCAGGCGAGCACCACCTATCCACCATCTGCTCCCAGCATAGAGGATGTGCGGCGCACCAATGTGGAATCATCTACAAAGTAAACACGTAAAGTGCATATGGGAAGATAAAATAAAATTCATGCATGGAGTAATGGTACCAAACATGCATGACTTTACCTGCATGTACTGGTCCCTGGTCAACGACATGGTTCGGGCTTGTTGCTTGGTCACCCTCTCCCCAAGAACGGAGCCATGGTAGCTGACGATGGCCTGGATTCGGGCCTCATAGTGCATGTCCATGACGAGCTTCTTACAGCTCGTGGTGGCCACCACATCCGCCCTAGCCTCGTATCCAGCCTCGCATCTAAAGAAATCATGCATACAAAATGATGTATCCATACATTATTTCTAGAATTTGCAACGAATGCGACATATTTTACATTATACTAAGACTTACCCACAGCTCTTGCTTCACCCGCTCCGCCTTGTTATTGAATTCCTGGTCGTCCCGGTCTACTGCATCGGGGGCGATGGCGTAGTGGTCGAAGGTGTAGGCTGGGCCCATCACTCCGGCGTACTCAACCAGTCCAGGGAAGTGTTTCCTGCACAACAGGCCGAGGATGCCATTGGGGAGGCGACGATGACCCCCAGCATAATCCACAACCGTCCAAGACCTGTCCAAGTGATAAATAAAAAGTATTAGTTTTAATTATGATTTTGAACACATAATATGAACAAGAATGAAGAACATAAAGTTACATGCCTCTCCCCATCCGGCCGAATCAGCGACCGCCTGTCCCGAAGTATGGGACGCTGAGAGAGACTCACGGGACCTCGCAGGTAGATGCTCCTCGAACCTGAGGCGCCAGAACCTGAGGCGGTCTGCTGAGCTTCGTCGTCGTCCTGCTGCTGGTTGTCGTTGTCTTGCTGCGTCGCCTGCTGCTGGATAAGGTCGTCCTGCTGCGCCGCCTGCTGCTGGACAAGGTCGTCCTGCTGCGCTGCTTGCTCTGCCTCGTCCGCCGTCCTGCTCCTCCCCCTCCTCCTCCTCAGCCAATTACCACCCACCATATTTGTCCAAAAACCTGCAATTAAGAGTAAACAAATAAGCACATATAAAATGATGTATTTAAAAACAGGTCTAAATAAAAAGTCATATAGCATTACATCGATTAAAAATAATCTTCATATGTGTCGGGGTTAGCCGGATCATAACTCACATCATCACTATCAACCATTTCATAGTCAACACCATCAGAAGACGCAAGCTCATCATTAATGTCATTGCCTTCAAGGATTACAAAGTCATTATCATTTTGCACCTCATCATCCTCCTCATCAACAACCATTTCAATATCTATGTCCATTCCGATAGCTTCGGTTAAGTCTATCTCAAATCGCCCTTCTAGCCCATCTTCTTGGAAGAACTCTCCATCATATGTGTCCGGGTCTAAGTTCTAATCTTCATCGTTAGGATAGGTAACCTCCCGTGCGGCGATACCTTATACACAACATCCCAACCCTTAAGATGTTCTTTCGTTTGGCACGCATATGGGAGATAATACACTTGTGTGGCCTGTTGGGCCACGATATAGACATCGTCTCCTGGTAAGGTGGAATCTTGTCGAATTTCGACTATCCCAAGATTAGAATGTGTCCGTCTCGTCACTTGAGGGTCAAACCAATGACATTTGAATATCACTGGAGTAAGAGGTTTGGAACCATAAAAATTGAGCTCATATATTTCTTCGATTCGTCTAAAATAATCGACATCGTCATGGTCGGGCGTAAAGACTCTATAACACATTGTTTTCCGATTGGGCCGACTTTTGTCGTAGTTTGTTGTTCGAAAACGGTATCCATTGATGTCATACCCAGAATATTTCTTGACCCTATAAGCAAAGCCGTTGGCTACTTGTCTCAACTCGGCACTCATAGACGGATCTCTTTGGCCCTGCAAGTATTCACAAGTTAAAAGAAGCTAAATTGAGTTCATAGATGGATCTCTTTGACAAACTAAGCACGTACCTTACGTTTGAACCAGGAAATGAAATCGGGCAACCCATTTCTCGTACCCTTTCTAAGAAGAGTGTCATATTCCTGTGGAGTGGGGTCCCTTGATCGACGCCAGAATTCATGAAGAAATTGTTCCATGTATGGCGTCACCTCTTCAAGGTTGGTTAATACATATAGCATGATATGACGCCACTGTTCATGTGTCAGGGTCTTGGTGGTCGAGCCACTTGCGCTTCGGAGTAGGCCTCGAAATATGCTAAAGTTCGATTCATTGTCGCCATCATCGTAACGAGGGGGTGGATTATGCACGCTCGGCAGTTTGTCACCATACTAAGTTGTTGTGAAGTTTGACACCTCCTCTAGAATGTATGCATCTGCAATGGAAGCCTCGATTTTGCATTTATTTCTACATTTCTTTTGAATAGTCTTTAGACATCTCTCGATTGGATAGCACCAACGTCCCTGCACGGGCCCCCCCATTCGTGCCTCATAGGGGAGATGAAGAATCAAATGCTGCATTGGATTGAAGAAGCTGGGTGGAAATATCTTCTCAAGCTTACACAGTAACACGAGTGCCAATCTTTCCAAGTCTGCAACCACAGTCCGAGATAACTCTTTTGCACAAAGCTCACAGAAGAAATAGCTCAACTTTGAAAGCGCTAGCCAGACATGCTTAGGGACATAGCCTCGAACCATCGCAGGAAGAATCCGTTCAATCCATATGTGGAAGTCATGACTCTTCATCCCTAAGACTCGTATAGTAGATAAGTTCACCCCCCTACTCAGGTTAGCTGCATACCCATCAGGGAACATCAACATCTTGATCCACTGAAGTACTTCCTTCCTCTAGGCCCTACTTAAGACGAAATCGGCCTTAGGCATTCTCCCTCTCTTTCCACCACTTGGCAGCTTCATCTCTTGGTTTGGTCTATCACATAACGCTACCAGATCCACTCTTGCCTTTACGTTATCCTTTGACTTATCAGGAATGTCCATAATTGTTGCCCAAAGTGCCTCGGCAACATTCTTTTAAGTGTGCATCACGTCAATGTTGTGTGGAAGGAGCAGGTCGTCATAATAGGGGAGCCGAGTCAAGCTAGACTTATGTGTCCACATATGCTACTCACCATATCCCACAAAACCACCTTCTGTATTGGCCATGAGCCCATCTATCTGTTGACGAATTTCGGCACCAGTCATCGTTGCAGGTGGGCAGTCTATCACTACGACACCTTTCATAAAGTTTTTGATGTCTAGGTGGAATGGATGGTCAGGAGGGAGAAATTGTCGATGTTTATCGAAGGACGAATATTTGCCACCCTTTTTCAACCAAATGAACTTGAAAGCTTCCTTGCAAACTGGGCATGGGAACTTACCGTGAACACACCAGGCGCAGAATAGCCCATACGCCGGTAAGTCATGCATGGAGTACTGGTACCAAACATGCATTCTGAAGTTTGTCTTCTGTAACACCATAAAAGCCATCAATTAAAATAATGAATTTAGTTTTTATATTAATTAGGGTAATGATTTTTTTTAGTGTTTAAATTATTTATTTGCATCGTTTTCTTTGCATGCGTTTGATTTCTTATCGGATGTTTAATATCAATTCATTTTAAAAGAGATACTAGTACTTAAATAATAATTAAGTATTATAGTAATTATTAGTCTAAAAACAAGTACTCCATTTATAAATATTTTTGGTAATTTTTTTATGATTTTTAGAGTTCTTTAAAAATGAATTTCGGAATTTAAAAAAAAAAGAAAAAAAACATAAAACCACCCAGCCGGCCCACTAGGGGGCCCAAAACCCCATCCCAAACCCTATTCCCAGCCGCGCGCGCGCTCCCCAGCCAAAACAGCCGCCGCCGCCTCTATTCTCTCTCTCCCTCCTCTGATTTCCTATCTCTCTCTCCCTCACTTCTCTCTCTCTCACGCCGTTCTCTCAGCGCCAGCGCCCGAGCGGCCTTGCCCCAGCCGAACACAGGCGCCCAGGCGGCCAAGCCGCGCGACGCGCAAGCAGCCGAGCGCCGCGCCCTGCCTCCGCGCGCGCGCAGGCCGCGCGCGCGCAGGCCGCGCCTGCTCCCCGCGTGCCCGAGCGCCGCGGTCGAGCGAGCACCCGAGCCGGCTGCAGCGCGTCACGTCGCGAGCCCAACGTCCAAACGCCGCGATGCCGAGCCCCAACCCGCGACGATCCCGACCGAAGTCGTGCCCGACACGATGTGCCGCCCGAGCGTGAAAGCCAAGCGTCGCGAGCTCGTCGTCCGTTCTTGCGTTATGGTGATTTATTTCGTCCGTTTCTACCTCCTCTCTATTAGTCTCTGGAAACTGACGCAGTGTTGGCCATTGAAGACCACGTTACTCCCTCTAGCAGACCTTTCTTCTCCCTCCTGCTCTCTATAAAAGGCAGCAGAGCCTCCCCATTCCTGCCTACTCGAATTTGCCTCTCTCTCTAGCACTCCACGCTCATAGCTAGTGCCGTTGCCGTTCGTCGCCGGAGCCAGTGGAGTTCGCCGGAGTTCGTCGTTCGTCGCCGTAGTTCGCCGGAGTGTACCGTTCGTCGCCGGAGTTCGCCGGAGCGACACACTCGCCGTCCGTAGTCGAGCCCCGCACTCCGTCCGGCCGAAACCCGTCGATCCGTCCCCGTCACACGCACGAACCCGAGGTTGTTGGTGATCCAAATTTATTTTATAAAGTGCTTTCGATTCGATTCATGTGTTGTATAGTTTGTTTGTTGTAATATGAACACATGTGATTCCAATTTATGTATTTGTGTGCGCTACGGAATTTGTTAAAAATATACGATTAGTAGTGCACCGTGTTATTCCATGTTAATCGACGCGTTGATTTTGGTTTAGAGAAATATGACGTAGATTTAATAGTCGTATGTTGGTGATAAAAATACTAGATAAGAATTGATAGTCAATTTTGGTCACGACAAATTTTTGAAACTAATTGGAGAATTATAGGTGCATTTTTGATGGATTAGAAAAATGGTATAGAACTCAAGTCATATGAATAAAATAGGATTGTTAGATGATTTATCCTATTATTTAATTAATATCTTTTTTTTGGAAAGAAAAGAGAAAATATCATGGGTAGATGGCAAAATAGGTTTTTGCTAGTCAAATAAACATGTTCACAGATTTAGAACTTAAAATTGTTAGAGTACTAATTTATGTCAAATAACCTCGCTTGTGTTAGAAAAATGTTCAATTAGTAGTTTATGTAGATTTTTAGAATATTAATATTATTAAATTCATTCTTGCTATACTAACTAATTTGAGTTAGAAGGAATAAAAGGTATTAATTTATTTATTAGTATTAAAAGATAATAAGTATTATTTAATTTCATTGATGATGTTAAAATAAATTAATATTAGTTAAAATTATATTTATTGCACCCACTCATAAATTCACCATTAGGATTCATATTAATAGCCACAATTGAATTAATAAGTATTTACGCGATTAGTACGTAATTAAGAGATAATTAGTGCGATGGGCTAATGTGTGCTTAATGACGTATTGGTGTATGTTTATGAATGGTGCATGTTTATTTATTGGTGTATGTTTTATTTTTGTATGTGCGCTATGCGACCCTATTAGAAGCGGATTGTGCGGTAGACGATCCGAACTCGTTCGAAGACGACCCGCGGGACTCGCTTGAGCAAGGCAAGTGGATTCTCCCTCCGCATACTCTTTTTGTACCCAGTCATTGCATTTAATAATGTTTACTTTTGATATACTGCATAATTTGATGGGTTTCACCTAATTAAGGATTTCCTAGATTTACTACCTGTATTCCTTGTTTAACCTCGGGAAATAATTAAGCTGTGCAAGATTTATGCTACCGCTCAACTTAATGATTTCTTAATGTCACTCATTAATTGGTCTTAATGTTCCAAAGATTTAATTGGCAATTATGGCATTAACCCGATGGTTAAGATAATTTTATTACAAATTTAATTGGAACATGGAGTGACCACCCAGGATAACAGTGCAACCACGAGTGCT
The DNA here is from genome assembly GCF_902167145.1 of Zea mays. Lineage (NCBI taxonomy): Eukaryota > Viridiplantae > Streptophyta > Magnoliopsida > Poales > Poaceae > Zea > Zea mays. The sequence continues at coordinate 156,385,886 of NC_050097.1, read as the reverse complement.
ATCATGGCTCTGGCTTTGGTAAATAGCTCTATATGCTTAGTGCCTAGCAACCTTACCTGAAAGATGGGCAAGAGGGGGAGCGGTAGGTGCTGGCAGCCCACGTTAACATGGGGTCGTATTCTTGGCTAAGGTACTTCACCCAGGGGGCCACCACAATCGTCTTAGAAACCTTAGCGGGTTGCTTTGTATTAAGCGTATTTTGTGAAAACCTCATAATGGATCCCTAGCCATTCACCTCGGCAGTGTCTAAGGGTCCGATCAACCCGGGCTAGATGGGATACATGGCTTGTGGGTAAAGTTGTACCACCTCTGCAGAGTGTAAAACTGATATATCAGCCGTGCTCCCGGTTATGAGCGACCTGGACTCCTCACATGATAATTGAACTTGAAGATGGAATTAAATTGAGATCCGATGATCTGCCAATAATTTGCTTAAGTGATTTCACTTAAATGTTTTTGTTATATTCATATTCCTTTGTTTAATTGGGATATTTGGGATTCACTATTAGTAGTAAGACAGGTGTTGATAATAAAATGTTGACCAACTAAAATGCTTACTGCTCAGACTTAGCCTCACCTTGTTATACCTGCATTAGTTTTTCCCCCACTTGCTGAGCCCCGACCATAAGCGAGCTCACCCTTGCTTAACTTTGATCAGAGGGTGATGCTGGAGACTTTGATGGAGATTTTATCGACGACGATGAATTCTAAGTCTAACGATGCGCCGGTCATCTTCCTGTGGGAGATTGCCCAGTTGTTTATTTCCGCTTTACTTTGATGTGATACTTGTTAAAGATACACTGTTTCAGATGATGTAATAAAGTATTATACTCTCTTTACGCCTTTATTGCATTGTCTTTTGATATATTACACTTGTGACGTCAACATATGTGTGGAAATGGATCCTGGCACACATATGATATGCGCTCGGTTCTACCCCCGGAACCGGGTGTGACAGAAGTGGTATCAAAGCTATGCTGACCCTAGGTCGTTAGATTAGTTAGAAATGGAAAGCCTAGTTGTTCAAAACTTGCTAATTTCATTCCTATAAATTCCTTTATCAGTCTTACCTCTTTGAAATTCAACTAAGTTGACTCTTCTCTTGTAGATGGTTCACACTCTCCAAACTACTCGCGTCAACACCAGCTACGCCCCTCAGCCCCGGCAGATCCCGGTCTACCCAGTGGTAGTCGAGGAAGCTCCAGCGAATCTCCCTCCCGTCCGAGTGGAGAATGTAATCAACCTGGAGGACAGCTCGGAGGAGCAGCTGCCGACCCCCACCCCGTTGGCCGAGTCCCTGGCCTTCGCAGCTGGGTCATCGACGTCAGCATCGTCGGCACCAGCCTTCCAAGCACCTGCACCTGGAGGCAACGACCCCGACGACTCCGGAGACGGCGATGACGAGGACGACGACGACGAAGACGATGGAGAAGACGAACACATCAACGAGGAAGCTGACTACGCCCAACAGGACCACTTCATGGGGATTGGTCCAGTTGTCGAACATTATACATCAATGTTCGAGACAGGACACTTCCCCAACCTGCTGCAGGCAGTGCTGCACGAGCTAGGAGCCTACGCCCGCCCCCTGTACGAGACGAGGCGAGTGAGCGAGCCTCCCCGGGCTTGCTACTACATCACTCGCATCCACGTCAGGGTAATGGATGCAGGTGACAGGGGATTCAGGACTCTGTCTGCTCACGAGTCCCTGATACCGCTGTCCACCTACGCTGCCTCGGTCAGCGATGCTGCCCGTCGGACCCTGTGGTCGCTCAGCCACACCTACCGGCAGCAGCTGCAGAACACGAGGTTCAGGCATCTTCCTCAGCGCCGACGTGGAGAAAGCCAGACCAACATTGTCCCAGGTGAGCCTGGTGAGGACCGCCTCAACACCCTAGCTGGTGTAGTGGCCGGTCTCAACACCGACCTGGACAGTGCCACTCTGGACCTCTACAGTGTGCACTTGGAGCTGGAGAATGCCCATGCCAGGATTGCAGCCCTGGAAGCCCAACTGCAAGGACTGGATCCGCCAGAAGCTCAGGTCCCCACCGTGGCGTTGTCTCCTCCCCGCAAGAGGCTGCGCTATGGAGAGCCCGGATCAGTCACTAGGCTGCTTTAGGAGTTTTGAGTCATGATGTAATAAGTTATACTTCACGTTAGACGATGATACTCTCTTTATGTTATCATATTAATAAATATCAACCATGTGATGGTGATTGATTGAAATGTTTGATTTGGATCTTTGTTTGAGTGCAATGGTCTTATGGAATGATGGCCATAAGAACATATAAAAATTTTAAAACTCAAGTCATTTCCCCTCTAGAATCTTTCTACTCTTCTCTTCTCTAAGATGTTCACTTTCTAACCAATCAGATGGTGAACCAACGTCAAGGACCTAACAACCGGAACCAGCGTGGACAACAAGCACCACCACCACCACCACCTAATCCCAACATGGAGCAGTTCATCGCCGCCCAAATGCAGATTCTGCAAGGACTCACTGCTGCGGTTCAACAATTACAACAGAACCAACAGAATCAGCAACCCCAGCAGCAGCAGTATGCACCCCCGGCCAGAGATAAGCACCGGGACTTCATGAGTCATCACCCGCCGACATTCTCTCATGCGGTTGATCCCCTGGATGCCGATGACTGGCTCAAAGTCATTGGGAAGAAGCTGGACATCACTCAGTGCAACGACCGAGAGAAGGTCTTGTACGCCTCGGGAAGACTCGAGGGAGCTGCGTCCGATTGGTGGGATGCCTTCACAGCGGCACATCCCAACGCGGATACGATGACTTGGCAAGAGTTTCAGGAGAACTTCCGCGCTCATCACATTCCTTCGGGAATTATGAAGTAGAAAAAGAAGGAGTTCCTCTCCCTTACTCAGGGGAATATGTCTGTCAGTGAGTATCGTGATCGCTTCACTCAGCTTTCACGCTACGCACCAGAAGAAGTGGACACTGATGAGAAGCGCCAAGAGCGTTTCCTGGAAGGATTGATTGGACCTCTGAACTATCAACTTCAGAGTCACACATTCCCCAACTTCCAGACACTCTTGAACAAGGCAATTGGCCTAGAAAGCAAAAGGAAGGAGCTATCTGACCATAAGAGAAAATTCCAAGGTCAGTCCAGCAGGAACACCCGACCAAACAATGCTCAAGGTTCACAGTTCCACTCTGGAAATCAGGGAGGAAATAATTATCAAGTGCAACGCTCTGGACAACAAGGCCAGAGAAATAATCAGAACCAGAATCAACAAAGGAGCAACTCCCAGACCAACCAGAGTTCTGGTGGAAATTCACAGAACCGTTAGGGTGGCACCAACAACACTCAGGCCAGAAACAACGCACCTGTCCAACCCAACGGCTGTTTCAAGTGCGGTGAACTAGGCCACTATGCCAACAATTGCCCAAGGCGCAACCAGCAAACACCCCAAAGGAGCAACACTCAGAGAAATGACCAGAGCACCCCCGCTCGTGGATCTGCTCAGAACAAGACTCCGCAGAACCAGAGCCGAGGAAGGGTCAATCACGTCACTGCAGAATCAGTGCCTGAGGATGCCGACATTGTGTATGGTATGTTCCTTGTTAACTCCATACCTGCATCAGTTTTATTTGACTCTGGAGCATCACATTCATTTATAACTGAGTCATTTGTGGAAAAACATAACATACCTAAGTACCCTCTGAAGAGGATATTACACATTAGTTCACCGGGAGGTGACATGAAGGCCACACACTCATGCCCTCATGTTAATATCAAGATTCAAGGAATAGATTTTTCAGTCGACCCAGTGGTCCTAGGATCCAATGGGATTGATGTGATTCTTGGATGCAACTGGTTGAAAAGTTGTGATGGAGTGATACGGTGTGCCAATGGAACAATTATGTTGACAAGTCCTCAAGGTGAAAGAATCCAAGTTAACATAGACAAGTCAACAGATGAAAAAGGGAAGACAGTGATCAATCACTTGGAAGAAAAGCCCTTGGAAAATATCAAAGTAGTGTGCGAATACCCAGACGTATTTCCGGAGGAATTGCCAGGTATGCCACCTGACCGTGATATAGAGTTTTCTATTGAATTATTACCCGGAACCGCACCTATCTCGAAAAGACCATATAGAATGGATGTTAAAGATTTAGTAGAATTGAAGAAACAAATAGAAGAATTACTAGAAAAAGGTTTCATTCGCCCAAGTTCATCCCCTTGGGGAGCCCCAGTGCTATTTGTGAACAAGAAGGATGGTTCGAGGAGAATGTGCGTTGATTATAGAAGTTTGAATGAAGTAACCATCAAGAATAAATACCCACTACCTCGAATTGAAGATTTATTCGATCAAATGAAAGGAGCTCAGATATTCTCGAAGATAGATCTGAGATCGAGATATCATCAGTTAAAGATTCGAGCAGAAGATGTACCGAAGACAGCCTTCACGACAAGATATGGATTATATGAGTTTTTGGTCATGTCGTTCGGACTGACTAATGCACCAGCATACTTTATGAACTTGATGAATAAAGTATTCATGGAATATTTGGATCAGTTTGTGGTCGTATTCATTGACGACATACTGATATATTCTCCGAATGAAGAAGCACACGAAGATCATCTAAGGCTAGTCCTACAAAAGCTTCGTGACAACCAACTGTACGCAAAATTCTCGAAGTGTGATTTTTGGTTGAAGGAAGTTGCTTTCTTAGGGCATATCGTTACCGATGGTGGAATTAAAGTGGACCCAGGAAAGATAAGTGAGATACTAAATTGGAAGCAACCCAAGGATGCGTCCAAGATCAGAAGTTTTCTTGGATTGGCGGGATACTATAGAAGATTTATTGAAGGTTTTTCCAAGTTAGTAAAACCACTTACTTCTCTACTGGAGAAAGGCAAAGAGTTCAAATGGGATGAAGCTTGTCAGAATTGTTTTGAGGAACTCAAGAAGAGGTTAACCACTGCACCAATACTGGTAATGCCAGACATCCACAAGGGATTTGATGTGTATTGCGATGCATCACACCTTGGACTTGGATGTGTGCTAATGCAAGAAGGAAAAGTGATTGCTTATGCTTCAAGACAGTTGAGGAAACATGAGAAGAATTATCCTACGCATGATTTGGAACTAGCTGCCGTAGTGCATGCTTTGAAGATTTGGAGGCACTATATGATTGGAAACAAGTGCAAAATCTTCATGGATCACAAAAGCCTGAAATATATATTCACTCAGAAGGAACTCAACCTCAGACAAAGAAGATGGCTTGAGTTGATTAAAGACTATGATTTGGAAATACAATATCACCCCGGAAAAGCAAATGTAGTAGCTGATGCTTTGAGCCGTAAGGGTCAAGTGAACAACATCACTACTCATTTGATGTCACAAGAATTGTGCTGGGAAATGGAACGACTCAACCTTGGATTCCTCAATAATATAGAAGCAACGGTGATGGAAGTCGAATCTACTTTGGAAGAAGAGATTCGTAAAGGACAAGAGTCCGATGAGAAGATTAAGGAAATTAAAACTTTGATTGGTTTGGGTAAAGCCCCAGATTTCACGGAAGATGAACAAGGCACAGTATGGTTTAAAAATAGAATCTGCGTACCAGAAATCGAGCACTTACGCCAACTTATTTTGAGAGAAGCTCATGATTCAGCTTATTCTATTCACCCTGGAAGTACAAAGATGTACCAAGATCTTAAGGAAAAGTATTGGTGGTACGGATTGAAAAGAGATGTTGCTACTCATGTTGCATTATGTGACGTGTGTCAACGAGTTAAAGCCGAACACCAAAGACCAGCAGGATTGCTACAACCTCTCAAGATACCAGAATGGAAATGGGAAGAAATCAGTATGGATTTCATAGTTGGACTACCCCATACTCGAGATGGCTATGATTCAATATGGGTCATAGTAGACAGGTTAACTAAAGTAGCACACTTTATACCTGTGAAGACAACCTACTCAGGAGCCCAGTTAGCAGAGTTGTACATGTCGAGGATTGTTTGTCTGCATGGAGTACCGAAGAAGATCGTATCAGATCGAGGAACCCAGTTTACCTCGCGCTTTTGGAAAAGACTACATGAGTCCATGGATACCAAGCTAAATTTTAGTTTAGCTTATCATCCGCAGACGGATAGGCAGACGGAAAGAACAAACCAAGTGTTGGAAGATATGCTAAGAGCTTGCGCTCTAAAGCATGGTAGAAGCTGGGATAAAAGTTTGCCTTATGCAGAATTTTCGTATAACAACAGTTATCAAGCAAGTCTCAAAATGGCACCGTTTGAAGCACTATATGGACGAAAGTGTAGAACACCGCTTTATTGGAATCAGACTGGAGAAAGTCAAGTATTTGGACCAGAAATACTCCAAGAGGCGGAAAAGCAAGTGCAGATTATCAGAGAAAATTTGAAGAGAGCACAGTCAAGACAGAAGAGCTATGCTGATAATAGAAGAAGAGAATTGATGTTTGAAGTAGGAGACTTTGTCTACCTTAAAGTTTCACCGATGAGAGGAATGAAAAGGTTTAAGGTTAAAGGAAAATTATCACCTCGCTATATTGGCCCATTCAAGATTTTGGAAAGAAAAGGCGAAGTAGCCTACCAGTTAGAGCTACCCGATAGTTTATCAGATGTGCATGACGTATTTCACGTATCACAACTCAAGAAGTGCTTGAGAGTACCAGAGGAACAGCTACCCATGGAAGAACTGAATGTTAATGAGGATTTGACTTATTCGGAGTATCCAGTCAGAATTTTGGAAACATCTCGCAGAATTACGCGGAGTAAAGTCATTAACATGTGCAAAGTTCAGTGGAGTCATCATTCGGAAGATGAGGCCACTTGGGAAAGATAAGATGAACTCAGAACAGAATTTCCCCACTTATTCTCGGAAGTTTCTTAATCTCGAGGACGAGATTCTTTTTAAGAGGGGTAGGTTTGTAACACCATAAAAGCCATCAATTAAAATAATGAATTTAGTTTTTATATTAATTAGGGTAATGATTTTTTTTAGTGTTTAAATTATTTATTGGCATCGTTTTCTTTGCATGCGTTTGATTTCTTATCGGATGTTTAATATCAATTCATTTTAAAAGAGATACTAGTACTTAAATAATAATTAAGTATTATAGTAATTATTAGTCTAAAAACAAGTACTCCATTTATAAATATTTTTGGTAATTTTTTTATGATTTTTAGAGTTCTTTAAAAATGAATTTCGGAATTTTAAAAAAAAAAGAAAAAAAAACATAAAACCACCCAGCCGGCCCACTAGGGGGCCCAAAACCCCATCCCCAAACCCTATTCCCAGCCGCGCGCGCGCTCCCCAGCCAAAACAGCCGCCGCCGCCTCTATTCTCTCTCTCCCTCCTCTGATTTCCTATCTCTCTCTCTCCCTCACTTCTCTCTCTCTCTCACGCCGTTCTCTCAGCGCCAGCGCCCGAGCGGCCTTGCCCCAGCCGAACACAGGCGCCCAGGCGGCCAAGCCGCGCGACGCGCAAGCAGCCGAGCGCCGCGCCCTGCCTCCGCGCGCGCGCAGGCCGCGCCTGCTCCCCGCGTGCATGAGCGCCGCGGTCGAGCGAGCACCCGAGCCGGCTGCAGCGCGTCACGTCGCGAGCCCAACGTCCAAACGCCGCGATGCCGAGCCCCAACCCACGACGATCCCGACCGAAGTCGTGCCCGACACGATGTGCCGCCCGAGCATGAAAGCCAAGCGTCGCGAGCTCGTCGTCCGTTCTTGCGTTATGGCGATTTATTTCGTCCGTTTCTACCTCCTCTCCATTAGTCTCTGGAAACTGACGCAGTGGTGGCCATTGAAGACCACGTTACTCCCTCTAGCAGACCTTTCTTCTCCCTCCTGCTCTCTATAAAAGGCAGCAGAGCCTCCCCATTCCTGCCTACTCGAATTTGCCTCTCTCTCTAGCACTCCACGCTCATAGCTAGTGCCGTTGCCGTTCGTCGCCGGAGCCAGTGGAGTTCGCCGGAGTTCGTCGTTCGTCGCCGTAGTTCGCCGGAGTGTACCGTTCGTCGCCAGAGTTCGCCGGAGCGACACACTCGCCGTCCGTAGTCGAGCCCCGCACTCCGTCCGGCCGAAACCCGTCGATCTGTCCCCGTCACACGCACGAACCCGAGGTTGTTGGCGATCCAAATTTATTTTATAAAGTGCTTTCGATTCGATTCATGTGTTGTATAGTTTGTTTGTTGTAATATGAACACATGTGATTCCAATTTATGTATTTGTGTGCGCTACGGAATTTGTTAAAAATATACGATTAGTAGTGCACCGTGTTATTCCATGTTAATCGACGCGTTGATTTTGGTTTAGAGAAATATGACGTAGATTTAATAGTCGTATGTTGGTGATAAAAATACTAGATAAGAATTGATAGTCAATTTTGGTCACGACAAATTTTTCAAACTAATTGGAGAATTATAGGTGCATTTTTGATGGATTAGAAAAATGGTATAGAACTCAAGTCATATGAATAAAATAGGATTGTTAGATGATTTATCCTATTATTTAATTAATATCTTTTTTTTGGAAAGAAAAGAGAAAATATCATGGGTAGATGGCAAAATAGGTTTTTGCTAGTCAAATAAACATGTTCACAGATTTAAAACTTAAAATTGTTAGAGTACTAATTTATGTCAAATAACCTCGCTTGTGTTAGAAAAATGTTCAATTAGTAGTTTATGTAGATTTTTAGAATATTAATATTATTAAATTCATTCTTGCTATACTAACTAATTTGAGTTAGAAGGAATAAAAGGTATTAATTTATTTATTAGTATTAAAAGATAATAAGTATTATTTAATTTCATTGATGGTGTTAAAATAAATTAATATTAGTTAAAATTATATTTATTGCACCCACTCATAAATTCACCATTAGGATTCATATTAATAGCCACAATTGAATTAATAAGTATTTACGAGATTAGTACGTAATTAAGAGATAATTAGTGCGATGGTCTAATGTGTGCTTAATGACGTATTGGTGTATGTTTATGAATGGTGCATGTTTATTTATTGGTGTATGTTTTATTTTTGTATGTGCGCTATGCGACCCTATTAGAAGCGGATTGTGCGGTAGACGATCCGAACTCGTTCGAAGACGATCCGCAGGACTCGCTTGAGCAAGGCAAGTGGATTCTCCCTCTGCATACTCTTTTTGTACCCAGTCATTGCATTTAATAATGTTTACTTTTGATATACTGCATAATTTGATGGGTTTCACCTAATTAAGGATTTCCTAGATTTACTACCTGTATTCCTTGTTTAACCTCGGGAAATAATTAAGCTGTGCAAGATTTATGCTACCGCTCAACTTAATGATTTCTTAATGTCACTCATTAATTGGTTTTAATGTTCCAAAGATTTAATTGGCAATTATGGCATTAACCCGATGGTTAAGATAATTTTATTACAAATTTAATTGGAACATGGAGTGACCACCCAGGATAACAGTGCAACCACGAGTGCTATCATGGCTCTGGCTTTGGTAAATAGCTCTATATGCTTAGTGCCTAGCAACCTTACCTGAAAGATGGGCAAGAGGGGGAGCGGTAGGTGCTGGCAGCCCACGTTAACATGGGGTCGTATTCTTGGCTAAGGTACTTCACCCAGGGGGCCACCACCATCGTCTTAGAAACCTTAGCGGGTTGCTTTGTATTAAGCGTATTTTGTGAAAACCTCATAATGGATCCCTAGCCATTCACCTCGGCAGTGTCTAAGGGTCCGATCAACCCGGGCTAGATGGGATACATGGCTTGTGGGTAAAGTTGTACCACCTCTGCGGAGTGTAAAACTGATATATCAGCCGTGCTTCCGGTTATGAGCGACCTGGACTCCTCACATGATAATTGAACTTGAAGATGGAATTAAATTGAGATCCGATGATCTGCCAATAATTTGCTTAAGTGATTTCACTTAAGTGTTTTTGTTATATTCATATTCCTTTGTTTAATTGGGATATTTGGGATTCACTATTAGTAGTAAGACAGGTGTTGATAATAAAATGTTGACCAACTAAAATGCTTACTGCTCAGACTTAGCCTCACCTTGTTATACCTGCATTAGTTTTTCCCCCACTTGCTGAGCCCCGACCATAAGTGAGCTCACCCTTGCTTAATTTTGATCAGAGGGTGATGCTGGAGACTTTGATGGAGATTTTATCGACGACGATGAATTCTAAGTCTAACGATGCGCCAGTCATCTTCCTGTGGGAGATTGCCCAGTTGTTTATTTCCGCTTTACTTTGATGTGATACTTGTTAAAGATACACTGTTTCAGATGATGTAATAAAGTATTATACTCTCTTTACGCCTTTATTGCATTGTCTTTTGATATATTACACTTGTGACGTCAACATATGTGTGGAAATGGATCCTGGCACACATATGATATGCGCTCGGTTCTACCCCCGGAACCGGGTGTGACATCTTCGTAGCTCGGTCATACGTCCATACCCCTTCCTCCCAGGCACGTACCAATTCATCGATCAAAGGCTCCATGTACACGCCCATTTTATTCCCCGGATGTCCGAGAATTATCAACTACACGAATATATTCTGCCTTTGAAAGCACACACCAGGGGAAGATTGATTGGGATAACAAACACGGGCCAACATGTGTACGGGGCAGCGCTCATTCCATAGGGATTGAACCCATCTGTGGCCAACGCAACACGTACATTACGAGCCTCTTTGGCTTTCTCACGGTGAATGGCATCAAAGTGTTTCCATGCTTCACCATCGGATGCGTGCACCATCTTGTCAGGATTGTATCGTTTTCTATTTTTGTGCCATGTCATCTGTTTCGTGGATTCCTCTATCATGTACAGACGATGGATCCTCGGTATGAACGGAAGGTGTCGTAGGATTATCAAGGGGATGTCAAGATGCCTCTTCTGTCCATCACCAGAGTCTATCTCCATGAACCTAGATGATTTACACTTGGGACAGTACTTTGCCTCTGTGTATTCTTTCCTAAATAGCACGCAGCCCTTCGGACAAGCATGAATCTGCTCATACATCATCTTGAGTGCACGAAGGAGTTTCTGTGCATCGTACATGCTCTTTGGTAGAACGTGATCATCCGGAAGCAGGCTCCCAATAACCGTAAACAAGCCATCGAATGCGTCTCTACTCATGCTGTACTACGACTTGAACGCCATTACACGCCCAATGGCATCTAGTTGAGAAACCTTTGTCTGACCGTGAAGGGGCTTCTGTGCCGCGTCAAACATGTCGTAGAACGCCTTTGCAGTCGGCTCTGGCTCGTCATCCATACATCATCGCGTGTACTGTGCCTCCTGATAGTCGTTCAACATATCCGCTACCCCCACATCGGCATCATAATCCTCGACGCGTTGTCTCAGCACCTACTCTCTTGTACGATGTGCTTCACCATGAAAGATCCACCGAGTATAGCCCGGCATAAATCCATTCTTCCAAATATGTTCTACCATGGTCTTCTTTGGTTTTCTTTTCCTGTTGGCACATTTGCTGCACGGGCATGGGACTAGACTCGCTCCTTTAGCAGCTTCGTCATATGCTCGTTACACGAAATCATCGGTCTTTCTAATCCATTCAGTGGTGACATCGTTCCTTCCTCTACGACACGTGTACATCCACTCACGGTCCTCCATCCTCTAACAGAAGCCTAGCAATAGAAAATTTCGGCAGCACCTTCCCTGCACGGGGAGGTTTCGAAATCCTGCAAATAAAACTATCAGCACGATGGCTGACATACACGCATAATTCAACGACACGATGGCCGGCAATCACATATAACCATAGCCACATACACATATATTAGAAATATAATTTCCTATAGACCAATCATACGCATATATTAGAAATGTAATTTCCTATAGACCAATCACATGCAAACTACATTTAACCACATATAATCAATCGCATGTAATTTCCTATGTACCAACCATATGCATATATTAGAAATGTATACCTTAGCCGGGGAAGATGGCGAAGATGGCGTGGTGTCCAGAGATGGCCGGAGCGACGGTGATTGACAGAGATGGCGCGACAGCGTGCGCGAGCGAGCGGCAGCGGCGGTGGTGCGCGCGGGCGGCCGCAGCGCACGGGTGTGGCGGGGCGTGGGGCAGGGCGCGCGGGAGAGGGGCGCATACAGACAGCGGCACACGCGGGCTGGCGGGAAGCGGGGCCGGCAGCGCGCGGGCGGGGGCGGCGCGCGCGAGCGTGGACGGTGGCGGCGGCGCACAGGGTCGCGGGGGCAAGGGCGCGCACGGGGGTGGCAGGGAGATGGCGGCGGCGCGCGGGGGTGAGAGAGAGTGAGCGTGAGTGAGTGAGAGAGAAGAAGGAGAAGTTGGTCGTCGGTTAACTTTCCACTACAAAAAATGGTTTTGTATAACAAAAGTAAAGTGTCATGTTTAGTACAAAATTGGTCATAAAAAGCATCTTATGACGAAAATGTTGCGTCATAAGGGTCGTCATATAACGACCGTCACATTATGTACCTTCTGACGACTGTTCAGAGTACCGTCACATAATGTCATCACCTTTTGTGACGGCTGCGTTCGTCCGTCACATATTGTTGCTATATATGACGGTGTTATCTGTCACATTTTTTCCAGTCAACGCGTCACCTAAAGTTGGGATCGTCACTTATGGCACCCACATACAGTGAACATACAGTGACAACACACTGAGCTCTCATGACAGCTCACAGAATCATAATACACAGAAAAGCCATCATACACAACATTCTCATCACAAGTCATACACAATTCCAGCACACTAGTTCTTCCACAACAGAGGTTCAAACATACAAAGGTTCCACCACAAAGGTTTGAAGCATTCAAACAGATTGCACGTAGTTCTGACAAAGTTCTAACCACAGATATGTTCTAGCAAGGTAGAAAAACCTTAAGCAAAGGCATCATCCCCAGACTTGGTATGCATCCCTACCTCAATCTTTCTGAAGTTTCAGGACAGCTCGTAGCAGTGCATTGGTCTCTTCAAACTTGGTATGCATCCCCTTCACTTCCTCTTGGGCCTGGCGCAGCAAACTTTGGTTTTCTTCAAGTGCGGCCTGTTGAGCTTGTAGTTGTGCTTGCAACTCTTCCTGCTTCCTAGCAGCTTCCTCTCTTTCAGCTTGGAGTTTTTCCTCAAACTGATATAAGATTTCTTCAAGTGCGGCCTGTTGAGCATATAAAAAACTTGGGATATAAGATTTGCCATGATGATCATGTTTGATGACATAGCAATTGTCCTACTGTTTTCTATTTTAGATGGTCACCATAAAAGAATTGGAGCATAAGCACCTATTGATTATACCTCATTTAGCACAGCGCAAATATTATGAACATGGGAGCTCATCTCAGAAATCAGATGGCCAATCTCAGAATTAGCTACTTAATCAACACCAAAACCAAGACCGTCAGCTTCAAACGACCGTCGCAGCCGAGATGGTATGGTAGCAGCCAACACTCACCAGTAGAAGAAAGGTTGCTTGCTTTCGGAGTGGAGCCAGCAGTCGTAGTAGCAGTGAAGGTTGTGGCCGTACCGGTGCCGCGGGTCAATCTGCTCGTAAAAACAAATCTCAGTTTGAAAAGCTAGTACTATGAAACTAACTGTTTATAGATTCGCAAAAAGGATGTGTAAACTACAAAACTGTTTATTTAGATCGTGTTTCTCTCACCGCTTCCAGCCAGTGCTGCAACGCAAGCTTCTGAGCATTCTCGTCCTTCAGCAACCCCTTTCCAACCTGAGAGAGAGAGAGGCGTCCAAATTCGAACATAAATGTTAGCAGCCCAACCCACAAACCTTATAAATTCGTTCCACAATACTGGCACTAGCACAAAAAGAAAAAGAATTGTGCTATCTTTCCGTTCATTTGCGAAATAGATCCCTGATCGCTGTGCCAAAGATTCGGTACACCTGGCGCTGCCCCATGGATGGGATCGTTTTTCGTCCAGACGGTAGGTGGATTCCTCCTGGTCAAGGGGCAACTCAACTTCCTGGGTGTCCATCTGAATGTCTGATCCAATCTTTGAGAACAACATGAAATGAGATCGAAGGGCCAAGTCCAAGTTCCTGAAAGATGAACATAATAAGTCACAGTCCATTTCCTACGCAGAAACTTTGTTTTGAGATCAAACTATACCGATGCAAGTTCTTCAATCACAATTGGTCGGTTGCCCTCCTTGTCAAACAATTCATATGCTTGTTGAGCATGTTCTTCCCAGGTCTCCAGGCCTTCCATTTGATATACACTAATGGCCGTAGCAGAGAACTCTTCAAAATCAATCATGCCATATTGGATATTGCATATCTAGCACAATGGGTAGAATTAGTACATTGTCATGCACCAAAATATGAAAAGAACATAAGAGGACAAAGAAGGCTTACTGAGTTAACAAAGTCAAGAATCCTAGAATCATTCATTGCACCCGAGGAATTTTTCATCAAGGCCTAGAAGTTCCATAAAAAATCAGCAACTGCAAGTTACAGTTTAATTTTAACTGAATAAAGTTACTAACCGTCTTCATATTTTGCAATGATATATGGCCACTCTTGTTTGGACCGAATAATGTAAACTGCTCTCTTAGGTTGAAGAGTTGATCTGTCGTCAGTGCCTTTGCAAGAGCCTGAAAAACTTAAATAGCTAATTAGCAGGTCATGTATAACAGTTTCTTGAAGTGTCCTTTGTTCACAATAATAGCAAGAAACAATGTCATCCCAACAAAAATGCAGTCCCAGGAAATAAGGATCAGTAGAATGGAAAAATAGAACAACCATATGACGATCATTTATTCTAATTTTTAAGGTGAAAGGCAAGCAAGGAACATACTGAATAACACTTGTTATAACAGATCTGCACATGGTCTAGAAGAACGGAGCTGAGGAAGCTGAGCTAGATCGGTTGGTCAAGGGTGTGGATGTATATACCCAAACCAGCCAGGTTCAAGACCTCATCGATGTGAATTTGTGTGCCTATTTTCTTCTTCATAAAATGCCACCTATTCCTCCTAGGTTGGTCTAATTTTTTTAGATTAGAACTTAGAAAAACAGAGTTGCAACAGCTACAAGTACCCTAGGCTGAGGGCATAATAGTCAGCTGGCTGTTAACAACAGAGTATACCAGATTTGCATTAAGCTGAATAGAAAGCATGGATTGTGCACAGACGGACAGACCACAGGCATTCAGTGTTTTTATTTACAGAGCAGTACATACTACATATATTTATAAGAGGAAAAAGCATAAGAGGATCACATAAATCAAAAAACAAAGCAACCATTTGCTAGGTGATGCAGATAAAACATTATCAATAAAATACACTTAAAAATGGAGGCTTCAGTTATTGATCATCCAAGATCCAACAGAAACGAAAGATGATGATTCTTGCAAAACAGTACAAGCAACCTACAAAAGTATTACCCTCAATGCAGATTTCCGTAGAGAAGATGAACTTATGTAAGCCCTCATAAGCCTGTAGATTATCATGTCTAGATTAATCTTAACTTCCTGTGTGCCACGGATTCATGGATGGCCTGTAATTTCCAATGTATAAGAAAGAAGGGGTCAGGGTCACTTTATCTGCAAACAGAATAACAGGGTACACCGAGTTCAAGACAAAAATGTTACATACAGAGGGCTTGTGCAGCTAAACCATCGAACTATCAAAGATTTACCTCAGGAGGAAGAGCAGATCTGCATGGGACGACAAGACCTGAGTGTCGGTCGCGCGGGGAGCGCAGCTCGGCTCGGATTCGGGACCCTCCCGTCTCTTCCCCGCTCTCGCTCCGCCGATGGAGGAGTTGACCTTAGCTCGGATGCTATGGAAGCGGAGGTGGGGGGTTGTCTGTCCACGGGGATGGGAGGAGGCGGGGCAGGGAAGCTAGCGACTCGGGCAAGAGAGCGGAGGAGCCGAGAGAGAGAAAGGAAATGGAGCACGGTGGTGGCTGACTGGTGAGACGTTGTTGTGTGTTCCTCTCGGGGGTTCCCCTGGGTAGGGGTCCCGGTCCCGGCGCGGGCATGGCAGCGGTCCGGATGGAGATCTCGGTCTCCACCTGCAGTGCGGTCTGCGCCCGCTTGAAGCTCAGCGACCCCTCGATGCGCAGCTTGCCGGAGCCCAACGCCGCCCTGAGGATGGCCGGCTCCTCCCCTGCACCGCCGGCGGACGGAGGTAGCGCCTCCTCCTCCACCAGGTGTGTGTCAGTGTGTCAGGACATGGCTGGTGTACGGGATGGACGGATTCGTTCACCAGCGGCGGTGCGGCGGCGTGGTGGGCGCAAGTGGCGGTGCTAGGTTGAGGGGAGGGAGAGGACTGGACTTGTCTGCGGTGGTGAGCAGCCGAGAGGAAAAGGTTGGAGGGGAATTTTGGTCATCTTGGGCGGGAGATGGGAAAGTGAATACGGTCAATAGTAGGGATGGATTCGGATGTCTGGAGATCCGAAACATCCGTATTCGTATTCGAATAAAGTGCTAATATGGATATCCGTATTCGTATTCGATTTTAATATGGATGTTAAATAGACATATCCGAATTCGTTTCTTCTCTATCCGGTTTAAGATTCGTATTCGACAACATTCGATAAAACCGTGAAATATCCGATACTATTCGTATTCGAAAGAAAAAAGTATTCAATAAAATCAATTTAAACTTACTTTTATTACTAATTACTAATTACAAGTGATTTTAAACATTAAATAATATACTAAAAACTGAAGTACACCATTTAAAATGTTAAAAATATTTATATCATAAACAAATGATTATGTTAATCTTACAGTAATAGTGATATACAATGATAAAGTTTAATAATATTAAAAAGTATAATTTTGAATACATTAGATTATTGGAGTTTGAGTCCAAAATACAAATATACTTAATATACAAAAATATTATAATTATAGTCCAAGATATAAGTATACCAGGTATAAATATTTTATTTAAAAATATGATATTTAACTAAGTTTCAACTAAACAATGTATATGTACTATTGTTCATAATTTGCTTGTAATGCGATTTTTATCAACTATAAATCCATCGTTAAAACAAATTAATACTTGTTATGATGCTATGTTCTAAATCAAGTAAGTATCCGAATGTAAATCCGAATTCGAACTATCCGTTTTGTATTAGTATCCGACAGTATTCGTATTCGTATCCGTATTCGGATTAAAATATGGTAAATAGTGACATTCGAATTCGTTTCCATGCGTATCCGATCCGAATCCATCCCTAGTCAATAGAAAGGGGTACGATCCTTTTTTGGAAAAAACATAAAGTGACGCCGCCAAATCATCACATAAAGGCACATCTAACTGTCATAAAAGTAAAACCGTCTGCCGGCTTCTGACGCCTGACAATATATGACGAATCTTCGTACCCTTATGTGACAACAAAAACACTATCGTCATAAAATCTTCATGGCCTCATGAAATTATGACGACTCAAAAAATTCCATCATATTATGTGACATTATATGACGATAATTGATCTTGTCATTAAGTATTTTGTCATAAAAGGACAAATTTCTTGTAGTGTTCACTTCTTTGCCGAGTGCCCGCGATCTGGTACTCGGCAAAGATTTTTTAAAAATTTAAAAATAGGCTTTGCCGAGTGCCCCGGATCCGGCACTCGGCAAATGAGTCTTTGCCGAGTGCCCACTGACAGGCACTTGGCAAAGAATGGACTTAAGGTTTTAGAAATACTATGTCGAGTGCCACACGGCTGGCACTCGGCAAAGGCTTCTTTGCCGAGTGTCCAAGCCTGGACACTCGGCAAAGTGTATTTTTATTTTTTAAATTTTGGCAACCAAACTTTTTGTGGTATGTTCCTACACTATGTAGACCTACATGTACCATTTTGGGACAATTATAATAGTGTTTTCAATAGCTAGTAGATTTAGTTCGTTTATTTGAATTTCTTCGGAAAATTCAGATTTGAACTGCAAGTCACTCGAAACATGGAAAACCGTGCATGCAAAAATGATACCCATCCTATTTAGCACAAGTTACGACCGATTTCAGGAGCGGACCAGAAACTTCGAGCAACATGCTCACTAAACATGGTCGTGAACTTGCCATCCACATGTTTAAAAATTGATTAAAACACAAAAAGTCAAAAAATCATGAAACTTGTCCACGTGTCATGATATCATATATAGAGGCTGTGATAAAAATTTGAGAAAGTTGTGACACACTATGTGTAGAAACCTAAGAGATCCACATTGAAACTCTTTCCAACCACCGACCCTCGGCAAAGGTTAACGGTCGTCAGTTTTAGACGGCCGCTGACGGCTCTTTGTCGAGCGCCGCCTTTGCCGAGGGTTCGGCACTCGGCAAAGACATCTTTGTCGAGTGTATTTCTGTACCGAGTGTCCTGCACTCGGTAAACGACCTCGTTACCGAGTGTAGGACTTTGCCGAGTGCGGCTCTCGGCAAAGAAGTCTTTGTCGAGTGCCCGACAAAAAGCACTCGGCAAAGCTCCTGGCACTCGTCAAAGGCCTGGATTCCGGTAGTGTAGGTGAAGTACTTAGGGAACCGCCCAAGCCTCCACAGGTTCATAATCATAACCAAAATATAGAACATCGTATCATAAATGTCTCATCATGTTCATTGATTAAATTAGAGCGCTAGCATAAAAACTAAGTCATCTCAGTCCAACCCAAAAAGGTAACAAGGTCAGGATAAAAGAAAGCTAGTCAATCCTTAGGTTGATTCATATTGTACGGGAATGTAAGTTTTCATGTGAATAGGACATAATAGGTTAGAGGACACTTGTCATCCCTAAACAGTTGCTCAGGTTCTTCTCCTACAGCTCCTTCGAGAAACACTAGCTTCTCGTTGTCTATGCGATGCAAACATTCAATCAATATACTTAGAAATGAACATAACAGTGCACCATACAAGAGAATAAGTCGTTAAAATATGCAATGCTGCATAGTGATCACTTCTATGATCTCGCAAGAAAAAGAAATACGACAGTCAGAGCTACGGTCAAGAACATACCACATTTACGCCAAATGAGTATTAACTAGAACATTTAATTCGGCATGATCATATTAACAACCATTTATAAAATATAAATTACTGCTACTTAGTTTTTATTAACTTGATATTCTAATAGTTAGCAGTTAAACCAGTAATAATTAATTAATTAACATGATCAATTATAAGCGAAACAATTTAATAACGCGCGCGGACATCATGCGGAATGACGCATGCAACACGCGAGGACGGCGCACGACACGCGCGAAACAGCACGCGAACAACGAGCGAACCAAATGTGTTACACGAACGCGCCAACAAGCGACGACGCGAATGCGTGCAGCGAGATGACATCGGGGCTACGTGCAGGGGTAGACGGCTCACCTCGACGTGCGACGGCAGAGGACGGACGCATGGCGAATGGTGATGCGCTGCGCAGCGCTGACACGACGGCTCGCGTAAAGCTCCGGTGTGACGTCAAGAAGCGAGTGTGCGACACCGAGTCACCGAGCATGCGGACGACAAGAGGCAGGGGTTGTGCGTCGCTTAGTGCACTGTGAGGCACTGGTCTTGGGCGCGAAGCGGCCTAGCGGTGAGGCGAGGCGTCTCCGTCGAACAACATGGCGACGGTGAGGCTCAGTTGGGTGAACATCAGGCACGCGACACCAGCGGCGAGGCGGGGGCGTAGCACGACAGCGCGGGCATCGGCGCACGAGACGAACGCGTTGCGGTCGGGACTCGGTAGGACACGAGGCATGATAAGGCGTGAGACGGTGGTTGGGCGCGCACTACTAGGCTTGGTCGGCTGGGGGGCTTGGCGTGGGCTTAGCCAAGGCGCAGAGCAGGGCGGCGCCACACGGGTGAGCTCGATGGCGACGCATCGACAGCGAGAAGAGCAGGGCGCGGGGTGATATCGGCGGGGGCTACGAATGGGTGCGAGATGAGGCGAGGGATGTAAGTGTTAAGTAACCCTAGTTAGGGTTATGTGAGCAAATACCTACTTTGTCCCTGAGGGGTCTCACATCTCTATATAAGGAACTTGTACACCCTCATAATACAGAGAAGAGAAAGAGGCCAGAGGCCCAACCCTATATCTTGTGTTTCGTGTGTTTCCTCTGTCGTGCTTATGGGAAGGGAGACACGTACTCTATAGCTTCTTGCATCTCTACTGCTGATGGGAGGGAAGGGAGCGGATCTGGTGATCCGTGGTAACGTAGTTCTCAACACGTTATTAGCACGCTCTACCTCGGTGTTGCTGCGGGATCAGATCTGCATCAACTCTCCATCAAGCCGGCAGGTCTCTGGCCTAGCCGAACTGTCCTACGCGACATGCTTCGATTTATCTCTACGCAAATGGTATGTCTTACTATGAAGATTCGATCTACTGTTTATCGCGATCGAGGACTAGCCATGACGCACCTGCGCGCCGTTCGCCGATCTTCCTCCGAATTAAAAACTGTTGCGCTGCCCACTGCCTGTCCGAGCCGGTTGGGAAACGGACTGCCGAAGCCCAACATGGTGCATGTGACCACCATGCTCCACGATAAGGACAACGACTTTGTCCAGGCCACAACAGGGATGGCCCTGTCGACCTCACCACCGGCAGTCTAGTGCGAGACGAGAGGACCTACTTCTTGAGCCAACGACGGTCTCGAGTGAGTGCACAGAACCTGATCTGTTGTCTAGATCTGGCGGCCTACCGTGGCAGGTACTCCGCCCCTTGGTGTTCCACGCCCATGTGCACCGGCATGCCCGCACCACGCCGAGAGGCGGCTAACTGTCGGCGTCCTCGTGCCTGCTGGCAACCCGGTCGTGCTGCCAGTGCACGGGCGATCGTTGGCCACGAGGCCCTATGTGAGCTGCGCTAATTGCTCTAGCGGCAGCTACGGGCCAGGAGCCCAGGTCTTGCATCTGCGAGCCAGGTCAATGGGGTGGATATGATGGCAGTGGCACCATGAAGTGCGGCTTGCTTACCAAGCAAGGCCCATCGGCTTGCATGCTTGTCGTGTCCATCGTGCATGCATATCCGTACTCATGCATCCGGTCAGCACTCCTGATCTGTTTTCTATACCTGCATATCCGGTCAACACTCCTACATGTATGCATATTAATGGCCACGTATCCATCCACAACGGCATTGCAGGGATGAGGTATTTCAACCACACGTGCTACACGGTGTGGTTGAGAGTACAAGTGGCGGCTAAAAAATAATTAAACATGTTTCTTTATCTCAATTAATTATTCTTTGGGACGAATAATTAGTAGAAAAATGCATGCTTGGATATGAGAAAATGTCTTTATGCACCTAATCTGCTTATAATCATGTATTAATTCTAGTATTATTTTTCTACTTTATTTCTCGTAGTAGATAATTGGCAGAAATTATTAAAATGTGTGAAGGCTATAGTGTGCATACTCAAATCGCTCTAAACAATTGTGTTGTGTTGTGTTGTGCTTTTGAATTCACGCCGAGCGATTAAATTGTATAGTGGGTACTCGAATGCGCCGATCAGTCTACGTTATTAATCGGCTGAGTTATGACATTGGTTGAGCATTGGCTGCGCCCTGTCAACACGACACAGTATTTGTGTCGTATGAACTTGTCTGCGTCATGTGATTGCTATGTCGCACCATCATTTAATCGAACCGCTCCTATTGAGTCGGACCGCCATCGCCGAGTCGCGTATTTTTCGCATGCCCTGTAGGCACTATTCGTCTGTCGTGATCATCGAGCCACAAATGCGTCTGTTGCGCACGTTGTGTGGACTTATCATGTACCCTGACTATCGAGCCATAACTGCGCCTGTTGCGCTTGTTATGAGGGCTTATTGTATTGTCGTAGCCCTGATGGCTGCACATGCATTGACACCAGTTACGCTGGAGCTTGTACTCGCGTGGAATGTGGTGGGTTATCTGAGCCCCTGAGGTTACTTTGTCGCTCAACCTTCGTAAACAATTTTGTTTCGCTCTATATTTTGTTTGATTGTGTTGTGTGGCATCATATATTTATATATATCGCCAAGTGGCCATAACAAATATATCAAATCTGAGAAATTAAATTAAAATACAATAAAACATAGATAAGTTATTTTTTTTGCTCTCTCTCCTCATGCATAAAAGTTTTACCCGAAGTAATCCGAAGATATATAATGCATGAAAGCCTTATTGGTACAGAAGACATCACAAATTGGGACTCTATTAGTAAGCAAAAAGACCTTACCAAATGATTTAAGACCGGAAATCTCAGTCATACATTGCTCAACCAGATGTTAGCACATTGCTCTCTTTGTCGCTGAATGACATGAAGCAAACTATGAGATAAAAGGACATGTAACCGCTAGCAACACGAAGTTGCGAGTATACCGAGAGGTTATTCTGAGAAAATTTGCACTATGTTTGTGTAAAAAACCATTGTGTGTTCCCGTCGAACCACTTTACTCGTCCTATCTAGGACCTCTATGCTTGTGTTGCAAACATCTCTTAGAATTGTAAATACTTATAGTCGTTGAATTGACTTGGGATAGTCCTTTGACTAGTATGGTATACGGTAAGCCAAATGGTAAAGGTCAATACTGAATGGAAATAAAATTGGGGTTTATGTAGCAGAACTGTATTGGATTTCACCCTTTGACATGCTTACCATAATCTATATATGATCTACCAGAAGTAAGAAGAGTAGAAAAATAGCCATGAAATCCCACATCAACACAGAGCTTGAAGCTAAATTAGGCATTAATATGTCCTTGGTCCTTGGCACCAGAAGAGCCATAAGTCTTGACCACAAGATTGTAAGTGGTGATAATTTGTGACAGAAATATGAAGATCTTATCGAGACATGTTATATTCTCCCTACTCCTGATGACTTCTTTATATGAGAGTAGTACTATCTGTTGTTGAAGACGGATCCTGGGCGGATACCAGTCTTGTTTCATTCTTACCAAGCAGTTATCATCATTTGCTTCATCAAAAGCTAGTTATATGGTGATTTTTCCTAGATAAAATGAATTCTTGGCCTTGTCTGTTCTATTTCAAAGCTTCTCTTTTTGCTGAACAATGAAGAGATCGAAATAATGCTTTATAGAACAATTGGTATATAATATGAGGAGAAAAGTTTGCCCCGTTGGTAGCTTAGATCACAAATATTTGACTATTGTTATAAGTTCTCTCTCAAAATTATAATACTAAAAATGTTGCATAAATTGATACCCAATTTCAGATCGGTATGAGTAATTGGGTAAACCATGGGGAATAATAAAACGAGCTGGACTATACACCTCTGCATATAAAAGTCTCTGCTTGGCAGCATTGGCCTGATGCCGTGCACTTTACCACTATTATCTACGCACATATTCTCCTATGTGCTTGAAAGCACAATGCAACCAGTGAATGTCCTTGTGAGCGCTAGACCCCGATGGTCATTTTCCTTATTGATCTGAATTCAACTACTTGCTCCAAACGACGAATGGTATGCATGAGCCTCTGAAGGACCCTTATGGATAAAATAGTGTTGCACATATCAGTCTAAATCTTAATGATTGACTGCGCATTTGGTAATAATAACAATAAGTTTGCAGAATTGTAACCACTGTAACACCCGAGGTGTTTACCGTCTGCTCGACAACGAGTATAAATTTAAGCACGTAATATCAGTGGATAAAACTGATGCTAAATTTTAAGCATCTTCGCTTATCGCAATTTTAATATCGCATCTGTTTCAGCTGTCGCGAGTTCGACATCATTTTTATCTATCCGGGCTTGTCCTAAATTTTCGTGATGTTCGGAACATCGTGGTTCTGAAAATCGGTGCGTCCGACGATTATTTAAAATTCATTGCTCGCACGAATACAAATTTTGAAGCTCGATCCACCGTTGCGATCGGTGTCCCAAATAAATTAATTATAATTCGACGATTAAAATACTCAGTGCAACATAAGTAGGATCGCGCGTCTGAGTGAAATCGTGCGCGAGGATATGGTCCAATTTATCCTTCAGCACGCTGTTTTGATGACACAATCGCGTATACATTAGCGGATCTGGTTTCGGCTAATTTCGGTCGAATCACGTAGGGCAGATTAAAATACCGAAGCCGAACTCGTTTCAATCCGGTCTGTTTACATCGTGGCCGGAATAGTCACAAAAATTATCCAAACGAGATTCGGACAGAACCGTCTAAGCTATTAATCCTCGGATGTTTCGTTTCTTGATTCGGAAAATGAAGTGTGTAGCCGTTTGTCGTCGTTCGGTGTGTACTCCTGTGTATATGGAGTCTGCCAGAAATCGTTGAGGAGTAACCATATTGGTTTGAATGCTTCTACCTGATGTAGATGTGGATATACCTGGGATTAATATCGTATTCACATTTGACTTATTTGTATTTGATCTATTCTCTGGGACACCTGTGAATATGATCCATCAGCCTTAGTCAAAGCATATGTTTTGATTGCAGATTCACGTGGTCTGTGATAACTCTCCTTCGATTAATTCACCCTGATGGTGATTTGCCTCACGAAGAGGTTCATCTTGATGATGAAATTCCTAGCAATGCGTGCAATATCATTGTGCTGGGAATACGGAACAATGAATATTTCGTTTTGGGAAATGACGGAGATCATTATTAAATGTGGGAGACAAATATGTCGACACTTATCTTGCCTCTCTAGATTGCAAAGGGATCCAAAACAAAGTCCTAGGCATGAGTGCTTTAAGCTCTCTTATCGGGTCATTGATAAATGCAATCGAGGCTGAACCAATAATCGCAAAATGAAAGTCACGAGCTTGATGTTCGGACATTTATGGACACTATTGAAATAATGTGTGGTGAATGCGATGGTTCAAGTGGTCTTGTGAGAGACCCATCCCACATATGTGTTGAATAAATACTGTTCTGCTAAGTAATATATCTGACAAATGGCATGAATTAAAATATGCAGTTAATAGGATTCTGAAGATCCGTCATGAGATCCTAGGAGGACTCGTATCTTTGAATTATAAATATGCAACATATAAATCTCGTACCGAATAATACATTCCTGACGAATGAGCACTCTCCTATGTAGAGAGAATATCTCCTAGATGAGATTATAGTTCCTTGATGGAACCTTTTTAGAAGAAATAAAGTCTGTGTTAAACACCAAAGTTTGATAATCCCTATAAAGGGATAAAGACCCATACAGACCCAAAAAGGTATAAGATGAGGTACCAAAGGACTTGAAGTTCACCGAATAAGCACATGTGCATTCCACGATCTTTACTCATGGTATTTTCCACTAGATGTGGAATTACGGTATCCTCTAAAGCCACGATGGCATAAACCTATAAGGTTTAGGTGCTACTGCAAAATATCCCCATTGTGCCAGAATGACAGAATATAACGATATATTTGATCGATGAAAAATCTTTGATGGATTACGATCTTTGATGGACTTTTGTTACACCATCATAGATGTTGCAAAGAATGAACGCCTGGAGCGATGTGTCATATTTAGAATATGTACTATTGCAACTATATAATCCCCTAAGTCCTATTGAAGGACATGTTATTTGCTTTGCACAACTATGTATAAAATTGTGGTGTAAGATAGAAAATGATAGCACCCCAACCTCATCCATTCTCGTTATTCCAGATGAACAATGAGACATATATCTTAAAGAATATGCTTGAGTTATGAGGGATAACGACTTTGACAGATGTCATCGTCAGGGGGAGCGAATGCTTATATTGATCACAATCGTGTGACAATAAATGTCATATTCTGTGCCCTGAAGGCGTGAGTTTGATGATCAATATGTAAACGTTTATGGAACTTTCTATCAAATATATAAATCTAGTCGATCGAACACCATCAGTCAAAGTGGCTTATTTATATTGATACGTGCACTTACCTCGTATATCCTAGAAGTGAGTTGAGGTAAAGTTCCTGAAATAGTCCTTGCAAGGATATGCAATCCGTTTGCTAAATCTTTATGTGCATATACTTCCAGAAGATGTTTTGCCTTATTGATATGATTTTGCAAGGATCAGGGGGAGCACATTGCTAAAGTTAGCCCTTGTAGAAGATTCGATAGAATCTAGATCCCAGAGGATCGAAATCTGTCCCGATGACAACTGTTGTACTCTTTTTCCCTTGGTGAGTTTTCTTGAAGTTTCTCGCATGAGGTTTTTAACAAGGCAACAAAGTGCAAATGCAATTTGTATCACCATGCACTCTTTCTCCACATTTTTCCCACTGGGTTTTTTGAAGTTTTAACGAGGCATGTGTTGGTCGCGGTATTCTCCCAAGGGGGAGTGTTAAGTAACCCTAGTTAGGGTTATGTGGGCAAATACCTGCTTTGCCCCTGAGGGGTCTCGCATCTCTATATAAGGAACATGTACACCCCCTCATAATACAGAGAAGAGAAAGAGGCCAGAGGCCCAACCCTATATCTTGTGTCTCGTGTGTTTCCTCTATCGTGCTTATGGGAAGGGAGACGGGTACTCTACAACTTCTTGTGTCTCTACTGCTGACGGGAGGGAAGGGAGTGGATCTGGTGATCCGTAGTAACGTAGTTGTCAACAGTAAGAAACTGCATGGGTTGTCGATGACATTAACCTATTAGCTCGGGCATGTCGACGGTTTCCATCTTCCACACATGCACGTCGAAGCAGCGGCTAGGCTCAAGATGTGTGCTGGCACAGACACAAGCACGAGGGACTAGGGCACGCCCCGGCCTGACACAGAGCCCCAGGCTGCAGCGGCCGGTCACGAGGCGCGGTGGCTGGGCGCTAGTGCAGCGCACACGGTTGCACACCCGAGGGGAGCACACGACTGCAGGGTTGGCGAAGCGCGCTTGTAGCGTGGGCTGGCTGGGCCGCGAAGGCGCTGGGGCAGGCCGGGTCGGGGTGGGGTAGGCCAGGTCGGGGGCCACGCACGGGGAAGTTGCTGGACCAGGTGGGCTGGCGAGCGTGCCTGGCCGCCGCGAGAGCGGGCCGAGGCGCCGAGCAGGGCCGCCTAGCCTAGAGGAGGGGAGCAGGCTTGGGCGAGGATTGGGCTGAAGGGGGAGGGCTGTTGGGATTTTTCTTTTATTTCCTTTCCTCTTTCCCTTATTTTCTATTTCTTTTCTTCCTATTTGATTTCAACTTCGAGCGCACTCACAAATCTAAATGGATACACAACAAAATCACGAATCAATCAAAGCATATGCTCCGACATGATGCAACATTACACAACTCCCTTAAAATTTTATTAATACATGGAATCAACATAAATCTTTGTACTCCTTTGAGAAAAAGAAAAATGGATAAGGTAAAAAAGATAAAAAAAGAGGGTAACACCTGAATTTTCATGGGCATTAATAAAGAAATTTTTATACCCAAAAAATCAAGGTATTATAGGTTCTCACATACTAGCTTTTCTAATTAATTAGCCAAGACCTAGTCTTCTGGTAGCATTATTTTCTCGGGTGGTTCTCCATGTTCCAATTAAACAAAGTGATCTTATTATACATAATAATAATGACATGGTCACAAAATACATGATTAAGGACACACCTTGCCTTTTTAGTGCAACTCTAACTGCTCAAATGCTTCCCAAAGTTGGGCTTCAGATTCCTCATAACCTCACTCTTCTACTCACAACAATACATATAAATAGGCAAAAAATAATAAAAATAGCATTACATCAAACATGAAAATCAATGGTGTAATATAAATCCATGCGTCGAGACGAGTGCGTAGGTTTGATAACCACTAAATTCGGAGTTAAAACGAGAAAGATATAAATTTTCTAAGTTTTTGAAATTATTTTTATACTAAAAATCTATTTTCAGAAATAATTTAATAAAATCGGGACTGCAATTACAAATTATATAGAAACCAAGGGCTAAATTATAAGAACTAGGGACCTTGGTGTAAGACTTCTTCAATATTAATGGACGGTAGATTTATTTCAATAAAACACGAGGACTCTTTAGCAAATGTCCCTCGGTCGAGAGCTATACTCTACTCGAACCCTCCATCTCCTGATCTAAGGCCTAGATTAGATCGCGAAGGGGTACACATCACCGGCCATCGGATAGCGGTTTTACGGCTAGGATTTTATTTGATGAAGGGGTATGCATGGGTTCTAATCTCATCCGTCCACCAGTCGATCCACGGCTAGGGACCTTCCTTCTACCCTCAGCTCGACAAGGTGGTGGCGTGCTTGTGCCGCAGCGGCGGCCATGGCCGGTGCTAGCATCATAGCCCTCTGGCACACCAACATCAACCCCTCAAGCGCTAAACTAAGTGGAGACCATGGCGAATATGATAAGAGGTGTCTCACCTTGACTTGAAGGGTACAACCCTCTGACCACGGTGAGGTGTGATACTACGATGCTGGACGATGTCCGGCGAGGAATTCGCCTTCCTGTACTGGCCTTCTCTGTTCAATAAGGCCACACACCTCCCACACGATCTAGTGATCCTCACGACCCCCTGCGGTTGTTAAGCGTCGAACAAATGTGGGAAATACCTGTGGCGGCTACCTCTCCCTCGCTCTTTCCCCCCGATCGACGCATACGCAAATGGCCATGAACCGCGACCAAGGGGTGACACCAACTTATATATACCGGGCGAGGTGATGCACGGACTCAACCACTTTATAAGCCTAACAAAAATCGCTTGGAATCCAGTGAGGTGATTACAACGACCCGATTTACGTGCCTACGCAGGCAACAACACGGAGAAGACGACTCTGACGCCCGACCCCATGTGAGTGTGGCACAAGAATGTGTGTGCACGTCTGAGTCACTGAGCAGCGGCCTCCCCTAGCAACGGCTTAAGGCTTCGGCGCACGTGGCTGGGTGGCTGATCCACGGGTCTCATCTGGCAACGCGTTTCCCGGGGGCTAGGCTGGCTGGCGCGAGAGGCTAGGCCGGGAGTTAGGAAACCGGCCCAACCAAGGTCTTTTATCTTTTCTTTTTTTATTTCTATTTTGGTTTTCTTTTCTTTTGCAAGTCTCAAATTCAATTCAACAAAGTTCAAATTTCAACCTTCAGCAAATGCACAACTAAAAATCTCAGCATGGATGAAATGTATTGTTAAAAATTTTATCCCTTTATTTGATAAATTGTTTTTAATATTCAATGCACACACATTGTTTTGGATGTGGAGTCAAATTTAAAGTATATTCAAAAGTTCATAATCATCTGTTTTAAGATAGAACATTTTCTAATGTATAATCGCTATTAAGAGATATTTTTAGCTCAAATCTTTTAAAAAGTTTCTATTTATATAATTCATGAAGGGAATAATCCACTCTAATAGATCAATTTAAAGTCTTTCTTTTATTTATTTTTGAGCTTCCAATTAAATTTCAGTTTTAAAATTTTAAATCTAATTTTGAACTACCAAACATTTTAGTATTATTTATTTATTTATTATCATTTTTTGGAAAGGGACACTTTTCATGTATAGCCTCCATTAGAAGATACTTTAGTTTCATTCTTTTGGAAAAAAATACTAAACCCAAAATTTTAATTTTGGGGTGTTACAAATTCTACCCCTTAAAAATAATCTCGACCTCGAGATTAGGATAGAGTTGGGAAGAGATGTAGAAAGTTTTGATTGCAATTTAGCTTAGTTTCTAATTAGTTCAAGACCAGAAAGTTTTTTAATATTAATTAGCAGATGGCTAGAAAAGCTTGTGTACAATATGTGTTAGCTAATAGGTAGGCTACAAAATATTGGGGTGAGAAGAATGTTGTGTGCAAGAGTATGTTAGGGTAAGTAAGATTTCCATCCACATGAGAGACTTTGACTCATCTAAGGCTTATGTTGTTCGATCTTGGTGTTACCATCCGAGTTAGGGACATATAATTAAGAAAGTTTTGGGTAGGATAGACTACATGAGGTAGGTCAAAATCTTATTTGTTCATAGGTGGAAATAGATAGATTATGCAACCTATTAGGAGTGCATGGCTAGGTCAGGCTAGGGTACCAATTTAATGTAAAGTGAATTAGGCGAGGACATGATTTCTATGAGTAGAGCCCAAATTGCCTAACTTAATCCTTTTTTACCAGTATTAACAAATCTGAGTTAAATATTTCTAACATTGAGATAGGTGCAAGAAAAATGAATCAGATGAGGTAGGAAATTCATATTAGGTTAGGTCAGATTAGATTTGATCAGATTAAATTTGATTAGATCAGATTAGACCAGATTGGATCTTGATTAGATTAGATTAGTTTAGATCTAATTAGATTACATTAGATCACGATTGTTCCTCTAGGCGGGGTACGTCCGTAAGTAGATTAGGAAAATGATACCAATACTATATTAGTTTGAGGTTAATTTGGATTAGAATTAAAGTCTCAACTACCCATCACACACACACACACACACACACACACACACATATATATATATATAGGGCAAGTATAACGGGAGCCCTGTACTTCGGATATTAAAGAAAGCCTAGGTCGGTTACGTGGTCTGGTCCGCTGAGACAAGCGCGCCTCTGTTTTACGTGGTCCAGACAGACGGCATGCAGGACAGATAACGCCGTTACGCGGTTGGTTTAATGGCAAGGCAGTAAACATATGGTAGTGGCGCGGAATTATAGGGAATAGATTCCATACGCAAACGTGCTTACTCTATTACGTGGGCACGGAATTTATGGATCTTGCATGGGGTGTAATGGCGGCAGGTAAATATAATGTAGAATATGATGTTGAAAGATATGGCATAAAACCGATACGGTATAAATGTTGCATAAATAGTATATACCGTGTGGCGTAAACTGTTGTGTCATTGTGCGTAAGTAGTGTGTTATGGATATTAGTTTTGCATGTACATCGATAGAATATCGGGACGGTTTCGGAAATAATGGAAATTCCCTGGAAACGTGGATGCGGTTACTTGTATAGTATCCGTGATTTCCTTTCATCGAAAAAACACCACAAATCGTGCATAACCTTTTGGAGGTGGAGATGGCCGGCTCTGGAGAGTCGCCGGCGATGGTGGGAGATGGCGTTCATCTTGATCTAGAGACAGAGGGAGTAGTTGATGGTAACTCACTGGTCACACCACCTCCTGCTCTACTGGGTCCTGTAATCGACGATATGAGCATAGGGGAAGAAGGAGAACAAAGGGTTCGACCTCCTATGTCCAATATTAGCTCCAGGGAGATGGATACGCCTCAAATACTGCATTCACATGTAAGTCCAATTGTTGTATTTGATTCTTGATAGATTAGATTGTTATCATCATATTCCATGGTAAAAACAACAATGTCAATGAATTTGCAGAAAAAAAACATTGATCCAACTATAGTGCCAACGGTAGGGATGACTTTCAAGGATGTTGATGATGCATATAAATTCTATAAAAGGTATGCATATGAAGTTGGATTTCCACTGAAGAAATACAGAGAGAAGACATTCAGTAAGTGGATAAATTGTTCACGTGAAGGTAAAATTGCACCAAAATCAAATGAGACACCTAAGATGAGGAAAAATGGTTGTAGCTGCAAAAATTGAACTGGTAAACTTGGAGCATAACCATGAGTTCATAACTGACGAAGCAGAGAAACAACATTTATGTTGCAACAAAAGTAGGGATGCTGAGTTCATAAAATTTGTTGATGCAATGCATGATAGCCGAGTGCCGCAGCATTGCATAGTTGATTTTATATCAGAAATAAATGATGGGCCAGAGAATGTACCGGTAACAGCTCAAGATCTGAAAAACATGTAAGCAATATTTTTATGTTTCATGTGTATATATTAAGTGCCATGTATATTACTATAGTAAATGTTTGTGTAATCATTTTTTGTGCAAACAAATGTAGGAGGGCAGCAAGGAGACAAGAAAACTGCGCAAATGATGTAGCCAAACTTTTGGCTTTCTTTACAGATTGCAAGAAACAGAATCCACAATTTTTTTATGATTTTCAGTTAGACAACGATGGGAAAACAGTGAGTATTTTTTGGTCACACGCAAGTATGCAGGGGGAGTATGCAGATTATGGGGATGCTGTGACATTTGATACAACACACAAGACAAATATATATTATAAACCACTAGGCATGTTTGTTGGAGCTAACAGCCATCTGCAGTGTACAGTGTTTGGATTTGTTTTGTTGGGCGATGAAACAGTGCAGACTTTTGAATGGGCTTTCAATTCATTCAAAACATGTATGGGATGCGAGGGTCCGAGAGTTATGCTAACAGGTATGTGGTATGTCAATTTGTTATGCAAAAAAGTGAATTAATTTATTGTGAAAGTAAATTAATAGTTTGTGAGCAATTGCAGATCAAGATCCTGCAATGCCAATTGCTCTAAGAACTGTATTTCCAAAAACAGTTCACAGACTGTGTTTATGGCATGTCCAGAACAGATTTATGCCGTTCTTAAATGAGATATATGCAAGGTTTGCTGATAAGGATTTTAAAACAACATTCCAATCTATTATACATCATCCATTAACTCCTCATGAGTTTGAATGTGCCTGGGAAATGATGCTAGAGGAGTTCAATCTTCATGAAGATATGACTCTATGCAAATTATATGAAATAAGGAAAGAATGGATACCATCATTTTTTAAAAATGACTTCTGTGGTGTAATGGTATCTACACAACGAAGTGAGAGCATGAACAGATTAGTGAAGCAATCACATGTAGATGCGAACACCCCTCTGCATGAGTTCGCTAAACAGATGATGAAAATGTTGCATAGCAGGAAAATGAAAGAATCAAAGGAGGCATTGATGAGCAAGGTATGTCGTGCTTGTTATCAATAACGTATGGCAGACATGTTTATGTAAATACTTTGTTTAATTATGATAATAACGTCTTATAGGGACCAAGGACAACAGATACATTATATAGGTTCGAAGTGAAAGTCTCTAGAGCATACACTAGAGCTGTTATGAATAGATTTGAGGAATCAATGAGATACGCCACTGCATACAAAATATTAAAGGACATAGACGGTGGTGATAAAGATTGGATCGTACAACATACAAAAAGGTCTAATAAAATTGTGTGGGGACAACATCAATTCAAGATAACAGCGGACATAGATGCTGGGGAGTATACATGAGAGTGCAAACAGTGGGAACATACAAGTTTGAACATATTGTGTTGATTAAAATAATAAATTTGCATACTAAATAATTTGTTGATTGTAGTACAAATTAATGTATATCGCTAAAAAATAATGGTTGGTTTTCATGTTTTAAGGTCTATTGTGTGTTCATCTTTTAAGAGCCTTCATGCATCTTCAAGTTGAAAAGATACCTTCAAAGTATATATTGCAAAGGTACACTGTCTCGTCAAGAAAAGATGTACCGTTTGAAAGAATTGATAAGAGCTTCAGGGGAAAGGACGGAGTTACTAAA
Organism: Zea mays; assembly: GCF_902167145.1. NCBI lineage: Eukaryota > Viridiplantae > Streptophyta > Magnoliopsida > Poales > Poaceae > Zea > Zea mays. The sequence continues at coordinate 156,352,554 of NC_050097.1, read as the reverse complement.
TCATACAGACAGAAAATGTTGCTAACGAAAACAATGAAAGTGGTTCGCCAGGCTTGTATGTCAAAAGCAGGGTATGACAAGGCAATGGATGTGTTGGATGAGCTCGATGGCGTTCTATGCCGATTAGAGCCAGATATTGGATGTAATGAGTCATGTGATGTTAGTGATGATGAGGAAAACCAGGTAATAAGATTCCAATTTTTTAAATGTTATACTATTTGTAACATATAGTATGCATATTAACATATTATTTGTACCAGGAAGAAGAATTAAATAATAATAATGCTGGCGATGGGATGGAAGATGACAATACAATTACATGCCATAAAATGGTATGTAAAAGATAAGTATATAATCTTGCATGAAGTATTGTATATAATGAATATATAAAATCAATGAACTAGGCAAATTTTATTTTGTAGGATGAGGATAAAACCATGACTGGCTGTGAACATGCGTTAACATTAATAACAGCTGGTAACCAGGTACATATTAAAAAAATATTGTTCATTGGTATATAATGAAAATATATGTTTATGCTGCATGGAAATGTTGATGTATTTGGGTTGGACTATATAGGTGGACAACATGAGAATTCCACCTGAGGTTGGTGATACAAGTTCTCCGTGTCACGTAGCACATGAACAAATGGAACATATTGGTGCATCCTCAGAAGCTAAAAAGGTGAGCATTGAGAAATGATTTTACTGATTGGTAGAAAGATACTTTATGTAAATATGTGTATACTAATTAATAACTTCTTTTATTATACAGAGGTTGAATTTTAATGTGGATGCTATAAATTTGAGTATGCCGGATCATGCAAGACCAAAAGGACGGACAATAAAAAATACAGAAGATAGAATTATGAAACTAGGTGCAAAAGGAGAAAAAAAAGAAGAATAGGAGATGCCAATTGTGTGGAATAGCAGATGGACATAACAGCAGAACGTGTCTGTCTGTGGAAGAGAACAGGGCAAGACTAGCAAAACTGGCTAATCGAAAGAGAGAACGACCGGCCGGATCAAGACTAAACAATAAAACAACTGCTCCACAGTGGAATGAAACAGCGACTGCTAAAAAACATTGTATTGATGAAGAAGTAGGAAATGAATAAGCCGCTGAGCATATGGAATTGGGTGAATAATTTGAAGTGTGACTAAAGAGTGGTCGATGTAGTATAAATTTGTAATAGCACAATGACCTATGTTTTATTTTTTGGAAATTAATAGTTTGCATGACTGGGTTATATAATGCATTGATATAATACTATAATATGTTGCGTAAAACTAGACCATTACCCAAATTATGAATATATAACAAAAATTGGCATTGAACGTTCAGCAATCGACCGATCTGGACATAAATGGTATATAGACTCAATACACTTAACATAACTAATCAAATGGGAGTACATACTTCGGGTTTACACTACATCTAGACAGGAAAGGTTGTAGCATAGGCACTGGTCACAGTTATCATAATTAGCACGGTAAGTGTGTAAAAAAGGAACCTAATGTATATAAAATAAGGAAGTATATAGGTTGCATAAAACTTGGATATTAAAGATAATATGATAATAGAAATACGCCAAACATTGGACGAAAACGTTTAACCATCTCACAATCTGGAAATGAAAAGCATATAAGTTCATAACAGATAACATAACTACACAGTCTGGTAACACTTATGTTTTACACACTTGAAATAAAAACTGATACGAAGTGGCATAAACACTGAACACAGCGAACATAAGTGTCATGGGGAGTATCATACACATGAGCAACACCTGACATAAGTGACTTAAGAAGTAACATAAATAGTTTGGGGGTCCCATAGGGAATCATGTTCAGCTATGATATCTAAGTCTTGGCTTTCAAACAACGTCATTTCCTTGGAACATACTTGAATGGCAGCAGTTTTGCCGGGATGGGGTAAACCCAGTTGTTGCGATGAAAGGTCAGGTAATGCATAACAAAAGCGCGTTGGTCCAATGGTTCATCCTGAAATAGTCATAATAGTTGAATTAATGCTAAGAATAAGTATGAAGGAGTAATATATGCATGATCAAAACACTAATTTAGTAACAGACCGATACATAAAATTCTGATAAGTCGCCATCATCAAAATCGTAGTATCGGAGGAAGTTTGCGACAAAAAAACCACAATCGTTTGACCCTCGTAACATGGTTGGACAATTGGGAAGAAGCCCAATCTTGTAGTTGCCAAACTTTGGTAAACTTGTATCTGGTCGAGCTTCATGTAACACAATGCTAAGTCTTCTCATTATTAATCTGGACCAAGGTATCTTTGTTCCATTTATCAACAATTGATCATTGTGGATTTGTTTCCAGGTAGTGCCTCCAAGCAATGTCCCATAAGGATTTGAATCTAAAATGTCTATTCGACGAAGTTGAAAGTTGATTGCATAAAGGGTCCAATGACTACGGTGTAGTATAGGAACCAGGATTTGTTAAGATATATGTATAAGTTTATGAATGAACAATAATAGGTGTATGGAAAAATGAAAAATAACGTAAATATAACTTATGACCAACATAACATTAAAATATTCTTACAAAATAAAACTGATTGGGGCTCACCAATTTTATTTGGTTCAGAACTTCATCTGGAGGAAGCGTCGGTTCTAGTTGTTCTTTAAGAACTGATGTTGAGAAGGGCTGGGGATTTGAACTGTGCTGTTCGAACTCCTCGATATTCAAAACGGTCCAGACAAAAAATATATTGATTAGTATTCTATATTTATACAGTAAGGGTTGAAATATGATACAAAGTTGAAGAGAAAAAAATACCCCAACATTGACATTTAGTATTAGAGTGTTGATTGTGGTATCTGGATTGTATAATACATCATCATCATGAATACATTCGATAAATGTCTGCATGAAAATGTTCTCAAGGCATTTATTAGGACCAAACGATTGGACAACATCCAGGACAGAACCTCCAAATCCTCCAAAATCAATAATAGTCCTGGAAAAATGAAACTTTAATTACAAATCAGCTAATTATACTTAATTGAAGTTTGAATAACGAATACATATATGCTCGGATCTAGTTGTCCTGATAAAATGAACTCAAATAGTTGGCGAGCACATTCTTCACGTGATACGTGGGGAAGTTCAGCAATTGCAGATTTAGAGGAAATATCCTTTGCAACAAGTTCAGTAGTTGCCTGATATATATATTTGTTAGTAATCAATAGCATAAATAATTATGTATTGTAGTGTACATATATAAAAAATATATAAGAAGATGAAACGACATGACTTACTTCTGTCAATAGGGTTTCGTCAAACTGTGGTGCACCAGATACGGGAGTATCATGTTTAACAGTTTTTTGTCCTTCCTGAAAAACAATAAAATTATTAATATAAACGTAATCAAACATAGGTTATAACTAATATTAACATAATATGATGAAGGTATAAATACTGACAGTATTTATGTTTGGTGTTACTTCAGAAACATCAATCTTGTCGGTTGTGGGAGCCTAATGAATAGAGTAAATAAAAACATGCATATATATATTACTGCTACTTGCATAAATTGTAATTGAAAATATAATAAATGTGAATAAAGGAAAACAAACATTTGATTTTGGAGTCTTGTCAAATATAGGGGCATCCATAACTGAAATTTTTTCACAAATGTTCCCACTGACAATCTGTAATGGTAACATATGAAATTTGAGTAAACAATAACTTGTATGCTATATTGAATATATGATTTATATATAAAGTTTGTATGAAAAAACTTACCTGTTATGATACTTTGATATCATCAGTAGGAACATGTATTTCCTGATCATGTTGCTGATTATCAGGAATTGGAACAGGTGGAGTGGATACTGGATCATTTGTTGGATGCATTGAGGTAGTGGGGGATATCTACATTTGGAAAATATAATAATAAAGTAGTTGTTACTGAAATGTACCAGAAATATAAATGTATCGTTATAAAAAAATGGTTAAACATACACATCATCACAAACTACATCAATATACTATCAGGATGCATAAAATAAATGAGAGTTTTAAAAATAAAATCAACTGAAAGGTGTTGGTGACTGTATGAGTGAAAATTAATGCATAAGTTATATATACAATTCTGCATAAAATAAAGTATTTGAGATCGTATAACTAAATATAATTTTCCCAGCAATAATTCGTGAGCTTGATTAATTTTTAAAAAATAAACATAAATAATAAAACCTTCTTGCTGTGAATCGCGCTGCGTTGCAGCCCTCAGGACTTCATCGATCATTTCACCAAATGTTTCAGATAGTTCAATCTGCTTCGAAACAATCATCTGATGGCTCAGCTGAAGAGAATCACAATACTTATCCACCTCTTTGTCATGAGCATCAAACATTGATTCAAACATTGGTCGATGCTGGGAGGGCAAACATTTCAACTTATTACCAATCAAATGCCTGATACGTGGCACATATATGTTGAAAACACCAGAAACGGGTCGTTCTGGTGCGATGACGTAACACGTTTCTGAACGGCTACGAAACTGTATAAAGCCCAGTTACAACTGTTAGCAGTAATTAAAAGTGTAACATCTGCATAACAGGACAAAAATGTTTATGTCTAACCTCTGCATGGCCGAATGGTTCACCAGTTTTACGGGGGGGGGGGGGGGGACGTCTGTCACCCCTGGCCAAATCTCTTATGGTCTCATTATCAAAAAAACTTAATGCGGGGAGTACCATATTTGTTATCAGGAGATGCAGGGTGATGTAAGTGATCAAGATAGTAAATCTGAAAAAAATAATGCAAAAAATATATAATTAGTACAAAACAAATATTTGCATATCATATATATGCACAGTAAACAAAAGAATTACTTACTAGAACAATGAGTGAGCACCCATATATTGTTGCAGTAATATTTGTTTTGTTCCTTTTGTGCCAACGTGTGGCAGCATCACACAAATCCGTGTAAACTAGTTGACACCAGTCAATATCAGCCATTCGGGCCATGTTTGAAGTCATTAGTACCTCATTGTTTGTAATGCCCCATGAAGTAGATGGAAAAAAAGTCGATTGAATAGAATCAGAAAAAAGCATCTGATTGATAACTCATCATCATTGCCAAGCACTATCTTGTCCTGAAGCTTGACAACATCAAATTCTTCTTTACCAACTTTGAGATCACGTCTCAGTTTTGCAGCAGCATCCACTTCACCATACCAATCGGTAAACTCCCTGCCCCCTCTAGCACATGGCAAACCCAAAATAAGACGAACCGTCTCTTTTGTTATCTCCAGTTCCTTGCCAGCCCCTGGGCGTATGGTCATGTCATGTGGATCCAATTTATCCATCAACCACCTGATGAGAGATATGCTCTCTAAGGCATCAGTTCGCAAATCAAATATACTGGAAAATCCCAACCTAGCGACTGCATCGCGCTGCTGATCGCTCATTATCCAAGTTGAGACAATAACATCATAAGGAATGCAGCGGATATTCAATTTCTGAAAGCATAAATGAATATGCATTAATACACAACGTACATATATTGTTATAACTAAGGATACTATATATACATACAAGTGACATTTATTAGAGACTTGTAAATAATTACTCTACAACACTAAAAAAATAAACGGCATACTTTGAGATAATAATATACATAAATGTAACGTGTGGGGAAATACAAAATTGATTGGGCACCAATATTAACACATAAATAAACAGAAATATATACATAGTACCTGGGATTTTCTAGGAGTCTTCTGTTTAGACTTGACATCTATCTCAAACTTTGGACTGCTTTTCACACTCGGAACTTGGGGGAAGGGACTTTAATCTTCTTTGCACTGTTTTTTTTAAGGGGAAGGAGAGGCTGATCTGAATTGGCGCTTCAAAGATGGAGCATCCATGAAATCATCATCGGACAGTGTGGATGGAGCAGGAGGAGGATTTCTTTTTACACGACAAGCTAGTGCCTTTCTGCGGAAACGATGAACTGGTGCTGGTTGTGGACCAGTCTGCTTCTGATAATGTTGATTATCATCTTGATGTGCTAAGATGCTAGATCGAGTTCATTTGGATATGTCAATGGAAAAAACCTCCTGGCTTGACTCAATGGTTAGTCTTTTTGGATTAGTTGGAGGGCAATCAACAGATCTCATGATTAAACACTGAATAAATCTGTTGAAAAAAAGTTGTTTTTAGATACAATGATTTATGCATGAATAAAATCGCCAAAAAAATCTAATTTTTACTATAACTATCTACAATGCATACTACATAATACTAAATGGAGTTACATAACTTAAACTACCTTTTTCCATTTATATGACAACATTTAATGAACAATGGTTATATACAAACATAAAGATTAATTTAATATTTCATATAATTGTAACTGGAGCATGATAAAATAAGTGCCTTTTTTGCATCAACTAACTATACAACATATTTTAATAACTGGTTCATAGTAATATACACATTTAGCTAATATTCAAACATGAATATTTAAATAACTTTTGCATAAATAACAATATCTGTATGTATTTATATATAATAAACAGGAGTGTAAACTACTGATTCAAGTAGATAGAACAATGCAATTATGCTTATTATCTTGCCCAATGATCATAAACATCTGTACAAATGAGCATAGACAGTATTGACGATATGCATATATATCAAATCCAATAAGTATATTTTATGTATAATAAAACAGGTATGTAAACTAATGATTCAAGTAAATATAACAATGCAATTATGCATATTATCTTGACCAGTATTCAAAACATTTTGTACAAATGTGCATAAACATTACTGACGATATGCATATATATCAAATACAATAAGCATATACGTGTTACTAATATTGTGTAAAAGGTACTCTCTGCAAACTCGTGAATAAGTACCTGATCCACAACCTTTGTCTAGGTCTATGAATGACGAGCGATACAGTGGATCTAGAAGAAATGCAGATGCTCTAAGATCGGGGCTCCTAAACAAAAGAGAGATGCAATGAGCGATGCAATGAGCCGATTAGAGAGATGTATAATCGGATACAAATCACACATTTAGCTGAAGAATAAGGGTTACAATCAAATCCACTTCAATCGACAAAAAAATGCTTCAAAAATCGATGGAACCCCCGATGTATTTGAAGTTGGATTACCTGGAACTTCTAGGAAAGCATTTACTCTTGAATCGGGCTCCAATGCTCGGAGATTAAAGGAGCTCAGCTGGATTGGAGCAGCGCTGGATTGGAGCGGCGGAAATCGCCTGGCGAGTCGCCTGAGACGCAAGGAAAGACGGCGCGGCCGCTGGGGTTTTCTTCCTATCGGCGCGGGTTTGTCTGATTTGATTGCGCGAAGACGGATTTAGAAACCGGGAAACGGGGAGACGCGGCTGGGCTGACGGGGGAAACGGTGTAACAGCGCCGTGACTGGGAACTGTTGACTAGGTCTGTTCAACCCAAATGAGCATATTGACTAGCCTGGGCTTCCTCTATTATTGGAAGCCCATGGCTCTTAATATATAAACTATATATATATATATATTAATAAATATGTTATTGTGGGCATAACTCCACAACACATTGCACTCAAACAAAGTTGCAAATCAAGCTTTTAGCATAGACCAATCAGTCAAGCGCATCAATTTCCATAAAAATAGTTTTTAACATCTTTACTATTCCTAGAGTTAGGACTCCTATTCCTTAGGAAAAACCTAGGTGTAGGATTCTAAGGTGTGAAATCCATTTTGTCTTGAGAGTGGAAAGGTAAGATGAATAAGAGGATAAATAGCACAAGATGAGAAGAGATATAGAAAATATCAGAGTAGCAAAGGTAAGTAGGCAAATGTTTGTCCAGTTCTATCTAGGTTACGTGTAACACCCCAGGTGTTATCTCCCGTTAAATAGCGATTATAGACTTAAGTAGGGTATGTCAGTGAGGATAACAATATTCATATCCTAATCATCTTCGTCTATCGTGATTTTAATATCGCATCTGTTTCTGTCTATTTAGACTCTTTCTAAAATTTTCGCGAATTTCGGAACGTAATTGTTCTGAAAGCTTGCGAGTCCTATGCCCAATTAAAATCTATCTAGTAAGCGAATACGAATTCGAATAGCAGGCAAAATTTGTTTAGGTTCAACTAAATCAAACGTCGACTAAAATATCGAATCTGATCTTGTCTGGTTTAATCCGTCTATATCTCGCTTCCGTGACAATGCTGACGTTGTCTCCGGGGAATTCCGATTGCGATGCCACATTTGGCTCGCACCATTTAAAATTTAGTTATTTCTAAAGTGTCGAGCCTAGTGCCAGTTTAAAATTAATCGATTAAGACGAACTAAAATTGTCGCTTAAGTATTTCGCTCGGTTCGAGCAATCTCTATATATTCGGAAGCTCGAGCCACTCAGATGATTTTATCCCGAACAAATTTATTTAGAACTCGACAAATAGAGTTTTCGGAATAAATTATCGGAACCGGAATCAGTTTAATCCTATCTGGTTTCGATTAAATCAAACCGTGCCACAAGTACCGTCGACCCGTATTGTTGTGATCTGACCCATTTTATATCGCTAATAATCCAACAGTTTAAAATATCTGTGAGTTCCGTTATAAAAAAAGAAATTAAAAAAATATCCCAGCCGCCCTCCCCGACTGATTTTTTTGGCCATCGCGTGCGTCCCTATCTTCTGAACCGCGCCGCACAGCCCCGAAGAAAAATCACGCCGCCCAGCCTTCCTTCTTCTCCTTGCCGCGTCGCTCTCTCTCTCTTCCCTAAGCGCCGAAGCTTCCTCTGCTCGCCCTTCTGCCGGCCTGCCCCATCTCCCCGCGCGGCTCTCCTCCAAGCTTCTCCCTCCCTGCGCGCGCCTGCTCCTATGCTACGCGCTTCCTCCCTGCTCGGCCAGACCATCGGTCTCCCTCTGCTTGGAGCTCGCCACCATGGCCGTTGCCTTCTCCCTGCTCGGATCCCAGCTCGCGGAGCTCCCTCCTCTCAGCGCGCGCGTCTGCTCCCTCAGCTCGTACCCGACTTCAGCTCACTGGACCTCCCGGCCCCGAGCTCGCCCCCATGGCGCCCGGTCGAGCTCCTCCCTCGCCATGCCGCGCGGACCCTTCTCTTCCCTGCTTCCCAGCTTGCCAAATCGCGTCCTTGCTCCTCCCTGCTGAGCTCCAGCCATGGTTACCGTGCCCTGCTCGCCCCCTTGCTTCTCCCTCCCTCCTCCCAATCTTCCATGGCCGAGCGCCGCTGTTCTCCCTGCGCGCAGCCGCGCTCCCTGCCAAGCCCCTCCATGGTCGTGCCCCTCTTCTCGCTCGCGCTCGTCTCCCTGAGTTCCGTGCGCGGGCACCCTGACCCAGCTCGGATCCTCGTCGTCGCGCCCAGCCCGGATTCCAGCGCCCCTTCGTGCTCTGGTTTTCTCTCTTTGCGTCGATGTTCAAGCGCCTCCGTGCTTGCATCCGTTGGGCCCGTTTCGCCTTTGCGCGACATCGGCTGCGAGCTGAGTTTAATTTCGCCGGGTACTCGGATTAAGTCTGATCGGTGTTGAGAGTTCGTCATGTGGTGTGTGGCGTGAAGATACAGAAGGAAAGGTCATAGCCAGTTATGGAGAAATTTGTTGAATGTTGGATGGTGGTGTGCGTGAAGTTCGTTTAGTACCTGCCAAGCGATCGACAAATTGACCGGATCGGAAAATCATTACCAATCTCGCAGATTCGAGTCAGATATTGGAACGGTGAGCTGATTTGCTATTCTTATTGACTGGTTTGATGGATGGATTGATAGGTATGTATGTCGTGACGATTATTCCGCTTGTAGCTTAGGCACGTATTTATTTGACGCTTGTAGGAATACGGGGCTACATGTATCATGGTAATTGTGTCCACGGTTGCGAAGTCGTCGTGCTACGTAGCTAAGTTTAGGTTTAACGACATAGGTTGAACGGGAAGGATTAAATCAGTGTTTCTTATCCGATGAGTGGTCGAAGTAATAATATGAGGAATAGGTCTAGTGTCTCTAACGACTAGTCAATAGGTTCTTTTAAAAATTGATTATGCTAATTTTAATTAAGTGGTGGGATGATGCATTACCTTAGTAGTTGTCGAATTCCATGTTTATCGATCCGTTAAATGTCATATTTGAATTTGGTCACATAAGTAAATTGTCATGAATAAATGTTCATCAATATTTTAATTAGTTTAGAGCAAGTATCACCATAAGGTTCGCTTTAGGTGAATTCTGAAAACTACATAGTAGACTTTACACCTTAATGATTTAACTCTTTAGGATCTAAATTATGATCTTGTGAAAAACTCTATGTTTGTTGACTGGTTAAGTGTTATAAATATATAATGGTTGTTACACAAAATATTTAGGAAGCGAAGAACATTGATAAGTCTATTCCTGTGAAAACCCGAGGACTATTAGTGGAGAGTGCGCATAAGCGGGATAGATCTTTGGTTGTTTAGAAGGTCGTTTTGTAGAACTCTATGATGTTTGAATGAGATTTGGTTAAACTAGAAAGGCACGGCTATTGCACTTAGTCTTATGTCGATACTAGTGTTTTCATATGAAATGGTACGACGCTTCGTCACTAGGTTTTTAATTCGCTGTCATGTAGCAATATTTAGTCTTGTACTATTCATGTCTATATGCATTCATGTGCATCATGCATTTCAATTAGGTACGCTTGTTAATCACGTGATGCGGAGGACGAACCAAGCCGACCCAAGATGTCGTAAAGCACGACCTACTCCGAACAGTGATGCTGATGAACGAACCTGAAGATGGATAATCTGACGAATGCCAAGACAAAGGATGGTCACCAAGTGATCGACGTCTAACAACACTAACCTAGTGTTATCCAGGCAAGCCCCGGTGCATTTGTCACCTCCTTGCTGTTTTAAAATCTTTATCACCTTATATGATGCATTAGGTGATAGGAGTTGTGTGCTAAACAATTGATGCATTTCCTTCCTTGGAAAATTGAATACTCTTCCTTGATACCCTTTTATGAAAATGATTTTTATGATGCTTAGCCTTGCTTTAGAAAAACAAAATGTTTTGTTTTAAAAACAAAAGGTGATGCTTCAGTGGATGTGATTTTTTACAAAGAAAAACTTGTGATGGTGGATCCATCAGAGCCTTGATGGGTTCAACATCGGAAAAGATGTACCTCTGCCAGGTACCAAACTTTGGGGTTTAAATGATTAAAACGAGACTGGGAGGGTGGCTTGCACGAGAAGGAAGTCTCGGTGTAGTGCCTTCGTCTGAGTCGATTAAGGACCGTGCCGATGTAGGCTTGCTGATCGAGGACCTTTTAACTAGTCACATTCCTCATCATGGGTAAGCTTTGCCTCGGGAAGACTAATACCATAAAGGCCAACACGCAATGGGAGTGGAGAGATGGCGAGAGTAGCGTGTACCCTCCGTGGCAAGAGGCTGGACGGTGGTGTATTTGTACTCTCGGTTGGCGTGAACCCGATTTGGTCTTAAGAACCCTGGTGGTGAGTTGACATATGCAAGGGTTAAGTGCTACATATGTCGTGTGATTGGAGATCCCTAACTGGGTATTAATCGATTCAGATCCCTGTTACTTCTCGGATATGAAGACTTGGTCACTGCCCTACACGTAGCAATCCAGTAAACTGAAGGGATGATAAAAAGACGACTAGTATAGGCCAAGTGCTTGAACTAGGGTAGAAAGAACTTTATATGCAGGTAACTTTACTTAACCTGACAAGTAAAAATTGATTTTTAAGGATCCACTCATAGTAAGCTTTTCTACAAACAGAGTCCTTGATTCTTGATAAGCCTTACCTTGAATCCCTTTTAAAACCAGCATACCCTTGAGAGTCTTTTCTTTAGTCGGGTAAGTCTTGCTGAGTTTTATTCCCATTGTTGCTGCAGGTTACGAGTCACTTTGATTGTGATTGGTGTTAAGCGCCGGTGGGCACGACCTTCTTATAAGTCTAAGTACTCCTTCTATACTTCTTATTGAGGATCGTCACTGAGCTAGCATATATTTTAAACTTATAAATAATTTATAACATTTCAAAGTTTATTCTTTGAACCACTTTTGTAACCACTCCGATAAATATAATGTAAATTTGTTGTAACTTGTAAAATTTGGTAATAAGATTTTCGCTGCAAATTGTTGGTGTGTGATTTGTGTTTTCTTAATCTTGCGATCCTAGTTGTAAGTGGTTTATCCGAGGTCCTTGCGGCACTCGGACAGATCCTATTAAGTTATCTGGTGCACATGCATAGCCGTCTGAGGTCTTTGAGACAAGGGCAGGTGCATGTGGGCCCAATAACTTGGGAGGTTCTGCCACATTACGTCTTACAGTCAACATCTCTCTTCTACTACTTCTGTCACACCCGGATTTAAGGATAAATACAGATGCATCTCATATGTGTGACAAAATCAAGTTTCACACATATGGTGACTTATCGTATAGAAACCAATGTCAAAATCTTATATTACATGAATAAATATCTTTACAAAAATAAATGAAAAAATATACCAAGCTAAGATAACTTCTCAAAAGGTTCGATTGACTGGGAGACGACAACCTAGATCTCTTCGAACTAATCTTCTAGTCCTCCTCTGGTTGTACCTTCTCCTGACCTAGGTGGTGATTATAGCAAAGAGTGAGCTCCCATATGGTCATCGCTCAACAAGTATGGGGAAAAGTGTAGTGTAAGGCTTACCAAGGATATGGTTGAGGATGTGCATTATCTTTTAATTTTGTTGGTCAAAATTTTATTAGCAGTTACTATGTATATGTAATACCATCATAATTAAATAAATGATCATAAATAAATCCCACAACGCAATGCATGTACGGTTTAATTTAATTTCATCATTTAATCATGTGAGTGTCTGAGACGCTCATAACCGTGAGAACGACTAATATATCAGTTTTACACTCTATAGAGGTCGCACAACTTTACCCACAAGTTGTGTTTCCCTTCTAGCCTGGGTTTACAAGGCCCTTAGACCTAAGGTGAATGGCTAGGGATCCACTACGAGGCCTTTACAAAGTTTCACTAGCATGAGAAAACCCGCCATGGTTTCAGGCAGAGGGGGTATAGGTCTTTTCTATGGTCTGAAACACCATTGCAGCAATTCCAACCAACACTATACTTGCGCAACTCCTCCCCGGTTTAGCCTTTTGAGTAATGTTCTCAAACACTAGCTTTCCTAATTAATTAGCCAAGACCAAAGCCATAATAGTCTTGTGGTAGCACTGTTTCTTAGGTGGCTCTCCATGTTCTAATTAATAATAGTGATCTTATCATGCATAATAATAAAGCCAATAATAATAATAATGTATGACCATAATTCATATGCCATATAGAGCAATAGCAATTATATCCAATATTAAGTAACCAGGTAAAACAAGGTATATGATGATCAAAACTAGATAACCTATCAGGTCCCATCAATTTAACCTGATTGTGCATGCGGTTAGAACATAACAATAAATATTATTAGGTCACAAAAGACGTGATCAAGGACACAACTTGCCTTTTTGGTGAAACTCCAACTGCTCAGATGCTTCCCAAAGTTGGGCCTCAGATTCCTCATAACCTTTCTCTTCTACTCACAATAATGCATACAAATAGGCAAACCATAATAAAAATAACATTACATCAAACATGGAAACCAATGGCATAATATAAATCTACGCGTCGAGACGAGTCCATAGGTGATAACCAAAAAATTCATAGTTAAAACAAGAAATATATTAATTTTCTAAGTTTATGAAATTATTTTTAAACTAAAAATATATTTTCAGAAATAATTTAATAAAATAAGGACTTTGGTTACTAATTATATGGAGAGCAGGGCTAAATTATAAGAACCAGGGGTCTTGGTGTAAGACTTCTTCAATATCAATGGACGACGAGTTTATTTCAGTAAAACACAAGGACTCTTTAGCAAATGTCCATGGACCGAGAGCTATACTTTACCTGAGCTGCCCATCTTCTGATCTAAGGCTTAGACTAAATCATGAAGGGGTACGCATTATTGGCCATCGGATCACAGTTCTACGGCTAGGATTTTATTTGATGAAGGGGTATGCATGGGTTCTAAATTCAGAGTTAAAACGAGAAAGATATGAATTTTCTAAGTTTTTAAAATTATTTTTATACTAAAAATATATTTTAGAAATAATTTAATGAAATCAGGACTACAATTACTAATTATATAGAAACCAGGAGCTAAATTATAAGAACCAGGGACCTTGGTGTAAGACTTCAATAATAATGGACAACATATTTATTTCAATAAAACACGAGGACTCACGTCCCTTGGCCGAGAGCTGTACTCTACTTGAATCCACCATCTCCTGATCTAAGGCTTATATTAGATCACGAAGGGGTACACATCACCGGCCATCGGATTACAGTTTTGCGGCTAGGATTTTATTTGATGAAGGGTTATGCAGGGGCTCTAATCTCATCCGTCCACCATCCGATCCACGGCCAGGGACCTTCCTTCTACTCTCAGCTCGATCGGGTGGTGGCGTGCTTGTGGCGCAGCGGCGACCATGGACGGTGCTAGCATCACAGCCCTCTGGCACACCAACATCAACCCCTCAAGCGCTAAACTAAGTGGAGACCATGGCGAATATGATAAGAGGTGTCTCACCTTGACTTGAAGAGTACAACCCTCTGACCACGGTGAGGTGCGACACTACGACGCTGGACGATGTCCGGCGAGCAATTCGCCTTCCTCTAGTGGCCTTCTCTACCCAATAAGGCCACACACCTCCCACACGATCTAGCGATCCTCATGATCCCCTGCGGTGGTTAAGCGTTGACTAGATGTGGGAAATACCTGTGGCGGCTACCTCTCCCTTGCTATTTCCCCCCGCTCAGCGTGGGTGCAGATGGTCATGAACCACCGCCAAGGGGCGACACCAACTTATATATACCGGGCAAGGTGACGCACGGACTCAACCACTTTATAATGGACTAACAGAATCGCTTGGAATCCAGTGAGGTGGTTACGACGATCTGGTTACGCGCTGTCACACCCGGATTTAGGGGTATCAAACCCGGGCGGGAATAATCAAATGTGTGCTAGGATCAAGTCTCACACATATGATGACTCATGGTACAAAAACGAATGCCACATCATTAATATATAATGGAGTTCTGTACAAAATAATTAAATAATTACATCATACGAAGACAACGATCCAGCAACCAAAGTTGACTGGGAGACAACGACCTAGACCACTCACGAACTCATCACAACATCCTTCATGTGCCTCATCATGTGGTACCTGTCATTGACCTGGGGGAATGCGAGTACAACAAGGGTGAGCTCACATCGTTCATCGCTCAACAAGTAGTGGAGAATAATGTGCATGAACTCACCAAAGGTAGGAGCTCATGTGAAGTGTAAGGCTTATCAAAGGACATGGTTAAAGCTGAGCATTGCTTTTAGAGTTGGTCAAAATTTTATTAGTAGTTACTAAGTATAAGTAGATACCAACCCAAATAAGTAAGAGATCAAATTAATAACAACACCCACAATGCAATGCATATGACAAATTAAGTTTAGTTTCATAAATTATTCATGTGAGGGTCTGAGCTGCTCATGCCGTGAGCACGCCTGATATACCAGTTTTACACTCTACAGAGGTTGCACATCTTTACCCACAAGTCGTGTTACCTATTTGCCAAGGGATTGTGACTTCACGTTCATATCTACGAGGAGACGAGGCAGGGTACCACTACGAGGCCTTTACAAAGTTCCACTAGCTTCAGAAAATCCGCTACGGTTTCTGAGAAGGGCAATATAGGAATCCCTCATCCGAAAAGCCATCGCATCATGATCGACTCGAGAAGCTCCCTATATGCAGCTCCTCTACTGCCCTTGCCCATTTCAGGTAAGGTAGTCCTCCACTAGCTTTTGTAATTAGTCAGCCAAGGGCGTCCCATACCACCCTTGTGGTAGCATTGTTTTCCCGGGTGGTCGCTCCATGTTGCAATTAACACAATGATCTTGTCATGAACAACAATTAAAACAATAACAAAATTGGACCATGATAATAATATAACATTAATTTCCCAAAACCAGGTAGAGCAATAGCAAATCTACCCAATAGTTCTTTTGTTTGTAAGGTGTGGGATAAACAATGCTAGGGAAACCTATTGGGTCCCATCAAATTAACCTGAGCATGTCACAGTGATTAATAGGAACATTATTAGGTAGAGAAAAGTGATCAAGCGCATAACTTGCCTAAGGCTCGAGTTTCTAGGTACTTCTCCAATTTAGTCTTCTAGTTTCTCGTGACCTCACTGCTACTCGTAGCAAAACATACAAATATACAAGGAGTACATAAAGATAACAGTACACAAAACATGAGAACAAACAATGTAAGAATATTCTATGCGTTGCTACGAGATCGTAGGTTCAAGAACCACTAAATTCGGCGTTACGATTATAAAGTTATGATTTTCTGAAGATTTAAGTGTTTAACGTAAAATAGATTAAGTACATGACTTTGACCATATATTTCATAGTATTATAAGTTTACTAGATGGTAAACAATATTAATATGAGATTAATGCAACTGGAATGGATAAAAAAGGAATTAAAATGAATTACTTTTGAATTAAACAAGTTTCTGAAATTATTTTTATACTAAAAACCATTTTCTATACTAATATACTCATTTTATTTAACGTCTGAGCTGCGGCCACAATTCCTGAGAAGCTCAGGGTCTTATGTGTTAAAACGAGGACCTATATGCACAATTCTTTACACTACGCAGGACGACGGGTTTATTATTAAGTAGCCTAGGGGCTCTTTTGCAGAGATGCTAGACGAAAGGGTATCGGGACGTCCTAGTCGTAGGATCAGAAATCTGCGCCCCAGATTAGATCTTCTGTTACACGAACCGGTATGCGCTATGAGCCACTGGATCGAGATCTGATGGTCCAGATTTTATGAAACCCAATCTAACCACAACCGCCCGATTCGAAATTTACGACCCCCGCACTACTCTTCTCCTCATCTAATCCACACCGTGCAGACCAGATCGAACAGTTAGCGCCCACACTAATCTATGCCATCGGATCCCAATTTGATGTCCCTGATTTAACATACCAAAACGTCCTTCTCTCTTTGATCTGAACCGCAATCGCCCAGATCCACGGCCCAGACCGCGTCAGATCACTACCACCCAAAAAGAGATCAACGACCCAGCCACTGCCTTCAATAGGGATGGCAGTCAGACCCGTGGGTATGGATACATGCGGGTTTTGTACCTGATGGACATGGATATGGGTATTAAAACTTACCCATGGGTATTGTCGGGTCGAGTACCCGAAATATACCGGGTAGGGTACGAATACCATCATTTACCCGTGGGTATCCAGTTGATACCCGAGATACCAATTCAAAGCTTTATATGGACCGTATTTAGAAAATAAGTCCCATCTAGCCAAAGCCCAAAAAAGAACCCTAAGTCATACCACCCGTGGTTATCCATGCGATATGCGCGTGCTCCATCCACCGGCCAACCCCACCCCCAAATCCTCGATCCCCAAACTCTTCCCTACCGTAGCTCCCACACCCCCAAATCCTCGATCCCCAAACTCTTCCCTACCACAGCTCCCACACATCCACCCACTCCTCGTGGGCCAGAGTGCATCACCCCCGTCCTCGCCTATGGTTCACGCCGGTTGCTCAGAGGTCGACGCCACGCTGCCCACAGAGCTCCGCACATTCCTAGGGAGCGCTACGCCGATCTGCCGCCTAGGCTAGAAGATCGCCGCCTCGGCCCCACCCAAGATCGCGTCGGGCTCGATGCCGCGCCGCGCCGCCAGCTTCGCTCCCAAGCTCCAGCGACCCGCCAGCTCTACGCCCAGTAAGGTAGTCACGTGAACTGAATCGATGATGTTGCTCATCAGTTGTCATGAAATGTGATGTTGCTTACCAGTTTTTCCATGGTATTATTTAGTCTACAATAACATATCCACCGGGTACCCGATACCCGATGGGTACTCGGTGGGCATGGGTACAATTCCTCGCTCGATTGACTTGGTGAGTATGGATATTTATAGAATTCTCGGGTACAATATCGGGTTGGATATTATTATATCCGAATACAACCCAACACTACATTAAAACGATACAAGTCCGATGGCTCCCTTATGTCCGACGGCCGCTAGCCGCCGTCGGACATAAGGGAGAATATCCGAGGGCTGGCAGGTGGACCGTTGGACATAAGCTTATGTCCGATGGCTGGCAGATAGCATATGTCCGACGGTCTCCTAGGTGGCCGTCGGAACTAACGGATTTTAACCGACCCCCGCGCCCGCGTCGGTTTCATTTCTCTCTGTCTCTCCTGCTTGCATGCGTAGCCGCCACCGCCGCCTAGCCCACGCCACCGCCGCCGTCGCCGAGGAGTCGCCGCCGTCGCCATCGTCTGGCACCGCCCAAGCCTCTCCCGGGGACCTCCAGCCCTATCCCGACGCCCAGCCTGCGCCCGATCCTCTGTCCACGTCGACCTGCAACTCCACCGTCGCCCAAGCGACACTGGAGCCGCCCCGACGCCGCCCGCGGCCACCGGAGCCTCTGCCCTCGTCCCCGACGCCACCGGCGCCTGCCCCGACCCCGCCGGCGTCAGCTGCACTGGCTAATCGTCCGGCAAAGTAAGCAATTTTATAATGTTTAGTATAATTTTGTATATGCTTATATTGTTTGCTACTAGCAATGTTTAGTTTTGTTATGTCCGACGGCTTAATTTAATTATGCAATTAAATTAACTTGTTTTAATTTATTTATTAGTGGCTATATAATTTAAACTTTTAATTTTCGAGGGTAATTATTAAGCCCTCGGAAATAAGGTTGTTTTATTTGATTTAGGGTCCCGTGAAATGATTTTTTTGTAGTGCTATTGTATTAGTGTGGTTAATTAGTGGCTATTGTATTAGTGTGGTTAATTAGTAATCATAACTAATTAAGTTAACGTCTCATGTCTAGTATGGAGGAGGATCATCGATGGATGTATGAAGGTTGGAAGAAAAGAGGTGCTCTATCAAGTGAGTGGGTTGCCAAGACTGATGCTTTTCTCGACCGTGCTTTTGCTCGGTCAGAGACTGGAACCGATGTTAGGTGCCCTTGTAGCAAGTGTCGGAACATTAATTTCCTTGACAGGAGGACTATGTTGATACATATTTGCAAGAACGGTTATGTGCCAGGCTATGAGGTCTAGGTGCACCATGGTGAGGACCCACATCCTTGTATTGTATCAGAATTTCAGTCACATGTAGAGGGGGACTACGATAGGATGGAAGAGATGCTTGACGATGTACGCCATTAGATTCTAACCGTCGATTCGGAGAACCCCGGTCAACCCACCGATTATGAGGATCCAGCTACACCTGAGGTTCAGAAGTTTTTCGAGCTCCTTAAAGCTGTCGAAGTGCCGTTGCATGAGAACACGAAAGTGACCGTCCTTGTATTTGTGACTCGACTTATGGCTACTAAGTCTAAGTTTGCATTCTCAAACAACTGCTACAAAGGAGCTTTTGAACTTGATCAGTGATGTACTTCCAGAGAATCACAAGATGCCAAAGGACATGTATCAGTCCAAAAAGTTGCTCTCTAGGCTCGGTATGGACTACGAAAAAATCGATGTCTGTGACAATAACTACATGCTTTTCTGGAAGGAGACCGCGAGTGAGAAGAAGTGTACTATATGTGGTGAGCGTAGATTCGTTGAGGTTGAAAACGACGATGGTTTGACCATGACGGTGAAGATTGCATGTAAGCAGCTTCGTTACATGCCTCTTATACCTCGGTTGAAATGTTTGTTCATCTCCAAAAATATAGCCAGACGCATGAGATGGCACAAATAAGGGGTACGTGGGAATCCAAATGTCATGGCACACCTAGCTGATACAGATGCATGGAAGGCACTAGATGCTTTTGATTCCAGCTTTGCTGATGAAGTGCGGAATGTCCGCTTCGGTTTAGCAACAGATGGTTTCTCGCCTTTCAATCTAACTGCAACGTCCAACTCATGTTGGCCCGTCTTTGCTGTTCCATACAACCTTCCACCAGCTCTTTGCATGAAATATGAATTTATTTTCTTGTGTCTTGTAATACCTGGTCCGGATCATCCTGGAACAAAGATCGATGTGATGATGAGACCCCTCATTGAAGAATTGAAAATTTTGTGGGAAGGAGTCGAGGCGTACGATTGTTACAAGAAACAGAAGTTCAACCTCAGAGCCGCGTTTTTGTGGTCTATTCATGATTTTATGGCTTATGGTATCTTTGCTGGATGGAGTTGTCATGGGATTTTGACATGTCCGATATGCGTTGAAGACACTTTATGCTTTCTACTAAAGTTTGGTGGAAAGATATGTTACTTCGATTGCCATAGATGTTTTTTGCCAGAGGATCACCCGTTCAGGTTCAATAGGAACGCTTTTAAAAAGGACACGATTGTGACGAGGGGACCACCCAAGCATCTTAGTGGTGCAGAGATTCTCGCGAGACTTAATGATTTGAAAATAAATGAACATGGAAATCGTTTTGAAGGTTATGGAACCGAGCATAATTGGACTCACAAATGTGGTCTATGGGAACTCCCTTATATGAAAGCCTTGATTCTAATGCATAACATTGATGTGATGCACCAGGAACGAAATATGGGTGAAAGCATTATCAGCACTTGCATGAATATCACTGACAAAACAAAAGACAACACTAAGGCTAGAAAAGACTTGGCCTTAATCTGTAGAAGACCAACTATGGAGATAGTAGAGAACCAGAAGAAGCCACGCGCTCCTTTCAGTATTAAACCTAAAAGGAAGAAACAAGTGATGAAATGGTTGAAAAACTTAAAGTTCCCAGATGGTTACGCCGCGGGCTTTAGAAGGTCTGTGAATTTGAAGACGGGCAAGTTTTCTAGGTTGAAGAGTCATGACTACCACATAATAATGGAAAGACTCCTTCCTGTTATGTTTCGTGGTTTTGTAAAAAATGATGTCTGGAAAGCATTAGCGGAGCTAAGCTACTTTTATGTACTAACTTGTTTTTGTTAAAATAGGATGTCAAAGAAAATGAGGTCTTTTGCTCGTAGTTTGCTTGGGACGAGGAGTAGCTCAAGGAGCAGCTCGAGGGGTGAGGATTCAGTTTTTCAGGGCACAGGTTCTACCATGAGCAGACAGAGAGCGCTGGCAGAACATTTGCCTCCACAAGATGTAAGTTAGTTGTTAAATTACATTATTTGAGTTACTTAATATTGTATATATGATGTAAGTTATTTGTTTCATAGGATGCTGAAATTGAGGAACCAGTGGTAGAGGATCATGCAAGAGATGATGCTGAAGATGATGGTGGAGATGATGTGGGAGATGATGCTCGAGACGATGCTGGTGGGGATTCTGGGGCTGGTGGAGATTCCGCAGCTGGGTCTGGAACTTCTCGAGTTGGGAGAACGAGGAAGCAACATTTTGTTGGACCACCTCCAGAGCTTTCACCCGAATCTCGGGTTTTGATAAAGCCTAGTGGAAAGAGA
Organism: Zea mays; assembly: GCF_902167145.1. Classification (NCBI taxonomy): domain Eukaryota; kingdom Viridiplantae; phylum Streptophyta; class Magnoliopsida; order Poales; family Poaceae; genus Zea; species Zea mays. Next base: position 156,330,984 of record NC_050097.1, on the reverse strand, counting down.
GTGACATATCTTTGCTTAAATGTTATTGAAAGTTATGTTTTAATTTCTACATTGTTTTCTGTTTGCAGGACTTGGATCGATGACTCGTTCACAGGCACAGGACACTACAGGCAGGTGAACATGGTCCTTGGTAATCTTGTTCGTCTGCACTGGCCTGGTCTTGTGACTTTGCCTAGTGGCGAGTCTGTCCCCGCCACCACTTGGAAACATTATCGCTATGGTGTCTGTAGAACGTTTGGCAACACACAGGCACTAGTTTCGGATGCATTCTGGGTATGAATTGTTTATACTAATTTAGTTATCCCATATATGGTTGCTTTTATGATAACACTAATTTTTTTGCAGAAACGGTACAAGTTGCCAGATGATGGATCATATGATATGAATGCTCGTTACATGTTTGAGTATAACGCGAACGATGTCGTTGCAGATGCAATGTACTATGCACGAATTCAGGCTATAAAGGCATGGTACAGTGCTGATGATCGACCGATGCCAAATACCAAGGCTGAGTGGTCATCAATTTACCTGACGGAGGAGCAATACCTAGAGGTAAACAGGTTGTTGCATCTCATATCGCACGAATCAATGTATTTGCTTTATTGAGAAAATTTCATGTAGGTGTCGGTGTCGTGGATGGCCACCCGATCAGACGGTTATCGGGCCTTGTGCAGATGGTGGGCTTCCCTTGAGTTTCGTGCCATTTCCGAAAGGAACAGGGGAAACTGTGGGACTGAGTCGTTCCACAACTACGACGGTGATGGTCATGTGCGCTTGGCTAAGCGAATGGTAAGTCACAGTATGTTGCAACTTTGAATTACATAGAAATGTGTCATTACAACTTTTATGTACAAGAAGTCAAATCCGGTCGTACGCCCACGGATGTGGAGGTGTATATGCAAGGGCATAGGGGTTCTGATCCTCAGAATCCTGATGTGTTATGCACTCAGACGGCCACCGACCGTCTAGTGAGTTTTTGGTGCTCCATTATGTGTTTGATATTGTTTGCAAGGGCATAGGGGTTATGCACTTATATTTGATATTGTTTGCCTCCAGGCTTCGTATGGGCAGGAGATGGTTCAACGCCATGGGCAGGAGTACGATTGGAGGAGTCAGCCAATCGACCCTCAGGCAGCATATGCTAGCGCAGGAGGATAAGCCCATGGACGATGGGATTATTTGATTTGGATTTCAAAATTATCCTCATATGCTTGCGATTCAACTGAGCCATGAGTTACTATACTAAGTGCATGGTTCACTCTTGTAGGTTGCGTATTTTTTATTCTACGATTGATTCTAGAGAGCTGAGACGCCGTGGACGACAGTCCACATCGTCGTCTTTATAGTCGTCCCGTTCACGATCATCCGCCCAGGAGATAGAGCTTGCAGTGTTGCGTCAACAGGCAGAGTACCATCAATCAGTTTTGAGGAAACAATTGGAGTACTAGAGGCAACAATCTGAGTACCAGAGACAACAAGCTGAGTACCAGAAGAAGAGGGACGAGTATTATGCAAACCTCCAGGCCCAAAATCAAGTTCTTCTCTCGGTAAGTTGAAGTAACATTTTGTACCTTATTTTGCAAAACACATGATGTGTATCTTATTTGCTCAACAATGACTTGTATATAATTTGTAGCAACTAGCCCAACAAGCGGGCGTCCCGATGCCCACATATGGGATGCCGCCTTCAAACTTTGCACTGCCGATGCCAATGCTGGCGCCTCCACCTCTGCCTCCGTCACAATTCCCTACGGTATGTACACATATGCGTGTGTGACATGTTCATAGATGTCTTATGTGTTTAAATGAAAAACTGAGTGGTTACTATTTCATGTGCGTGTGTTATAGGGATTTCAGACACCACCCGCTTCAGTTGCAGCACCAGGAGATGGGTCTGGTCAAGACGACGCATCGCATTCTTGGGTGAATAACCTTTTCAGCACGCATAGTCCAGCAGGAGGAGGTGGCTACTCGAACCATCCAGGCGATGGATATGAGTGATGTGTCGTTATGTTAATTTGTGAAACACTTGTTTGCAACCGTGATTGCAACACTTGTTTGTGAGACACAATGTCAGTTTTTATTTTGGACCTATATGTTGATGTAAAACACTTGTTTGCAACCATTTGGAACTATATGTCGTTATGTTAAATTTATGAATGTGAATATTTATGTGAGTATATTTGTGATTGTGATTGTGAATGTGAATACTTATGTGAATGTGTATATTTATGATTGTGAATGTGTATATCTGCATGAAATCTGTTTTTGTTTTATAAATGTCAGATTTAAAAAAACAGAATTTTGTGTAATTTCTAAAATTTATTATGTCCGACGGCCTGGCGTTAGCCGTCGGACATAAAGGCTAGTTATGTCCGACGACTTTATATAAACCGTCGGAGATAAAAACCTCTTATGTCCGACGGCTGGCGCCAGGCCGTCGGACATAAGTCTGTGGGCCCCACCGTCCGATCGGTAAAACGGTTGGCATTTACTATTTCCGACGGGCGTTGGCGGCCGTCGGAGATAGCTTATGTTCGACGGCAACCGTCGGACATAATCCTATTTCTGACGTCTTATCTCCGACAGCTTAAAGCTGTCGGAGATAGGTTAATGCCATCGGACATAAGCTATCTCCGACGGCTTTGGCCGTCGAAAGTTGTTTCATTTACTGTAGTGCGACCCACTGCCATCTCTAGTCTTCAACCTCCCGACGCACACCACGACCGCGCAAGGTGACAGCCGCCGGGGCTACTCAAGGAGGAGCACGACCATTGTCTCACCCCACGCGCGGGATAGGCGCCGAGCCAGCAACGGACGCCCAGTCGAGGTCCAAGGCGAGAGCACGCCCAGGGAAATCCGTTGCATGGATGTAATTATTTCTGACCTTGACGAATCTCGACGGAGGGGGTACCTGCGCGAGGTGGCGCGCCAAGCCTAGGCTTGCCCATCGACGTGCGCCCGGGCTGGATGCGTTGGATTCGGCAATGCAAGGCAGCACCCAGCGCAGCGGGAGCTCCGTGTTGCTGGGAGCTTAGTTGAGGTCTTTTCAGGCTCTCGGAGTCGTGCTATTTGAGAGGAACAGGGCCACAGGGGTCACATGCGCGACTTATATAACTGAGGGGCGCCTGCAATGGTCGGATGCCATTGTGCAGTTACCGTCTGATTGGTTGTCCGGTTGGGTAGAGCCTGGTTTAGACCCAGATGCAGGCTGAGCCTAGCATGTATACATGGATGCAACTAGTTAATTTGTTACGTGTTTGGTTTCCTGTACCGACTCAGCCGGGATTTAATGAGCTCGTGTTTGTTTTCCTGTACTGACTCAGCCAGGATTTAATGAGCTCGTGTTTGGTTTTCCTGTACCGACTCAACCAAGATTTAATGATAGTATTTACTGGGCATAAAAAATACAGAAGCCACAATTTACACGTCTCACACCGAGCAACATAAAACAGTCTTCAAATTGGGACACAATTTACACAGCTCTGTACACAATTACCAACTAAAACAGTCTGTACACAATTTGCACAGCATAAAACAGTCTTCAAATTAATAATAACCAATCAGTAAATTGTAGAAATTTGTGATCTCGCCAAATAAAACAGATGGTCTAAAAGTGTCATCTACAATATACACAATTTCTACACCAACTAAAACAGTCTTCAAATTGTATACTATTCCAGTCTCATCATCTAAAACTGGATATACACCAACTAAAAGATGCCATCCGCAGAATGCTACCAACTAAAACTGGAATTGTATACTAAAACTGTTTCAGTCTAAACTGTTTACAATTTCAGTCTTCAAATTTTTAGACTAAAATTTAAAATGGATATACACCAACTAAAACAGTCTTCAAATTGTATACTATTCCAGTCTCATCATCTAAAACTGGATATACACCAACTAAAAGATGCCATCCGCAAAATGCTACCAACTAAAAATGGAATTGTATACTAAAACTGCTTCAGTCTAAACTGTTTACAATTTCAGTCTTCAGGTTTTTAGACTAAAATTTAAAATGGATATACACCAACTAAAACAGTCTTCAAATTGTATACTATTCCAGTCTCATCATCTAAAACTGTTTACAATTTTCCAGTCTAAAAGATGCTGATAATCATATTTGGAAGCATACAAATGTTCTTTGACAGATTAGCCTCAAAGAACAGATCTTTAACCAGATTTTCAGACGTGCAAGATTATCAGCTACTATGAATTATCAGCTACTATGAATTAGCCTCAAAGAACAGATTATCAGCTAGAACAGATCTTTAACCAAATTATCAGCTACTATCAGCTACTATCAGATTATCAGCTACTATCAGATTATCAAGCTACTATGAAATTATCAAGCTACTATCAGATTATCAAGCTACTATCAGATTATCAAGCTACTATGAATTACAAGTAATACCTAGCTAGAACAGATCTTAAACCAAATTATCAGCTACTATCAGATTATCAGCTACTATCAAATTATCAAGCTACTATGAAGCTACTAACAACTACTGTCAAATTATCAAGCTACTAACAGCTAATATCAAATTATCAGCTACTATGAAGCTACTCACTGCAGTGTACAAATTATGAAACCAATTTACACTTGTTTCTTTGATCCAACAAACAAGATTAGCCTCAGCTTTCATTGACCACTTTTTTTGCATACAAGGTTAGCATCATAGACACATACCAAACTCGTCAATTATTGTAAGAACAAGAGTATAATATCAGTTCTTAATCATCAACAGATATCATTTCTTAACCAGCAAATAGGCCAGCTAACAGGTCTACAAATAGACCAATAAACAAGCCAACAGGGAAATGCATAGAACTCAAGAAACACCATTGTTCTATACAAGTGTAGCATATCTCTTCTCAAATAAGGAAATGCATAGAACTCAGATTAATCTAACTCAGAAAAACATCATTGTTCTATTCAAGTGTAGCATATCTGTTCTCAAATAAGGAAATCCATAGAACTCAAGTTAATCCATAGAACTCAGGGAAACATCATTATTCTATGAAAATGTAGCATATCTGTTCTTAAGTACCATATAGGATATAGAGAATACAGCAAGTGTAGCACATTTGTTCTTAAACAGCATAAAAGGACAGACAGATCCGAGCAAGTGTATCATATCTGTTCTTAAGCATTATATAGACAGATCAGATCAGTTGTGATAGACAGATCAGATCATTAGGAGTCATGTCCAGGAACACCAACATCTTTTGGGTGATCCTATTCAGTTAGCAACTCAAGTTAGCAATTTTAAGTTAGACCAAATTAGAGAAATGGAAGGTGTTGGTCCTAACCTTGATGTAAGCAGCATAATGACCCTCTTCTAAGCTTATGCCAAAGGTATCCTCATCCCAAAGAGCGCCACTAATGTCCTTCAGTTTGCAAACTTTGACCCACCTAGACCTCCACTTACGAAGGTGATTGTACACTTGCTAGCCTGTTACTTCTTGGCCACAGAACTCAGAAACATTTTTAGCAACAGAGTTAAGGTGGATTTTCTTAAAACCCTTGTCAGTCTTAACCCCAGTACCTATCAAGTCAACAAAACGGCGTAGAACAAACCCAGACATTGCGGCACTCCACCTAAGAGCAGGCCTAGCCCCCTGGCTAGCAACCCCAGAGACCATGTCAGCCATAGCTAGAACAAGTAAAAGATTAGGGGGAAGACAGATAGATATTCTCAGCATAGGAAAGTAGAAGTAGAAATAGTAGTAATGTCAGCATAGGAAAGTAGAAGTAGAAGTAGAAGTAGTAGTAATCATCATTGCTAGTCGACAATGGTATCAGGATGTAAGTAATGTCATCATTAGCAACTAGGCACATCACACAAAGAAAGTGAGTTCAAAACTGTTATATAGTTCATCATTGCTAATAGACAATGTTCTCAGCATGGAACTAGATCTTACAGATCTATGAGCAACTTAGCACAATACATAATGACCACTATCCCCTATTTTGCCACATCTGTTGAGCCCAATTGTCCCTGGTAGCAGACCAGGCAGCATTGTCCATGACAAGGTCAAGGGGAGCTCCCTCATGAACTTGATTTGCAACCCATGTGTCTTCTAGTGGAATATGTTCATCATTCCCATGACGAAGAATCCAGTTGTGGAGGATACAACAGGCTAGAACTAGCTTTACTTATGTCTTGTATGGATGGAAAGGTTTGTTGTATAATATTTTGAATCTGTTCTTCAAAGCACCGAAGGCCCTCTCTATTGTCACCCTTAGTGATGAATGTCTAAGGTTGAAGAGATCTTTTGGGTTCTGTGGATTCCTCCCCCCATATTCACTCAAGTGGTACCGTGTGGCACGGTAAGGGGGTAAAAACCTAGGCCTAACAACATAACCAGCATCCACAAGGTAAAATTTACCTAACATCATAGATCATATATTAGGGAATACCAAGGGAAGTGTGTATTGTGTAGACCAATACTATTTTTTTTACCTTGGGGCACTTTTTGACCATCTTCTCTCTCAAGGGCATCAGCAAGGATAAGGGCATCATGTGCTGATCCCTCCCAGCCAGCAAGAACATATGTAAACCTTAGATCAAAGTCTATAGCAGCTAAGATGTTCTATGTTGTGGTGTGTTTCTTGCCAAGGAAGGCAGCTCTCTGATTTCTAAGAACTCTTGCTAGCACATGAGTGCCATCAATGGCACCAATACAGTCCTACACATTAGGGCAAACATTTGTTACTACAAACCCTACACATGAAAAGGAAGGGATTAGTAATGGTGTGTTTGGATGGCTGACCTTGAAATAGGGGTACCATCTGTGGCTATCTCTAATTTTGGTTGGTGTAGCAGTTGAAGGTGGCAAGATCATTTCATTTCTCAGTTCATCAACAGCATACAATACTTCCCTGAAGTATTTGCTGATGGTCTCAATAGACCTTCGAAAGGTCATGTGTACAACTCTAAACCTTTGGTTATGACCTACCACATGTAAAAACATGGCAACCTGCTCCTCTACTAAGCTATGAATACTATCTCTCAATAGCTGCCTAGTGCGAAAAAGGTCACACAACTGCATAAAAGGGGCTCTTCTCATCCTAAGTAAGTCAACACACTCAACATCAGTGGATTCATAAATAAATCTCAGGTTGTTTTGTCTCTCTTGGTCTCTTTGGTGCATTGGGCCATAAGTGATAAACCTCCTAGCATGCAGTCGGTACCTCAACCATGCATCCAACCAGGCTGACATAACTTCTACAAGTACCACGGCCTTTACAATTAGCTGCCGACGTGCAATAGTAGGATCCATTGCTAGAGTAATAAAATAGAAAAGGAGATTAGAGATCTAAGTTGGCTCACATGTACTGTGCTAGTTGCAAATATATGAAAACATATTGTTACATGAGCCACGGCTGCAACATACAAGAGATGTGCCACCCAGAGCATAAGCATCATAGAACATTGATCTATAGCTCAGAAAATATAATTGATGTGCTAGTTGCAAATATATGAAAACATATTGTTACATGAGCCACGGCTGCAACATACAAAAGATGTGCCACCCAGAGGCATAAGCATCACATACCATTGATCGACAACTCAAAGACTCAAACAAGTATAACAACAACATGTTGCAACAATAGTACACAGCTCAGAGAATTAACAGTTTAGAACAGAGTAACAGAATATGAGAGCAGTTTACAAAGAACAGTTTAGAACAAAGTAACAGAATATGAGAGCAGTTTACAATGAACAGTTTAGAACAAAGTAACAGAATATGAGAGCAGTTTACAAAGAACAGAGGAAACAAATTATAAAAGTAACAGAATATGAGAGCAGTTTAGGACACAAGTAAAGCTGCGAGACCAAATAAAGTATACCAGATCAACATGAAGCTATACACATAAAACAAAGTTAATTATGAGAACAATTTACAAAGAATAGATAAAGTATGAGAACAATTTAGAACAAAGTATGAGAACAATTTACAAAGAATAGTTTATAACAAAGTAACAGAATACACAAGAATCCTAGCGCATAAATACCAGATCTAGGACACAAGTAAAGCTACGAGACCAGATAAAGTATACCAGACCCACATCTTGCACATCTTGCACTTTTAAGTTGTACCAGATCTAACAAAGACAACATTGCATAATAAAACGTGAAGCAAGCAACATCTTTTATGGGGAAATGTCTGATTGATGCAGGCTAGGCTTAACCATATCTAAGAAAACGTGAAGCAAGCAATGATAAGAACATCAAGCTATACCAGATAAGAACATCAACATGAAGCTATACTAGATCTAAGAAAACGTGGCATAATACAACATAAATACCACAAAACCATGATCTACACAACCAAGAACTACTAATAGTACTCAAAACATTCTCAGATCTAACGAAATCAAACCTCATTACCAATAGTGCCGCATAAATCAAACAAAGATCTTTTGGCCAGGAGGAGGGCAAGGAAGATGCCAAACCTCGTTACCTGGTAGTACCAGGAGCAAGTGCACCTAGCGTCGGAGAGTGAGATCCGTGCGCGAGAGATAGAGAAGAAGAGACCTGTGACCGCAAGGGGGTGCGGCGGACGATCGACCGGCCCAGGGTTCGGAGCGGGGAGAGGAGACGAGAGAGGGAGAGCTGGATGGTGAGAGGAGAAGGCAGAGTCTGACCTCAACAGCGGCGGCTGCGAGAGGAACCCTAGCGCGAGCTCCAGGCGAGGATAGAGGCGGCTGTGAGAGGACCCTGGCTCCAACCCTAGCGCGAGATCCAGGCGATGCGGCTGCACGAGCTCCAGGTGAGGCGAGGCGGCTGCGCGAGCTCCAGGCGAGGTGGCTGCACGAGCTCCAGGAGAGGAACCCTAGCGCGAGCTCCACGCAAGGACAGGAACGAGTGGAGCCTGGCTCTGGAGAAACGGAGATTTTGGTCGTACGTGATGGGCCTGGATGAGATGTTCATTTTGCGCGAGCGTGGCCTAGCCCAAATATTTGCTCAAGCAACCAAACACACCACACTGTCAAAAACCTGTCTCCAATGGGCCATGCACGAGCACACACAGGCAACCAATCACCCCCTTATTGGCGGGGATGGCGGATTTGGGTCCGGGATCTGCAGAGTGCGTTGAACGAACATGGAGAAGACGTTTCTTACATCATGGGCCCAGTGCCAGCCACACGGAGCAGTGTAGATGTGAGTTCGTATCGGTTGAGTGGCGGGTCCTAGGCTACGGGTTTCACTAGTCGGTGCAAGCACGACACGCGTGGTACGGGTGAGAAGCTGCCTTCGTCAAGCGGTATCAACGAAGGGGATGGAGCTGACTCTGTGGTCCCACGTATCATTGAGACAAGGCAATGTTTGGATGGTGGAATAAAGAATGAGAAAAGAAAAAAACAAGGAGACGTGACCTACATGAAGGGTTAAAGGGAATTGGGCCGATGGGAAGATGGATCTGAGCGCATGTGTTTTTTTTCTTAATTCTTTTCTAACTCAATCCAAATTACAAATTCAAATATGTTTTGAAATTTACACTAAAGTTAAGTGAAGCCACTAATGAATCTTAGCATGATGCAAATTTAATTTAGACTTATTTATTTATTTAAATAGAAAGAAAACAATTTCTACTATGTAGTTTTTTATAAGAAATGATTTGACTTACATCGTTTATAGGGTACTTATACACGTCTACGCCGGTAACAACCCGGAGAAGATGACACTGACGCCTCGGCCCCACGCGACCGTGGCTTAAGAACGCACGTTCGTGTTTGAGTCACTATGCAGCGGCCCCGCCTAGCAGCGGCTTAAGACTTTGGCACGCGCGGTTGGGCGACTGACCCATGGGTCCCGCCTGGCAACACGTTTCCCGGGGCTAGGTTGGCTAGCACGAGAGGCTGGGCCGGGAGTTGGGAAACTGGCCCAAACGAGGTTCTTTCTCTTTTCTTTTCTTTTCTTTTTTTCTAGTTTCATTTCTATGTCGGTATTCTTTCTTTTCTTTTGCAAATCTCAAATTCATTTCAACAAAGTTAAAATTGCAACCTTCAGTAAATGCACAATTCAAAATCTCAGCATTGATGAAAAGTATTGTTATAAATTTTATCCTTTTATTTGGGAAATTGTTTTAAATGTGAAATGCACACACATAATGTTTTGGATGTAGAGTCAAATTTAAAGTATATTCAAAAGTTCATATTCATTTGTTTTAAGAGAGAACATTTTCTAATGTATAATCCCTATTAAGAGATATTTTTTTATCTTTTAAAGAGTTTCTATTTATATAATTCATGAAGGGAATAATCCACTCTAATAGAACCATAGAAAGTCTTTCTTTTATTTCTTTTTGAGCTTCCAATTAAATTCCAGTTTTAAATTTTAAATCTAATTTTGAACTACCGAACATTTTATTGTTACTTATTTATTTATTTATTATTATCATGTTTTTGGAAAGGGACACTTTTCATGTATAATCTTCCATTAGAAGGTATTTTAGTTTGATTGTTTTGATTTTTTTACTAAACCCAAAATTGTAACTTTGGTGTGTTGCAACCATATCTTTGTTTTTCATTGACCATATTATAGAAGGGGCATGTGGCTAAAGTGATATAAGTGTTGGGCACCAAAATGGACATGGTGAACAGTCTGGCCTTGAGGGCGGATGGTCCATGGTCCGGACAGTCCGCGCTGGTGCGGATGGTCTCCGCGCGCGCATAATTAATTAGGGTTCTGAGTTTTTGCGGGATTTGTTAGCTAAAACCACGGAATTAGCTCGAGAGACAGATTGTAACAGGTCCAGACCTCCCCTCTATATGTATATATGGAGGACTACGACCGATTGAACATCAACAATCGAATCAATAACCAATTACATCTCGTTTTTACCTTATGTGCATAAGGAGTAGTTCTAGTTTAGCCCTAGTTTAGCCTTTCTCTACCTCAAATCTTCACCTCTCTTCGGCTATACGTCGATTAGGGGCGTCTTGGGTGGCCTATCGATCCCAAGACAAAGCCTAGGACCTCACCTCCCCGACGGGGTCCCTCCCGGGAGCGAGATCCAGGCGTGCTAGCGAACTCCGCCGCCCCTGCGCACGCGCGGACCGTCCGGCCACCAGGCGCGGACCGTCCGGCTTGTTAGGCAGGAACACCAGCCCCTGCGCCAGGTCGCAGACCGTCCAACCCCTGGCCGCGGATTGTCCGCGCCTCCGTAGAGAGCACCACCGTCGATTATAACCGCAGTAATTGGCACCAACACTTTTTGGTGACCCCACTGGGGACATCACATATAGACCTATCAGATCGGCCCTCAATGGCCGGTTCAAGGGTTAACTCTGACGTCTCCCCCAGCAATATCATCGAGCCAACTTGAGAAACATTGCCGGCTGAGGAGTAGCTCTAGTTCGAGGAGCACAAGGAGCAGTTGATTCAGGAAGCGAAGGTAAAATTCCTGTCCGACTACAAGGTGGACAAGAACAACAAAGTCATTCGGCAACGAGCGACATATCTGGCTTCACTCCAACCTACTACGACTACCCCAAGGTAAGTGACACAAACGAGCTCCAATCTCTTAAAGCTTATATAGATGAACAACGAGATCAAATGCAAAATATCATAGGGTATGCAAAATTACTATAGAAGACTAGTACGTGATTCATCGGCTACATGTTGTCATGACCAATTAAAACCCCTTTATGGGATGTCAATACACACACACCTTGGGCAACCACAGTCTACTACGCAAATCGGCGATAAATTCGTCGATCTGCGCATGTCCGGACCGTCCGGGCCAGCAGCAGCTGATCCCATTTTTAGAAATGAATTACTGAAACATGCACCCGAACTGCCACGTATTGCGAAAACCCTAAACTACCTAGTCGGACCATCCACGTACAGCAACGGACAATCCGCATAAAACAACGAACACGGCCATATGGTCGAACAGTCCGTGCACACAGCCGGACGGTCCGCGTATCTAACCGGACGGTCCGGCGTAGAGTTTTTTTGTGGAAGATTGTTACCCAAATCCTCATCTGTCCCAGCTAAACTTCCCATCATATCCTACTGTAAGGAAAATGGACCCCGGGCCATTTGGCTTAATAGATTTTGGTGTTTGATGATTAACACAACCTGTGAACTAATGTATTTTCCAAGTGTTTGTGTGTTGTAGTCCACAGGATGCAAAGTGGATTGGACTGAGGCTCTGAGGATGCAACACCTCAAAGAAGACATTATAATACCCATATAAAACATTACAAAGTCATATTGAAGACAATTTATATATTCTAAGAGTCCAACACATCAAGAAGTAGAAGTGAGATACAAAGATGCAAAACAAAAGTGAACTTGACAAAGTTGAGAGGAAGGGCTGACTGAATTGGAAGTGTTTTACAAAATCAAATCTACTCAAACTGACATGGCTTCAACTCTGAGATGTAGATAATTTTATAAGCTTTCCAAAAAGTCCAAGATCATCAAAATCGGAGTTCGGAGCTAAAAGTTATGGCCACAATACGAAGTCGGAATTGCTGAAAAAACAAGAGCAGCATATGGGATGTCCGGTGCACACCGGACTGTCCGGTATGCCAAATTTGCTCAAACTGGTATGGCTTCAACTCTGGGATGTAGAGAATTTCATAAGCTTTCCAAAAAGTACAAGATCATCGAAATCGGAGTTCGGAGCTAAAAGTTACGGCCAAAATACGACAAGCGGACATGGGCTGTCCGGTGCACACCGGACTGTCCGGTGCGCCATGTCCGGTGCGCCATCTTCGGAAGCTCAAACGGCTACTTTTAACGGCTAGTACACGTGGCATGTCCAGTGCACCACCGGACAGTCCGGTGCACCTGTCCGGTGCGCCGCAGAAAGCTGCAGAACTGCTTTCCAACAGCTATATTTGAGTTGGGGCCTATATATACTTCACCCAACCGGCCATTTGGAGGTGTGGGAGCCCAAGCAACATACCAAGGCATATTGTAGACATTTTCAAGTGCTCAAACACCCAAGTGCTTAATAGAATCACTCGGTGATTAGCGTAGGTGCTTTGCGAAGTGCTTAGGTTAGTTAGACCGCTTTAGCGCTTGCTCTAGGTGAACCCTAGATTGTTGATTGAGTTTAGATAAACCTCACAACCCCTCGGCTCTTGCGTGAGCCATTGTAATTGTACCGAGTGGGGCGAGAGTCTTGCGAGACCATGACAACCGCGTTTGTGTCATGGCCGCCACCGTGTACCGGAGGGAACGAGGCCCGCGGCGTTTCGGTCGGAAGCTCGATAGTGGAGACGGCTGGGAGCGTCCGAGAGGAGCCGGAAGCGGAGCACCACTTGCGTGTGGAGAAGGCCCGCGGCTCTCTACGGAGTTACTCGACCGAGGTGCTTGGACCTCGTGTGGGCTTCCCTTCGCGTAGGGGCACCAACGAGGATTAGTCGGGACCTTGCACGGTTCCGGATACCTCGGTAAAAATACCGGCGTCATCCACGAGAGTTTGCTTCTCTACTTTGCTCTTTAAGTTTCCGCATTTATATTAAGCATTTAAGTTTCAATCTTGTATTCATACATATCTAGTGTAGATTGAAACTTAGCCTTTGCGGTAGAGATAGCAACACTTAGACAAAACCTAGTTTGCACATTCTAGTTTGACTATTTGCATAGGTTTTGCTCTAGGGATTTAATTGTGGCCTAGTTTAGCGAAAGTTTTAGAAGTCCTAATTCACCCCCCCTCTTAGGCATCACCCGTTTCCTACAAGTGGTATCAGAGGCGGTTTGGCTCATTTGAAACGCTTTAGCTTCACCGCTAAAAGAGCCGACACTTTTTGGAGGAAGGGATGGATACCCATAGGCCACCACACTTCGACGGCACTAACTTCCCATATTATAGTGCTAGAATGGCTTGTTACCTAGAGGCTGTTGATCTAGGTGTTTGGAGAGTCACTCGTGACGGGATGAAACCCCTCAAGAATCCCGAGAAACCCACCACGAGTGAGGAAAAAGAAATTCATTTAAATGCTAGAGCCAAAAATTGCTTGTATGAATCTCTTAGCATGGATATTTTTAATCAAGTATTTACCTTAAAAACTGCTAATGAGATTTGGCTAAAATTGCATGAGCTCCATGACGGCACATCCAATGTACGTGAGCAAAAACATTGCCTTGTCTTAAATGAGTATAATTCTTTTGCTATGAAAGATGATGAGCTTGTTAGAGACATGTATTCTCGTTTGAATCTAATTATCAATGAGCTCAATTCGATTGACATTAATAAGCTAGGTGATGCGGACATTGTGAGGAAGATTATCTCCCTGCTACCACAACAAAGATATGGGAGCATCATCACCATCCTTCACAACATGGAGGACTTGAGCAACATGACCCCGACCATTGTGATTGGCAAAATCGCGGCTTTTGAGATGTCACGAAAAATGAGTCGGGGAGAGGAGCCAACATCCTCAAGACCATATGCTTTTGCATGTGATGAAAGGAAGGGCAAAAAGAAGGCTCTCACTCCAAGTTCCTCAAGCGAAGAAGAGGAAGAAGAAGAAAGTGATGATGATGAAGATAATCAGCCATGCACATCATCCTCTGAGGACGAAGAAACAATCCAACGCGTCGGAAAGGTAATGAGGATGATCCGCAAGATTAATCTAATGGGTGTGCCCCTGCAGGTCGAGGATCTTCTCTTTAACATTGACAGGAAAAAGCAAAGGAAGAGAGGATGCTTCGCATGTGGGGAGAAGGGCCACTTCAGGGACAACTGTCCAAATATGGCCAAACCCAAAAAGGAGAGGAGCAAAGGCAAGGCGCTAACAAGTGTTAGAACTTGGGATGATTCTTCAAGTGAAGATGAACCTCCAAGGACGCGTAGCCACCGGTCCTCATCACGCTCATCACGGTCATCACACAAATGCCTTATGGCAAGAGGTAACAAAAGCATTCCATCCTCTAGTGATGAAAGTAGCAGTGATGATGAAGGTGAGGGAAAGCCCTCTGTAGATGAGCTTGCGGAAGCCGTAGAATTTTTCCAGGATGTTTGCACTAAGCAAAAAGCTCAACTTAAAACTTTGAAAAATAAGTTGATTAGCTCCCAAAATGATTATAAAGGTTTGCTAGAAAAATTTGAAACTTTTGCAAACTTAAATAGTGAGTTGTCAACTAAAATTGAGCTATTAGAATCTAGTGCTCCATCCACTGCTACCGATGATAGCCTTATTAAAAAGAATGATAAACTTAAGGCTAAGTTAGATAGCTCCCAAGAAGCTATTGAAAATTTGCTAGAGAAAATGGAAATTCTTAGCATACACAATAATGAGCTAACTACTAAGCTAGAAAACATTGGTAGCACCCCAGCAGCATCTTTAGTTGAAATACCTGAAATAATTAAGAAAGATGCTTCTACTTCCTGCTTTGATTTAATTGATGATTCTAACTCCTGCAACCAAGTCGTTGTTGAGAATATTGTTGTAGAGAAATGTTCGGATGAGGTTGCAAAGGAAAATGAACAATTAAAGCAAGAAGTGGCTCGCCTTGGAAAGGCTTTGTATGACAAGAAAGGCAAAGCCAAACAAATCCGACCTCCACAGGATAACACCACTGCGGGAGTGAATAAGCCTGTAGAGGGAGAAACTGTGATTTGTAGGCTATGCCACATGGAAGGCCACAAGTCTTTCCAATGCAAGGTGATGACCGGGGATAATCGAAGGCAAAAGCTCAAGCAAAAGCCATCAAGCAAAATCTCCAGCACCTACATCAAAAAGGTGAACAAAAAGGATGCTACACCATATTTGATCAAGAAGAAAAAGAATGGAAAGGTGATAGCAATCAAGGCCAACAAGCAAGGCAACAAAGGAAAGGGGGCCAAACGCATCTGGGTGCCAAAGGAAATAATTTCAATTATGAAAAGCACCAAGAAGGTTTGGATCCCGAAAGGGAAGTGAGTGGTCCGAAGGATAACGGGAATTTGGAGACTTGGCAAAGTTGGGATGTATATCATGGGATACATCATATTGGATCAAGTTCATTGCCAAGTGGGTTAGTGTATATTTTGGACCCAAATTTCCCACCCATGACTAAGGTAACTAGATTTATTGTATTCCTTATTTCTAGATATGTGTATCTATTTTCTTGTATCTAGTTTTACCTTTCATGCCTAGTATTTCATTTGGTACTTGCTTTAGATTAACAATGCATGCATACTAGGTAAATCACATGGTAGGATTGCTCGTTCTCATTTCATATTCTTAAGCAAACCTACATGGTTTAAAAAGTTTTAATTAAGCACGACACATAGCTTATTTAACATTCCTAAGTAAATGACACTAATGCTTCAAAAACTTATATCCTTCAATTGGTATCATTTAACTTATATGTGCCAAAGCTCGGATTATGGATAATCTGCCCCCCCTTGATATCAAATCAAAGTGCATGTCTCCTACAAGTATTCAAAACATGTATGCACACTTTCAGGGGGAGATTACTCTATAATCTAAGTCTTTGAGACTAATACCTGTTTTCAAGTCTATTTCATGTAGTAGTCTCATTGTAAGGAAAATGAAGTCCCCGGAGAAAGACAACAAGCTTCCACTGCAAATCTACAAGAATTCTTATGTCTGCAAGCCTGCCATTGGTATTCAATTGGTCCGCAATTGACTTTCAATTGGTATCTTTGAGACTACACTTAGTAACATTTACATGTCTTCTCCATTATTTGATTAGACTATATTTCATATCTTATACTTCCCATGTTGCTATAAATGCATATATTCTTAACTCATATTTTGTTACCTATGCATAAGGGAAGTTAGTCTATTCAAATCATGACTTGCACCTCCATTTCTCACATGCTTTTTCCTAAGTAGAAGATCTCTGTCAGGGGGAGTATTTCTTCGTCTCTACAGGGGGAGAAAATTCTTTCTAAAGGAGAACACTCATTTAGGGGGAGTATCAATTTGGTGTTTCAATTGGTATTATTTTACAAATCCTTTTTGAGGGCTAGTCTTATTTGCTTCCTATATGCTTTTAATGTCTTCCTTTTCGGTGGTTGATACCAAAGGGGGAGAAGTTGTAGGGACCAAAGCAATGAAAATGTTATCAAACACCAAACACCACCAAATTAAAATTTTGATCTTTCAAGTGGTTTTTGCATTTTGGTCTAAAATAGGAAGTAAGTGAATTATGGAGTTAGGGGGAGGCTTAAGTCCATAATCTCAGATTACGGGGACAAACATGCATCCTAGCAAGTAGATTGTATATTTATATTCAAATGTTTGTAATATTTGCTTGCTTTGGTTGTGTTGTCATCAATCACCAAAAAGGGGGAGATTGTAAGGAAAATGGACCCCGGGCCATTTGGCTTAATAGATTTTGGTGTTTGATGATTAACACAACCTGTGAACTAATGTATTTTCCAAGTGTTTGTGTGTTGTAGTCCACAGGATGCAAAGTGGATTGGACTGAGGCTCTGAGGATGCAACACCTCAAAGAAGACATTATAATACCCATATAAGACATTACAAAGTCATATTGAAGACAATTTATATATGCTAAGAGTCCAACACATCAAGAAGTAGAAGTGAGATACAAAGATGCAAAACAAAAGTGAACTTGACAAAGTTGAGAGGAAGGACTGACTGAATTGGAAGTGTTTTACAAAATCAAATCTACTCAAACTGACATGGCTTCAACTCTGAGATGAAGATAATTTTATAAGCTTTCCAAAAAGTCCAAGATCATCAAAATCGGAGTTCGGAGCTAAAAGTTATGGCCACAATACGAAGTCGGAATTGCTGAAAAAACAAGAGCAGCATATGGGATGTCCGGTGCACACCAGACTGTCCGGTGTGCCAAATTTGCTCAAACTGGTATGGCTTTAACTCTGAGATGTAGAGAATTTCATAAGCTTTCCAAAAAGTACAAGATCATCGAAATCGGAGTTCGGAGCTAAAAGTTACGACCAAAATACGACAAGCGGACATGGGCTGTCCGGTGCACACCGGACTGTCCGGTGCGCCATGTCCGGTGCGCCATCTTCGGAAGCTCAAACGGCTACTTTTAACGGCTAGTACACGTGGCATGTCCGGTGCACCACCGGATAGTCCGGTGCACCTGTCCGGTGCGCCGCAGAAAGCTGCAGAACTGCTTTCCAACGGCTATATTTGAGTTGGGGCCTATATATACTTCGACCAACCGGCCATTTGGAGGTGTGGGAGCCCAAGCAACATACCAAGGCATATTGTAGACAATTCCAAGTGCTCAAACACCCAAGTGCTTAATAGAATCACTCGGTGATTAGCGTAGGTGCTTTGCGAAGTGCTTAGGTTAGTTAGACCGCTTTAGCGCTTGCTCTAGGTGAACCCTAGATTGTTGAGTGAGTTTAGATAAACCTCACAACCCCTCGGCTCTTGCGTGAGCCATTGTAATTGTACCGAGTGGGGCGAGAGTCTTGCGAGACCGTGACAACCGCGTTTGTGTCACGGCCGCCACCGTGTACCGGAGGGAACGAGGCCCGCGGCGTTTCGGTCGGAAGCTCGATAGTGGAGACGGCGAGGAGCGTCCGAGAGGAGCCGGAAGCGGAGCACCACTTGCGTGTGGAGAAGGCCCGCGGCTCTCTACGGAGTTACTCGACCGAGGTGCTTGGCCCTCGTGTGGGCTTCCCTTCGCGTAGGGGCACCAACGAGGATTAGTCGGGACCTTGCACGGTTCCGGATACCTTGGTAAAAATACCGGCGTCATCCACGAGAGTTTGCTTCTCTACTTTGCTCTTTAAGTTTCCGCATTTATATTAAGCATTTAAGTTTCAATCTTGTATTCATACATATCTAGTGTAGATTGAAACTTAGCCTTTGCGGTAGAGATAGCAACACTTAGACAAAACCTAGTTTGCACATTCTAGTTTGACTATTTGCATAGGTTTTGCTCTAGGGATTTAATTGTGGCCTAGTTTAGCGAAAGTTTTAGAAGTCCTAATTCACCCCCCCTCTTAGGCGTCACCCGTTTCCTACACCTACAGCACCCCAGCACCATAATATAGCATTCTAGACACATGAGGGTGACTACTTTCCGGCCCATAGAAGGTCGGAAAGAGACGACCGGTCTTATGAACAACATAGGGCAAATACTAATACGCCACAAAACTCAAACCAATGGGGGGAAGACCAATATCCAAACAACCTCACCCATATTGGATCAAAGAGCCGGCAGTCTCCCACTGGCAGCTATCGATATAGTAAGGGAAGAAATAGCCGGGCGTTTCTAGATAAGCTCGGAGTTAGCATGGTCCCTGGGGGCAGTCATATCGGAGATCTTATGATAGTCGATTTGACCACCACCCATACCCGTAGGGAACCAGGATACCCAAATTCACAAAATTTTCGGGTGACCAAGGAAAGAGCACGCACGAACACATAGGCTAGTTCTTAGCGCAATTAGGAGAATTGGCCGACATAGAGGCATTTCATGTGCGTTTATTTTCATTATCTTTAATAGGGACTGCATTCGCATGGTATGCCACGCTCCCTCGTGATTCTATTTTGTCGTGGGTAGATTTAGAGCAAAACTTTCATGACCATTTCGTCTTCGGCGATTACGAGCTATTTAGTAGACCTAGTGGCCCTATGGCAAGGTAAAGATGAATCGGTTAATGATTACATCCGGAGATTCTGAGATGCAAGAAACCGATGCTTTCAAATTCATTTGGCAGAAAAACAACTAGCGAGGTTAGCCTTTAATGGATTAAGCTATTATTTAAAAGAAAGATTAGAAGGCATCCACTTTTTTCACGCTAGCACAATTGCATCAGAGAGCTTTGTCTTGTGAAAGCCGAAGTAAAGAAACAACCAAAACAATTTGTCACAATTTCCATGCAGTAGAATGCAACCAAAGTAGTTCGGACGACGAATCAAAAGAGGTGTACACTGCTGAAATGGTTTGGCCAAAACAGGCCAAATCTTCATCTTGTTCCTCCTTACTGTCGGTTCAAAAGAAACAACAAGAGGAGGGTAAATTTACATTTAATGTTGGTAAATGTGATAAGATATTTGATGAATTACTAAAAATGGCAACATTAAGATAAATTATATTGTTCCACCCGCCGACAAACTAAAACGTCGCCCATACTGCAAGTGGCACAACTCATTTTCTCATGCCACTAATGATTGTAATGTATTTCGACGACAAATTCAATCGGCCATTAACGAGGGACAATTGAAATTTTAGGAAATGCAGGTGGACACAGAGCCCTTCCCAATAAACATGATCAACTTCGATGGCAAGAAACTCCTGATTCGGCCAAGCACGACCGATAAGGGCAAAGGCAAGGAGGTCATCATCGGCAATGCGTGAGAGGCCGATGAAATTACTAAAAACTCTTGCAGAAAAGTAGTGATAGAAAGGACTCCTGATGGAGGGGAGACTCTAAAAGTTACCATCACTACCTCCAACGCCAGGGGCAGGCGTAGGCAAGAAACCAGGCGCGAGCACCTATTCTGCACATCGCGGATAGTCCGACGCATAGACACAGATGGTCCATGACACTGCCGGATAGTCCGGATCATTCCAGGGGCTGGTCCGGCAATGCCTAGGAGCCACGACGACCAAGTACCTTCAAACCACGACGACCAGAAATAGGTACATGGAAAACCAACACGTTCAAGGCAGCTGGTCGACTGGTGAAATCTTACCCGACCTTTGATCAATTATTGTCTAAATATATGAAAAAGAAACCGGCCCAAGTGACCGGCCGCCAAAGCGACCTCGCTCACCCAATCAAGAGCGACAACAGTTAAGACCGATTGGACCACCACACCAATCAGAAAGAACGACAAGTCATAATGTCTAATTACGACCTAACGTACCTTCATGGACACCTCCACCTCCATACGCACCCGTGCCATATCTTTATGAGTACATACCCCCACCGCCATATGTCACAAATCAAATGTGGGGTATGCTATCATATCCATTCGGGATAATACAATACCCCGCGGGGGGGGGGGGGGCACCCCAATCATCCGTTTTTGACAAGTTGGCACCTCCCATACAAGACCAATTGAGTGCCCTCAATACTGTCACTAGGCACAGGCCTAGCAAGATTGCTGGACCACTTGGCCGCAAAGGCCGACCAATCCGGCAGGGGGGCATATATCTACAGCCTCCAAGAGGACGACAGAAGGGGACGTCATCAAATTAGGTACAACGGATGTTGTCGTAAAAAGAAATAACGAAGGGCCGATGATTTTTGGTGAATCAGCCAATACAAGCAAAAAAGAAGATATGACTGCCAGCAAAACAGCTGACCCAAAATACTCCATGCCCCGATGGTGCCCATCGGGACTGACACGATCTCAAAAGCAAAAATTGCAACACTTGAGAGGAAAGGAAAGCAAGGAAAAGGAAGTAGAAAAAGTATTTAATGACACACATTCGCAGTATCCACCACCACAAAAGAGGTGGATACCAAAGGCTGTTGAAGTAAATTAAACGGCCACGAAGATAGAAAACGAGACAACAACTGGACAGCTCTCTGCAGGTATGGTGGACCGTCCGGCTATAAAGGCCGGACCGTCCGCAAAGGACACATATCGTCCGACCCTTGAGTCCAGACCGTTCGTTCTACGCTAGGGCACCTCCAATGATGCACCAACACCTATGGAGGAGGATGACATGTTGAGAGAAGACTTGGTCGACTACGGAGCTACGCTAGGACACTCAGGTATGGACATAAATTTCATTATGTTCTCCACCGATTGTACTATTATTGGCGACGATGAACCTGACGTTTCTTAATTCAATTTTGGTCCTAAAGAGGCCACCTTCACTAAGCCAAAAGAATTGATCAATCATTTAAAGCTGCTCTTCGTGGGCGATCATATTGATGGAATACCTTTTGCTAAGATGTTGGTAGACGGAGGGGCGGTTGTAAATTTAATGCCTTATTCATCATATAGAAAATTAGGAAAGCGAGATGACGAATTGGTCAAGACCAATATGAAACTCAGTGGTGTTGAGACTGACAGTTCGATCAAAGCTAAGGGGGTCACGTATGTTGAATTAACCATCGGGACCAAGACCCTTGCTGCTGCATTCTTCGTCGCTGATGTAGAAGGAAATTATAGTCTAATCTTAGGCAGAGAATGGATTCACGCTAATCAATGTGTACCTTCTACTTTACATCAAATGTTGCTACAATGGGTAGGCGATGATATAGAACAAGTGCATGCTAATGCATCGACCTGCATCGCCATGGCTGATGCCCCTGTACTTTGGACCTATGAGACTGCTACATGTCTCACAGGAGTAGACTTTTCTGATTATCAGTTCATAAGTATAGATAAAAAAGGTTTCATTCCTGTAATGCTAGAGCCGATAGAGAATCGGCTGAATCGTAAATACAGTTTAAATGATGAGTACACCCATAAGAAACATGTTCCACGTTGCGGATTATCCGGCCCCCGAGGCCGGACGGTCCAAGAAAAGGCAAGTAGAGTCTCAGGGTTTAACCCAGCTCGCGGATAGTCTAGCCCCTAAGGTCGGATGGTCCGGTGTTTTGCTGGACAGTTCGACCCTTAAGGCCAGGCAGTCGCCGCAGCATGGATTCGGTGTCGTGGACGGTCCAGCCTTCGAGATCGGACGATCCGCAGCCACGTAGAGGCTGCCTAATTCCTCTGAGGGAGCATAATAGAAGAATTCAGGGATCTCGACAAATTAGGACAGGGGTTTACATCAGCCGATCCTTTGGAGGAGAACGACATAGGAGATGGTAAAACTCCGAGGCCGACTTTCGTAAACAAGACCCTAGAGACTGATCCCAGAGATAAATGATCGGTCTATTAAAAGAATATTCTGATTACTTTGCTTGGAATTACACCGAGATGCCAGGATTAAGCAGAGAGATAGTAGAGCATTGGCTGCCTATTAAGTCTGGTTTCAGACCTTTCAAGCAGAAACCCAAAACATTTCGTCAAGACTTGCTCCCACGAATAAAGAATGAAATTCACCGGTTGCTAGTAGCTAATTTTATTAGACCTTGCAGATACACAGAGTGGGTCTCCAATATTGTGCTGGTAGAAAAGAAAGAATCAGGTAAGCTCAGAGTATGCATGATTTCCGCAATTTAAATAGGGCAAGATGAATATCCTATGCTTATAGCCGACACATTAATCAATAATGCGTCGGGAAATAGAATTATTAGCTTTCTTGATGGTAATGGCGAATATAATCAGATTTTTATGGCCGAAGAAGATGCGTCTAAAACGGCCTTTATATGTCCAGGATTCATTGGTTTATTTGAATGGGTTGTCATGACATTTGGTCTAAAAAATACTGGCGCTACTATTCAGAGGGCTATAAATTTGATCTTTTACGAGTTGTTGGGAAACACTATGGAGGTTTACATCGATGATATTGTAGTCAAATCGGCTGAGTTTAGTTCTCCTATAGCTGATTTGCGCAAATTCTTTGATAAAATGTGTCGGTACGGTTTAAAAATGAACCCACGTAAATGTGCTTTTGGAGTGTGAGCTGGTAAGTTCTTAGGATTTATTATTCATGAACATGGTATAGAGATAGACCCTGTCCGAATTATATCCATTCAGAATATGGGACCTCCAACCTATAAGCTTGAAATGCAGAAGTTCCTTGGCACCAAAATGGACATGGCGGACGGTCCGGCCCTGAGGTCGGACGGTCCACGGTCCCGACAGTCCGCGCTGGTAGCGCGGGCGGTCCGCTCGCGCGCAGAATCAGTTAGGGTTCCAAGTTTCTTGTGGGATTTGTTAGCTAAAACCGCAGAATTAGCTCGGGAGATAGATTGTAACGGGTCCAGACCTACCATATATATATATGGAGGACTACGGGCGATTGAACATCAAGAATCAAATCAATAATCAATTACATCTCGTTTTTACCTTATGCACTAGGAGTAGTTGTAGTTTAGCCCTAGTTTAGACTTTCTCTACCTCAAATCTTCACCTTTTCGGCTCTACGTCGATTAGGGGCATCTTGGGTTGTCTGTCGATCCCAAGACAAAGCTTAGGACATCTCCTCCCCGACGGGGTCCCTCCTAGGAGCGAGATCCAGGCGTTGCCGGCGAACTCCGCTGCCCCTACGCACGCGCGGACCGTCCGACCATCACACACAAACCATCTGGCTCGTTAGGCAGGAACACCAGCCCCTGCACCAGGTCACGGACCATCCGGTCTCTGGCCACGAACCGTCCGTGCCTCAGTAGAGAGCACCGCCACCGGTTATCACCGCAGTGATCAGCGCTCGGATCGGCACCAACAATAACTTTAGTGATCACCTATATTTACTAGGAGTGGGAAAGGAGGGATGAGGATGACGATGAGAATGAGTGAAAGAAAGATTTTTTGCTTTTAATATTATACTAGTAGCTGTTGCGCGCAAGACCCTGCGCGCGTGGTTCAGAATCAATTGTAAATGATTTTTTTGTGTGCAATTATACGACACATGGTTTTATTATTACTTTCCACAAAGGGAGGCGTTTTCATACAGAAATTTGTTTCGACACAGTGTTGGTGCCTTTTTGGGCGCCAAACACTGCGTGAGAACTGGCGGTGGTGCTCTCTGCACAGGCGCGGACTGTCCGCGGCCAGGGGCCAAATGGTCCGCGACCTGGGGCAGGGCTAGGGTTTCCTGCCTGATGGGCCGGGCGGTCCGCGCCTGCACAGGGGCGGCGAAGGTCACCGGCGGCGCCTCAATCTCGCTCCCGGGATCGGAGGGACCCCGTCGAGGAGGAGAGATCCTAGGTGTTGTCTAGGCTCGGTAGGCCGACCTAGACTCCTCTAATTGACGTAGAGTCGAAGAAAAGCGAAGAATTTGGGGATTGGAAGTCTAAACTAGAACTAGACTAGAACTACTCCTAAATGTACAAGAAATAAATGCGAGACAAATTGATTATTGATTCGATTGTTGATGCTTAATCGGCCATAATCCTCTGTATTTATATGTGGCAGAACCGCCCGAATTATTCCAACTTAAGTGCCTAAGTCCTGCCTTAGAGGCTAGACCACACTTAAATGGGAATAACACGTCAGTCCCTCGGATCTAGTCCGACGAGGCCACTAACAGGATCAAGTACCACGTACTCACTCGATGGTGAGGCACAGAGCAAATACAATAAAGCATAAATCCACACATTAAAGAATATTAAATTTATTACATCATCATCGGAGTTTTAGCAAAAGTAGTCATCATTATTCGGAATGCAGCGGGATAAAACTAACGATAAATAAACAGAGAGATGGGGAAGCATGTCCCATCACTCCTCATGCTCCTCCTCAGCTGAGGTAGGGTCCCACTCGACTATCCAACCCGGTGGCAAGATGGACGGCCAAGTCACTCCAGCAACCATGTCCTCCAGAGAACCTGTAAAATTATGCCACAAGCAAGGCTGAGTATACTAATACTCAGCTAGACTTACCCGGTGTGAGGAGTCTACTCCTCTACCTCTAGACATGTAGCTGTTTGGCTGAGGGGTTTGGTTGCCAAAAGCACTAGTTGAGTTTATAAATCAAGTTTTAGTGTGACTCTCTTAAGACTAAATGTATACATATCTAATCATACATGGCATCAAACATTTAGCAATCAACAACTTTTGCCAAGTCATCACATTTCCACTTGTTACTCAATGTAGCAGCATGGATCAAGCAGTCTCTTTAGCAGCGAGAAGCAGACGATTCGAATCGAGTTTTT
Source organism: Zea mays (assembly GCF_902167145.1). NCBI lineage: Eukaryota > Viridiplantae > Streptophyta > Magnoliopsida > Poales > Poaceae > Zea > Zea mays. Next base: position 156,305,311 of record NC_050097.1, on the reverse strand, counting down.
AAACCTTGCAAGGCAAACCTAAACACACGACATGGCGAGGCACTCCGTCCCCACACATATCAACCGTCCCCATCGATTCCCCATCAGCAGATCAGGGCTCACTGCCTTGGCGTACAATGCCTCACTGACCCCGACTGCCGTCGTGCAGTGACCGCACTTGTACCCACCATAACCGGAATGGGAGACCATGTCTCAGGTCGCGTGTGGGGCAAAGTCTACTGCCAGGTTCACTCAGGTACTAGGCTTACTGAGAGCACCTATAGGGGGGGTGAATAGGTGATCCTGTAAACTTGAAACTTAATGCCACAAAAACTTGATTAGAGGTTAGCACAATTAAGCCAAGTGGCTAGAGAGGAGTCTTAGCAAAACACAATAACCACAAGGATATCAACACAGAGATGGCACAGTGGTTTATCCCGTGGTTCGGCCAAGTCCAACGCTTGCCTACTCCACGTTGTGGCGTCCCAACGGACGAGGGTTGCAATCAACCCCTCTCAAGCGGTCCAAAGACCCACTTGAATACCATGGTGTTTTGCTTTGCTTTTCTATATCCCGCTTGCGAGGAATCTCCACAACTTGGAGTCTCTCGCCCTTACAAAGATGTTCACAAAGAAGCACGGAGCAAGGGAGGGATGAGCAATGCACACAAGACACAAATTCAGAGCGACAACACGCACACAAGTTACAACAATAGCTCACAACACAACCCGACGAGTTCACAACTCAAATAGAGCTCTAATTGCTATCAGAAAGAATCAAATGCGCGGAATCGAGGTCTTGGTGCTTAGGAATGCTTTTAGAATGCTTGGTTTCCTCCTCCATGCGCCTAGGGGTCCCTTTTATAGCCCCAAGGCAGCTAGGAGCTGTTGAGAGCATTCCAGGAAGACAATTCTAGCCTTCTGTCGCTTGGCGCACCGGACAGTCCGGTGCACCACCGAACACTGTCCGGTGTGGATCTCTTTCCTTATTTGGCGAAGCCGACCGTTGCAGTCTTGGAGCCGTTGGCGCACCGGACACTGTCCGGTGCACACCGGACAGTCCGGTGTCCCTTCCGACTGTTGGCACTTGCCATGCGTCACGCGCGGATTCTGTGGCCGACCGTTGGCCGGGCTGACTGTTGGCTCACCGGACAGTCCGGTGAATTTTAGCCGTATGCCGCCGACGGAGTCCCGAGGGCAGCTAGTTGACGGATGCCAGCCTGGCGCACCGAACACTGTCCGGTGCACCACCGGACAGTCCGGTGCACCCAGACTGAGCAGACTCTTGGCTGCCTCAAGCCACTCTTTTTCAATTGCATTTTCTCTGATTCTAACACTTAGACAAACATGTTAGTACACAAAAAACCAATGTACTAAGTCTAGAATCATACCTTTGTATTGATTTGCATCTTATCCATCATTTGACATAGTTTTATCACTTAAGCACTTGTGTTGGACACTAAATCACCAAAATACTTATAAATGGCCCAAGGGCACATTTCCCTTTCAATCTCCCCCTTTTTGGTGATTTATGCCAACACAACATAAAGCAACTAAAAGTGCAACATCAATTCAAATGAGAACACAAATTTGTTTTGAATCAAATTTGGCATATATGGATCATTCTTTGCCACCACTTGGTTTGTTTTTGCAAATCAACCTCAATTCCCTATCTCTAAGTCAAACACACTTGTTGAGACATAACAAGAGTTGTTCCAAGAGAAATTGATCAAAGATTTCAAAAACTCCCCCTTTTTGCCATAATTAAACCTTCTTCCCAAGAGATCAATTTGACAATAAGAGACCCACAAGAGTATTTTGACAAACAAAAACTCTAACTCTACTTTTTTCAAAATTCTCAAGTGGTAGCTGATCCATATCTTGCTTTGGCCTTATTTTCTCCCCCTTTGGCATCAAGCACCAAAACGGGATCAATCTTGGCCCTTAAACCTCATTGCCTCACCAAAATCTTCAAATAAGAGTGCAAAGGCAATGGAGATGAACTTGGAGTGAGTTACCCTCTCATCGGAGTGCAGTGGAAGTCTTGCATGGTCCAAGTTCACTTTTCCCTTTCAATCCACCTTTGAGACTAAATCAAGTAAACTCAAGCACATAGTTAGTCTCAAAGGGTCAAGTTGTAGCATGCCTCCCCCTAAATAAGTGCATCACTTTCAAATGGACTTGTGAGGTCCGGGGATCATGAGTACAACTTGAGCACCATAAATAAACAACAATATGCATAAGGGAACATGATCAAAGCATAAGATACATGTATGCTACACATCAATCCAAGTTCCGCGAATCTAAGACATTTAGCTCACTATGCAGCCTGCAAAAGGTCTTCTCATCTAGAGGCTTGGTAAAGATATCGGCTAGCTGGTTCTCGGTGCTAACATGAAACACTTCGATACCCCCCTTTTGCTGGTGATCTCTCAAAAAGTGATGCCGGATGTCTATGTGCTTTGTGCAGCTGTGTTCAACAGGATTATCCGCTATGCGGATAGCACTCTCATTATCACATAGGAGTGGGACTTTGCTCAGATTGTAGCCAAATTCCCTGAGGGTTTGCCTCATCCAAAGTAGTTGCGCGCAACACTGTCCTGCGGCAACATACTCGGCCTCAGCGGTGGATAGGGCAACGGAGGTTTGTTTCTTAGAGCTCCACGACACCAGGGACCTTCCTAAGAATTGGCACGTCCCCGATGTACTCTTCCTATCGACCTTACATCCAGCATAGTCGGAGTCTGAATATCCAATTAAGTCAAAGGTAGACCCCTTTGGATACCAGATCCCGAAGCAAGGCGTAGCGACTAAATATCTAAGAATTCACTTCACGGCCACTAAGTGACACTCCCTTGGATCAGATTGAAATCTAGCACACATGCATACGCTAAGCATAATATCCGGTCTACTAGAACATAAATAAAGTAAAGACCCTATCATAGACCGGTATGCTTTTTGATCAACGGACTTACCTCCTTTGTTGAGGTCTGTGTGTCCGTCGGTTCCCATTGGAGTCTTTGCGGGCTTGGCGTCCTTCATCCCAAACCGCTTGATCAAGTCTTGTGTGTACTTCGTTTGGGAGATGAAGGTCCCATCCTTGAGTTGCTTCACTTGGAATCCAAGGAAATAGCTTAACTCGCCCATCATCGACATCTCAAACTTTTGAGTCATCACCCTGCTGAACTCTTCGCACGACTTTTGGTTAGTAGAACCAAATATTATGTCATCGACATAAATTTGGCACACAAAAAGATCACCATCACAAGTCTTAGTAAAAAGAGTTGGATCGGCTTTCCCAACCTTAAAAGCATTAGCAATTAAAAAGTTTGTAAGGCATTCATACCATGCTCTTGGGGCTGGCTTTAGTCCATAGAGCGCCTTAGAGAGCTTACACACGTGGTCGGGGTACCGTTCATCCTCGAAACCAGGGGGTTGCTCCACGTACACCTCTTCCTTGATTGGCTCGTTGAGGAAGGCGCTCTTCACATCCATTTGGAACAACCTGAAAGAATGGTGAGCGGCATATGCTAGCAATATACGAATGGACTCTAGCCTAGCCACAAGAGCAAAAGTCTCCTCAAAGTCCAAACCTGTGACTTGGGCATAACCTTTTGCCACAAGTCATGCCTTGTTCCTTGTCACCACCCCGTGCTCGTCTTGTTTGTTGCGGAACACCCACTTGGTTCCCACAACATTCTGCTTGGGACGAGGCACCAGTGTCCAAACTTCATTTCTCTTGAAGTTGTTGAGCTCCTCTTGCATGGCCAACACCCAGTCCGGATCTAGCAAGGCCTCTTCTACCCTGAAAGGCTCAATAGAAGAGACAAAAGAGTAATGCTCACAAAAATTAACTAATCTAGAGCGAGTAGTTACTCCCTTGCTTATGTCACCCAATATTTGGTCGACGGGATGATTCCTTTGAATCGTCGCTCGAACTTGGGTTGGAGGTGCCAGTTGTGCTTCTTCCTCCATTAAATGATCATCTTGTGCTCCCCCTTGATCATACGCCTCCTCTTGATGAACTTGTTCATCGTCTTGAGTTGGGGGATGCACCATCGTTGAGGAAGAAGGTTGATCTTGCTCATTTTGTTCCTGTGGCCGCACATCTCCAATCGCCATGGTGCGTATTGCGGCCGTTGGAACGTCTTCTTCATCTACATCATCAAGATCAACAACTTGCTCTCTTGGAGAGCCATTAGTCTCATCAAATACAACGTCGCTAGAGACTTCAACCAAACCCGATGATTTGTTGAAGACTCTATACGCCTTTGTATTTGAGTCATAACCTAACAAAAACCCTTCTACAGCTTTGGGAGCAAATTTGGAATTCCTACCCTTCTTCACTAGAATGTAGCATTTACTCCCAAAAACTCGGAAATACGAAACATTGGGTTTGTTACCGGTTAGTAGCTCATACGAAGTCTTCTTGAGGAGGCGATGAAGGTAGACCCGGTTGATGGCGTGGCAAGCCGTGTTCACGGCTTCCGACCAAAAGCGCTCGGGGGTCTTGAACTCTCCAAGCATCGTCCTTGCCATGTCTATGATCGTCCTGTTCTTCCTCTCTACCACACCATTTTGCTGTGGTGTGTAGGGAGCGGAGAACTCGTGCTTGATTCCTTCCTCCTCAAGATACTCCTCCACTTGAAGGTTCTTGAACTCGGACCCATTGTCGCTCCTTATCTTCTTCACCTTGAGCTCAAACTCGTTTTGAGCTCTCCTTAGGAAGCGCTTGAGGGTCCCTTGGGTTTCAGATTTATCCTGCAAAAAGAATACCCAAGTGAAGCGGGAAAAGTCATCAACTATAACAAGACCATACTTACTTCCTCCTATGCTTAGATAGGCGACGGGTCCGAAGAGGTCCATATGAAGTAACTCCAAGGGTCTTGATGTCGTCATCACATTTTTGGCATGATGAGAGCTTCCCACCTGTTTCCCTGCTTGACAAGCTGCACAAGGTCTATCTTTTTTGAAAGTAACATTAGTTAGACCTATCACGTGTTCTCCCTTTAGAAGCTTGTGAAGGTTCTTCATCCCCACATGAGCTAAGCGGCGATGCCACAACCAGCCCATGCTAGTCTTAGCAATTAAGCATGCATCTAGACCGGCCTCCTCTTTTGCAAAATCAACTAAATAGAGTTTGCCATCTAATACACCCTTAAAAGCTAATGAACCATCACTTCTTCTAAAGACAGACACATCTACATTTGTGAATAGACAATTATATCCCATATTACATAATTGACTTACGGATAACAAATTATATCCAAGCGACTCTACTAAGAACACATTAGATATAGAGTGCTCGGATGAAATAGCAATTTTTCCTAACCCTTTCACCTTGCCTTGGTTCCCATCACCGAATATTATTGAATCTTGGGGATCCTTGTTCTTGACGTAGGAAGAGAACATCCTCTTTTCCCCCGTCATGTGGTTTGTGCATCCGCTGTCGATAATCCAGCTTGTACCCCCGGATGCATAAACCTGCAAGGCAAATTTAGGCTTGGGTTTTAGGTACCCAACTCTTGTTGGGTCCTACAAGGTTAGTCACAATGGTCTTAGGGACCCAAATGCAAGTTTTATCTCCCTTGCATCTTGCCCCTAACTTCCTAGCAATTATCTTCTTATCCTTTCTACAAATAGCAAAGGAAGCATTGCAAGCATAATAAATTGTAGAAGGTTCATTCATTACTTTCCTAGGAGCATGAACAAAATTTCTTCTAGGCATATGATGAACAACATTTTTCCTAGCAACATTTCTATCATGCATAATAGAAGAACTAGAAGCAACCATGGCATGAGATTCAAAAGCATCATAACTTCTATAACCATTTCTAGAATGTCTCCTATCATGATACATGAAAGCATGGTTCTTATGAGCACTACTAGCCATAGGGGCCTTTCCTTTCTCCTTGGCGGAGATGGAAACCTTATGGCTTGTTAAGTTCTTGACTTCCCTCTTGAAGCCAAGCCCATCCTTAATTGAGGGGTGTCTACCAATCGTGTAGGCATCCCTTGCAAATTTTATTTTATCAAGTTCACTCTTACTAGTCTTAAGTTGGGCATTAAGACTAGCCACTTCATCATTCAATTTAGAAATTGAAACTAGGTGTTCACTACAAGCATCAACATCAAAATCTTTACACCTATTGCAAATTGTAACATGTTCTACACAAGATGTTGATTTATTTGCTATTTCTAACTTAGCATTCAAATCATCATTTATGCTCTTTAAGCTAGAAATAGAGTCATGGCATGTAGACAATTCAAAAGAAAGCATTTCGTTCCTTTTAATTTCTAAAGCAAGGGATTTTTGTGCCTCTATAAACTTATCATGTTCTTCATACAAAAGATCCTCTTGCTTTTCTAATAGCCTATTCTTATCATTCAAGGCATCAATTAATTCATTAATTTTATCAATCTTGGTTCTATCTAGGCCCTTGAATAAGCATGAATAATCTATTTCATCATCATCACTAGATTCATCCTCACTTGAAGAAGCATAAGTAGTATTCCGAGTACATACCTTCTTCTTCTTCGCCATGAGGCATGTGTGATGCTCGTTGGGGAAGAGGGCCGATTTGTTGAAGGCGGTGGCGGCGAGTCCTTCGTTGTCGGAGTCGGACGACGAACAATCCGAGTCCCACTCCTTGCCAAGATGTGCCTCGCCCTTAGCCTTCTTGTAAGCTTTCTTCTTTTCCCTCTTGTTCCCTTGTTCCTGGTCACTATCATTATCGGGACAATTAGCGATAAAATGACCAATCTTACCACATTTGAAGCATGAGCGCTTCCCCTTCGTCTTGTTCTTGTTAGACTGCTCCATGTGACCCTTTAGCGCCGTCTTGAAGCGCTTGATGATGAGGGCCATCTCTTCATCATTAAGCCCGGCCGCCTCAACTTGCGCCACCTTGCTAGGTAGCGCCTCCTTGCTCCTTGTTGCTTTGAGAGCAATAGTTTGAGGCTCTTGGATTGGGCCATTCAACGCATCATCGACGTATCTTGCCTCCTTGATCATCATCCGCCCGCTTACAAACTTTCCAAGGATCTTATCGGGCATCATCTTCGTGTACCTAGGATTCTCACGAATATTGTTCACAAGATGTGGATCAAGGACGGTAAAGGACCTTAGCATTAGGCGGACGACGTCGTGGTCCGTCCATCGCGTGCTTCCATAGCTCCTTATTTTGTTGACGAGGGTCTTGAGCCGGTTGTACGTTTGGGTTGGCTCCTTGCCCCTCATCATCGCGAATCTCCCAAGTTCGCCTTCCACCAATTCCATCTTGGTGAGCATGGTGACGTCGTTCCCTTCATGTGAGATCTTGAGGGTGTCCTAGATCTGCTTGGCGTTATCCAAGCCGCTCACCTTATGGTATTCGTCCCTGCACAAGGAAGCTAGAAGAACAGTAGTAGCTTGTGCATTCTTGTGAATTTGCTCATTGATGAACATGGGACTATCAGTACTATCAAATTTCATTCCACTCTCGACTATCTCCCATATGCTTGGATGGAGAGAGAACAAGTGACTACACATTTTGTGACTCCAAAATCCGTAGTCCTCTCCATCAAAGTGGGAGGGTTTTCCAAGAGGAATGGAAAGCAAATGTGCATTAGAACTATGCGGAATACGAGAATAATCGAAAGAGAAGTTTGAGTTAAACGTCTTCTTTTTCTCGTAGTCGTTGTCATCGTCCTTTTGGGAAGAAGAGGACTCGTCGCTGTCGTCGTAGTAGACGATCTCCTTGATGCGCCTTGTCTTCTTCTTCTTTCCATCTTTTCTTTTGTGGCCCGAGCCCGAGTCGGTGGGCTTGTCATCTTTAGGCTCGTTGACGAAGGACTCCTTCTCCTTATCATTGATCACAATCCCCTTGCCCTTAGGATCCATCTCTTCGGGCGATTAGTCCCTTTCTTGAAGAGAACGACTCTGATACCAATTAAGAGCACCTAGAGGGGGGTGAATAGGTGATCCTGTAAACTTGAAACTTAATGCCACAAAAACTTGATTAGAGGTTAGCATAATTAAGCCAAGTGGCTAGAGAGGAGTCTTAGCAAAACACAATAACCACAAGGACATCAACACAGAGATGGCACAGTGGTTTATCCCGTGGTTCGGCCAAGTCCAACGCTTGCCTACTCCATGTTGTGGCATCCCAACGGACGAGGTTTGCAATCAACCCCTCTCAAGCGGTCCAAAGACCCACTTGAATACCACGGTGTTTTGCTTTGCTTTTCTATATCCCGCTTGCGAGGAATCTCCACAACTTGGAGTCTCTCGCCCTTACAAAGATGTTCACAAAGAAGCACGGAGCAAGGGAGGGATGAGCAACGCACACAAGACACAAATTCAGAGCGACAACACGCACACAAGTTGCAACAAGAGCTCACAACACAACCCGACGAGTTCACAACTCAAATAGAGCTCTAATTGCTATCACAAAGAATCAAATGCGCGGAATCGAGGTCTTGGTGCTTAGGAATGCTTTTAGAATGCTTGGTGTCCTCCTCCATGCGCCTAGGGGTCCCTTTTATAGCCCCAAGGCAGCTAGGAGCCGTTGAGAGCATTCCAGGAAGGCAATTCTTGCCTTCTGTCGCCTGGCGCACCGGACAGTCCGGTGCACCACCGGACACTGTCCGGTGCGGATCTCTTTCCTTATATAGCGAAGACGACCGTTGCAGTCTTGGAGCCGTTGGCGCACCGGACGCTGTCCGGTGCACACCTGACAGTTCGGTGTCCCTTACGACCGTTGGCACTTGCCACGCGTCGCGCGCGGATTCTGCGGCCGACCGTTGGCCCGGCTGACTGTTGGCTCACCGGATAGTCCAGTGCACCACCAGACAGTCCGGTGAATTTTATCCGTACACCGCCGACGAAGTCCCGAGGGCAGCTAGTTGACGGATGCCAGCCTGGCGCACCGGACACTGTCCGGTGCACCACCGGACAGTCCGGTGCACCCAGACTGAGCAGACTCTTGGCTGCCTCAAGCCACTCTTTTTTAATTGCATTTTCTCTGATTCTAACACTTAGACAAACATGTTAGTACACAAAAAACCAATGTACTAAGTCTAGAATCATACCTTTGTATTGATTTGCACCTTATCCATCATTTGACATAGTTTTATCACTTAAGCACTTGTGTTGGACACTAAATCACCAAAATACTTATAAATGGCCCAAGGGCACATTTCCCTTTCACTTACCGATTTACCATATTTCTCGGCATGTGTTTAGTACGTTCAAACGCTTGACACGCGGTACCACACCTTAATCCTTATTCCAATTTCTGTCTCGTAGACAACACATCCCCATGGACCGTTGTCCACAGACCACCATTATTACGATATTAAAATGGATACAACCAATTCCTGACCTCGCGCGAGTGCTAGAAAAATCACTCGACTTCTACCGAGATCCCTAATTAATAAAGCAGCTACTCGTCCTAGCATACTAGTATCCATCACAAAAGGATTCCTGAGATCATGCAACTAGGGTTTCAAACAACTCCTACACTTAAGTGCACATTCAATCCTACAATCATTAAGTGTAGTAAAATAGCATAATAAATAGGTTTTGCATAAAACCGGGGCTTGCCTTCCAAAGCTGGGGCAGGCAGATCCTCTGGGGCAGGCTCTGGTGCTGGATCCGGGGCTACCTCCTGAGCAACTCCTTGCTTCGGCACGAGGATGTATTCTCCGTTAGCTAGGTTGCAATCTATCGAATGCAATGAGTAAGAAACATGTATGCTATGATTATGCAGAATTTAGAAATCATCATGCTAAGTGAAGAAAACTAAGTTAGTGAATAACTTAGGGTTTCCTGGTTATAAGAGGCTCTTAGTGGTTTATGCTTACCAATTTAGGTTTGAGATTTTGCCTAAGCATAATGGATTAAGACTTGGATTGCCTCTTAAATGCTTTAGTAGGCACTCAAGGGGTTTTGCTGGTTTGGTTAGGATAACATTAGTCTCCACTATTAATTTCTCTTTTCTTTTTTTCTATTTATGCTTTTAGGGTGGGTTTGAACTACAACAGTGATTTAAGTTTCTCCAAAAATTCTGTAAAAATTACAGTGGGTTACTATTTGTCACTGTAGTCTACCCTATAAGTTTGAGGTCCAGAAAAATTAGAATATGCCCTGGACAAAAATAACAAAAGTTGGGGCAAAGGGGTCACTTTGCACTATAACTCTTATCTAGGGGTGGGTTCTGTACTAAGAGTCATTTTTGCTGGTATCTATAGGTAATAACATGCTTCTATGCCAAAAATCACAGAAGGTTACTTAGTGGTTATTTAGTTTTTATTTTCTAAAGTCTAATGCTAAAAGGTCACTTACAACTAACTTGTTATTTGAAAAATGTCAAACAACAGAACTCAAAAATTTTCCATGTTTTAAATAACAAAACATTAGTTATCCCAAGGTTTGGGGTGTTTTCTCTTCAGGGTTATTTTTTTAGGACTTTTCTAAGTTTTCCTTGTTTTCCTAAATTAAAAGTGTCTCATTTCTTTTGTGCTAAACAAGGGTATAATAAAATTTTCTAGTGAACTACACTGAATAAGGGAGCCAACAAAAATGTGGGTGCTCCCTGGTTCTTATTTTAAACTACCTTTTATATTTTCTCTAACTTTAGGCTAAAAATTATTTAAATGGCAAACCCTACCTTAATTGGGTGTACAGAGGGGTTTATTATTTTTAAACAGATTAGGAAGTGATTAAGTACTTCTCTAAATTTTCTTAATCCCAGTCTAATAGTGTAGCTATTTTTCCTTATTTTCTTTAGCTTTTGACCAGATAATCAATTAAATTATAACTTTAAAGTTTTCTGCAACACCTAGGGGTTTTATATTTTTCCTCTATAGTTTATATTATTTAGGATCTGGCAAAATTGGTTTCACTTGATTTGGATGAACCAAACTGAAGTTATGAATTTCTCAAGTTCTGGTTACATTTAAATCAGAATATTAAAAAGGTTTTGTGGAAATCCACTTTGCACCGAAGACCCTGGGTTCTTTCTAAACTAATCCCCTCAGTTATACCCCCTGCGCCACTATTCCCTTGAGTCGCTGACAATGCGCAAAACCCCCTGGCCTTTTCTTCTTCTCCCTCGAGGTCCCTCCCCTTATGAAAACAGTAACCGCGGAAGGAAAAAGGCCGGCGCGGCTTACCGGCGGCGAGGGAGGTCCGGCGAGGGGCGGGATTGGCTCCGGGAGGTCCTGGCGGTCACAACGAGGTTCGGCTCGACGGCGGTGGTGGTCGGAATCGGCCGGTCCACGTGCGCAGGCGGGTGCACTCGTCGGCGGCGAGTGCTCCGGCCTAACCACGGCGACATAGGTCAGTCCAAGGGCACGGGAAGCTTCACGGGGTGTTGATGAGTCGATACGCGCAAGGAATTGAAGAACAACTCACCGTGGAGCTTGGTCTACGTTCATCGGCGGTCGGGTGAAGTCCGGTGACCGTGGACTGGCTTCTCCGGCAAGGCAAAGTTCGATTCCTTGCTCGGGGAGCTTCACCGAGGCATGCACGGTCTACTCCGAGGGTCGGACGCAGCTGGGAGAGGCTCTGCTGGCCGGTCTACGGTGGCGGGTGTTCGGGTGGCCGCGGGCACGCCGTGCGCGGGGCAATGTCGGTGATCTGGTGCTCCGGTGAGGTCGACCGCGCTTGGAGGAGTACGGTCGACGTCTCTGGGGGCTTTATAGGCGCGGGCGCGGGCAACGGCGCTGGCTCGGCTTTGGCGCGACGCGGGGCACGAGAGGGCGGGCGTCGAGCGTGCTCTGGCGAGCTCATAGCACGTCGAACACGTGGCTCTTTGTTTCTATTCTTGTTCTACCCTCTGTTGAGCGGCCAAAACGTGTGAATCTTGCCCTAAGACCTATGAGAGATCTCTTCCCTGCACCTAGGGCTACCTAGTTCATGTGAGTTCCAAGGTGAGATGTGGTCGGGTTAGAGAGATATGGGGGTGGGAAGTTGTCTTTGTCCTAGCTGTCCAAACCGAGACAAATCTTGTGCCAAGTCGTGTCAAACGACTTAGGGTTGGGTTCAAACTTTTCCAGGGTGTTCTAGGGGTATTTTGGCGCCACTTTGTCAATTGGGTCAAATGGTTTTGAAGTTTGAATAAGGGTGAACATGTTTGATCTTTGGAAAAGGGGGTGGTTTTGGACTTAGAAGAATTCTGATTTTTCCCTTGTGCTCAACCCTTTGGTGAACCTTTTGGGGTTTTTCTGAAATCTTTTTGGGTCACTTTCTTACTATCATTTGTAGGGTATTAAGTGTACTACATCTTTTATAATTGGCCCAGTCATGATCATGTGGTTTTCATAGCCTTTTGATCATACTTACTTCTAGTGCTCCACTTGTCCAAAGGGGTTTGAATTAGGGTTTGGGCAATTTTCCCCATTATATGTGCATGATATGATAAGGTATGACTTCTAGGATGGGTTGCACTTACTGAGGATCTTGAGCTCCAAATTTGGTGTACTTTTCCCAAATTAAGTCACATGTGATGTTGGCTTACTTGTGCAGTCTTGAGTGAAAACCCTAAGTAACACCTGGGGTGTTACAGCCCTCCCCCCTTAAAGGAATCTCATCCCGAGATTTTAGGTAGAGTCCTTTGGAGGGGTGCCATGAAGGTGTGCTGGTGTGTTGCTCCTTCCTTTATCCAAGTTTCTCTAGTTAACTGCTCTTCGAATGTCATTCTCTTTGCGACTTCAGAAGGAAGTCATTTTTGAGTCATTTTCAAAGCTTATACTACCTTTAACATCTAAGTTTTTCTTATATTTAGATTCAAGGGGCATGTGGGGGTGGGGTTTTGGATTACGTACCGACTCCTTTGGGCAGAAAGTCGGGGAAGCGAGAACGTAGAAAATCCTCAGTCTCCCATGTAGCCTCTTCTACTGAATGGTGACTCCACTGAACCTTATACATTCTGATCGACCTTGCCCACGTTGATCTCTCCTTTTAGTCCATTACCTTTACGAGGTGCTCTTGATAAGACAAGTCTGGTTCTATCTCAATTTATGGTTCAGATAGTACTTCAGTGGGTAAGCGGACACATTTCCGTAGCTGGGATACATGGAACACATCATGAACTGCTGACATGTGGCATGGCAACTTCAATTGATATGCTACGGGTCCACAAGTTTCCTTGATCTCATAGGGTCCAATGTAGCGAGGAGCTAACTTGCCCTTGATTCCAAATCTCTGGACACCTTTGGTGGGTGACACCTTAAGATAAACATGATCTCCCACTCCAAACTGTAGAGGCTTCCTTCTCTTGTCATGATAGCTCTTTTGCCTGGCCTGAGCAGCTTCTAGGTTCTTCTTAATAACTCTAACTTTTTCCTCTGCTTCAAGTACCAAGTCTGGTCCAAATATTTCCCTCTCTCCTGCTTGAGACCAATTTAGCGGGGTCCTACACCTTCTCCCATACAAGGCTTCAAAAGGTGCCATCTTCAAACTGGACTGGTAGCTGTTATTATAAGAGAACTCTGCCAATGAAAGACACTTGTCCCAATCCTTTCCATAGTGTAGCACACATACCCTCAACATGTCTTCTAAAATTTGATTCACCCTTTCTGTCTGACCATCTGTTTGGGGATGGTATGCTGAGCTTCTTATTACATGGGTCCCAAGTGACTCTTGCAATTGCTCCCAAAATCGTGCCACGAACGGTGCTCCTCTGTCAGATACTATAGTCCTTGGTATTCCATGCAAGCGAATTATCTGGTCAATGTAAATTTCGGCATACTTTTCCGTCCTATGGGTGGTGTGTACCGGCAGGAAATGAGCTGTCTTGGTCAATCTATCCACAATGACCCAAATGGAATCATGGTGCCGGGAGGTTTTGGGCAATCCCACGATAAAATCCATGCAAATATCCTCCCATTTCCAAGATGGTATGGGAAGGGGTTGCAACGTGCCTGCTACTTTCAAATGACTGGCCTTGACTCTCTGGCAGGTGTCACATTCGGAGCTATACTTAGCAATTTCCCTCTTCATTCTGGTCCACCAGTATAAGGATCTGAGGTCATGATACATCTTATTACTGCCGGGGTGCATGGAGAAATTTGAAAGGTGAGCTTCATCCAATATCTTCTTTCTGAGCTCAGAGTTCTTGGGAACAACCAATCGGTCTCCAAACCATAGGATTCCTTTGCTGTCCTGACGGAAACATTTGTATTTATCCACCTTTTGTTCGACCATTTCCTTAATAACTTGAACACCATTGTCTCCAATCTGTGCCATGACTATTTGCTCTTGTAATGTGGGCTCCACTGAAATATAATTTAAAGCACCGGAGGAAACGACTTCTAGGTTCAGCTTGCACAACTCATCACATAAGGTGGTGACTCTTGCCTCCATGTTCCTACAATTGCACTGGGCTTTCCTGCTTAAGGCATCTGCCACCACATTGGCTTTGCCAGGATGGTAATGCACCTCCAAATCATAGTCCTTGATTAGCTCTAACCATCTTCTCTGCCTCATATTAAGATCAGCCTGGGTGAAGATATATTTGAGACTCTTATGATCCGTGTAAATGTTACAGTGAGCTCCCATCAAGTAATGTCTCCATATCTTGAGAGCATGAACCACAGCTGCTAACACCAGATCATGTGTGGGGTAGTTCTGCTCATGGGGTCTGAGTGCTTGGGAGGCATAAGCAATGACTCCGTTGTCCTGCATCAAGACACATCCCAAACCAGTACCGGAAGCATCGCAATAAACCTCAAAGGGCTTGGTGTTGTCAGGTTGAGCTAGCACTGGTGCTGTTGTCAAGTGTTGCCTCAGTGTATGAAAGGCATCCTCACACTTCTGGCTCCATTCATACTTGACTCCCTTCTTCAACAGTTTAGTCATTGGCTTGGCAATTCTGGAGAAATCCAGAATAAATCGTCGATAATACCCTGCCAATCCCAGAAAACTCTGAATCTGCCGCACTGTGGTAGGAGGTTTCCAATCCATTACTTCTTGTACCTTCTCAGGATCAACTCATATCCCATCCTGAAAAATTGTGTGACCCAGAAATTTTATCTCCTTCAGCCAGAAATCACATTTGGACAATTTAGCATACAACTGATGGTCACACAGTCTCTGAAGTACGGTATGTAAATGCTTAGTGTGCTCGGCTTCATTTTTGGAATACACCAGAATGTCATCAATGAAAACCACCACAAATTTGTCCAGTTCTGGCATGAACACTGAGTTCATCAGATACATGAAATAAGCCGGGGCATTGGTCAGCCCAAAAGACATCACCAAAAACTCATAAAGCCCATATCTGGTAGAGAAAGCCGTCTTGGAATATCACTGGCACAGATCTTGATCTGATGGTAATCCGAGCGAAGGTCTATCTTGGAGAACACTTTGGCTCCCACCAACTGATCAAACAAAACATCAATGAGGGGTAGTGGGTATTTGTTCTTGATGGTCACCGCATTGAGAGGGCGGTAATCGACACACATTCTCAGACTTTCATCCTTCTTCTTTACAAACAAGGCTGGGCATCCCCATGGTGAAGTACTTGGGCGAATGAACCCCTTGTCCAACAACTCTTGTAGCTGCTTTTTCAACTCCGCTAATTCCGCGGGAGGCATCCTATAGGGTCTCTTGGATATAGGAGCAGTCCCAGGTTGCAATTCAATCGTGAACTCTATGTCTCTGTCGGGTGGCATTCCCGACAATTCGTCAGGAAAGACATCTGGGTAGTTGCAAACTACGGGGATTCTCTCAATTGGGGATTCTATCATAACGAAGGCACAGGAACGGTTACAACCCTGATCAGGCAAATATAAAGTAGTCTCGCCATAAGTAGGGGAGTGAATCTCAATGGCCCTTGCTGCAATATCCAATACTGCCTGATGCCTGGATAACCAATCAGTTCCCAATATAATGTCCACGCTATCCAATCCTAAGATGAGAAGGGTGGTTCTAATCACAAGACTACCAAGTTTTATAGGCACTTGCCTGTTGATTTGATAGGTGGCAACCCTGCCTCCTGGTGTTGAAATCGTAATACCCCCATTGGTGTGGTGAAAAGGTAATTGGCACTTGGCACTAAATTTGGCACTGATAAAACTGTGTGATGCACCAGAATCAAAAAGAATAATAGCAGGATAATTCAAAACTGAAAAGGTACCAGTCATGACGGGTGCTCCCTCTGGAATATCAGCCATGGTGGTGAAGTTCAGCCTGCCTTGCCTCACTTGCACCTTCTGCCTTTTGCCTTGGTTCTGGTTGGCATTCTGTCCCTGCCTCTGCTGGTTTCTGGGGCAATTCTTAGCATAATGTCCGGTGTTACCACAAGTGAAACACCTATTGTCATTGGCCTGACGGTACTGCTGCTGTTGCTGATTGTTCCTCTGCACTGGGGGCTGAGAGCGGTTGGGTGCCTACTGCTGCTGTTGTGGTCGGATCACCCAACGTCCTTGTTGTTGCTGAGGTCCCCTATTCTGAGTGTCAGACACGATCCTGAAGCGTTGTGGCTGAGCTGAAGGTCCTGCCATAGGGGTCTTCCTCTTCTTCTCTGCCTGACGAGCTATGATACAGTCCTCCTGAGAAATGACCATGTTGACTAACTCATTATAGCTGTTGGCCCTAACTGTGTTGAGACGGTCATAGAGCTTAGTGCGGAGCCCCCTCCTGAACCTGTCCCTCTTCTTCTCGTCGGTGTCTGCATGATATCCGGCATACTGGCACAGGTCATTGAAGGCCTGAGCATACTGTAACACTGTCTGGTTCCCCTGAGTGAGTGCCAGAAACTCATTGAGCTTGCGGTCCATAATGCGTGCTGGTATATGGTGCCCTCTGAAAGCTTCCTTGAACTCTCTCCATTCCACTTCATGGTCAACTGGCTGCATAGCAAGATAGTGGTCCCACCATGTCCGTGCGGGTCCGCGAAGCTGCTGGGTGGTGAACCTAACCTTAGTAACCTATGAACAAACTCCATTGAGTAGTGGGAATTTGGATTCCACCACTCTTAGCCATACATTAGCATCAAGTGGGTCCTCTGCCCTGGTGAACAACGGTGGCTGGGTACTGAGGAACTCCTGATAAGTGGTTGCCGCAGGGTGACGCTGATGATCACCACCACCATAATGCTGAGGTGGCAGCTGACGTTGCACCAACTGTCGCAGAATCTCGTTCTGCTGAGCCATCAACTCTTGCAGAGTAGGAGGCGGTGGCGGTGGTGGAGGAATGCGCTGATTCTGTCCACGACGCGCTCTTCCTGCCATCTGAAAAATCATGTATATTCTCAATATCACATTTCTGAGGTTCAAGGTTCAATCGTGGTGAAAGAGTCAAAAGGGTAAAACCAATATATTCTTGCATAATTATAAAAGATTCCACATGGCATAAACTTTTCTTCTTAAATTAAGACTGACATCATTCATCAACCATGCTTCCAAAAGAGTTTGTCATGATTACATCAATAACTCAAAAGACTCAACTCTATCTAGCCTAGTACCCCAAGGGTGCAAAAGCTAAGCTAGCTTCGAGGAGTTTTACCGCCACAGACTTCTAACTCTATCTTTGCGACCTAGTGAGCAAACGAGGCAACGCTGGACTCAGGGGAAGGTGGTCTCCCTGAGCCAGCAGTGTCCAAGCTGGAGGCAGGCTCCTCTCCTCCCTCGATGTCGACATACTCGTTGGCCTCCATGTCCTGGATCTCCTAGTGGTGCATATCCAGATGCTGGTTAGCCTCCGCAAGCTACTGCTGAGTGTTGATTAGCTGATCCTCGAGAACCTCGATGGTGTTCTCCCTGGTTCCCACTAGCTCCTCAAGCTCTTGGATCTCATTTGACAATTGTTCCACTTGTAAGTCTTTTTCCACCATCTCAAGGTGATCTTGGTAGCCTCCAACAGTGCCATCAGATGAGGCATGGCCTCTCCTCGCATCACTTGCAGACGATACAGGGCATTCATGCACCGCACCGTCAAGTGAGCAGTCTGACCTGGGTAGATAGCCCATATATCCTTGGCATGCTCCACTCGATCCTTCCACATTGGGTCATCCTCCTTTTCCGTAGGGAACAAACCAATGGGGTGAGTGGACAGCTCCAACGGGTGGAAACCACAGAAGGTGGTCAGTCTGTGAAGGGCAATCGCCTCGATAGTATCCTCAGCCCTGTATCCAAAAGACTCAGAGCCTAGCGATCGCTAGCCTAGCTGCAGGGGATGAGGCTCTAGGGTCATCCTCACCCTACAGCGGGGCACTTGGTGCTTCTCAAACAGCTGCACCGAGTACTGGGGAGGCATCGTGTAACCAGCTCCCTGAAGTACCTCCCACAAGATACGGGGGAAACCCTCTCGTGCAAGCCCGTCCGTGTGGGACTGTGCATTCCCTTCGTCCGAGGATCCATGAGAAGTCATCTGTGTACGATTAAGCGTAAGTAAAAGAAAAAGAAGTATAAAATGAAAAGGGATCGCAACTCATCCTACTGGGGGTACTTAATTTGTCATCATTGTGTATTAAAGTTCTTACCTAGTTATTAAATAGTTTAATTAAGGATGCATGCATGCTTAATTAAACGACCTCATTTCAATTTAGAGGGATTAGGGAGGAACTCCCATCCCTTATAGTAGCCTGTAGGGCTTACTCAATTAGCCACCTAGCTACCCCTCTATCATCCTAAGGCTCCACGTCCTAGGTCTATCCTGATCGTCCTACGATCTATCCAACATTTGTTTCTACCAAGTTTTACTTTGAAAAAAGGATGGTATTTATAGTTTATTGATTCCTCTGTGGTGGTACGAGCTCCGATACCAGCTGTGGCGGAACCGCCCGAATTATTCCAACTTAAGTGCCTAAGTCCTGCCTTAGAGGCTAGACCACACTTAAATGGGAATAACACGTCAGTCCCTCAGATCTAGTCCGACGAGGCCACTAACAGGATCAAGTACCACGTACTCACTCAATGGTGAGGCACAGAGCAAATACAACAAAGCATAAATCCACACATTAAAGAGTATTAAATTTATTACATCATCATCGGAGTTTTGGCAAAAGTAGTCATCATTGTTCGGAAGGCAGCGGGATAAAACTAACGATAAATAAACAGAGAGATGGGGAAGCCTGTCCCATCACTCCTCATGCTCCTTGTTGGGGGCCTTCGGCTTCCGAAGGTCCTCAAAAACGTGATTTGACAATGTTTCTGGAGTGTAATACATGAACAGGTACCTTCGGACATGGACCCTTCGGACTTGAGTCAAAATTGCTGTATGAAGAAACACAAGGAGAACGAAGGATGGAACAGAGCCGAAGCTGTGCGCAAGGGAGCTTCGGCATGTTGGCAGAAAAAAAGGAAACCGACTTAAAGAGGAAAAGGCTATCTAGACCCCGATAAATTACTATAGAGTTATTATCAAATGCAAAGGGCCTGGATGTAATTTTACATGGGCTGCGACCCGTGCCTATAAATAGATGAACAGTACTCCCGTACTGTTCACGCTGACTTGGCATTTGCTTTTGCGTCACGCTTGTATTCTTTATCTTCCTTCAAGCCGAAGGTACACTTGTAATGAATTGTTATCTTTATTTATTCATAGTAATAAAATTAAAATAATACAATAATAATAACATATTTGATGGTTCGTAATGTTCATGTTTCGTATGATTCCTTCTTCATATTTATATGTCGAATTTACGAAGGTATGCTCTTTGTAATCTTCGTTCGAAAGACATTATATCCTAAGGTAAATAATGCTCCGAAGGACGAAGGACTTTAACGTTTAACATTCTTTATGTTGCCTTGCTCTTAAGCCAAAGCATTTGAGAGCAAGTCCCCAACATTGGCACCCATCTCCGGTGAACCCTTTGTGACCACCTTCGGCAAGCATCGATCTTCATCATGCCGGCAAAGAAAGCTTCAGCAACAGGGGCTGCTGCTCTGCAGCCGCTGGACCTGAACCAGGAGACCCTTTCTCTTCGGGAAGCCCGAAGCCAGAAGAGAACGGCCACCAGTCCAACGCCTCAGGAGGACGATTTGGACAAAAAAAATCAGGAACATGGAGATGCTGCATCAACAAGTGCAAAGGAAGAAAGAAAAGATGGCCCAGCTAGCTGACCTACAAAGGCAGATAGACGAAGCCTCTGAAGAAGTTCGTCATCTTACGCAAGATGAGCAGAACCGGAGGCCCCAGTACAGAGAGCTTCACCAAGAAGGCTTCGTCAACGAGGACGACTGGTATGAGGATTTCCATCATGCAAATTTTGCTTTTGATGATGCTTCTCCTCTGTCAGCAGAACTGCAGGCTACACCTTGGCCCCCGTCTTATAAACCACCCCAGCTCCCAATATATGACGGACACTCAGATCCGAAGCAATTTCTGATGAGCTACGAAGCAACCATATCTTCATATGGTGGCAATACTGCAGTCATGGCGAAATCCTTCGTCATGGCAGTTAAAAATGTTGCACAGACCTGGTACTCTTCTCTTTGGCCAGGAACAATCACATCGTGGCAAAAGCTGAAGGACATGCTCATCACCAACTTTCAAGGGTTTCAGACGAAGCCGGTCACTGCTCAAGCTTTGTTCCAGCGCACTCAGGATCATGAAGAATACCTTCAGGCGTATGTCCGAAGGTTCTTACGATTGAGGGCACAGGCGCCAACGGTGCCTAATGAAATTGTTATTGAGGCCATGATTAAGGGGCTTCGACCAGGACCTACAGCCCAATACTTCGCTAGGAAACCCCCTCAGACCTTGGAGAAACTGCTTTAGAAGATGGATGAATATATCCGAGCAGATAATGACTTTCGGCAAAGAAGGGAGGAAGCTTACAGGTTCTCCGAAATGACCAGGGGCTTCGGAGGGAGAATCCACCCTAGGCACGTCAGATCTATCCATTCTACTCAGAATGACGATAGGGGAAGTCAGCAACAAAGGCCGCAATATTCCTCCTAAGCTTCGGGGCAGCAACAGAACTATCCTCGGCCCCCAGCTCCAAAGGGCAGAGGCGCCAGGGGCTTCGGAGGAAGGTTTGGGGATCAGCCCAAGAAAATTTACTGCCTATTCTACGGTGAGGACAAGGGCCATACTACCAGGATGTGCCATGTTACCATTCAAAAATAGAAAGAGATAGCAGAAGTTGTAGCCCAACAGAGCCAGCCGAAGCAGGTTATGCATACTGCTTCGTACCACTCACCATACATTCCAGAGTATGTGGGTAACCATCCTGCAGTTTCTGTTGCTTCGGCAAGCCAACCTCAGGCATCTTGGCAACAGCTCCCACCTCCACCACCAATGCAACCCGCTTATCCCCAAGGCCAGCAGCCAGAAGGGAGCTAGCACAATCACCAGCAGCGAGACTTTAGGGAGCAGTCCGAAGCTCGCACAGTCAACAGTACTGTGCCAGAATCGAAGCACATCTACTAAGATATATCCTACCTCTGAAACAGCTTTTACATTTGTTATCATTTACCTTTTCAATAAAGAGCAATCATTGAAAACTTAGTTCTTTTGTTGTTTTCAATTTCTTGTAATTGCTTCGTCATTATCATAATGAATATACCTTCTTCAAACATCGACGAAGTTCTAAAGGTCTTGACGAAGGAATGCACTGCAAGTTTTTGTCGAAGCAACAAAAGTCGTTCTTAAGGGAATGCAGCGTAAGTTTTCTGCTCAAAAGTCGTTCCAAAGGGAATGCAGAGCTTACAGCAAAAATAAACGCTGATACCGCCGAAATAAAAGGTGAAGAAGCTCCTAAGGGAGGCTTACAGCAAAAAATAAACGCTGATACCGCCGAAATAAAAGGCGAAGAAGCTCCTAAGGGAGGCTTACAGCGAAAAGTCAACGCTGATACACCGAAAAATAAACGGTGAAGCCGAAAAATAAACGGCAAAGAGATTGTATTCTACTGTGAGGATGTGTATGTACCTTCGGAACAAATGTCATCATTGCATATCATAGCATCATCACATCATTCGCATAAACATGACATCATACATCATATTGCATCAATGGCACTAGAAGGGAAATACAATGATAGCCTTCGGAGAATGTTTTCGAAGAAATTATGCCAAGGCACAAAATAAAGTTTGAAGAAGTGCAGTTTCGCCAACTTTAGTATCGGGGGAAATCTATTGTTTACGAAGCATAATATTTTCACGAATATGGATATTCCTTACGAAACATGAAAAGAAGGGAAGGTGTTTTTTCGCCGAAGGCTCAAAAACGTTATGTATGTAAAGTTTCATGCATCGTAAAGAATTGAATTATAAACGGCTTACATATTACATTCAAAATTATAAAATATTACACACATTGTCCAGCAAATATTACATTCCAAATATCTTTACAATAACGGCTAATCTTCTTTTAAAACTACTTCTGCAACTTCGTTTAATAGTTGATCAACAACTTTGTCCATAATAGCTTCGGCCATTTTTATAATCTCTTCATCCTCCTTTGCTTTGGGGTCCGCTAGTGGCTCGACGGGCTCTAGAGGAGGAGATAGTGCGGCTATGATGCAAAGCGTAAATAAGTTCGAAGTCATAAAATTACAACATAAAGTCAAAAGTTATTAATCAATACCTATTCGCCTCTCGAGATCCGCACTTTTCTCAGCGGCCTCTGCTACTTCTCTAGCATCGTGAATACCTTTTTCACTTTTCCTTATAATTTCTTGAGCCATCTCCCGACCGTCATTTTCCCAGATGTTGGTGAAAATTTTTCCACCAACCAAGCTTGCTTCGGCCGAGGGGTCCTTTATACCTTCAATGGATAAGGTAGCCTCGGTTTGCGCCAAGGATTTCACATGTTCGCAGCCTCTCCTCTCCAAGATAGCGGCAATCCCCCTAGCACCCGAGAAGGCGCATATGTCCCCACGACCACTCAAAATTTCTTCAAAAGCTTCGACCTCGCCGTTGATCCAGTCGATTGGACCTTTGGGATCTCCCAGTACGAAGTTGCCTTCATTCGAATATGCGCCGACGCTGGCGAAACTAGTCTTAATTGTCTCCACACATTTCATGGATTTTTCATAACATCTTTCTTTTGAAGACCGAAGTTCTGCAGTTGTTTTCTCCCAATGATTTTTCCAGTAATCGCTGGCGTCTCAGTCAGCTTCGGCACTTGCACACTTTAATTTCGCTTCAGCCAGCTGTTTCTGAAGATTTTCAATTTCGCACTTCTGGGCTTTAGCTTGGGCCTTGAAAGTAGCTTCGTCTTCTTTTATTTTATTAAGCAATGAGTTTAATATTTTGTCTTTCTCAAGACCTTTGTTCCTTAGCTCAATCACTTCGGAACGAAGGTTATTCAACGC
Organism: Zea mays; assembly: GCF_902167145.1. Classification (NCBI taxonomy): domain Eukaryota; kingdom Viridiplantae; phylum Streptophyta; class Magnoliopsida; order Poales; family Poaceae; genus Zea; species Zea mays. The sequence continues at coordinate 156,282,081 of NC_050097.1, read as the reverse complement.
CATGGTACATCCCTCGTCTTCAGCGCTTTTCTGCGCTCTGAGGGCATTGCTAAGAATAAGGCCCTGCAAAAGGAATGTGGTATTAAAAAATAAGCACACGAATTTTTAAGCACACAAAAAGTTTATTTTCTCACCTTTAAGATGTTGTACGCTAAGCTGTCGGCCAATTCATCTTTTGACAAAACTGAGAGCCCGTCTTCTAGAGTTGGGAATCTGAAGCTTCTTGCCATCTCCCGGCAGACAGAGATCTCCTTGCTGTCTGGGAGACAATACAAGAAGTCTTCTTCTCTGCTGCCATTGAATATCAACGCCCCTTTTGGATATTTTAATTTTTGGGCATAATGATGAGCTTCTCGCTTTTCCTCTTCAGATAGCATTTTGCCCGAAGCATGTCGTACAATATAATCAGGCAATTTGGAAGATGCTTCGGGAGTTGAAGAGAGAGTTTTTTCAGACAGAATTTGCTTTATAGTTTCCTTTGTAGTTTCTCCTTCGGTTTTCAAGGATTTCTCCTTGGCAGACTCTGAAGGTCCTGTTTCGATCTCAGCCTGGTGCTTTGTAGCTTCGGCTCTAGAGGCTGTTGTTTCAATCTGTGCTTTTTGAGCTTCGGCAATTTTTCTCGGAGTAGAGCTTGAAGACTTTATTGTCTCTAGTACATCCAGAACATTAACCATCCTTTTTCTTTTGGGGGTCACCGCTGGACCTTTCTGAGTTTGTGCCACTCCAACTTCTGCCGAAGGGCTTAAAATTTCTGATATTTTTGTCCCTTCAGCATTCGGCTCTTCAATTCTTTCAGCCTTCGGTGTTGCAGTCAGCTCTTCAGTTTTCTACGCAGGTATAGGTTTTTTGGCTTCAGTAGCCGAAGAAGCCTCGCTGACAAACTCGGGCACTATGGCCGGTTCAATAAAGCGCGGTCGATGAGTAAGGACTTTTACCCTTTTCCTCTTCGGCACATGCTCGCTTGGAGCAGCTGAAGCATCATCTTTCCCAGAAGTTGCATCTTTTCTCTTTCGCCCCCGTAGAGGGTAGCGGTAGTCAGGGTACACAAACCCAATAGCATCAAAAACTCGGTTGAACCTCTCCTTCTTTCGGCCTCTGAACGCCGCAGATAACGCAGTATCTTCTGCCTTTGAGTATGGCCCAAGCAGTTCATCGCTTGTGGCTTCAATACATTTCAGCCAATCATCATCTGGCTCGACAAATTTACCCTCGTATCTGAAGGTGAACTTCATCCTAATCAGCCCACCTTCGTCAAGCTTGGTGATAGTTTCTTTTGGCATTTCCCACTTTTCTACAAGTGGCCATACCCTGAAGGCTATGTGCTCCTGGACTAAATCCCTTGTCCCGATGAAAGAGCAAACTACGCCGAAGGCCCTCTGGCATTCTTCGACTGCCTCGTCAACATCCACCTTCGGTTTCTGGAGGCCGAAGCGCTGCCAGATAGGACGCATGATGATATCTTTAATATCTTCTCGTGCCTTCAAATCATTTTTCACATAGAACCATTCCTTCATCCAGTCTCCGGGCCATCTCTTCCAAAAAGTCGGCACGGGACAGCTTGACCCAGAGCGAGCACCGAAGCTATAACAGCCAAAATTGTTATGATATTGCTCTTTACCCCAGGGTTTCGTCTCATATACTTGCTCGTGTATATTGCAAAAACTTTTTGCATTTGGCTCCAAACCTTGGCTCTTCACGGCCCATACGAAGATTCCCATTCTTATTATTGCTTCGGGGGTAATTGATGAAGGTAGACCTGATATATCTTCAGAACTTCAACCACAAATCTGTTTAAGGGGAACTGAAGCCCAGCTTTAAAAAAGCTTCGGAAGATCACGACTTCATTATCTTCGGGAGTGGGCACAATCCTCTCTCCGTCATCTGCCCTCACAGTAGACATGTCTCGAAAATATCTCCCCCTCATGTTATCAAGATGACTTTGTTTAATACTCAATTTTCCAAAGACTGTGTGGCTTGGTCGCCATGGTCGATCTTCGGAGTCTTCACCTCCGCTTTCTACATCATAACTATCACTTTCACCAGTATCTTCAGATAAGCCTTCTAAAATTTCTCTAGTAATCTTCTCTATATTTGTTTTCGCTATCGATTCAATAAAGCCCAGATTCTTCTCCTCAGAAAGGCTCAGTTTCATTTCGGCAACAGCTTTCGTTTCCTGAGACATCTCTTCGAAAATGCTGAAAATGTGCTCTTAGGGCTGAAGCTAAAAATCTAGAAAGCTGGTCAAGCGTTTGTAGGCGAAGAGCTGTTTGAGCAGGCAAAGCAGATGGCAAGAAGGCGTGCCAAATGAGCCCGCGGTCGTAACATATTTATACGCCCAGGGCATTGCAAGTGGGAGGGTCCCGCTTGCCATTGACTGTTGCTATTCTAGCAAGAGGAAGGTGTTTTTTCGGACCTTCGGCTTAGGGCCTTCGTCCATATCGCAATCTGAATTTATTATCCTAACAAATTAATATTGCGAGGGGCTACTGTTGGGGGCCTTCGGCTTCCGAAGGTCCTCAAAAACGTGATTTGACAATGTTTCTGGAGTGTAATACATGAACAGGTACCTTCGGACATGGACCCTTCGGACTTGAGTCAAAATCGCTGTATGAAGAAACACAAGGAGAACGAAGGATGGAACAGAGCCAAAGCTGTGCGCAAGGGAGCTTCGGTATGTTGGCAGGAAAAAGGAAACCGACTTAAAGAGGAAAAGGCTATCTAGACCCCGATAAATTACTATAGAGTTATTATCAAATGCAAAGGGCCTGGATGTAATTTTACATGGGCTGCGACCCGTGCCTATAAATAGATGAACAGTACTCCCGTACTGTTCACGCTGACTTGACATTTGCTTTTGCGTCACGCTTGTATTCTTTATCTTCCTTCAAGCCGAAGGTACACTTGTAATGAATTGTTATCTTTATTTATTCATAGTAATAAAATTAAAATAATACAATAATAATAACATATTTGATGGTTCGTACTGTTCATGTTTCGTATGATTCCTTCTTCATATGTATGCTCTTTGTAATCTTCTATGAGGTAGGGTCCCCAACACTCCTCCTCAGCTGAGGTAGGGTCCCACTCGACTGTCCAACCCGGTGGCAAGATGGACGGCCAAGTCACTCCAGCAACCATGTCCTCCAGAGAACCTGTAAAATTATGCCACAAGCAAGGCTGAGTATACTAATACTCAACTAGACTTACCCGGTGTGATGAGTTTACTCCTCTACCTCTAGACATGCAGCTGTTTGGCTGAGGGGTTTGGTTGCCAAAAGCACTAGCTGAGTTTATAAATTAAGTTTTAGCTTTGTCAAGTTTTAGTGTGACTCTCTTAAGACTAAATGTATACCTATCTAATCATACATGGTATCAAACATTTAGCAATCAACAACTTTTGCCAAGTCATCACATTTCCACTTGTTACTCAATGTAGCAGCATGGATCAAGCAGTCTCATTAGCTACGAGAAGCAGACGATTCGAATCAAATTTTTAAACCTTGCAAGGCAAACCTAAACACACGACATGGCGAGGCACTCCGTCCCCACACATATCAACCGTCCCCATCGATTCCCCGTCAGCAGATCAGGGCTCACCACCTTGGCGTATAATGCCTCACTGACCCCGACTGCCGTCGTGCAGTGACCGCACTTGTACCCACCATAATCGGAATGGGAGACCACGTCTCAGGTCGCGTGAGGGGCAAAGTCTACTACCAGGTTCACTCAGGTACTAGGCTTACAGATTTACCATATTTCTCGGCATGTGTTTAGTATGTTCAAACGCATGACACACGGTACCACACCTTAATCCTTATTCCAATTTCCGTCTCGTAGACAACGCATCCCCATGGACCGTTGTCCATAGACCACCATTATTACGATATCAAAATGGATACAACAAATTCCTGACCTCGCGCGAGTGCTAGAAAAATCACTCGACTTCTACCGAGATCCCTAATTAATAAAGCAGCTACTCGTCCTAGCATACTAGTATCCATCACAAAAGGATTCCTAAGATCATGCAACTAGGGTTTCAAACAACTCCTATACTTAAGTGCACATTCAATCCTACAATCATTAAGTGTAGTAAAATAGCATAATAAATAGGTTATGCATAAAACCGGGGCTTGCCTTCCAAAGCTGGGGCAGGTAGATCCTCTGGGGCAGGCTCTGGTGCTGGATCCGGGGCTACCTCCTAAGCAACTCCTTGCTCCGGCACGAGGATGTATTCTCCGTCAGCTAGGTTGCAATCTATCGAATGCAATGAGTAAGAAACATGTATGCTATGATTATGCAGAATTTAGAAATCATCATGCTAAGTGAAGAAAACTAAGTTAGTGAATAACTTAGGGTTTCCTGGTTATAAGAGGCTCTTAGTGGTTTATGCTTACCAATTTAGGTTTGAGATTTTGCCTAAGTATAATGGATTAAGACTTGGATTGCCTCTTAAATGCTTTAGTAGGCACTCAAGGGGTTTTGCTGGTTTGGTTAGGGTAACATTAGTCTCCACTATTAATTTCCCTTTTCTTTTTTTTTCTATTTATGCTTTTAGGATGGGTTTGAACTACAACAGTGATTTAAGTTTCTCCAAAAATACTGTAAAAATTACAGTGGGTTACTATTGGTCACTGTAGTCTGCCCTTTAAGTTTGAGGTCCAGAAAAATTAGAATATGCCATGGACAAAAATAACAAAAGTTGGGGCAAAGGGGTCACTTTGCACTACAACTCTTATCTAGGGGTGGGTTCTGTACTAAGAGTCATTTTTGCTGGTATCTATAGGTAATAACATGCTTCTGTGCCAAAAATCATAGAAGGTTACTTAGTGGTTATTTAGTTATGATTTTTCTAAAGTTTAATTCTAAAAGGTCACTTACAACTAACTTGTTATTTGAAAAACACATAACTCAAAATTTTTCCATGTTTTAAATAACAAAACATTAGTTATCCCAAGGTTTGGGGTGTTTTCTCTTCAGGGTTAGTTTTCTAGGACTTTTCTAAGTTTTCCTTGTTTTCCTAAATTAAAAGGTGTCTCATTTCTTTTGTACTAAACAAGGGTATAATAAAATTTTCTAGTGAACTACACTGAATAAGAGAGCCAACAAAAATGTGGGTGCTCTCTGGTTCTTATTTTAAACTACCTTTTATATTTTCTCTAACTTTAGGCTAAAAATGATTTAAATGGCAAACCCTACCTTAATTGTGTGTATAGAGGGATTTATTATTTTTAAACAGGTTAGGAAGTGATTAAGTACTTCTCTAAATTTTCTTAATCCCCGTCTAATAGTGTAGCTATTTTTCCTTATTTTCTTTAGCTTTTGACCAGATAATCAATTAAATCATAACCTAGGTTCTTTCTAAACTAATCCCCTCAGTTATACCCCTGCGCCACTATTCCCTTGAGTCGCTGACAATGCGCAAAACCCCCTGGCCTTTTCTTCTTCTCCCCCGAGGTCCCTCCCCTTATGAAAACAGTAACCACGGAAGGAAAAAGGGTGGCGCGGCTTACCGGCGGCGAGGGAGGTCCGGCGAGGGGCGGGGTTGGCTCCGGGAGGTCCTGGCGGTCACAGCGAGGTACGGCTCGACGGCGGTGGTGGTCGGAATCGGCCGGTCCACGTGCGCAGGCGGGTGAACTCGTCGGCGGCGAGTGCTCCGGCCTAACCACGGTGACATAGGTCAGTCCAAGGGCACGGGAAGCTTCACGGGGTGTTGATGGGTCGATACGTGCAAGGAATTGAAGAACAACTCACCGTGGAGCTCGGTCTACGTTCACCGGCGGTCGGGTGAGGTCCGGCGACCGTGGACTGGCTTCTCCGGCGAGGCAAAGTTCGATTCCTTGCCCGGGGAGCTTCACCGAGGCATGCACGATCTACTCCGAGGGTCGGACGTGGCTGGGAGAGGCTCTGCTGGCCGGTCTACGGTGGCGGGTGTTCGGGTGGCCGCGGGCACGCCGTGCGCGGGGCAATGCCGGTGATCTGGTGCTCCGGTAAGGTCGAGCGCACGCGGAGGAGTACGGTCGACGTCTCTGGGGGCTTTATAGGCGCGGGCGCGGGCAACGGCGTCGGCTCGGCTTTGGTGGGACGCGGGGCACGCGGGGGCGGGCGTCGAGCGTGCTCTCGCGAGCTCAGAGCGCGTCGAACACGTGGCTCTTTGTTTCTGTTCTTGTTCTACCCTCTGCTGAGCGGCCAAAACGTGCGAATCTTGCCCTAAGACCGGTGAGAGATCTCTTCCCTGCACCTAGGGCTACCTAGTTTATGTGAGTTCCAAGGGGAGATGTGAGAGCACCTAGAGGGGGGGTGAATAGGTGATCCTGTGAAACTTAAACTTATAGCCACAAAAACTTGTTAAGTGTTAGCACAATAATCGCCAAGTGGCTAGAGAGGAGTCTCAACAAAACACAATACCACAAGAGATCAAACACAGAGATGACACAGTGGTTTATCCCGTGGTTCGGCCAAGACCAATGCCTGCCTACTCCACGTTGTGACGTCCCAACGGACGAGGGTTGCAATCAACCCCTCTCAAGTGGTCCAAAGACCAACTTGAATACCACAGTGTTTTGCTTTGCCTTTCAATATCCCGTTTGCGAGGAATCTCCACAACTTGGAGCCTCTCGCCCTTACACTTGAGATTCACAAAGAAATACGGAGTAAGGGAGGAACTAGCAACGCACACAAGACTCAAAATCAGAGCAACAGCACGCACACAAGTCGCAACAAGAGCTCGCAACACAACTCAATGAGTTCACAACTCAACAAGAGCTCTAGATGCTATCACAATGAACCAAATGCGCGGAATCGATGTCTTGGTGCTTAGGAATGTTGTAGGAATGCTTGGTGTCCTCCTCCATGCGCCTAGGGGTCCCTTTTATAGCCCCAAGGCAGCTAGGAGCCGTTGAGAGCAAATCTGGAAGGCTGATCTTGCCTTCTGTCGACTGGTGCACCGGACAGTCCGGTGCACACCGGACACTGTCCGGTGCCCGATTTCTTTCCTTAGACGGCGCAGCCGACCGTTGGCCTGCCAGAGAGCCATTGGCACACCGGACATGTCCGGTGCACACCGGACAGTCCGGTGCCCCCTTCTAGCCGTTGGCTCGGCCACGTGTCCCGCGCAGATCGCGCGGCCGACCGTTGGCCCGGCCGACCGTTGGCTCACCGGACAGTCCGGTGCACACCGGACAGTCCGGTGAATTATAGCCGTACGTCGCCGGTAAATTCCCGAGAGCGGCCAGTTCGCCCGAGTCAGTCTGGCGCACCGGACACTGTCCGGTGCACCACCGGACAGTCCGGTGCTCCAGACCGAACAGCCTTTTGGCTGTACACAGCCAACTTTTCTCTGACTCGATTTCTCCTGTTTCAAGCACTTAGACACAATACATTAGTCTTCAAAACAATGTACTAAGGCTTAGAAACATACCTTTACTCTTGATTTGCACTTTGTCCATCCATGGGTATATATTCACATTTAAGCACTTGTGTTGGCACTCAATCACCAAAATACTTAGAAATGGCCCAAGGGCACATTTCCCTTTCAATCTCCCCCTTTTTGGTGATTTATGCCAACACAACATAAAGCAACTAGAACAAGTGCAATAGCACTTCAAATAAAACTCAAATTTATTGTGATTCAATTTTGGCATATATGGATCATCCTTTGCCACCACTTGGTTTGTTTTTGCAAATCAAAACTCAAATTTCTATCTCTAAGTCAAACACACATGTTAAGTCATAAAGAGAGTCATTTCAGGAGTATTTGATTCAGGATTCCAAAAACTCCCCCTTTTTCCCATAATCAACATTTCTCCCCACAAGAAGCCAACTTTTGACAAGAGAGACAATAAAAGAGTTTTGACAAAACAAAAAAACTCTATTCTACTATTTTCAAAATCTCTCAAGTGGTAGCTGATCCATTTATCACTTTGGCCTTTATTTTCTCCCCCTTTGGCATCAAGCACCAAAACGGGACCAATCTTGGCCCTTTAACCCCATTGCCTCACCAAAATCTTCAATTAAGAGCAAATAGGCAATAAGAGTTAAAAGATGAACTTGGAAAAGTTACTCTTTTCATCGGAGTGCAGTGGAAGTCTTGCATGGTCCAAGTCCACCTTTTCCCTTTTAATTCTCCTTCGAGACTAAAACAAGCAAACTCAAGCATATGGTTAGTCTCAAAGGGTCAAGTTGTAACACATCTCCCCCTAAAACTGTGCATCAATTTGCAACGGACTTGTGAGGTCCAGGGAGTGTTTGTACAACTTGAGCACCATACTAAACAACAAAATGCAAAAAGGAACATGATCAAAAGCATAAATACATGTATGCTACAATTCAATCCAAGTTCCGCGAATCTAAGACATTTAGCTCACTACGCAGCCTGCAAAAGGTCTTCTCATCTAGAGGCTTGGTAAAGATATCGGCTAGCTGGTTCTCGGTGCTAACATGAAACACTTCGATATCTCCCTTTTGCTGGTGGTCTCTCAAAAAGTGATGCCGGATGTCAATGTGCTTTGTGCGGCTGTGTTCAACAGGATTTTCCGCCATGCGGATAGCACTCTCATTGTCACATAGGAGTGGGACTTTGCTCAGATTGTAGCCAAAGTCCCGAAGGGTTTGCCTCATCCAAAGTAGTTGCGCGCAACACTGCCCTGCGGCAACATACTCGGCCTCAGCGGTGGATAGGGCAACGGAGGTTTGTTTCTTAGAGTTCCACGACACCAGGGACCTTCCTAAGAATTGGCACGTCCCTGATGTACTCTTCCTATCGACCTTACATCCAGCATAGTCAGAATCTGAGTATCCAACCAAGTCAAAGGTAGACCCCTTTGGATACCAGAGCCCGAAGCAAGGCGTAGCAACCAAATATCTAAGAATTCGCTTCACCGCCACTAAGTGACACTCCTTAGGATCGGATTGAAATCTAGCACACATGCATACGCTAAGCATAATATCCGGTCTACTAGCACATAAATAAAGTAAAGACCCTATCATTGACCGGTATGCTTTTTGATCAACGGACTTACCTCCTTTATTGAGGTCGGTGTGTCCGTCGGTCCCCATCGGAGTCTTTGCGGGCTTGGTGTCCTTCATCCCAAACCGCTTCAGCAAGTCTTGCGTGTACTTTGTTTGGGAGATGAAGGTGCCGTCCTTGAGTTGCTTCACTTGAAACCCAAGGAAGTAGTTCAACTCGCCCATCATCGACATCTCGAATTTCTGCATCATAACCCTGCTAAACTCTTCACAAGACTTTTGGTTAGTAGAACCAAATATTATGTCATCGACATAAATTTGGCACACAAAAAGATCAACGCCTGCCTACTCCACGTTGTGACGTCCCAACGGACGAGGGTTGCAATCAACCCCTCTCAAGCGGTCCAAAGACCAACTTGAATACCACAGTGTTTTGCTTTGCCTTTCAATATCCCGTTTGCGAGGAATCTCCACAACTTGGAGCCTCTCGCCCTTACACTTGAGATTCACAAAGAAATACGGAGTAAGGGAGGAACTAGCAACACACACAAGACTCAAAATCAGAGCAACAGCACGCACACAAGTCGCAACAAGAGCTCGCAACACAACTCAATGAGTTCACAACTCAACAAGAGCTCTAGATGCTATCACAATGAACCAAATGCGCGGAATCGATGTCTTGGTGCTTAGGAATGTTGTAGGAATGCTTGGTGTCCTCCTCCATGCGCCTAGGGGTCCCTTTTATAGCCCCAAGGCAGCTAGGAGCCGTTGAGAGCAAATCTGGAAGGCTGATCTTGCCTTCTGTCGACTGGTGCACCGGACAGTCCGGTGCCCGATTTCTTTCCTTAGACGGCGCATCCGACCGTTGGCCTGCCAGAGAGCCGTTGGCACACCGGACATGTCTGGTGCACACCGGACATGTCCGGTGCACACCGGACATGTCCGGTGCACACCGGACATGTCCGGTGCACACCGGACAGTCCGGTGCCCCCTTCTAGCCGTTGGCTCGGCCACGTGTCCCGCGCAGATCGCGCGGCCGACCGTTGGCCCGGCCGACCGTTGGCTCACCGGACAGTCCGGTGAATTATAGCCGTACGTCGCCGGTAAATTCCCGAGAGCGGCCAGTTCGCCCGAGTCAGTCTGGCGCACCGGACACTGTCCGGTGCACCACCGGACAGTCCGGTGCTCCAGACCGAACAGCCTTTTGGCTGTACACAGCCAACTTTTCTCTGACTCGATTTCTCCTGTTTCAAGCACTTAGACACAATACATTAGTCTTCAAAACAATGTACTAAGGCTTAGAAACATACCTTTACTCTTGATTTGCACTTTGTCCATCCATGGGTATATATTCACATTTAAGCACTTGTGTTGGCACTCAATCACCAAAATACTTAGAAATGGCCCAAGGGCACATTTCCCTTTCAAGATGTGGTCGGGTTAGAGAGATATGGGGGTGGGAAGTTGTCTTTGTTCTAGTTGTCCAAACCGAGACAAATCTTGTGCCAAGTCGTGTCAAACCACTTAGGGTTGGGTTCAAACTTTTCCAGGGTGTTCTAGGGGTATTTTGGCGCCACTTTGTCAATTGGGTCAAATGGTTTTGAAGTTTGAATAAGGGTGAACATGTTTGATCTTTGGAAAAGGGGGTGGTTTTGGACTTAGAAGAATTCTGATTTTTCCCTTGTGCTCAACCCTTTGGTGAACCTTTTGGGGGTTTTCTGAAATCTTTTTGGGGTCACTTTCTTACTATCATTTGTAGGGTATTAAGTGTACTATATCTTTTATAATTGGCCCAAGTCATGATCATGTGGTTTTCATAGCCTTTTGATCATACTTACTTCTAGTGCTCCACTTGTCCAAAGGGGTTTGAATTAGGGTTTGGGCAATTTTCCCCATTATATGTGCATGATATGATAAGGTATGACTTCTAGGATGGGTTGCACTTACTGAGGATCTTGAGCTCCAAATTTGGTGTACTTTTCCCAACTTAAGTCACATGTGATGATGGCTTACTTGTGTAGTCTTGAGTGAAAACCCTAAGTAACACCTGGGGTGTTACATTATAGAGGAGGGGGCTGGACCCATTACAAACAGATTTCCTGAGCTAATTCCGTGAATCTAGCCAACAACTATAGCAAGAAACTCGGAACCCTAACTGGTTCTGCGCGTGCGGACCGTCCGGACCGTGGACCGTCCGGCCACTCAATTTGGTGCTCAACATATGCCCCCTGCCTTTTGGTGGAGCTGAACGAACCAAAAGCAACTACCTCGATGTGATCACATCGGTTTTCTTAAGCATCTTGCCACATACTAGGATGGTACTGCTTGAGGTAACGCCATTTAAAGCTTTGGGCAAATCTTTGCCTTGTAATGTTTGCAGTAAATAGGCATTACCAGATATTACCTATGTTACTTTGTATGGACCTTTCCAGCTTGGCGACCACTTCCCAAACTTTCGGTCTTTGTTTCTTAGAGGCAAGATGGTCTTCCACACTAGGTCCCCAACCTGAAACGATTTAGCTTTGACCTTCTTATTGTAGGCCTTGGCTACCATGATCTTGTCCTTTTCTATTTCTCCTAAGGCTGTCACTCTTTTATCGGTCGCCTCATCAATATTGTCCATCATCAAATTATAATAATCACTGATAGTTAAGTCATTTTGCCTGGCGATCCTGACAGCATTTAAACTTATCTCCACGAGTAAAATTGCTTCCTGCCCATAGACAAGCTCAAATGGAGAAACCTTAGTAGCATGGTGTTTAGATATTCTGTGAGCCCACAAAGCTTCAGACAAAATCTTATGCCAATGCTTAGGATTATCAGATATCTTCTTTTTTATCAAGTTAATCAATGTTCTATTACTAGACTCAGCCTGTCCATTGGCCTGAGCATAATACAGAGATGAATTGAGCAATTTAACTCTATATAATTCAGCAAACTCACGTACCTCCTTTGACATAAAAGAAGCCCCTTGATATGTAGTCAAAGTCTAGGGAATGCCGAATCTATGAATAATAAGTTCAGTTATGAACTCAATTACTTCCCTATGTGTCATGTTCTTCAGAGCAACGGCTTCAGTTCATTTGGTAAAGTAGTCAGTGGCAACTAACATGAACCGATGCCCTTTTGATGATGACGGATGAAACTCACCTATAAAGTCCAATCCCCATCCTCTGAAAGGCCAAGGCTTGATGATAGGATGTAATTCGGCTACAGGGACCAACTGTAAGTCGCCGAATTTTTGACATACCTGGCATCCTTTGTAGTACTTGAAACAATCAGCTATCATGTTTGGCCAATAGAAGCCAGATCTTCGCAACAACCACTTCATCTTTGGAACCGATTGATGGGTACCACAAATCCCTTCATGTACTTCGGCCATGGCTAATATAGCATCACCTGGGCCTAAACATTTAAGCAGGATGGCGTTGACTGTTCGGCGGTATAGTTCATCACTCATTAAAACATACTTGAAAGTTGTACGCCGAATGTTCTTATCCGTCCTAACACTGGGATTTCGTAGATAATTATTTATGGGTGTCCTCCAATCACTTGCATCGGCTTCAGTACTAGCCGAATCAATTAGAAGAACTTTCCTGGTAACTCCGGATGGTCTGGAGCCTTCACTCAGACAGTCCGTGACCTAGGGAATTGGCCCTGTACCGGTTATCAGATTTTCGGTGTTGTGAAATTTCCCTCGCTTTATCCAATAACTTGATGCATCTTGTGCCAAATTGTTAGCCATGTGATTCTCAACTCTAGAGATGTGCCGAATGCTGAATTTGCCAAAAGAATGAATTATGCCCCAACACCTTTTAAGGTAACTATTTAGAGTACCATCAAAACATTGATACTCTTCTAATACATGTTGGACAACCAGCTGAGAATCACCAAATGCCTTCACATATTTTACTCCCATACAATTTAAAAGTTCCAAGCCAAACAAAAGGGCCTCATATTCGGCTTGATTGTTAGTGCAATAAGTTTTAAATCGGCTAGAGAAGTCGAAGGAGACATTACTTGGTGAAACAAGCACGATGTCAATTCCTTGTCCTTCATTGCAAACCGATCCATCAAAATATAAAGTCCAGGGAGTAACAGTGAGGAATGATATGTTTAGTTTATGAGTATCATCGATCCGATGTTCTACAATAAAATTCGCTACGACCTGGCCTTTCATAGATTTCAATGGTTCATATGCCAAGTCATATTCTATAAGTGCATAAGCCCATTTACCAACCCTACCACTCATAATCGGGTTTTGCAACATGTATTTAATCACATCGATTTGACTGGCAACAGTGCAATGACTAGACAGTAAATAACATCTACACTTGGTGCATGCATAAAATAGGGATAAGCATAATTTCTAAATAAAAGTTTACCTTGTTTCAGCATCCACTAGCCTCCGCCTTAGGTAGTCACCACATGCTCCTTTCCTCCGGTCTCTTGCGTCAGAACAGCTCCAATAACCTTATCTTCAACTGCAATGTATAATCTGAATGGTACTCCTACCTGTGGTGCTTTTAACACGAGAGCTGAAGACATATACTTTCTGATGAGATCAAACGCTTCTTGCTGTTCTGCCCCCAGGTGAATTCGGCATCATTTTTAAGCCGAAGGATAGGAGTGAAGGCACCGATCTTCCCGGCTAGGTTAGAAATAAACTTCCGTAAATAATTTATTTTGCCGAGAAGCTTATTCACTTCGACCTTACATGTCGGAGGTCCCACATTCCGAATAGATTTGATTCGGTCGGGGTCTATCTCTATACCATGTTCATGAATGATGAATCCTAAGAACTTACAGCCGACACTCCAAAAGCACATTTACGAGGGTTCATTTTCAGACCATACCGACGCATTTTATCAAAGGCTTTGCGCAAATCAGCTATATGAGAACTAAACTCAGCCGATTTGACTACAATATCATCAATGTAGACTTCCACAGTGTTTCCCAACAGCTCGTGAAAGATCAAATTCATAGCCCTCTGATAAGTAGCACCAGCATTTTTCAGACCAAATGTCATAACAACCCACTGAAATAAACCAATGAAGCCTGGACATATAAAGGCTATTTTAGACGCATCTTCTTCAGCCATGAAAATCCGGCATTACCATCAAGAAAGCCAATAATTCTATTTCCTGACGCATTATTGATCAATGTGTTGGCTATGGGCATGGGATATTCATCTTTAGGAGTTGCTCTATTCAAATTGCGAAAATCAATGCATACTCTGAGCTTACCTGATTCTTTCTTCTCCACCGGCACAATATTGGAGACTCACTCTGCGTATCTGCAAGGTCTAATAAAATTAGCTTCTAGCAGCCGGTGAATTTTGTCCTTTATTCGTGGGAGAAGGTCTGGACGAAATGTTCTAGCTTTCTGCTTGAAAGGTCTGAAACCAGACTTAATGGGCAACCGATGCTCTACTATCTCATGGCTTAATCCTGGCATCTCAGTGTAATTCCAAGCAAAACAATCAGAATATTCTTTCAATAGACCGATCATTTCATCTCTATGATCGGTCTCCAGGGTCTTGTTCACAAAAGTCGGCCTTGGAGTTTTACCATCTGCTATATCAATCTCCTCCAAAGGATCGGCCGATGTAAACCCCTGTCCTAATTTGTCGAGATCTCTGAATTCCTCTATTATGTCTCCCACAGAGGAATTAGATGATCTTTGTGTGACGGTGGACCCTCCGGTCTCGGGGGCCGGATTATCCACCACACTGGTTTTATACTGCGGTGGATGTTCGGTCTTAATAGCCGAACTGTCTTGTAAAAGACCGGACCGTACGACCTCATAAGTCGGACTGTCCACGACCAGGGACTCATTCATTCTGTGTGTACTCATTATTTAAACTTTATTTAGGATTTAGCCGATTCTCCATTGACTCTAGCATTACAGTAATGAAACCCTTCTTATCTATACTTATGAACTGATAATCAAAAAAATCTACTCCTATGAGACACGTAGCAGTCTCATAGGTCCAAAGTATAGGGGCATTAGCCACAGCGATTCGGGCCAAAGCATCAGCATGTACTTGTTCTACATCGTCGCCTACCCATTGTAGTAACATTTGATGTAACGTAGAAGGTACACATTGGTTAGCATGAATCCAATCCCTACCTAGGATTAGACTGTAATTTACTTCTACATCAGCAACGAAGAATGCAGCAGCAAGGGTCTTAGTCCCGATGGTTAACTCAATAGACGTGACTCCCTTGGCTTTGATCAAACTATCAGTTCCAACGCCGCTGAGGGTCATGTTGGTCTTGACAAGTTTGTCATCTTGTTTACCTAGTTTTCTGTATAATGAATAAGGCATTAGATTTACAGCCCCCCTCCGTCTACCAACATTTTAGCAATCGGTATCCCATCAATGTGACCGCGCACAAAGAGCGGCTTCAAATGATTTACTGATTCCTTTGGTTTAGTGAAGGTGGCTTCTTTAGGACCAAAATCAAACTGAGCAACGATAGGTTCATCGTCGCCGACAATAGTACAATTGGTGGAAAATGTAATAACATTTATGTCCATACATGTGTGCTCTGGAGAAGCTTCATAGTCGACCATGTCTTCTCCTAGTAGGTCGTCCTCCTCCATGGGCGTCGACACGTCGTTGGAGGTGTCCTGGTGTAGTGTGGACGGTCCGGACTTGAGAGTCGGACGGTCCATGCCATCTGCGGATGGTCCGGCCTTTATAGCCGGACTGTCTATCGTACCTGCAGAGAGTTGTAAAGTTGCTGTCTCATTTTCTGTCTTCGTGGCCGTTTGATTTATCTCAACGTCATTTGGCTTCCACCTCTTTTGCGGTGGTGGGTACTGTGGATGTGTGTCATTAAATATCTTTTCCGCCTCCTTTTCCTGGTTCTCCTTCGCTCTTAGGCACTGTAATTTTTGCTTTTGGGACTGTGTCAATCCTGATGGGTACCATCGAGGCATGGAGTATTTTGGATCGGCTATTTTGATGGCAGTCGTGCCTTCTTTTTTGGTTGTGTTGGCCGATTCACCAAAAATCATCGGCCCTTCATTATTTTCATGTATGACGACATCTGTTGTACCTATTTTGATGATGTCCTTTTTTGTCGTTCTTTTGGTTGCTGTAGGTATATGCCCCCTACCGGATTGGTCAGCCTTTGTGGTCGAGTTGTCCGACAATCTTGATGGGCTGGTGCCTTGTGACCGGATTGAGTGGCGCTCAATCGGTCTTGTACTGGTGGTGCCAACCTACTGAATACGGATGTTTGGGGTGCCCCCCAAGCGGGGTACTGTGGCATCCCAAATGGATATGGTGGCGTGCTCCGCATTTGATTCGGGGTATATGGTGGTGGTATGTATGTATATGGATATGGCATAGGTAGACATGGGAGTGGAGGTGTCCATGCAGGTATGTTGGGCCGTAATTGGACATTATGACCTGTCATTCTTTCCAATTGGTGAGGTGATCCAATCGGTCTTACCTGCTGCCGCTCTTGATTGGGTGAGCGAGGTCGCTTCGCTGGTTGGTCACTTCGGGCAACCTTCTTTTTTACATATTTGGATAATAATTGTTCAAAGGTCGGGTCAGATTTGACCAGCCGACCAGCTGCCTTAAATGTATTAGTTTTCCACGTACCTATCTATGGTCGTCGTGGCTTGAAGGTACACGAACGTTGCAGGTCTTGAGTATTGCCGGACCGTACGCTGGAATTCTTCGGACCGTCCAGCGTCGTCCCGGACCGTCCGCGCCTGGGCGTCGGACCGTTTGTGATGCGCAGTACGGGTTCCTACGCCCGTCTCTTGGTCTGTGCTTGCCCCCAGTGTCGGAGGTTGTGATGGTCACTTTAAGGGTCTCTCCTCCACCAGGATTCTTCTTGGCCACCACTTTCTTGCAAGAAATTTTATTATTCCCATCGGCCTCCCGCGCGTCGCCGATGATTATCTCTTTGCCTTTGCCCTTATCGGCTGTGCTTGGCCGAATTAGGACCCTCTTGCCCTCGAAGTCAATCACATTTACCGGGAAGGGCTCTGTATCCACCTGCATTTCCTGAAATTTCAATCATCCCTCGTTAATGGCCGATTGAATTTGTCGTCGAAATACATTACAATCATTAGTGGCATGAGAAAATGAGTTATGCCACTTGCAGTATGCACGACATTTTAGCTCGTCGGCGGATGGAACAGTATGATTTATTTTAATATTGCCATTTTTGAGTAATGCATCAAATATTTTATCACATTTACCAACATTAAATGTAAACTTAACATCCTCTTGCCATTTCTTTTGTACCGGCTGTAAGAAGGAACAAGCCGAGGATTTGGCCTGCTTTGGCCAAACCATTTTAGCTGCGTAAACTTCTGTTGATTCGTCATCCGAGCTGCTTTGGTCGCACTCTACTATATGCACGTTGTGACAAATTGTTTTAGCAGTTTCTTTGCTTCGGCTTTCATAAGCCAAAGCTCTTTGATGTAATTTTGCTAGCGTAAAAAACTGGATACCTTCTAATCTTTCCTTTAAATAATATCACAGTCCATTAAAGGCTAATTCTGCTAGCTGTTTTTCTGCTAAATGAATTTGAAAGCATCGGTTTCTTGTATCCCGGAACCTCCAGATGTATTCATTAACCGATTCATCTTTCCCTTGCCGCAGGGTCACTAGGTCTACCAAATCTAATTCATAATGACCCAAAAAGAAGTGATCGTGGAATTTTTGTTCTAAATCCCCCCATGACAAAATAGAATTAGGGGGTAATGTGGCGTACCATGCGAATGCAGTTCCTGTTAAAGATAACAAAAATAAACGCACGCGGAACACCTCTATGTCGGCCAATTCTTCTAACTGTGCTAGAAACTGGCCTATGTGTTCACGTGTGCTTTTTCCTTGATCGCCCGAAAATTTTGCGAATTCGGGTATCCTGGTTCCCTAGGGTATGGGTGGTGGTCAAATCGGTTGTCATAAGGCCTCCGATATGACTGCCCCCTAGGGACCATGCTTACTCTGAGCTTATCTCGGAATGCCCCAGCTATTTCTTCCCTTAGTATGTCAACAGCAGCCGGTGGGAGACCACCAGCTCTTTGTCCCATCATAGGTGAGGTTGTTTGAACATTAGTTTGTTGTCTCCCCCCCATTGGTTTGAGTTATGTGATGCATTATTATTTGCCCTATATGGTTCATAGGATTGACCATTCCTTTCCGGCTTTCTAAGTGGCACCGGAAAGTACTCACCCCCATGGCTTGAGATTCTGTATTAATGGGCCGATGCATTGTATAGTGTGATGGGAAGTGTTGCTAGGACGGGCGAGGATTTATGTAACAATCCTCCTCAATCAACCCTATGCCGGACCGTCCGGTCGGATATGCGGACCGTCCGTGATCATATGCGGACGGTCTGTCTGGGTGGTTTAGGGCTTATGCAACATGCGGCGGCTCGGACGCATATCTCGGTAACTCATTAAAATGGGATCGGCCGTTGCTGGCCCAGATGGTCCGCGCTCGCGTGCGGAGGGTCCGGACATGTGCAGATCGGCTAATTTACGGTCGATTTGTGGTTGCTCAGGGTATGTGTCCATCGGCATCCCATAAAGGTGTTGTGACTGGTCGTGATAACCTGTAGCCGATGAATTACGTGTATTTCCCCCAATTCAACCTCGTGTGAAGGAAAATTTGCAAAAGTGGATTTATCAAACGCACGTAAAAGCCTTTTATAATCTTTTTGTATACCCCCTACGATATGTTGCATTTGTTCTCGTTGTTCATCTATGTAAGCTTTAAGAGATTGGAGCTCGTTGGTGTTACTTACATTGGGGGTATTCGTTATGGGTCGGAGCGAAGCCAGATCAGTCGCCCATTGCCGAACGACCTTGTTGTTCCTGTCCACCTTGAAGATGGCCAGGAACTTCGCCTTTTCTTCTTGGATCAGCTGCTCCTTGTGCTCAACGAACTGGAGCTGTTCGTTAGCCGGCAAGGTCTCCCAAGTCGGCTCTATGATATTGTTGGGGAAGACGTCAGAGCTATCCCTTGAACCGGCCATTGAGGGTCGATCTGATGGGTTTATATGTGTTTTCCCCAGCAGAGTTGCCAAAAGTGTGTTGGTGCCTTTTTGGGTGCCAATCACTGTGTGAGAACCCGCGGCGGTGCTCTCTGCACAGGCGCGGACGGTCCTCGGCCAGGGGCCGGATGGTCCGCGACCTAGGACAGGGCTAGGGTTTCCTGCCTGACGGGCTGGACGGTCCGCGCCTACAGGCCGGACGGTTCGTGCGTGCACAGGGGCGGCGAAGGTCACCGACGGCGCTTGGATCTTGCTCTTGGGAGGGACCCCGTTAAGGAGGAGGGATCCTAGATGTTATCTAGGCTCAGCAGGCTGACCTAGACTCCTCTAATTGACGTAGAGTCGAAGAGAAGCGGAGAATTTGGGGATTGAAAGGCTAAACTAGAACTAGACTAGAACTACTCCTAAATGTACAAGAAATAAATGCGAGATAAATTGATTATTGATTCGATTGTTGATGCTTAATCGGCCGTAATCCTCTGTATTTATAAAGGAGGGGGGCTGGACCCGTTACAAACAGATTTCCCGAGCTAATTCCACGAATTTAGCGAACAACTGTAGCAAGAAACTCGGAACCCTAACTGGTTCGACGCGCGCGTGGACCTTCCGGACCACTGGCGTGGACCGTTCGGCCCCTGGGTCGGACCGTCCGACCACTTAATTTGGTGCTCAACACACAGAATGCTTGCTTTGCCTTCATTGGCCTTTTATACAAAAGCAAGCTAGATTAGCAGTTTATTTAGTTGGTGAAGCAGTGCTTGATCTACACAGAGTGGCATATCATACAGGATGGCAAGCATGGAGTAGATGCTAGGTATCGGTAGGTATCTAGTGCTGCATCAGTTGACTGATTGCTTCGTGATCGGAGGAGCTGGTGCTTATAAAATCGAAGGACCTTCTGCTTGATGATTCTAGGCTGATCTTACCGTACATCTCCTAACGGCCCGTGCATTCTGTGTGGTGGCTGCATCCCGTGGACTATCCTGTTTAGCGTAATTCAGTTGGTGATTGTTTGCGGTAATAAAATGCAGTTCTAAAAATTTCTATATAAAAACAATATACCTGAATAACCTACTCCATACCATACTTGGTATTTCCATCTGTTGTAGGAAACAAAATGCATCAGTAATAAGGTTCAGATGACATGTAGTGTAAGTGTTTGATACATGGAAGTAATTAAATGTATTGATCACACCTTTGTATAGTCAGTCTCATAGACGTTTTTGTTAAAATTTCAGTGTCTTCCACTGAGCTTCCTGTTAGTTGTTGCATACTATGAGTAATAGATGGCACATATTATTGTGTTTATAGGATAGGAAAAATTGGAAGTATGACAGATGTTGTGTACCTCTATGTTAGCATTGTTCTTCCATGATGCTGTATGTCTCCAGTGATGTCCAACTCAAATGTTTTGATTAACAGATTAGCCAAAAATCGAAGTGATGATCCTTATGGTGTCATTATTGCTATTATTCCTAAACACTACTGGAATCGACATCTTTGCCGAGTGCATGAAGCACTCGGCAAAGCCTGAAAAACACTCGGCACAGGCTTTGCCGAGTGTCACACTCGACAAAGAGGGCTCAACGAACAATACATCAGCAAAGCCTTCTTTGCCGAGTACTTTTTTCGGGCACTCGGCACAGACTATGTCGAGTGTCAGGCAGTACTCGGCAAAGAAAAGCTGTCGTCACGGCGCCAGGGTGACGGAGACGGCGTCTTTGCCGAGTGTCTTAGGTGACACTCGGCAAATGAGTTACCTTTGCCGAGTGTCTCCTAATACACTTGTCGGGGACCATAATTAGGGGTACCCTCAAGACGCCTAATTCTCAGCTGGTAACCCCCATCAGCATAAAGCTGCAGAGGCCTGATGGGTGCGATTAAGTCAGGGATCAGTCCATACGAGCGACTCGATCACGCCTCGCCCGAGCCTAGCCTCGGGCAAGGGCAGCCGACCCCGAGGGATTTCCGTCTCGCCCGAGGCCCCCCTTTAACGGCGGACACATCTCCGGCTTGCCCGAGGCCTTGCCTTCGCTAAGAAGCAACCCTGACTAAATCGCCGCGCCGACCGACCGAGTCGCAGGAGCATTTAACGCAAAGGTAGCCTGACACCTTTATCCTGACGCGCCCCCCCGGCAGAGCCGAAGTGACCGCCGTCACTTCACCGCTCCACTGACCGGTCTGACAGAAGGACAGCGCTGCCTGCGCCACTCCGACTGCAGTGCCACTTGACAGAGTGAGACTGACAGGCAGTCAGGCCCTGCCAAAGGCGCCATGGGAAACTCCGCTCCGCCCGACCCAGGGCTCGGACTCGGGCTAGGCTTCGGAAGACGGCAAACTCCGCTCCGCCCGACCCAGGGCTCGGACTCGGGCTAGGCCCCGGAAGACGGCGAACTCCGCTCCGCCCGACCCAGGGCTCGGACTCGGGCTAAGCCCCGGAAGACGGCGAACTCCGCTCCGCCCGACCCAGGGCTCGGACTCGGGCTAGGCCCCGGAAGACGACGAACTCCGCTCCGCCCGACCCAGGGCTCGGACTCGGGCTAAGCCCCGGAAGACGGCGAACTCCGCTCCGCCTGACCCAGGGCTCGGACTCGGGCTCAGCCCTAGAAGACGACGAACTCCGCTCCGCCCGACCCAGGGCTCGGACTCGGGCTCAGCCCCAGAAGACGACGAACTCTGCTTCGCCCGACCCCAGGGCTCGGACTCCGCCCTGGCCTCTGCCGAACGACCTTCGCCTCGCCCGACCCAGGGGCTCGGGCTCGGCCTCGGCCATGGAAGACAGACTCGACCTCGGCTTCGGAGGAGCCTCCACGTCGCCCGACCTAGGGCACAGGCCCGCCACGTCAACAGGAAGCGCCATCATCACCCTACCCCGAGCCGACTCGGGCCGCAGAGAACAAGACCGGTGTCCCATCTGGCTAGCTCCGCCAGATAGGCAATGATGGCGCCCCTCAAGCCCTGTGACGACGGCGGCTCTCAGCTCCCTTACGGAAGCAGGGGGACGTCAGCAAGGACTCGACCGCTCCGACAGCTGTCCCTCCGCCAGGCTCCGTTGCTCCTCCGACAGCCACAACATCACACCAGCAGGGTGCCAAGATCTCTCCGGCTGCCACATTGGCATGTACTTAGGGCGCTAACTCTCCCCCCGCTAGACACGTAGCACTCTGCTACATCCCCATTGTACACCTGTATCCTCTCCTTACGCCTATAAAAGGAAGGACCAGGGCCTTCTTAGAGAAGGTTGGCCGCGCGGGGACGAGGACGGGACATGCGCTCTCTTGGGGCCGCTCGCTTCCCTCACCCGCGTGGACGCTTGTAACCCCCTATTGCAAGCGCACCCGACCTGGGCGCGGGACGAACACGAAGGCCGCGGGATTTCCACCTCTCTCACGCCCGTCTCCGGCCACCTCGCTTCCCCCCTTTGCGCTCGCCCACGCGCTCGACCCATCTGGGCTGGGGCACGCGGCACACTCACTCGTCGGCTTAGGGATCCCCCGGTCTCGAGACGCCGACAGTTGGCGCGCCAGGTAGGGGCCTGCTGCGTGCTGACGAACAGCTTCCCGTCAAGCTCCAGATGGGCAGCCTCCAGCAACCTCTCCGGCCCGGGACGGTGCTCCGTTTCGGGAGTCTTGAGTTCATGTCCTTCGACGGCAGCTACGACATGATACTCCTTCCACCGCCGCGCGACAACGTCAATGGCGGCCGACAACCCGCCCGCCGGCGGCGGAATCGACGACATCTTCCCCGCGTGGTGGAAGGACAACATTCGAGCTCGCCCCGTCCTCTCCCCCGCCAACGGAGGAGGAGGCGGGGCAACCAAGGCCAAGCGGGAGGTCGCGCTTCGTCGGCTGTCGAGCGAATCGACGTCCCCAGCGCCCCAACGGGGGGCGCGTCGGGCGTCGACCTCGCGTTTGAGACAAAGGCGAGCGCCATCCCTCCGCGACACACCAATCCCAAGCAAGTGGACGACGCCAGCGCGCTCGCGGAGGGCTTGCAGGACGTCGCCCTCGTACCTAAGACGACGGTGCAATCAGTCCCCGACGTGACTATGTCGCCCCTCGTCGACAAAAAGGTACTGACTGATTCCCATCTTACGTCATTTCGACTCGGCCTCAACCCGCCTAGCGACCTCGCTTTGGCGGGCGCTCTCGTTGAGGCAAGTTCAACCCCTCTGGGGTTTCGTATGCGGTCGCCTTGGGACCGATTGACGGACGTCTCGACCTACGAGCCCTCTAGGTCCGAGGAAGATGACGATCCCAGCATCCGTTGGGATTTCTCTGGATTTGGCAACCCCAGTGCCATGCGGGACTTTATGACCGCATGTGACTACTGCCTCTCTGACTGTTCCGATGGTAGCCGCAGCCTTGACGACGAGGACTGCGGCCCAAGCCGCGAATGTTTCCACGTCGAGCTAGGGGCTCCCTCCGAAGGCAACCATCTTGGCATGCCGGAGGACGGTGATCTCCCTAGGCCGGTGCCTCGCGCTGACATCCCGCGGGAGCTAGCTGTGGTCCCCGTTCCGGCGGGGGGTCACGACCCACATCTCGAGCAAGTCCGCGGGGCGCAGGCCAGGCTCGACAAGGGAGCAGGAGCGCTTGAGTCGATCCGCCGGGACGTCGGGCAGGTATGGGCGGGCCAACCCCTGGCCGGAGAAATACGTCACCTGCCCCAGGGTTTCCAGCACCGCGTCGCCAACGACGTCAGGGTCAGGCCGCCACCCGCATCCAGTGGGGTCGGTCAGAACCTGGCAGCCGCAGCGATGCTCCTCCGCGCGATGCCGGAGCCATCAACCACCGAGGGTCGGCGAATCCAGGGAGAGCTCAAGAATCTCCTGGAAGGCGCTGCGGTCCAATGGGCCGAGAGCTCTGCCTCCCGAAGGCAGGGATACCCCTCGGAACCTCATGCCGCGACTTCCCGATTCATGCGGGAAGCCTCGGTCTACACCGGGCGTACGCGCAACACCGCGCCTGCGACCCCGGGCCACCTCGGCAACGAGCACCATCGTCGCGACCGTCGGGCCCACCTCGATGAAAGGGTGCGCCGAGGCTACCACCCCAGGCGTGGGGGACGCTACGACAGCGGGGAGGATCGGAGTCCCTCGCCCGAACCACCCGGTCCGCAGGCCTTCAGTCGGGCCATCCAACGGGCGCCGTTCCCGACCCGGTTCCGACCCCCGACTACTATCACAAAGTACTCGGGGGAAACGAGACCGGAACTGTGGCTCGCAGACTACCGCCTGGCCTACCAACTGGGTGGAACGGACGACGACAACCTCATCATCCGCAACCTCCCCCTGTTCCTCTCCGACACTGCTCGCGCCTGGTTGGAGCACCTGCCTCCGGGGCAGATCTCCAACTGGGATGACTGGGTCCAAGCCTTCGCCGGCAATTTCCAGGGCACGTACGTGCGCCCCGGGAATTCCTGTGACCTCCGAAGCTGCCGGCAACAGCCGGGAGAGTCTCTTCGGGACTACATCCGACGATTCTCGAAGCAGCGCACCGAGCTGCCCAACATCACCGACTCGGATGTCATCGGCGCGTTCCTTGCCGGCACCACCTGCCGCGACCTGGTGAGTAAGTTGGGTCGCAAGACCCCCACCAGGGCGAGCGAGCTGATGGACATCGCCACCAAGTTCGCCTCTGGCCAGGAGGCGGTCGAGGCTATCTTCTGAAAGGACAAGCAGCCCCAGGGCCGCCCATCGGAAGAGGCTCCCGAGGCGTCTACTCCGCGCGGCGCCGAGAAGAAAGGCAAGAAGAAGTCGCAAGCGAAACGCGACGCCGCCGACGCGGACCTTGTCGCCGCTGTCGAGTACAAGAACCCTCGGAAGCCCCCCGGAGGTGCTAACCTCTTCGACAAGATGCTCAAGGAGCCGTGCCCCTATCATCAGGGGCCCGTCAAGCACACCCTCGAGGAGTGCGTCATGCTTCGGCGCCACTTCCACAGGGTCGGGCCACCCGCAGAGGGTGGCAGGGCCCGCGACGACGACAAAAAGGAAGATCACCAAGCAGGAGAGTTCCCCGAGGTCCGCGACTGCTTCATGATCTACGGTGGGCATGTGGCGAATGCCTCGGCTCGGCATCGCAAGCAAGAGCGCCGGGAGGTCTGCTCGGTGAAGGTGGCGGTGCCAGTCTACCTAGACTGGTCCGACAAGCCCATCACCTTCGACCAAGCTGACCACCCCGACCACGTGCCGAGCCCGGGGAAATACCCGCTCGTCGTCGACCCCATCGTCGGCGACGTCAGGCTCACCAAGGTCCTGATGGACGGGGGTAGCTGCCTCAACATCATCTACGCCGAGACCCTCAGGCTCCTGCGCGTCGACCTGTCCTCCGTCCGAGCAGGCGCTGCGCCCTTCCACGGGATCATTCCTGGGAAGCGCGTCCAGCCCCTCGGACGACTCGACCTTCCCGTCTGCTTCGGAACACCCTCCAACTTCTGAAGGGAGACTTTGACGTTCGAGGTGGTCGGGTTCCGAGGAACCTACCACGCGGTACTGGGGAGGCCATGCTACGTGAAGTTCATGGCCGTCCCCAACTACACCTACCTGAAGCTCAAGATGCCGGGCCCCAACGGGGTCATCACCGTCGGCCCCACGTACAAACACGCGTTAGAATGCGACGTGGAGTGCGTGGAGTACGCTGAGGCCCTCGCCGAGTCCGAGGCCCTCATCGCCGACCTGGAGAACCTCTCCAAAGAGGTGCCAGACGTGAAGCGTCATGCCGGCAACTTCGAGCCAGCGGAGACGGTTAAGGCCGTCCCTCTCGACCCCCGTGGCGACACCTCCAAGCAGATCCGGATCGGTTCCGGGCTCGACCCCAAATAGGAAGCAGTGCTCGTCGACTTTCTCCGCGCAAACGCCGACGTCTTTGCGTGGAGTCCCTCGGACATGCCCGGCATACCGAGGGATGTCGCCGAGCACTCGCTGGATATTCGGGCCGGAGCCCGACCAGTCAGGCAGCCTCTGCGCCGACTCGACGAGGAGAAGCGCAGAGTGATAGGCGAGGAGATCCACAAGCTAATGGCAGCAGGGTTCATCAAAGAGGTATTCCATCCCGAATGGCTTGCCAACCCTGTGCTTGTGAGAAAGAAAGGGGGGAAATGGCGGATGTGTGTAGACTACACTGGTCTCAACAAAGCATGTCCGAAGGTTCCCTACCCTCTACCTCGCATCGATCAAATCGTGGATTCCACTGCTGGGTGCGAAACCCTGTCCTTCCTCGATGCCTACTCAGGGTATCACCAAATCCGGATGAAAGAGTCCGACCAGCTCGCAACTTCTTTCATCACGCCCTTCGGCATGTACTGCTATGTCACCATGCCGTTCGGTTTGAGGAATGCGGGCGCGACGTACCAGCGGTGCATGAACCATGTGTTCGGCAAACACATCGGTCGCACAGTCGAGGCCTACGTCGATGACATCGTAGTCAAGACAAGGAAGGCTTCCGACCTCCTCTCCGACCTTGAAGTGACATTCCGGTGTCTCAAAGCGAAAGGCGTCAAGCTCAATCCCGAGAAGTGTGTCTTCGGGGTGCCCCGGGGCATGCTCTTGGGGTTCATCGTCTTCGAGCGAGGCATCGAAGCCAACCCGGAGAAGATCGCAGCTATCACCAGCATGGGGCCCATCAAGGACTTAAAAGGCGTACAGAGGGTCATGGGATGTCTCGCGGCCCTGAGCCGCTTCATCTCACGCCTCGGCGAAAGAGGTCTGCCTCTGTACCGCCTCTTAAGGAAGGCCGAGTGTTTCGCTTGGACCCCTGAGGCCGAGGAAGCTCTCGGGAACCTGAAGGCGCTCCTTACAAAGGCACCTATCTTGGTGCCCCCGGCTGATGGAGAAGCCCTCTTGGTCTATGTTGCCGCGACCACTCAGGTGGTTAGCGCCGTGATTGTGGTCGAGAGGCAAGAAGAGGGGCATGCATTGCCCGTTCAGAGGCCAGTTTACTTCGTCAGCGAGGTATTGTCCGAAACCAAGATCCGCTACCCACAAGTTCAGAAGCTGCTGTATGCAGTGATCCTGACGAGGCGAAAGTTGCGACATTACTTCGAGTCTCATCCGGTAACTGTGGTGTCATCCTTCCCCCTGGGGGAGATCATCCAGTGTCGAGAGGCCTCGGGCAGGATCGCAAAGTGGGCGGTGGAAATCATGGGCGAGACAATCTCGTTCGCCCCTCGGAAGGCCATCAAGTCCCAGGTATTGGCGGACTTCGTAGCCGAATGGGTCGACACCCAGCTGCCGACGGCTCCGATCCAACCGGAGCTCTGGACCATGTTTTTCGACGGGTCGCTGATGAAGACGGGAGCCGGCGCGGGCCTACTCTTCATCTCGCCCCTCGGGAAACACCTACGCTACGTGCTACGCCTCCATTTCCCGGCGTCCAACAATGTGGCTGAGTACGAGGCTCTGGTCAACGGGCTGCTGATCGCCATCGAGCTAGGGGTCAGACGCCTCGACGCCCGCGGTGACTCGCAGCTCGTCATCGACCAAGTCATGAAGAACTCCCACTATCGCGACCCGAAGATGGAGGCCTACTGCGATGAGGTTCGGTGCCTGGAAGACAAGTTCTACGGGCTCGAGCTTAACCACATCGCTCGGCGCTACAACGAGACTGCGGACGAGCTGGCAAAAATAGCCTCGGGGCGAACGACGGTTCCCCCGGACGTCTTCTCCCAAGATCTGCATCAACCCTCCGTCAAGATCAATGACACGCCCGAGCCCGAGGCAACCTCGGCCCAGCCCGAGGTACCCTTGGCTCAGCACGAGGTGTCCTCGGTTCAGCCCGAGGTACCCTCGGCCCCCGAGGGCGAGGCACTGCACGTCGAGGAGGAGCAGAACGGGGCCACACCTGATCAAAATTGGCAGACCCCGTATCTGCAATATCTCCACCAAGGAGAGCTACCCCTCGACCAAGCCGAGGCTCGGCGGGTAGCGCGACGCGCCATGTCGTTCGTCTTGCTGGGAGATGAGGAGGAGCTCTACCACCACAGCCCCTCGGGCATCCTCCAGCGATGCATCTCCATCGCCGAAGGTCAGGAACTCCTGCAAGAAATACACTCGGGGGCTTGCGGCCATCATGCAGCGCCTCGAGCCCTTGTCGGGAATGCTTTCCGGCAAGGCTTCTACTGGCCAACGGCGGTGGCTGACGCCACTAGAATTGTCCGCACCTGCGAAGGGTGCCAATTCTATGTGAAGCAGACCCACCTGCCCACACAGGCTCTGCAGACGATACCCATCACCTGGCCCTTTGCTGTGTGGGGTCTGGACCTCGTCGGTCCCTTGCAGAAGGCGCCCGGGGGCTACACGCACCTGCTGGTCGCCATCGACAAATTCTCCAAGTGGATCGAGGTCCGACCCCTGAACAGCATCAGGTCCGAGCAGGCGGTGGCGTTCTTCACCAACATCATCCATCGC
Organism: Zea mays; assembly: GCF_902167145.1. Classification (NCBI taxonomy): domain Eukaryota; kingdom Viridiplantae; phylum Streptophyta; class Magnoliopsida; order Poales; family Poaceae; genus Zea; species Zea mays. The sequence continues at coordinate 156,253,677 of NC_050097.1, read as the reverse complement.
TTCGGGGTCCCAAACTCCATCATCACCGACAACGGTACCCAGTTCACCGGCAGAAAATTCTTGGATTTTTGCGAGGATCACCACATCCGGGTGGACTGGGCCGCCGTGGCTCATCCCATGTCGAATGGGCAAGTAGAGCGTGCCAACGGCATGATTCTACAAGGGCTCAAGCCCCGGATTTACAACGACCTCAACAAGTTCGGCAAGCGATGGATGAAGGAACTCCCCTCGGTGGTCTGGAGCCTGAGGACAACGCCGAGCCGAGCCACGGGTTTCATGCCGTTCTTCCTGGTCTATGGGGCCGAGGCCATCTTGCCCACTGACCTGGAATACGGCTCCCCGAGGACGAGGGCCTACAACGATCAAAGCAACCAAGCTAGCCGAGAAGAATCGCTGGACCAGCTGGAAGAGGCTCGGGACAAGGCCTTACTACACTCGGCGCGGTACCAGCAGTCCCTGCGACGCTACCACGCCCGAGGGGTCCGGCCCCGAGACCTCCAGGTGGGCGACCTGGTGCTTCGGCTGCGGCAAGACGCCCGAGGGAGGCACAAGCTCACGCCCCCCTGGGAGGGGCCATTCGTCATCGCCAAAGTTCTGAAGCCCGGAACGTACAAGCTGGCCAACGATCAAGGCGAGATCTACGGCAACGCTTGGAACATCTAACAGCTACGTCGCTTCTACCCTTAAGAAGTTTTCAAGTTGTTCATATACCTCGCACCCACGCAAAGTTTAGTCATCAAGGAAGGGTCGGCCTCGCCTCAGCAAAGCCCGACCCTCCCTCGGGGGCTAAAAGGGGGGGGACCCCCTCTGCGTCGAAATTTTCCTCGAAAAAAAGATCCCTTTTAGCAGAATATCTTTCGTTCTTTTTGACTACTTCGAAAAGCGGATCCTGAAAACGACGGAGTACACGTAAGCAGCCAAGGCTGACCGAGCCGAGGGACTCTTACGCCTCCGGGATACGGATACCTCACTCATCACCTTCTGCGATAAGTAACTCGCGTTCGGATAAAGTGATTCCGCGGACCGAACAAGTCTTTACGTTCGGAAGCTCTTCTGCCGAAGCGGTCCTTCGAGCCTTCTCGACTGAATCGGTGACAGGGCCTCATGGACGGGTGAAAGTACGCGTAAGCGGCAAGGCCGACTGAGCCGAGGGACTCCCATGCCTCCAGGATACGGATACCTCACTCATCACCTTCCGCGAGAAGCAACTCTCGCTCGCACAAACATCCCTGTTACCGACAAAAAAGTCCAGATGCTCGAAATAAGAGGAAAGGAGACGCAGCTTTACAACGCAGCGAGGGTGTGTTTTCTGGCCTCAGCGGCCGCAGAAGGCACACGCTACAGGACAATCTGATCCTGCAGGCTCGGGTCTTCACGCTGGAAGGGGGCTGTAGCACCCTCGGCATCGACGACACCTTCAGCGAGGTCCGACCCAGCCTCGGACGGCGACGCGGTCCAGGGACTTCTCCGGGAATCCGGCCCGAGCAGGCGGCTCGGCCGGTTACCCCAGGGGCCTCGGCCAACCATCTTCTAAGGGCGCCAGCCCGGTCCGAGGCCTCGGCTGATCAACTCCGGCATCGGTCCCGCTGACGGACAACCCGGCTAGGCTCCGGCCAACCAGGTTTTCATTTTCGAGCCAACTCCGCCTCTGTTCGTGATGATATCGCTACCCCTGGCCTCGGCTCGTCGAAGAGCGGCCAAGGGGTCTCTTTAACTAAGCTAGAGGAGCCTCGTACAACAAGGCCGATCGAGCCGAGGGACTCCTACACCTCCGGGATACGGATACCTCACTCGTCACCTTGACACGGGGCGACTCATGCTTGGTGAAGCGGTTCAGATAATCAACAGGCGAGACTTAGTGCTCGAAAATGAGGAAAAAACACGGCTCCGTGCCAAAATTACATACATGTTCAGGCCTCGACAGCCACAATGAACAAAAACACTGGCATTCAAGGTGCCATTACAAACGGAACTCCGGTTCCGTCCCCGCGGGTACGAACAACTCCACAAAATCGGGGAACCCGCAGAGCGATCGCGAGCCGACGGGCGGCCCGCCGCCGCCCGATCCGGCAACAGCGGCAACCACCCCCGCCCCGGGCGGCGAAGCAGCTTCGACAGCGGCTTCGGGGCAGGTGTTACGGCAGGAGGGCTCCCACCCGCAGAGGACGAGAACCAGCCATTCAGGCCGGGAGACGGAGACCCAGGGCTACTGGCGGAGTTGGCAATCTCATCGGTAGAGAAGCCATCTCCGGCTGCCGACGCCTCGAAGCGCGCCGGCAGGTCTTCGCCCTAGTCAGAACCGCCCAGAGCATGGGCGCCGCCCTCGCGGTACGCAGCACAACCGTCGTCCGGACGGAGTGCGTAGTGTTGCGCCCTAGCCAAGTGATGGCGGCCCACCTACCCCGGCATGGCTGGAGGAAGTCTCCGCGAAACTGGAGGATGCCATTCTTCCCCAGACGCCAGGGGAAGAAAAGGGTAGCCGACCCACGCGGGGGCAGCCCCCCGACTCGCCTCATCCTCCATCTTGGCCTGGATGACGAAAATCCTTGAGGCCGAGGGAGGGGCAGAGGCCGCAGCCCGGCTCGCTTTCCCCCACCATCAAGCTGGAGGTCACCATCTTGGGTGACCGCCGGTGGAGGGGTGCAGCCGGGCTGCATGATGAAAATCCTTGAAGCCGAACGATGGCTGAAAGGTACCAACTCCCATGGAGTTGCGTTCCTCCAACGATGAGGCAAAAAGACGGCGGGTACCCCCCATCCGGGGGCTTGGAAGGTGGAAAGACGCGACGCACAAGGGAGCGAGAAGACATGGTCGCCTTCCGAAAGGGGTCGCCCTCCTTTTAAAGGCAACTCTCCCTACGTGCGCCCCCAAACGTCGCGGGCTGAGTCTTCTCCAACACGCTCCAAGGCCCTCCCCTGCGGCGCGGGGGCTGGGTCCCGCATGTCACGCAAACCGGCTCGGAGCAGAAGAAGCCAAACCGCCGCGCGTGGTGCACACAACCGCCCAGCAGTTACAAGCGACCCCCCCACTTTTGCCCAGACCAACGGGCGAAAGGGGCGGGCAGCCATGCAGGCGGCATGCAATCGCGCCAGGTGGACGTGCTTCTCCGACTCCCAACACGCCAGCATGGAGGCCCAGGCCCACGCGTCACGCAACCGGCGCGCCAGATGCCGCATGCAAGCAACTGCACCGCCACTTGCGCCACCACCGCGCCTCTTCGGTTGCGGAACCAATACCGCGACTCGAGGCGGCCCAGTGCACGATCCAGCAGCGCCAGCCTGGCGCGACGGTCAATACGACCGAAAGTGGGCCGGCAGTAATGACGGTGGCAGGCGGGTAGGAGCAGCGGTCACGTCGTCGGCCAGACTCACGTCCCGTCCGGGGGCAGCAAGAGAACCCCCTCTCACGGCGTGAAGACAGGGCGCCCGTGATCCGTTCCTCGAACGGCTCGCGCACGCGCAACGGCCGCCCTGCCAACAACTCACCCCATCGCATTAACTCCGCGGCGGGACAGGCGGCGCTTCTAGCAGGAAAAGCGGGCGACGCTTCGCCTTCACCGTAATAACCGCGCCAAAAAGGTACGCCACGTCGTTCGATTTTGTATCCTTTTCCTTTTTCCTCTTTCTCTATCTCTTGCAACAGGGACCGGGAAAGGGGGATACCCCGAAAAGGATCCTTCCCTGTGAAGGAACCAGGCTCCGAGCCCCTCCCTACTGATCAGAGGTTCGAAGGCTGGCCCTCCGAGGGGTTCAACAGTCGCCTCAGATCGCGTGGGCCCTACACCCACTACTGGTCAGAGGTTCGAAGGCCAGCCCCCCGAAGGGCTCCACGGCCGCCTCAGGCTACTCGGGCTCCGCGCCCATTACTGATCAGGGGTTCGAAGGCTGGCCCCCGAAGGGTTCACAGTCGCCTCAAACGCCGAGCGAGGGATGACCAGGGGTACGTTCGATACATAACCAAGGCTCGGGCTGCGCTCCCGAGGTACCCTAGGACATTTTCGAGACCAGCGGGAGCGATCTTGTAACGGAATCCCATCGGAGGGAGGCATCGAGCCCTCGGACCCCGTCGCCAGGGGACCGGGTCCGGCAGATCACCCGCAGGTACTTTTGGGCGTGCCTCTGGGCCCCTAGCCGACCCCCAACGAACGGGGCACGGACGTCCACTTGGATTACCCGCTTGCAGCTCACCGGAGACACCATGTTCAGTGCCCATCGAGGGTAACATGGCGCTCTCCCCCCCTCCTCCTTGCGGAAAGGCGATGTAGGGGCGTATGTAAAAAAGCCGAGTCTGTCCCTGATCGCCCTCTCGCCCTGTGCGGAGGCTCGGGGGCTGCTCTCGCAAACCCGGCTCCGGCCGAACCGTTGACAGCGTCAACATACCAGCCCGAGAACTTGGGCCCCGACCGTGCACCCGGGCTACGACCAGTTCGCATGAGGGAACAACCAGACCAGCCGAAGCATTACGCAAGGCATTAAGACCTCGGGGGAGTGAAACCACTCCTCCGAGGCCTCGGGGGCTACACCCGGTGGGTGCGCTCGCGCGCACCCACCGGAACAAAATGCAACCGAGAAAGGCTGGTCCCCTTGCAAAAAAGTGCGACGAAAGCCTCCAAGCGAGTGCTAACACTCCCTTCGAGGCTCGGGGGCTACTGTCGGGGACCATAATTAGGGGTACCCTCAAGACGCCTAATTCTTAGCTGGTAACCCCCATCAGCATAAAGCTGCAGAGGCCTGATGGGTGCGATTAAGTCAGGGATCAGTCCATACGAGCGACTCGATCACGCCTCGCCCGAGCCTAGCCTCGGGCAAGGGCAGCCGACCCCGAGGGATTTCCGTCTCGCCCGAGGCCCCCCTTTAACGGCGGACACATCTCCGGCTTGCCCGAGGCCTTGCCTTCGCTAAGAAGCAACCCTGACTAAATCGCCGCGCCGACCGACCGAGTCGCAGGAGCATTTAACGCAAAGGTAGCCTGACACCTTTATCCTGACGCGCGCCCCCCGGCAGAGCCGAAGTGACCGCCGTCACTTCGCCGCTCCACTGACCGGTCTGACAGAAGGACAGCGCCGCCTGCGCCACTCCGACTGCAGTGTCACTTGACAGAGTGAGACTGACAGGCAGTCAGGCCCTGCCAAAGGCGCCATGGGAAACTCCGCTCCGCCCGACCCAGGGCTCGGACTCGGGCTAGGCCCCGGAAGACGGCGAACTCCGCTCCGCCCGACCCAGGGCTCGGACTCGGGCTAGGCCCCGGAAGACGGCGAACTCCGCTCTGCCCGACCCAGGGCTCGGACTCGGGCTAAGCCCCGGAAGACGGCGAACTCCGCTCCGCCCGACCCAGGGCTCGGACTCGGGCTAGGCCCCGGAAGACGGCGAACTCCGCTCTGCCCGACCCAGGGCTCGGACTCGGGCTAAGCCCCGGAAGACGGTGAACTCCGCTCCGCCCGACCCAGGGCTCAGACTCGGGCTAAGCCCCAGAAGACGACGAACTCCGCTTCGCCCGACCCCAGGGCTCGGACTCCGCCCTGGCCTCTGCCGAACGACCTCCACCTCGCCCGACCCAGGGGCTCGGGCTCGGCCTCGGCCATGGAAGACAGACTCGACCTCGGCTTCGGAGGAGCCTCCACGTCGCCCGACCTAGGGCACAGGCCCGCCACGTCAACAGGAAGCGCCATCATCACCCTACCCCGAGCCGACTCGGGCCGCAGAGAACAAGACCGGTGTCCCATCTGGCTAGCTTCGCCAGATAGGCAATGATGGCGCCCCGCAAGCCCTGTGACGACGGCGGCTCTCAGCTCCCTTACGGAAGCAGGGGGACGTCAGCAAGGACTCGACCGCTCCGACAGCTGTCCCTCCGCTAGGCTCCGTTGCTCCTCCGACAGCCACGACATCACACCAGCAGGGTGCCAAGATCTCTCCGGCTGCCACATTGGCATGTACTTAGGGCGCTAGCTCTCCCCCCGCTAGACACGTAGCACTCTGCTACATCCCCATTGTACACCTGGATCCTCTCCTTACACCTATAAAAGGAAGGACCAGGGCCTTCTTAGAGAAGGTTGGCCGCGCGGGGACGAGGACGGGACAAGCGCTCTCTTGGGGCCGCTCGCTTCCCTCACCCGCGTGGACGCTTGTAACCCCCTACTGCAAGCGCACTCGACCTGGGCGCGGGACGAACACGAAGGCCGCGGGATTTCCACCTCTCTCACGCCCGTCTCCGGCCACCTCGCTTCCCCCCTTTGCGCTCGCCCACGCGCTCGACCCATCTGGGCTAGGGCACGCGGCACACTCACTCGTCCGCTTAGGGACCCCCCGGTCTCGAGACGCCGACAACACTCGGCAAAGAAGTTACTCTTTGCCGAGTGCCTGCCGTCCAGCACTCGGCAAAGGATCCGTCAGCGGGTCCCTTTGTCAGATTCTTTGCCAAGTGATATGTGGGGCACTTGGCAAAGACTGCCTCTTTGTCGAGTGCCATGTCCACCGCACTCGGCAAAGAACCTATACTGGTGCCCAGGTCTTGGTTCTTTACTGGGTACTATGACACTGACACTCGGCAAACCACCTCTTTGCCTAGTGTAACACTCAGCAAAGTGACAAGTACACACCTTTTAAATTTGTTTTTCTATTCCATCCAAACAAACAAAAGATACATCACAGATATCACATATATACATCACAGATATCATCACAGACATAAATATCCAACACAAACATTAATATACAAGTTCTCAACACAAAAAGTATCAACACAAGTTCAGAAGTATCAACACATAAGTCTCAAGCTCTGACATAAGTATTCAACATAAGTTTTGTAGTCTGAACACTAAAAATATAACTCTCATTGAGGTGGGCGATTGGACTGGTGCTGCATTGGGCTGGGCGCTTTATGAGGGTTGTTGGATGCCGCCCCAGATTGGCCATGCATAGAGAAGAGATTGCATGTGTTATACCAGATGCATTACCAACATCTAACTATAATTTTGATACTCACAGGAGTATGGAACAGAGCAGGGTCCATTGTAGGGAATAATGGAGGTGGCGGAGCGAAACCCTGTGCGCCGCCAAGGCTCTGCATGTATTGAAACATCTCTGCCATCCTCTGTTGATCTGCTAGGCGTTCGCTCCTCTCTTCTTCTAGCTGGATCTGTAATATTACAAGCCAACGTTATAGTAACTCAAAGAGAAGGTATATAACTCAAGGAATGACGAGTTACAGAAGCACTAACCTCGAGTTGATGTATGCGAAGCTGTGAGCTGTCGTGCCGAGATCGCATGGCTGGACTCGAGCATGTGCTCCTTGCCCGCACCTGAGATAGAGTGGGAGTGGAGGACGAATCGATTGCCCCGTCGGCAATCCAGTACCGCCCATGTCTCTTGCCTCCTCCGACCCTCATGAGCACATCGGGGTCGATCTGCTCGGTGCTCGGATCATATTCTGGGTCATGGACCTCCTGCGCCATGGCGGTGTAATCATGAAGGCGGGTGTAGACGACGGGGTTGCTGTAGGCCTCGGGCCCATCATCTGGGTTGTTGCCGAGTGCCTCCCGTCTCGCACTCGGCAAAGAACACTTTGTCGAGTGCCATTGTGTGACACTCGGCAAAGTATTTTTTATTTTTTTATTTTGCCAACCAAACTTTTTGTGGTATGTTGCCACACTATGTAGACCTACATAGTACCATTTTGGCACAATTATAAAATTGTTTCCTATGACTATTGGATTTTATTCTTTTAATTGGATTTACTCGGATAATTCAGATTTGAACTGCAAGTGGCTCGAAACATGGAAAACCGTGCATGCAAAAATGATATCTATGTTAGGTAACACAAGTTACGACCGATTTCAGGAGCAGATTGGAATCTTCGAGCACCATGCTCACTAAACATGACCGTGAACTTGCCATCGAGTTGTTTAAAAATTGTATAAAACACAAACAAAGTCAGAAACTTGTCCACATGTCATGATATCATATGTAGAGGCTGTGATAAAAATTTGAGAATGTTTCGAGAAAGTTGTGACACACTATGTGTAGAAACCTAAGTGACCTAGACATGAAATCATAGAGTTTCAATGTAGACCGGCTCAGTTTCTACACATAGTGCGTCACAACTTTCTCGAAACATTCTCAAATTTTTATCACAGCCTCTACATATGATATCATGACATGTGGACAAGTTTCATGATTTTCTGATTTTGTTTGTGTTTTATACAATTTTTAAACAATTGGATGGCAAGTTCACTGTCATGTTTAGTGAGCATGGTGCTCGAAGATTCCGGTCTGCTCCTGAAATCGGTCATAACTTGTGTTACCTAACATAGATATCATTTTTGCATGCACGGTTTTCCATGTTTCGAGCCACTTGCAGTTCAAATCTGAATTATCCGAGTAAATCCAATTAAAAGAACAAAATCCAATAGTCATAGGAAACAATTTTATAATTGTGCAAAAATGGTACTATGTAAGTCAACATAGTGTAGGAACATACCACAAAAAGTTTGGTTGGGAAAAGGAAAAAATAAAAAATACACTTTGCCGAGTGTCAGCAGGTTGACACTCGGCAAAGCTTCTTTGCCGAGTGTCAACGTTGGATGCTCATCAAAGTTAACCGTCGTCAGCTATGGATGGCTGCTGACGACCCTTTGCCGAGCGCCGGCTTTCGCCGAGTGTTCGGCACTCGGCAAAGACATCTTTGCCGAGTGTTTGTCCGTGCCGAGAGTCCTGCTCTCGGTAACGATCGCGTTTACCGAGAGCAGGACTTTGTCGAGTGCCCGACAAACAGCACTCGGCAAAGCGCTGGATTCCGGTAGTGAAAGTTGCTTTTTGCTGGAATGGTGGCTGCACTGGATGTGTAATTGTGTATGCATAGACATAGTATGTGAAGGTGATTGGGTCAAAGTCAATTGTTTCTATGTGTGGCATACTGGTGCTAATCTCGACTTGACATTTGTGTGGTTGCATGGGTGTCCTAGGATGCCACTAATTTTCAATGGAAAGTCGTGTGTAAGGTTATGAGTGGAAGGGTACGATGCTACGTCCTGGTTGGTTACCATATTGTATGTCATTTCCGTGGATCCTTAGGCTGGACACAGCAATTTTGCAGAGCTGGACACAGCAAGGGCTGGAGCATCACTGAGAAGAGAAATTGTTGAGCACACTTGCAAGCATATGTCATATGTCGCCATTGGAACTCCTTCCCTTGCAATCAGGATCTACTTCGCTATTTAGCTTCCAAAGGAGGATGAATGTTGTCAAGTACCCGATTAATACATGCAGACAACAAAGTATAAGATAACAAAAATAGAGGCAAAGATACTCCAAATAAGAAAAAATATTTTATTTATAAGAATATGGTGGCATCAACATACTCAGAGGTCACAGTGACCAATGCAGCACCACTTAGACCTAGTTAGACCAGGTGACAAAATAACTAATGCTTCAAGTCACTACCGGAATCTGTGGCTTTACCAAGTGCTCGGCCCTTTGCCGAGTGCTTTTTGTTGGGCACTCGGCACAGTCTCGCTCTCAGTAACGAAAGAGATTGCTGAGCGCAGGACTCTCAACAAAAAATACACTCGGCAAAGCCATCTTTGCCGAGTGCTAAACACTCGGCGAAGGCGGCGCTCGGCAAAAGACCGTCAGCAGCCGTCTATAACTGACGGACGTTAGCTTTTGCCGAGAGTCGCGCGTTGACACTCGGCAAAGAAGCAAAGAAGCTTCTTTGCCAAGTGTCATCCGGTTGACACTCGGCAAAGTACTCTTTGCCGAGTGTCAATATTGGACACTCGGCAAAGTATATTTTTTATTTTTTCCCCAACCAAACTTTTTGTGGTATGTTCCTACACTATGTAGACCTACATGTACCATTTTGGCACAATTATAAAAGTGTTTCCTATAACTATTGGATTTAATCCTATAATTATGAAATCATAGAGTTTCAATGTAGTTCTGTTAGGTTTATACACATACTGTCTCACAACTTTCTCGAAACATTCTCAAATTTTTATCATAGCCTCTATATATGATATCATGACATGTGGACAAGTTTCATAATTTTCTGATATTGTTTGTGTTTTATACAATTTTTAAATAACTGGATGGTAAGTTCACGGCCATGTTTAATGAGCTTGGTGCTCGAAGTTTCCAGTCTCCTCCTGAAATTGGTCGTAACTTGTGCTAAATAGCATGAATATCATTTTTGCATGCACGGTTTTCTAAGTTTCGAGTGACTTGCAGTTCAAATGTGATTTTTTTGAAGAAATTCAAATAAACGAACTAAATCTAATATTTATAGAAAACACTTTTATAATTATCCCAAAATGGTACATGTAGGTCTACATAGTGTAGGAACATACCACAAAAAGTTTGGTTGGCAAAATAAAAAAATAAAAATATACTTTGCTGAGTGTCAGCCGTATGACACTCGGCGAAGTATTTTCAAAAACCCTAAAACAGACCTTTGTCGAGTGCTTGTCAGGTGGCACTCGGCAAAGACCTCTTTGTCGAGTGCCAGGTACAGGGCACTCGGCAAAGAATATTTTAAAATTAAAAAAATCTTTGCCGAGTGCCAGATCGTGGGCACTCGGCAAAGAGGTTGAACTTAACAGGCCGAGTGGCCTCTCCTTCTTCTCTTCTCTCATTCTCACTCTATCTCACTCTCGCCGCCACCTACTCCCTCGCCGCCTCCGCCTCCCCGCGCGCCGCCACCTCCCCGTGTCCTTGCACGCCGCCGCCGCGCCTGACTACTCGGCCATCTCCCCCGACACCGGCCCGCCAACCACGTCGCCTCGGCAACCGCTGCCGGGCCGTCCCGATCTCCGCCCGACCGCCAAACTCGTCGCCCCGTCTATTTCCGCTACATGGTATAAATTTTTAGTCATCTGTTTTTGTCATTTGTTGAGAATTAACTGGTATTAATTAATAAACAGTATTATTTATCATGCTTTCATTTGAGCAAACACATGTTTATATTAATGTAATCAAAGTAGACATGTTTATATTAATGTAATCAAAGTAGACAGGGTCACATTTTTCCATGAGAAGGAGAATGAGGGTATTTCTGCATTGGTTGCATGCCCTTATCATTTTATGCATGGGCCACACATCATGTATTGATGTCTAATGGATTGAATATATATAGATGTGATTGCCGGCCATCGTGCCGTTGAATTATGTGTGGATGTCAGCCATCGTGCTGATACTTTTATTTGTAGGATTTCAAAACCTCCCCGTGCAGGGGAGGTGTTGCCGAAATTTTCTATTGCTAGGCTTCTTTTAGAGGATGGAGGACCGTGAGTGGATGTACACTGGTGAAAGTTGCTTAGAGGGCGGTGAATAGGCAAACTGAAACTTTTTCAACAAAAACTAGAAATGAACTCGGTAAAACCGGTTCAACCAGTGTCAAAGACGGTTCAACCGGTTTGCACGAGCTCAACTAAAGAATGAGATATAAAACTGAATTGATCTCGAAATCCACCCAGTTAACTTTGGAAATGAGATGTTCAAGTTGATCCACAGGGTTCAAAGTAGTAGATCTGAGAAGGGCACTTCTCAAAATCCACACACCAAAAAGATATAAACAAATCTTCCACGCAATGGTGAGAAAACAAAGAACACAAACAAACACAATGAGCAAGAACACAAGAGACACAAGATTTATCCCGAGGTTCGGTCACACCACCAAGGTGCCCTACTTCCTCGTTGAGGCACCCACAAAGAGTCGAGTCTCTTTCAACCCTAATCCTCCCTTTGCCGACCACAAAGGTCAAGCCCACACAATAATCTTTTCTCAAACGAGCGGGTAATACATACTTTCTTATGGTCTTCCACAAGATTTGGAGACTCACAAGAGACACCTAGTCATCTAGGAGCTAGAAGCTCCAAGAGTAATGAATCCACAAAGAACTCGTTGTAGTACCAAAGCTCGAATCAAGAAGAGCAAGAAGGATTTGGAGATGAAGCACAAAAACCGCAGCTCTTCAATCTCACTCAAAGATTTCTCTCCAAAGATTTGAAATGGGAGAGGCAAGAGGTGTGTGAGAGAGAGTGGGAGGTGTTTCTCAGGTTAGAAATGGAGTCCCAGTCGTGCTCTCTTGTGGGGAAGAGTGTGGGAGGTGTATATAAAGGTGCCCCCAAAAGCTGGTGGCCGTTGGGGAAAACTAACTGAAAAACAATTGAACCGGTTCTAAAACCGGTTGAACCGGATTCCACCTGGGGGTTTTCGGTTCACTAGCGGACTCAACCGGAGACTGGACCGGTCCGAAATTCGGTTGAGCTAGACCAAAATTCGGTTGCAAATCCGGTTGAGTCGGGCCAAAATTCAGTTGAACCTGTTGCAAATCCGGTTGAGCCAGACCAAAATTTGGTTGAACCGTTTTTCCAAAAATCTGCACATGACTTTTTCTGACAGGACTGACTGGCAGATTGGTAGGTCAGACAGTGACAGAGGGGAACAGTGCAGAAACCGGTTGAACCGGTTTTAATTCCGGTTGAACCGATTTTTGAAACTGTTGCACAGATTTTGAGAAAACTGAACTGAAATAAGGGTAAAATGGAAGTTTTAGATCAAGGATTTTGAGCTTTAGTACCAACACCAACCTTCTTTATGGATCCCCCTGATAGTACGACAATTCCTATACTCAAGTTAAATAAAATATAATTAAGTAAACTCTTTGAGTCATTGGTGTCTCAAGTGTGATTTCTCCATGGTGTTGCTTCATAAGGATTACAAACATCTTTGTCTCACCTTTTGAAGCAAACACAAATCGAGCCTGTGACTTGTGCCTAGACATCAAGAACTTTACTAAAAGTGTTGTAGTGATAGACCGCCCACCTGCAACGATGACTGGTGCCGAAAGTCGTCAACAGATGGATGGACTCGTGGCCAATACAGAAGGTGGTTTTGTGGGATATGGTGAGCACCATATGTGGACACATAAGTCGGGCTTGACTCGACTCCCCTATTATGAAGACCTGCTCCATCCACACAACATTGACGTGATGCACACTGAAAAGAATGTTGCCGAGGCACTTTGGGCAACAATTATGGACATTCCTAATAAGTCAAAGGATAACGTAAAGGCAAGAGTGGATCTGGCAGCATTATGTGATAGACCAAACCAAGAGATGAAGCCGCCAAGTGGTGGAAAGACATGGAGAAGGCCTAAGGCCGATTTCGTCCTAAGCAGGGCCCAGAGGAAGGAAGTACTTTAGTGGATCAAGTTGTTGATGTTCCCTGATGGGTACGCAGCTAACCTGAGTAGGGGGTGAACTTATCTACTCTGCAAGTCTTAGGGATGAAGAGTCATGACTTCCACAAATGGATTGAACGGATTCTTCCTGCGATGGTTCAAGGCTATGTCCCTGAGCATGTCTGGCTAGCGCTTTCAGAGTTGAGCTATTTCTTCCGTCAGCTTTGTGCAAAAGAGTTATCTCAGACCGTGGTTGCAGACTTGGAAAGATTGGCACCCGTGTTACTGTGTAAGCTTGAGAAGATATTTCCACCCGGCTTCTTCAATCCAATGCAGCATTTGATTCTTCATCTCCCCTATGAGGCACGAATGGGGGCCCATGCAGGGACGTTGGTGCTATCCAATCGAGAGATGTCTAAATACTATTCGAAAGAAATGTAGAAATAAATGCAAAATCGAGGCTTCCATTGCAGAGGCATACATTCTAGAGGAGGTGTAAACTTCACAACAACTTACTATGGTGACAAACTGCTGAGCTTGCATAATCCACCCCCTCGTTATAATCATGGCGACAATGAATCGAACCTCAACATATTTCGAGGCCAACTCGGAAGCGCAAGTGGCTCGACCACCAAGACCCTGACACATGAAGAGTGGCGGCATATCATGCTATATGTATTGACCAACCTTGAAGAGGTGACGCCATACATGGAACAATTTCTTCATGAATTTTGGCATCGATCAAGGGACCCAACTCCACAGGAATATGATACTCTTCTTAGAAAGGGTGCGAGAAATGGATTGCCCGATTTCATTTCCTGGTTCAAACGTAAGGTACCTGCTTAGTCTGTCAAAGAGATCCGTCTATGAACTCAATTTAGCGTCTTTTAACTTGTGAATACTTGCAGGGCCAAAGAGATCCGTCTATGAGTGCCGAGTTGAGATAAGTAGCTAACGACTTTGCTTATAGGGTCAAGAAATATTCTGGGTATGACGTCAATGGATACCATTTTCGCACAACAAACTACGACCAAAGTCGGCCCAATTGGAAAACAACGTGTTCTGGAGTCTTTACGCCCGACCTTGACGATGTCGATTATTTTGGACGAATCGAAGAAATATATGAACTCAATTTTTATGGTTCCAAACCTCTTACTCCAGTGATATTGAAATGCCATTGGTTTGACCCTCAAGTGACGAGATGGACACATTCTAATCTTGGGATAGTCGAAATTCGACAAGATTCCACCTTACAAGGAGACGATGTCTATATCGTGGCCCAACAGGCCACATAAGTGTATTATCTCCCATATGTGTGCCAAACGAAAGAACATCTTAAGGGTTGGGATGTTGTGTATAAGGTATCGCCGCATGGGAGATTACCTGTTCCTAACGATGAAGATTATAACTTAGACCCGGACACATTTGATGGAGAGTTCTTCCAAGAAGATGGGCTAGAAGGGCGATTTGAGATTGACTTAACCGAAGCTATCGGAATGGACGTAGATATTAAAATGGTTGTTGATGAGGAGGATGATGAGGTGCAAAATGAGAATGACTTAGTAATCCTTGAAGGCAATGACATTAATGACGAACTTGCGCCTTCAGATGTTGTTGACAATGAAATAGTTGATAGTGATGATGAGAGTTATGATCCGGCTAACCCCGACACATATGAATATTATTTTTAATCGATGTAATGTTATATGACTTTTTATTTCGCACCTATTTTTAAATACATCTTTTTATATGTGCTTATTTGTTTACTCTTAATTGCAGGTTATTGGACAGAGATGGTGGGCGGTTGGCTGAGGAGGAGGAGGGGGAGGAGGAGCAGGACGAGGCACAGCAGGCGGCGTAGCACAATGACCTTGTCCAGCAGCAGGCTGCGCAGCAGGACGACGACGACCAGCAGCAAGACGACGACGAAGCTCAGCAGGACGCTTCAGGTTCGAGGAGCGTCTACCTGTGAGGTCTCGCGAGTCTCTCTTAGCGTCCCATACTTCGAGACAGGCGGACTCTGATTCGGTCGGATGGGGAGAGGCATGTAACTTTATGTTCTTCATTCTTGTTCATATTATGTGTAACTAATACTTTGTATTTATCACTTGGACAGGTCTTGGACAGTTGTGGAGAATGCTGGGGGTCATCGTCGCAACCCCAATGGCATCCTCGGCATGCTGTGCAGGGAACACTTCCCTGGACTGGTTGAGTACGCCGGAGTGACGGGCCCAGCCTACACCTTCGACCACTACGCCGTCGCCCCCAATGCTGTAGACCGGGACGGCCAGATGGGTAAGTCTTAGTATAATGTAAAATATGTCGCATTCGTTGCACATTCTTGAAATAATGTATGGATACATCGTTTTTGTATGCAGGATTTCTACAGATGCGAGGCTGGATACGAGGTTAGGGCGAATGTGGTGGCCACCACGAGCTGTAAGAAGCTCGTCGTGGACATGCACTATGAGGCCCGAATCCACGCCATCGTCAGCTACCACGGCTCCATCCTTGGGAAGAAGTGACCAAGCAACAAGCCTAAACCATGTCGTTGACCAGGGACCAGTACCTGCAGGTAAAGTCATTCATGTTTGGTACCAGTACTCCATGCATGGATTTAATTTTATATTCTGATATGCATTGTACGTTTTTACTTTGTAGATGATTCCATATTGGTACGCCGCACATCCTTTGTGCTGGGACAGATGGTGGATAGGTGGTGCTCGCCTCAGTGGGATGAGGCGCACAACGCTAGCCAGGAACGGCGTCTGATGATGCAAGGTCCATCGCACCACCAAGGCAGCCGCAACCTCGGCAAATATGCAGAAGCATGGGTACGCCCTCTTTTTTATTTAGGTATATAACATTGGATTAGATATTATTTCTAACAAAATCTTTGGTTTTCTTGAAGTCGGCGTCACATGGTGGCCAACCTTGCTCCATCTTCTCGGCCTATGCTATGGCCCATAAGGGCAAGGCAACGTCCGACGTCACCTACAACCCGGATGATGGGCCCGAGGCGTACAACAACCCTGCCATCTACAGCTGCCTTCATGACTACACCATCATGGCGATGGAGGTCCATGGTCTAGAATATGATCCGAGTACCGAGGAGATCGACCCCAATGTGCTCATGAGGGTTGGAGGAGGCAAGAGACATGGGCGGTACTAGATTGCCAATGGGGCAATCGACTTGTCGTCCACTCCCACTCTGTCTCAAGTGCGAGCAAGGAGCATGGGCTCGAGTCCAGCCATACGACCTCGGCACGACAGCTCACATCATCGCATACAACAACTCGAGGTTAGTGCTTCTATAACTCGTGATTCCTTGAGTTATATACCTTCTCTTTGAGTTACTATAACATTGGCTTGAAATATTACAGGCCCAGCTAGAAGAAGAGAGGAGGGAACGTCAAGAGATGGAGGCTAGGATGATGGCGGAGCGGGAGGCCCGCCTGGCAGATCAGCAGATGATGGCGGAGATGTTCCAATACATGCAGAGCCTTGGCGCCGCACAGGGTTTCGCTCCGCCACCTCCATTGTTCCCTACAGTTGACCCTGCTTTCTTCCATACTCCTGTGAGTATCAAAACTGTAGTTAGATGTTGGTAATGCATCTAGTATAACACATGCAATCTCTTCTCTGTGTAGGGCCAATCTGGGGCGGCATTCAACAACCCTCATGGATCGCCCGGCCCATCGCCGCACCAGTCCAGCCGCCCACCTCGATGAGAATTAGGTTCTTAGTGTTTAGACTTCAGAACTTGTGTTGAATACTTATGTCAGAGATTGAGACTTATGTGTTGATACTTCAGAACTTGTGTTGATACTTATGTTTATGTTGAGAACTTGGATATTTATGTTTGTGTTGGATATTTATGTCTGTGATGATATTTGTGATGTATATATGTGATATATGTGATGTATCTCTTATTTGTTTGGAAGGAATAGAAAAAACAAATAAAAAAGGTGTGTACTGGTCACTTTGCCGAGTGTAACACTCGGCAAAGAGGGAGTTTGCCGAGTGTCAGGGCCATAGCACTCAGCAAAGAACCAATACCTGGGCACCAGTATAGCTTCTTTGTCGAGTGTGGTGGTCGTGGCACTCGGCAAAGAGACACGCTTTGCCGAGTGCCATATGGAGCACTCGGCAAAGAAGCTAGCAAAGGGACCCACTGACGGATTCTTTGCCGAGTGCTCGCCGGTAGGCACTCGGCAACGAGGTAACTTCTTTGCCGAGTGTGTTAGGAAACACTCGGCAAAGGTATCTCCTTTGCCGAGTGTCACCTAGAACACTCGGCAAAGACGCCGTTTCCGTCACCTCGGCGCCGTGACGGCCGCTTTTCTTTGTCGAGTACCATCTGGCACTCGGCAAAGACTGTGCCGAGTGACCGAGAAAAGTACTCGGCAAGGAGGCCTTTGCCGATGTACTATTCGCCGAACCCTCTTTGTCGAGTGCGACACTCGGTAAATGCTTTGCCGAGTGTTTTTCTGGGTTTGCCGAGTGCTTCAGGCACTCGGCAAAGCACCCGATTCCGGTAGTGAGTAATACAGTTAATAAGTTGCCACCACCTGTAAGCATTAGACTATCAGTAATTTATTGCTTGATCATTTTGAATCAATTACATAGAGTAGCTTGAACGAAAAAAGTTATTTACAACAAAATAATATTCATTTAAATACCAAGGTGAAATAAGCAATTCCATATGGGAAATAATAGTGTAATGTGTTACATTATTTTGTCAAAATAAACCGGAAAAGACATACCCACAACATACAATGTCCTTCTATTCTACCCCTGAATCCACGAAATTAATGCACCCTGAGCTGCAAGTGGCACTATGATCAGTGGAGCACCAAGTGCCCCGAGTCTAAGAAACTGTTCAGCTGGTGCTCGTATTGTTAACAGAATCTTGTGCTGACAGTAAAGAGAAAAAAACACTTGTTCAGCAAAGAGCATTTGAAAATAAAAGTGCAAGAGTAAGCTGTCATTATGTATAAATTATAACAGTCACATAGATCAAAAAGTACCAGTGCAAATTGCAAAACAAAATGTGAGGTGTGGATTCTACTACACTGAATACTACTGTTGGAGGCCACAAAGTCTGAGAGGATATATGTATTAAAGATTATAACGTGGAAGGGTTATAACAAACAACTATAATTAGTTATTATAGTCACTGTTATATTTAGTTGACTGAATGGGCCGTTGGTCAGGAACAATATGTTTGTAGACAAATTTAGCCAAGATCCAACTGGCCTATCATTGCTCTACAACTGCACAATCAGAAACTGGTGAATAACTTCAGTTTTATGGAACCGAAGGAGGTTCCGACAAGATCACATGGTGATGCGTGCCCAGTGTATTTCCGATCGATGGTGGTGCCAACCCTTGGCGAAGCGTGGCGATGTGGTGCGTGCCCAGTGTATTTCCAGCTTAGAGCACCATGCGTGCAGCCACAACACAATGCGACATGACACGGTGGAGTAGGCCCCTATCTCGGAGCACCACAAAGCGAGCCCTGTGCGGTTGTGGCCGTGGCCACAAACATATCTATCTAGTCATTGGGCTCGGTAGCAGTCCCTAGGTGCTGGGCTTGGTGTTTTTTAATCGATTAATGGAGGCAGTCACAGAGCATCGCCTCTGTTAATCACGTCATTATGGAGGTGGACAGGATGCCTACCTCCCAAAATCATTTTCAACCACCTTCAATATTGTTTAATTAGTACGCGTGTGCTAGTGTTTAGAGTGCGACAGTAAACCCCACACTCAGTGCTCTGTGTTTTTCTCCCCCTTGCATTTTGCTATGTGTTCGTGGCTTTCATTGGTTCTTTTTTTTTATGCTCTTTCTTATGAAGCATAGCATAGACATAACCTCCACCAATATATACATAACATTCGTTTATGATCACATGGATACACTTACTACTCTATATGAGTAGATACCTTCAAACACTTAACTGGTAAAATTTGAGATTGAAAAATTAAAATAGTATATTTTGCGAGTGGAGAGGGCTAGCAAAAACGCCAAAACTAACAAGTTAATTGCTCATAAGCATTTTTACCGAACACTTATACAAATATAACGAAACAACCCGTAATGTTGGTGTTATGAAATCACCAGCTAGTAATCTGCGTGTTTTGCACATCTGGTGCAGATGGTATGCAAGGAAGATACACAAGCTTTATACTAGTTCAAGCAGAATGTCCCTACGTCCAGCTGGGTGACTTGCATTACCCTGCACTGAGTCTATAATAGGGGGGGGGGGGGGGGGTTACAAACTGGGTAAGAAGGGATGAATTCCTAACTCCCTAGTGAACGAGCGGGGAGCAGAGTGAAGTGCTTTTTGTGTTACAAGTGTGTTAGCTACTTGTGTTCGCTTGTCATTGATCGTGTTCCCCTTCTTTTTATAGACCAAGGGAAAGGGAGGCCCCGTTACATGAGTCTAAGGTCGGGCAAGTCGGGCGGAGGTCATGTCGTGTAGCCTCTTGTCCTCTAGGATTCTTGTCGACTAGAGGACTCCTGCGGAGGACCTCTCCTCCTTTCATCATGACTCCTTTAGGGATGGAGTGGTTGAAACGGTACTACAAACCATCCTACGGTGAGAGAAGCCCTTACACTGACATACCAACTCATGTCCCGTCATTCAATCCTCGCGTCCATGTCAGAGCCTGACTCGTACGTACCCTTACCTAGAATGGTCATCGGTACGATATCGCGAATTCTAGATTTGGGAGGTCAAGCTCAACCCCAACCCTTGGGTTGGGCGGGGTGGACTTTGTGGAAGGTGGTTTTCTTTCCACCCCCTAGATGGTCAGGGATCGGGTGAGACGGGACTCAAGGACAACCCGTTCTACCTCCGGCCCTCTGGGGTCGGGGGTTGGTCAAGGCGGAGCCATGAGACAGGACTATTCGCGAGAGTCAGGGGTTAGATAAAACATGTTATTCTTGTTGGATTCAGACGAGGTTCATTCATTTTCTTAACCCATCATTTGTTGTTAATCCTAGTCCACGTTGTACACATGATATTCACCACCAACACATAGCATTAATTATTTAAACATGGTGCTATTCAAACTCCATAATTAGGAGTATACTTGCAAAGATCAACTCACTAACACATTAATTCCCATCATCAACATATCAAAGAACTTATGTATGCATCATATGCAATTATCAAACATATGCCACGAACTTGGATAACATGGCACCAATATAATAGCAAGCAATATAGGAACCAATCAACGAGTATAACAAGATTAATACTAAATCGTAAGTAGACATTAATATTTACAAAGAAACCCCTTGTGAAAAAAAAACCACGAGCGACAACGAGTAAGCAAATCAATTTTGAAGATGAAGATGAGGTGTGAGAGGGAGCCAACAAGGCTGTGGAGGCTCCTAAATCTCCATAGTGATGCCCTTTCCTCTCTCAAATCCTAGCTCTTTCCTCCTCAAAAGCAAATGAACAAGCCACACAAGAAGGGAGAGCTCGAGTTGCACTTTTGGGTTGAACAAAATGGGCACTTTATGGAAGGCTACCTAAAGTCACAGATTTTATATAAAAATTATTTATAGACATATCTAACTAGACGTATGTATAAGCAATGTTTTGTATAATAAAATTGGCCAAATAAGTCTCAAAATGTGTCACCGCGTGGCAGCTGCGCAACGTCACATAATTGGTAGTCTCGTTCTTGATATAGACATGCCAGTTAATTAAACTAGATTCTGTAAACTTTTTCCGTGCTTATATATTAGTCGATTGGACAAAGCAACCGTCTTTTTAAAAAAGAAAAGAAAGAAAGCAAGCAAGCTAGCCTTTGGCTGCAGCCTATATGGTATGGCCCCTTGGATCGATCGACATGATCGATCGTGGAGCAGCGTTCTTTCACACGCGAAAGGTGAGACTGGTCCCATGGTAGGAGACTTCAGTAGACTCCGTTCCTTTGATTTGGGGGCATGCAGGTTTCGAAATTTTGATGTCATCGAGTGACGCTTCGTTTTGACATCAGTTGCTGCTCGTCATGTGCTTACAGGAGCGACAGAGACTCTCGATATAGAAACGATGCCTACACTAATAAAATTCGACTCTTTGCCAAGTGTTTTAAGGCCTTCTCGAATGTTTGAAGCACTCGGTAAAACAGCTGTATCTCGTAGTTTGTTGGACAAATAGACATTTTTAGTTTTAATTTAATCTAGAAAATCACAGTGATGTATATGACGACATATATATATATATATATATATATATATATATATATATATATATATATATATATATATATATATATATATATATATATATATATATATATGTATAACTACTCATATAAGCAGTAAACAATAGTAAAATATCCATAAATACAAAGAACAGACTGTACCCTGTAGAGGGACCGATGCTTAAGGCATTGGTGGCTCCATTGACACGAGACATCTCATGTGTATGTTTGATTTAGCCGTATGCAATCGATGCAGGCAGATGTACGCAATGCAGTCCCTCGAACGGCGCCGGTGACGAGTAACTTGATCAGCGCTGGTCGAGCGGACGAAGCGAGCAGTCACAAGTACACTCCCCAAAAACCTGATCGTCTGCACACCTGTGCAAGTGTAACTCTACAGACGACGATTTCGGAGGCCTGCTCTCCCACTCTCTGTGCTCGTAGAAGGTGGGACGTGGATGGGTTGTACACAACGCGTCTGAGAATGTCTATACGTGTGGTACTATCGTAACCAGAAGCAGCCTCACCTACTCCGCATATATACACGCGCAGAGGGAGACGAATGGACAGTAACGATCGCTATCAGAGCTGCCGTTACAGCCAGCGAGAAACTAACGCCATCAATGACGTCTGTTACTAGCTGACAACCATTACAACTCATCCATTACTAGTTATAACATAGGAAATGGCAGTAACGGACGATAGTAATGCGCGGTCATCACTCCAGGCAAAATGTGCAACCGTTAGGAAGGAATAATCGGACCAAGGTCCGATTTACTATGGCCACGACCCGGTCCGACCGGCGACGCATGCGTGTGTGGTAGTCCTTCATCCTTTTCTCAGCTTCTCAATAGATGCACCAATGGTTCATCTATTTAAGTTGATTGAATTGTCCCTTGAACTTCCGGTATGATACTAAAGTACCAGTACACCATAGCATTAAAGTGTACCTTTAGCATTGACTATTATTGAATATTAGGGCGAGACCCACATTAATTCAACAATCACTACACCAAAAATATAAACTTTCTATGGTTTTTTAGCTTCCTACAACTTTTATAACAAACCGTAGGAAATAAATAACTTTTGAGAGGCAACTGGTAGCTCTAGGGAATAAACATAACTTCCTACGGTTTTTTATAAAAGATGTAGGAAGTTAGATTTCACATGCTAACCAACGTGTGTGGTCAAACGAGCCGCTGACTTCCTACGACCTGCTCTAGGAAGTTAGCCGCTCCTACTAACTTCCTACGGCCTGCTCTAGGAAGTTAGTTGTCCCTGCTAACTTCCTACAGCCTCCTGTAGGAAGTTAGCTTTCAACTGCTGACCCTCGCGTAGTCGCGTCCGATCAAACGAGCCGCTAACTTCCTACGACCTCCTCTAGGAAGTTAGCTGCTCCTGCTAACTTTCTACGACCTCCTCCAGGAAGTTAGCCGCCCCTACTAACTTTCTACGGTCTCCTCTAGTAAGTTAGCTTTCAGCTTTTGACCAGTCAAACGAGCCGCTAACTTCCTACGGCCTCCTCTAGGAAGTTAGTTTCCCCTGCTAACTTTCTACGGTCTCCTCTAGAAAGTTAGCCGCCCATGCTAACTTTCTACGGCCTCCTCTAGGAAGTTAGCTTTCAGCTTTTGACCAGTCAAATGAGCCGCTAACTTCCTAGAGTACATGTACAACCTCTAGGAAGTTAAGTAACTTCCTACGGCTTTAACTAGAAAGTAATATTTTTTTATCTTAATCCATGAATCTACCCTTATTTTTCCATCATTCATCCTTTCTTCTCCAATGCCCGTTGCTCTCTTCTCCAACTCGAAGACAAGCTGGGACCCCACCTCCGCCGGCGGCGATGGGCAACTCGTAGGCTTCGCCGGTGTCCGCCTCCAGCTCCCGCTTTGTCATGGCCTTGAGGTACCGCCTCCCCACTAACAGTTGCCTTCCACCTCCTTCGCTGCCGCGATTCGCAAGCCCTGTCTAGTGCTCTCACCGCTGACACACTTCCTCGCAGGGCCTTCTCGAATCATGAGCTGGACGACCTCCGCTACCTATTCGCCTCCCTCACAGCGCAGTCGCAGACCGGCGGCCGCGCCATCTCACGCCCCGTCTTCCTCGTGAGCACCGCACGCACATTCACTCTTTTGAATTGGTCCTAGATCTAGATTGCGATCTCTAACGGGTTCGCCTTTATGAAAGGGAAATAGGGTTAAACTTTTCCTACAATTAATTTTGGTGGTTGAATGTCCAACACAAACATATGGACTTTGCTCTAGAACTCATGTATTACAGGTGCATAAGGTACGACATAAACCAATAAAAGATTGAAGTTAGGGACTTAATTGAACCAGAGCAAAGAACTGAGTGTGCTGTGGTCTGGCGCACCAGACTGTCCGGTGTGCCACAGGACAGTGTCCGATGTGCCACAGGACAGTGTCCGGTGCACCAGGCCCGTACAGGGTTGAACCAGCCACTCTCAAGAAAACGCAAGCGTGCTCCGCTATAATTCACCGGACTGTCCGGTGAGCCAGCGGAGCAAAGGCTAACTCGCGCCAAAGGTCGACTCTGATGGGTGAAAAGTGCAAGCACAGAACCGCGGCAGAAGTCAGAGCAGTGAGTCAGAGGGGCACCGGACTGTCCGGTCCACCACCAGACTATCCGGTGCCACAAGAAGATAAAGGCGCCAACGGTCAACTGCTCCGGTGCGCCCATCGACAGCTGCCTCCCCAACGACACCTTGGTGGTTGAGGGCTATAAATACCCGCCAACCACCACCACTTCTAGCATCCAAGTTTTCTGAACATCACATTCAATACAAGAGCTCTAGCCTTCACTCCAAGACACAATACAAAAGATCAAATCCTCTCCGAGTCCCAAATTCACTCCAAACACTTAGTGGCTTGTGAGAGAGAGATTTTTGTGTTCATTTGAGTTCTTGTCGCTTGGATTGGCTTTCTTTTTTTCCAATTCTTATTCCCAAGAGCATTGTAAGCGAGGCAAGAGACACTAAGTGTGTGATGGTCCTTGCGGGGTCTTAGTGACCCATGAGATTAAGAAAGAAGGCTCACTCGGTCTAAGTAACCGTTTGAGAGAGGGAAAGGATTGGAATAGACCCGGTCTTTGTGACCTCCTCAACGGGGACTATGTTCTTTGGAACTGAACCTCGGTAAAACAAATCACCGTGTTCACTCGCAGTATTTCTTGGTTGATTTGTTTTCCCTCTCTTCACGACTTAAGTTTAACTCTAACGCTAATCCCCGACCTTAGTGCATGTTTAAGTTTATAAATTTTAGGTTTCGCCTATTCACCCCCTCTAGGCGACTTTCAATTGGTATCAGAGCCTGGTGCTTCATTAAAGAGTCTAACAACTCTAAGTGATGTCGGGAGATCATGCCAAGAGGGAAATTATGACCGACGAAAAGGCCGCAAGCTCGAGGAGGACTCTCTCAAGGGAGTCCGGCAACAAACATAAGGAGGAATCTTGTTCCTCCATCAAGTCGCATCGGAAAGGTGACAAGAAGAAGAAGATGAAGAAAGTGGTCTACTACAAGACCGACTCCTCATCACCTTCCACATCAAGCTCCAAGTCATCTGTCCCTTCTAAGCGCCATGAGCGCAAAAAATATAGTAAGAAGCCTCTTCGCTATCCCCGTATTTATAAGCGCGCTCCATTACTTCCCGTTCCCCTAGGAAAACCAACATATTTTGATGGTGAAGATTATTGTATGTGGAGTGATAAAATGAGGCATCATCTAACCTCACTTCACGAAAGCATATGGGACATTGTTGAATTTGGAGTGCAGGTACCTCAAGTCGGGGACAAAGACTATGACTTGGATGAGGCCGCCCAAATACAGCACTTTAACTCTCAAGACACGTCTATACTCCTCGCCTCCTTGTGTTGAGAGGAGTATAACAAGGTTCAAGGGTTAAATAGCGCCAAAGAAATTTGGGACGTCCTCAAAACGGTGCACGAAGGGGACGAGGTGACCAAGATCACCAAACGCGAGACGATCGAGGGGGAGCTCGATCGATTCGTCCTCAACAAAGGAGAAGAGCCGCAAGCAATGTACAACCGACTAAAGACAATGGTGAACCAAGTGCGCAATCTCGAGAGCACCAAGTGGGATGACCATGAAATGGTCAAGGTTATTCTAAGATCCCTTGTTTTTCGCAATCCTACTCATGTTCAATTAATACGTGGGGATCCTAGATATAAACTAATGTCTCACAAGGAAGTGATTGGCAAGTTTGTGAGATTTGAGCTAATGATCAAAGACTCCAAACATATTGTCAACTTGGAGCAAGGTGCCACCTCCACACCCGAGGTGCAACCCGTCGCATTCAAAGTGACGTAAGAAGAGAAGAGGGAGTCTACACCAAGTAGGCTTCCAATTGACGCCTCCAAGCTCGACAACGAGGAGATGGCGCTCATCATCAAGAGCTTCTTCTAAATCCTCAAGCAAAGGAGGGGAAGGACTACAAACCCCGCTCCAAAACGGTGTGCTAAAATGTGGTAAGCCCGGTCATTTTATTGCAAAATGTCCAATGCCAAGTGAAAGTGACAGGGATGATGACAAGAAGGGGAAGAAGAAGGAGAAGAAGAGGTACTACAAGAGAAGGGCGGCGATGCCCACGTGTGTCGGGAATGGGACTCCGACGAGAGCTTCACCGACTCCTCCTCCGACGAGGACGCCGCCAACATCGCCGTCAACAAGGGCCTCCTCTTCCCCAACGTCGGCCACAAATGTTTCATGGCTAAGGACGACAAGAAAAAGAAGGTACACTCTAGAGCCACCCCCAAATATACAACATCTAGTGATGAGAGTAGCTCTAGTGAAAATGAAGATGATTTACTTACTCTTTTTGCCAACCTCAGCATGGAACAAAAGAAAAAATTAAATGAATTAATAGAAGCTATTCATGAGAAGGATGAACTCTTGGATAGCCAAGTGGACCTCCTTATTAAAGAAAACAAAAAACATGTTAAATTGAAAAATGCTTATGCTCAAGAGGTAGAGAAATGTGAAAACTTAACTAAGGAGCTTAGCATTTGTCATGATTCAATTACTAATCTTAGAAATGAAAATGCTAGTTTAATTTCTAAGGTTAAAGAATTAAATGTTTGTAATGATTCTATTTCCTGTCTTAGAGAAGAGAATGTTAGACTAAATGCTAAGATAGAAGATTTAAATGCCTGCAAACCATCTACATCTACTGTTGAGCATGTTTCTATATGCACTAGATGTAGAGATATAAATGTTAAAGCTATAGATGATCACCTTGCCATGATTAAGAAACAAAATGATCACATAGCTCAGTTATATGCTAAAATTGCCGAGCATGAGCTCGAAAATGAAAAATTCAAATTTGCTCGTAGCATGCTTTATAATGGGAGACGCCCTGGCATTAAAGATGGCATTGGTTTCCAATAGGGAAGCAATGTCAAGCTTAATGCCCCTAAAAGATTGTCTAGTTTTGTTAAGGGCAAGACTCCCATGGTTCAAGATAATGAAGGTTACATTTTATATCCTGCTAATTATCCTGAGCACAAAATTAGGAAGATTCATGCTAGAAAACCTCACACTATTTCTCATCATGCATTTATGTATAAAAATGAGGCTTCTAGCTCTAGGCATACCACTCATGTTAAAATGCCTAGAAAGAAAATTCCTGCTGCATCAAATGAGCATAATGTTTTATTTAAGACTTTTGATGCATCTTATGTTTTAACTAATAAATCAGGCAAAATAGTTACCAAATATGTTGGGGGCAAACACAAGAGTCCAAAGACTTGTGTTTGGGTACCCAAGGTGCTTGTTTCTAATGTGAAAGGACCCAAGACCATTTGGGTACCTAAGAACAAGGCCTAAATTTGTTTTGTAGGTTTATGCATTCGGTGGTTCAAGTTGGATAATCGATAGCGGGTGCACAAACCACATGACAGGGGAGAAAAGAATGTTCTCCTCCTATGAGAAAAATAAAGATCCCCAACAAGCTATCACATTCGGGGATGGAAATCAAGGTCTGGTCAAAGGTTTGGGGTTTGTAGCGCATGCCAAGCAGGAAAGCAAGTTGGTATTTACCATCCACACAAGAACATCATGACGACTGATAGGCCGCTCAAGCTACTCCACATGGATCTACTCGGCCCAATAGCTTACATAAGCATCAGCGGGAGTAAGTACTGTCTAGTTATTGTGGATGATTGTTCTCGCTTCACTTGGGTGTTCTTTTTGCAGGAAAAATCACAAACCCAAGAGACCTTAAAGGGATTCTTAAGACGGGCTCAAAACGAGTTCGGATTAAGAATAAAAAAGATAAGAAGCGACAATGGGACGGAGTTCAAGAATTCACAAATAGAAGGATTTCTTGAGGAGGAGGGCATCAAGCATGAGTTCTCTTCTCCCTACACACCTCAACAAAATGGTGTAGTGGAGAGGAAGAATAGAACTCTACTGGATATGGCGAGGACCATGCTTGATGAGTACAAGACACCGGACCGGTTTTGGGCCAAGGCGATTAACACCGCCTGCTACTCCATCAACCGGTTATATCTTCACCGAATCCTAAAGAAGACATCATATGAACACCTCACTGGTAAAAATCCCAATGTTTCATATTTTAGAGTCTTTGGGAGTAAATGTTTTATTCTTATTAAAAGAGGTAGAAAATCTAAATTTGCTCCTAAGGTTGTACAAGGCTTTTTACTAGGACATGACTCAAACACATGGGCATATAGAGTCTTCAACAAATCTACTGGATTGGTTGAGGTTTCTTGTGACATTGTGTTTGATGAGACTAATGGCTCCCAAGTGGAGCAAGTTGATCTTGATGAGCTAGATGATGAAGAGGCTCCATGCGTCGCGCTAAAGAACATGTCCATTAGGGATGTGTGTCCTAAGGAATCCGAAGAGCCCACACAAGCACAAGATCAACTGTCATCTTCCAATCAAGCATCTCCACTTACCCAAGATGAGGAACAGGCTCAAGATGATGGGAATGAAGATCAAGAGGATGAGCCACCTCAAGAGGAGGACAATGATCAAGGGGGAGATGAAGAGAATGAAGACAAGGAAGATGATCAAGAAATTCAGCGTCAAAGACCGCCACACCAAAGAGTCCACCAAGCAATTCAAAGAGATCACCCCGTCAAGTCCATCCTTGGTGACATTCATAAGGGGGTAACCACTAGATCTCGAGTTGCTCATTTCTGCGAACATTACTCTTTTGTGTCCTCTATTGAGCCATACAGGGTAGAGGAGGCACTAAGAGATCCGGATTGGGTGCTGGCTATGCAAGAGGAGCTCAACAACTTCACGAGGAATGAGGTATGGCATTTAGTTCCACGTCCTAATCAAAATGTTGTAGGTACCAAATGGGTATTCCGCAACAAAAAAGACGAGCATGGTGTGGTGACAAGAAACAAAGCCCGACTTGTGGCCAAAGGTTAATTATTCACAAGTCGAAGGTTTGGACTTTGATGAAACTTATGCACTCGTAGCTAGGCTTGAGTCAATTCGTATATTACTTGCCTATGCTACTTACCATGGCTTCAAGCTTTATCAAATGGACGTGAAAAGTGCCTTCCTCAATGGACCAATCAAGGAAGAGGTCTATGTTGAGCAACCTCCTGGCTTTGAAGATAGTGAGTACCCTAATCATGTCTATAAACTCTCAAAGGCGCTTTATGGGCTAAAGCAAGCCCCAAGAGCATGGTATGAATGCCTGCGAGATTTTCTTATCACTAATGGCTTCAAAGTCGGTAAAGCCGATCCTACACTCTTTACTAAAACTGTTGCAAAAGACTTGTTTGTATGCCAAATTTATGTTGATGATATTATATTTGGGTCTACTAACAAGTCAACTTGTGAATAGTTTAGTAGGATCATGATACAAAAATTTGAGATGTCTATGATGGGGGAGTTGAAGTATTTCCTAGGATTTCAAATCAAGAAACTCCAAGATGGCACCTTCATCTGTCAAACTAAGTACATTCAAGACATACTCACGAAGTTTGGGATGAAGGATGACAAACCCATCAAGAAACCCATGGGAACCAATGAGCATCTCAACCTCGACACGGGAGGTAAATCCATAGATCAAAAGGTATATCGATCGATGATAGGATCATTACTCCATTTATGTGCATCTCGACCGGATATTATGCTTTCTGTATGCATGTGTGCAAGGTTCCAAGCTGATCCTAAGGAAGTTCACCTTAGGGCCGTGAAGAGAATCATGAGGTATTTAGTTTACACTCCTAAGTTTGGACTTTGGTACCCCAAGGGATCCACTTTTGATTTAATAGGATATTTCGATGCCGATTGGGTAGGGTGTAAAAATGATAGGAAGAGCATATCAGGGACTTGTCAGTTTCTGGGGAGATCCCTGGTGTCATGGGCTTCAACTGGCTCTTTCCACCGCCGAAGCCAAGTATATTGTCGCAGGTCATTGTTGTGCGCAATTACTTTGGATGAGCCAAACCCTCAGGGACTATGGCTACAAACTGAGGAAAGTCTCTCTCCTATGTGATAATGAGAGTGCAATCCGCATGGCGGATAATCCCGTTGAACACAGCCACACTAAGCACATAGACATTCGGTATCACTTTCCAAGGGATCACCAACAAAAGGGGCATATCGAAATAGCTTATGTAAACACCAAGAATCAATTAGCCGATATCTTTACAAGCCATTAGATGAGAAAACCTTTAGCAAACTTTGGAATGAGCTAAATATACTTGATTCTCGGAATTTTGATTGAAACATTGCACACATTCCTCATTTATATACCTTTGATCGTATCTCTTTCATTTGGTGCAAATGCATAATTCTTATCATTCTTGTACCAAGGCTACGACTAATGTATTTTCAAGTGCGTTTCTGAAAGGGAAATGTGCCCTTGGGCCATTTCTAAGTATTTTGGTGATTGAGTGCCAACACAAGTGCTTTTGTGTTAATCTATGCAAAGTAGTGGACAAAGTGCAAATCAAGTCAAAAGGTATGTTTCTAGACTTAGTTTTATGGACTAATGTATTGTGTCTAAGTGCTGGAAACAGGAGAAATGGAATTGGAAAAGAGATGGCTTTGTTCAGCCAAAGTCTACGCAGTCTGGGTGCACCGGACTGTCCCAATCCGCGCGTGACGCGTGGCCGGGCCAACGGTCGGATTGGAGCACCGGACTGTCCGGTGTGCACCGGACAGTGTCCGGTGCGCCAACGGCTCCAAGTCTCCAACGGTCGGCTGCGCCAGAATAGGAAAGAAATCTGCACCGGACAGTGTCCGGTGGTGCACCGGACTGTCCGGTGCGCCAGTCGACAGAAGGCAAGAATTGTCTTCCTACAATGCTCTCAACAGCTCCTAGCTGCCTTGGGGCTATAAAAGGAACCCCTTGGCGCATGGAGAAGAAATCCAAGCATTCTTTGAGCATAGTTGATCACTCACACTTCGTTCTTGCGCACTTGTTCGACATTCTTAGTGATTTGAGCTCCGTTCTAGTGAGAAACTCGTGATAGTCTCTTGAGCTCAAGTCTGGGTCTTGTGTGTGCATATTTGCTGTGATCTTTGTGTCTTGTGTGAGTTGCTCATCCCTCCCTTACTCCGCGCTTCTTTGTGAACATCTTTATAAGGGCGAGAGACTCCAAGTTGTGGAGATTCCTCGCAAGCGGAATAAAGAAAAGCAAAGCAAAACACCGTGGTATTCAAGTGGGTCTTTGGACCGCTTGAGAGGAGTTGATTGCAACCCTCGTCCGTTGGGACGCCACAACGTGGAGTAGGCAAGCGTTGGTCTTGGCCGAACCACGGGATAAACCACTGTGCCATCTGTGTGTTGATCTCTTGTGGTTATTGTGTTTTGTTGAGACTCCTCTCTAGCCACTTGGCATTATTGTGCTAACGCCTAACCAAGTTTTATGGCATTAAGTTTTCAAGTTTCACAGGATCACCTATTCACCCCCCTCTAGGTGCTCTCAATTGGTATCGGAGCCGTTCTCTTCACGAAGGGACTAATCACCTGAAGAGATGGATCCGAAGGGGAAGGGAATTGTGATCAATGATAAGGAGAAGGAGTCCTTCGTCAACGAGCCGAAGGATGACAAGCCTACCGACTCGGGCTCGGGCCACAAACGTAAAGATGGGAAGAAGAAGAAGACAAGGCGCATCAAGGAGATCGTCTACTACGACGACAGCGACGAGTCCACTTCTTCCCAAAAGGACAACGACGACAAAAGAAAGACAGTTAACTCAAACTTCTCTTTCGATTATTCACGTATTCCGCATAGCTCAAATACACATTTGCTTTCCATTCCTCTTGGCTGTAACACCCTGAATTTGGGGGTGTAAAATTTTTCTCTAATATCCATCAAATTCAGGTGTTACTTTTATCCTCCTTTTCCTTTTTGCTCTTTTCTTTTTTGTTTTAAAGTAGCAGAAGGATTTATTTTAAAGTCATGTATCAACAAAACCCTAAGGGAATAATGGTTGTTGCATCATGCTGAATGCATGAATTTGTGGTTTGATGTATTGTCTTGGTATGTATCCATTTAATTTGTAGCTTTACTGGTGTACAAATCTAAAAAGGAATAAAAGGAGAGAATAAAAGGAAGAAAACAGGAAAAGAGCCATCCCTCCCCCTCTCATTGTGGCCCAGCGGGCGCGGCGGCCCAGCAAAAGCCCCCCCTCTCTCTCTCACTTCCCCCCTCGTCCTAGGCCGGCCGAGCTGCCGTGCGGCCCATCTGTTTCCCCAGCGCGGCCCAGCGCCATGCGCTTCTCCCCCCTCCTCGGCCCACCTGGCAGGTGCAGCGCGCAGCCCACTTGAGGCCTAGCGCCACGCGCCCCTCCCTAGCCCGCCAAGCGCGCAGGCGTGCCCCTGCCCAGGCCGCCAGGCCAAATTGGCCCAGCTGCCTTGCGCCATCCCCTCCCCAGCGGCCCAGCAGGCCATTTCCCCACCCAACCGCGCACCTGCAGCCCTATGCGCGTGCTTGGGCGCTCCTGGGCGCCGCCAGAGCCCCTGTTCATCTTTTCCTGCCATCTCTCTCTCCCCCAACTTCTCTCCCTGCTTCCCCACGATGCGCAGCACCATTTTTCCTCTCCCTGATGCTAGCAGCCGCCATCCTGACCGCCAGGAAACTGCCCAAAACACACCACGTCCATGGATCCTCTCCCCACCCCCCATATCTCTCTCTCCTCGCTGCTGCATGCAGGCCGACGAGCATGGCCCTGTGGCCGACGCCAGCCGCCGCGCCGGGGCCCGTCCTCGCCATGTGCCCACCTCCCAAACACCATAGCCCCACCCGGAGCCGCGCAGCGCTGCCTTCCCGTGCCCTCTCGCGCGCGTCGGCGCGACTTGCGGCCCACGGCTGGCGTGGTTGATCCGGCCATGGCGCGCTGGCCAAGCGACGCTCCAGCGAGGCTCACCCATGGCGTAGCAGCGGCCTCACCATCGCTCGTGTTGTACGTCGTGCGCGCAGCACGTCGTCGACTCGCCTTGCCATCCGCCGTCGTCGCAATGTGAGAATCCCGCGTATACCCCTGCGCTTATTAATTTCCTATTGGTTGTCAGTCATTAAATTGAATACTCAATCGGATCAATTTACGATTTTAATTATGCGATTGTAAATATGTGGTAATGTGATTTTAACAACTTGGATGTCATATTTAATATCTATTTAGTGTTTGGTATGAAAACAACAATTAGTTAATGATTCTCGCGTGTTCGCGTGCTGCTTCACGCGTCACGCGTCGTTCACGTATGTCGCGCATTGTCTGCGCGCTACTCGCCTGTACTGTTTCGTGCGTTGTCACGCGCGTTATTAAATTGTTCCGCGTGTGTCGCGCACTTTGTTCTTCGTGTATCACGTGTCCCATCCGCACAACGTTCATGCGTGCTGTGCACGTGTCGTCGTTCGTGCGAGTTACGATTTACGCGCTTTAATAAAATCATTTCGCTATATCGTTCGCGTTAAATAATTAATTACTTGTTTAGTTGTGTATTATTAAAATAACAATTCAATAGAATCTAATTAATGATTTTAATTATGCGTTTGTAGATACCTATTAGCGTGATTATGATGACTTAAATGTTATATTTAATATATGGCTAATATAAGAACGACATAATTTAGTAGTACTTGTATGTCGCGTTGTTCACACGTGTGGCGCTCGTTGTCGTCGCATTGTTCGCGCGTTGTTCGTGCTATTTCGCGCGCGTCGTCGTGTGTCGTTCGCGAGTGTCGCGCGTGCGGTTCGCACGTGTTGTCGCGCGCCGTTCGCGCGTTGTTCGCATACGATATTAAGTCGTTCACTTATGATCACTCGGGTCAGTTAATTAATTATTGGTTCAATCGTTCACATTAAAATAGTAATTTAGTCAAATCTAAGTAGTAGTTTCAATTTATATTTGATATGATAATGTCAACTCATGTAATTATAATTATATCGAACTAATATTCTAATTAATACTTTCTTAGTGTAAACACGTTAACCTCTCGACCGTCGCGTTTCTTATCCCCGCGTAATTGTAGAAGCATTCTCTATTTTATATTGCTCGCACGTTGTCGCGTGCGTGTTCACGTGTCTTTCGCGCACTGTTCGCGCGTCGTCGCCTTTCCTTCGCGCGTTCTGCCGTGCGTCTGGTTCGCGTGTCGCGCGTGTTGTTTGCACGCGTGTCCGCTCGTCGTTCGCACACTGTCGCGCTGTTTCGTGTGTCGTCCGCGCGCTTTGTCGCGCGTGCCGTTCCAAGCTGGCGTGCTGTTTCGCGCATCGTAAACTTATCTCGCTTAGAATCTCTCGTGCTAATTATATTAGCTATTTATTTGATAGCTGCTAGTGTAGCAGATTGAATCAAACTACGTAGCAATTATAATTTACATTTTATAATGTCGAATTAAATGTCCTGACTATTACTTGCGTAGCGTAAACGTTATAACGTCTAGACCGTAGCTTCGATGATCGCGTTTCTTTCCTCGCGTGACCTTAGAAGCGAGCTTTATTTTGTATTGCACGTTCTTATATTGTTTTTCTTTGTATGGTGTAATGTTCTTATGTATATGTACATGTTTGTTTGCTTGTGCCTGTTCGTCTTCGCTTCGTGTCGCGAATAGACAGCGATCCATTTTCAAGCTTCGAGGAATCGATGGTCAAACTTCGGCGACCAAGTGATCTAGCTCTTCGAGTTCCACGAAGTTGAAGACCCTGAGCATCTGTTTGGTGAAGGCAAGTGTCCTCTGACCCATTATGTCTCATTTACTTTATAATTCAGTGTCCCGCATACTATGAACAACCTAAGGATTGACTAGCTTTCTATCTACCTGGTCCTTGATTCCCTTTTGGGCTACTATGGTTAGATTCATGCTATTGCTTTACTTTAATCAATGAACATGATGTGAACACTTATGATACGATGTTGTCATTATGATTATGATGTTGGACCGACGATACTTTAGGGGGCTCGAGCGGTTTCTCGAGTGCCTCTCCGTAAGGACCTGTTCGTTGGATGACCGCCCGGAAAAACAGTGCAACCATGAGGGTGGAGTGGGACGCCCTTAGCTGAATAATTAGAGGAACCGGGGTGTAGTTCGCTTAGCTGTCGTGCCGTCAATGGGGCTCGGTGTATGCGGCTCGCTCTGCCAAGGTTGATTTGTCCCTTGGGGAGGAGTGCGATACATTTAGGAAACCTAACTGGCGGCTACAGCCCTGGGGAATCTTTGTAAAGGCTTCGTAGTGAATCCCTGGCCATTCACCTCGGGAGTGAATAAGGGTCTTGCAAGCCTGGGCTAGAGAGGGAATCACGGCTTGTGGGTAAAGTGCACAACCTCTGCAGAGTGTTTGAAAACTGATATATCAGCCGTGCTCATGGTTATGAGCGGCCAAGGGAGCTCCATTGATTAGAGATACTTGATCAGAGATGGTTTGTTTACAGATGTTGATGAGGAGGATGGTTATGATCATGCTTATGATAATGGTAAGTGGTATTCTTTCCATTTGGAAAGGGTACTTTGGGTTAAGAACTTGGGTTAATGCTAAAACCTGGCTTTCTACTAGTAATAATAACCTGACCAACTAAAAGCAACTGCTTGACTTAACCCCACATAAAGCTAGTCCACTACAGCCAAACAAGACATTTGCTGAGTACGTTGATGTGTACTCACCCTTGCTTTCACAAAACACCAGGTTGCCTTTGGTGCAATCTATGCTCAGGTAAAGAAGAAGGCGTCGAGGCAGATCTCCAGGAGTTTCAGGACTTCGACGAGTTCAAGGATTAGGCTAGCGACCTCCCCCAATCAGCTGCCTGTGGTGGGTTGTTTACATTGGCTACGTTTCGATTCTGTGTACTTTGATTTATATTAAGTAAATGGCTCTAGTCTGTAATATTATTACTTATTCTTTATTGTAATTCGAAGCATTGTGCTATGATGAGTCATTTATGTAATCGCTGTGTACGTGAATTACTGATCCTGGCACGTACATGGTTCGCATTCGGTTTATCTTCAAAATCGGGTGTGACATTGGCAAACCTCCACACTTTGATGAGGAGGACTACGGATTTTGGAGTCACAAAATGCGTAGTCACTTGTTCTCTCTCCATCCAAGCATATGGGAGATTGTAGAGAGTGGAATGAAATTTGAAAGCTCGGATAGTCCCATGTTTATAAATGAACAAATCCATAAAAATGCACAAGCTACTACTGTCCTTTTAGCATCTTTGTGCAGGGAAGAGTACAATAAGGTGAGCGGCTTGGACAATGCCAAGCAGATCTGGGACATCCTCAGGATCTCACATGAGGGGAACGACGTCACCATGCTCACCAAAATGGAGTTGGTGGAGGGCGAGCTTGGGAGATTTGCAATGATAAGGGGAGAGGAGCCAACCCAAACATACAATCGGCTCAAAACCCTCATCAACAAGATACGGAGCTACGGAAGCATGCGATGGACGGACCACGACGTCGTTCGCCTAATGCTAAGGTCCTTTACTATACTTGATCCACATCTGGTGAACAATATTCGTGAAAATCCTAGGTACACCAAGATGTCGCCCGAAGAAGTCCTTGGGAAGTTCATAAGCGGGCGAATGATGATCAAGGAGGCGAGATACGTGGACGACGCGTTGAACGGTCCAATCCATGAGCCTCAACCCATTGCTCTCAAAGCAACGAGAAGCAAGGAGACGCTACCTAACAAGGTGGCGCAAGTAGAGGCGGCCGGGCTTAATGATGAAGAGATGGCCCTCATCATTAAGCGCTTCAAAACGGCGCTAAAGGGACGCAAGGAGCATCCCAAAAAGACCAAGACGAAGGGGAAGCGCTCATGCTTCAAATGCGGTAAGATTGGTCATTTTATCGCTAACTGTCCCGATAATGATAGTGACCAGGAACAAGGGAACAAAAGGGAAAAGAAAAAGAATTACAAGAAGGCCAAGGGCGAGGCACATCTTGGAAAGGAGTGGGATTCGGATTGCTCCTCTTCCGACTCCGACAATGAAGGACTCGCCGCCACCGCCTTCAACAAGTCATCCCTCTTCCCCAACGAGCATCACACATGCCTCATGGCAAAGGAGAAGAAGGTATGTACTCGAAACAATGCCACTTATGCTTCTTCTAGTGATGATGAGTCTAGTGATGATGAAATAGATTACTCTAGTTTGTTCAAGGGATTGGATAGAACTAAAATAGATAAGATTAATGAATTGATCGATGCCTTGAATGAAAAGGATAGACTTTTAGAAAAACAAGAGGATCTTTTGTATGAAGAACACGATAAATTTGTAGAGGCACAAAAATCTCATGCTTTAGAAGTTAAAAGGAATGAAATGCTTTCTTGTGAACTATCCACTTGCCATGAGACAATTTCTAGTTTAAAGGATGTTAACAATGATTTAAATGCTAAACTAGAAGTAGCAAATAAATCTAACTCTTGTGTAGAACATGTTATGATTTGCACTAGGTGTAAAGATTTTAATGTGGATGCTTGTAGTGAACACCTAGTGTCTATTGCAAAGTTAAATGATGAAGTGGCTAGTCTTAATGCCCAACTTAAGACTAGCAAAAGTGAATTTGATAAGCTAAAATTTGCAAGGGATGCCTACACGATTGGTATACACCCCTCAATTAAGGATGGACTTGGCTTCAAGAGGGAAGCCAAGAACTTAACGAGCCATAAGGCTCCCATCTCCGCCAAGGAGAAAGGGGAGGCCCCTATGGCTAGTAGTGCTAAAAAGAACTATGCCTTCATATATCATGATAGGAGACATTCTAGGAATGCCTATAGAAGTTATGATGCTTTTGATTCTCATGCCATGTTTGCTTCTAGTTCTTCCTATATGCATGGTAGAGATATGTCTAGGAGAAATGTTGTTCATCATATGCCTAGGAGAAATGTTGTTAATGTTCCTAGGAAAATTAATGAACCTTCTACAATATATTATGCTTGCAATGCTTCATTTGGCATTTGTAGAAAGAATAAGAAGGTGATTGCTAGGAAGTTAGGGGCAAGATGCAAGGGAGATAAAACTTGCATTTGGGTCCCTAAGACCATTGTGACTAACCTTGTAGGACCCAACATGAGTTGGGTACTTAAGACCCAAGCCTAAATTTGCCTTGCAGGTTTATGCATCCGGGGGTTCAAGCTGGATTATCGACAGCGGATGCACAAACCACATGACGGGGGAGAAGAAGATGTTCACCTCCTACGTCAAGAACAAGGATTCCCAAGATTCAATCATATTCGGTGATGGGAACCAAGGCAAGGTAAAAGGGTTAGGGAAGATTGCTATTTCATCCGAGCACTCTATTTCTAATGTGTTTTTAGTTGAGTCGCTTGGATATAATCTGTTATTCGTTAGTCAACTTTGTAAAATGGGATATAATTGTTTATTCTCAAATGTAGATGTGTCTGTCTTTAGAAGGTGTGATGGTTCACTAGCTTTTAAGGGTGTACTAGACGGCAAACTTTATTTAGTTGATTTTGCAAAAGAGGAGGCCGGTCTAGATGCATGCTTAATTGCTAAGACTTGCATGGGCTGGCTGTGGCATCGCCGTTTAACACATGTGGGGATGAAGAACCTTCACAAGCTTTTAAAGGGAGAACACGTGATAGGTCTAACTAATGTGCATTTCGAAAAAGATAGACCTTGTGCAGCTTGTCAAGCAGGCAAACAGGTGGGAAGCTCTCATCACACCAAAAATATGATGACCACATCAAGACCTTTGGAGATGCTTCATATGGACCTCTTCGGACCCGTCTCCTATCTAAGTATAGGAGGAAGTAAGTATGGTCTTGTTATAGTTGATGATTTTTCCTGCTTCACTTGGATATTCTTTTTGCAGGATAAATCTGAAACCCAAGGGACCCTCAAGCGCTTCCTAAGGAGAGCTCAAAATGAGTTTGAGCTCAAGGTGAAAAAGATAAGGAGCGACAACGGATCCGAGTTCAAGAACCTTCAAGTGGAGGAGTACCTTGAGGAGGAAGGGATCAAGCACGAGTTCTCCGCTCCCTACACACCACAACAAAATGGTGTGGCAGAGAGGAAGAACAGGACGCTCATCGATATGGCGAGGACGATGCTTGGAGAGTTCAAGACCCCCGAGCGCTTTTGGTCGGAAGCCGTGAACACGGCTTGCCACGCCATCAACCGGGTCTACCTTCACCGCCTCCTCAAGAAGACTTCGTATGAGCTCCTAACCGGTAACAAACCCAATGTGTCTTACTTTCGTGTATTTGGGAGCAAGTGTTATATTCTTGTGAAGAAAAGTAGAACTTCTGAAAGGGAAATGTGCCCTTGGGCCATTTCTAAGTATTTTGGTGATTGAGTGCAAACACAAGTGCTTAAATGTGAAAATATGCCCATGGATGAACAAAGTGCAAATCACAAGTAAAGGTATGTTTCTAAGCCTTAGTACATTAGTTTTGTGTACTAACATCTTGTCTAAGTGTTAGAAACAGGAGAAAGAAGAAAAGAAAAGAAGTGGAGAGTGGCTGTGTACAGCCAAAGGCTGTTTCGGACTGGGGCACCGGACTGTCCGGTGTGCACCGGACAGTGTCCGGTGCGCCAGACCACCACAGAGCAAACCAGCCGCTCTCGGGTTTTTCTCCGGCGACTTCGGCTAAAATTCACCGGACTGTCCGGTGTGCACCGGACTGTCCGGTGAGCCAACGGTCGGCCGGGCCAACGGTCGGCCGCGCGATCGGCGCGCGACACGTGGCCGAGCCAATGGTCGGAAGGAAGCACCGGACTGTCCGGTGTGCACCGGACTGTCCGGTGCGCCAGATCTGCAACGGTCGGCAACGGTCGGCTTTGCTTTTTATGGAAACAAATCGGGCACCGGACAGTGTCCGGTGTGCACCGGACTGTCCGGTGCGCTCGACGACAGAAGGCAAGGATAGCCTTCCAGATGTGTTCTCAACGGCTCCTAGCTGCCTTGGGGCTATAAAAGGGACCCCTTGGCGCATGGAGGAAGACACCAAGCATTCCTTGAGCACTCTTGATCACTCACACATCAATCTCGCGCACTTGTTCGACATTCTAGTGATTTGAGCTCCGTTCTAGTGTGCTAGTCTCTTGAGCTCAAGTCTGGGTCTTGTGTGTGCGTATTCGCTGTGATCTTTGTGTTGTGTGTGAGTTGTTAATCCCTCCTTTGCTCCGTGATTCTCTGTGAACATCTTTTGTAAGGGCGAGAGGCTCCAAGTTGTGGAGATTCCTCGCAAACGGGATTGAGAAAAGAAAAGCAAGAACACCGTGGTATTCAAGTTGATCATTGGATCACTTGAGAGGAGTTGAGTGCAACTCTCGTCCGTTGGGACGCCACAACGTGGAGTAGGCAAGTGTTGTACTTGGCCGAACCACGGGATAACCACCGTGTCATCTCTGTGATTGATTTCTTGTGGTTATTGTGTTTTGACTCCTCTCTAGCCACTTGGCCATAATTGAGCTAACGCCTAATCAAGTTTTGTGGCTATAAGTTTAAGTTTTTACAGGATCACCTATTCACCCCCCCTCTAGGTGCTCTCAATTGGTATCGGAGCCGTTCTCTCCAAGAAAGGGACTAACCGCCCGAAGAGATGGATCCTAAGGGGAAGGGAATTGTGATCAACGACAAGGAGAAGGAGTCCTTCATCAATGAGCCCAAAGATGACAAGCCTACCGACTCCGGCTCGGGTCATAGACGAAAGGAAGGGAAGAAGAAGAAGACGAGGCGCATCAAGGAGATCGTCTACTACGACGACAGTGATGAGTCTACATCTTCCCAAAAGGACAACGACCACAACGACTACGAGCAAAGGAAACCGGTTAATTCTAACTTTTCTTTTGACTACTCTCGTATTCCGCAAAGTTCAAATTCACATTTGCTTTCCATTCCACTCGGCAAGCCCCCACACTTTGATGGGGAGGACTACGGATTTTGGAGCCACAAAATGCGTAGTCACCTATTCTCTCTCCATCCTAGCATATGGGAGATTGTAGATAGTGGAATGCACTTTAATAGTTCGGATAGTCCTATATTCATTAATGAGCAAATCCATAAGAATGCACAAGCTACTACTGTTCTTCTAGCCTCATTGTGCAGGGATGAATATAATAAAGTGAGTGGCTTGGATAACGCCAAGCAAATCTGGGATACCCTCAAGATCTCTCATGAGGGAAATGACGCTACCTTGCTCACCAAAATGGAGTTGGTGGAGGGCGAGCTTG
The DNA here is from genome assembly GCF_902167145.1 of Zea mays. Classification (NCBI taxonomy): domain Eukaryota; kingdom Viridiplantae; phylum Streptophyta; class Magnoliopsida; order Poales; family Poaceae; genus Zea; species Zea mays. Next base: position 156,212,600 of record NC_050097.1, on the reverse strand, counting down.
GACGGTTCGCGATGATAAGGGGCGAGGAGCCAACTCAAACATACAACCGGCTCAAGACCCTTATCAACAAAATAAGGAGCTACGGAAGCACACGATGGACGGACCACGACGTCGTCCGACTAATGCTAAGGTCCTTTACCGTTCTTGATCCTCATTTGGTGAATAATATTCGTGAGAATCCTAGGTACACCAAAATGTCGCCCGAAGAAGTCCTAGGAAAATTCGTCAGCGGGCGAATGATGATCAAGGAGGCAAGGTACGTGGACGACGCCTTGAATGGACCGATCAACGAACCACAACCTTTTGCTCTCAAAGCTACAAGAAGCAAGGAGGCGCTACCTAGCAAGGTGGCACAAATTGAGGCGGTCGGACTTAATGATGAGGAGATGGCTCTCATCATCAAACGCTTCAAGACGGTGCTAAAGGGTCACAAGGGGCAGCCGAGCAAGACCAAGACGAAGGGGAAGCGCTCATGCTTCAAGTGCGGTAAGATTGGTCATTTTATCGCTAACTGCCCCGATAATGATAGTGACCAGGAAAAGGGAAACAAGAGGGAAAAGAAGAAGCATTACAAGAAGGCAAAGGGCGAGGCGCATCTAGGCAAGGAGTGGGACTCGGATTGCTCTTCTTCCGATTCCGACAATGAAGGACTTGCCGCCACCGCCTTCAACAAATCAGCCCTCTTCCCCAACGAGCGTCACACATGCCTTATGGCAAGAGAGAAGAAGGTATGTACTCGCAACTCTACCTATGCTTCTTCAAGTGAGAACGAATCTAGTGATGAGGATGAAGTAGATTATTCATGTTTGTTCAAGGGCTTAGATAGATCTAAGATAGACAAAATTAATGAATTAATTGATGCCTTGAATGAAAAGAATATACTTTTAGAAAAGCAAGAGGATTTGTTGTATGAAGAACATGATAAGTTTGTAGAGGCTCAAAAATCCCTTGCATTAGAAATTAAGAGGAATGAAATGCTTGCTTGTGAAGTGTCAACATGCCATGATTCAATTTCTAAATTAAAGAGCATTAATGATGACTTAAATGCTAAACTAGTAGAAGCACATAAATCCAACTCTTGTGTTGAACATGTTGAAATTTGCAATAGGTGTAAGGATGTTGATATTAATGCTTGTAGTGAACACTTACTTTCCATTTCAAAATTGAGTGATGAAGTGGCTAGTCTTAATGCTCAACTTAAGACTAGCAAAAGTGATTTTGAAAAACTAAAATTTGCTAGGGATGCCTACACGGTTGGTAGACACCCCTCAATTAAGGATGGACTTGGCTTCAAGAGGGAAGCCAAGAACTTAACAAGCCATAAGGCTCCCATTCCCGCCAAGGAGAAAGGGAAGGCCCCTATGGCTACTAGTGCTAAAAGGAACCATGCTTTTATGTATCATGATAGGAGACAAACTAGAAATGCTTATAGGAGTTATAATGCTTTTGATGATTTTGACTCTCATGCCATGTTTGCTTCTAGTTCTTCCTATATGCATGGTAGAAATATGTCTAGGAGAAATGCTATTCATCATGTGCCTAGAAAGAATGTTATTCATGCTCCTAGGAAAGTAGGGAATGAACCCTCTACAATTTATTGTGCTTTGAACGCTTCATTTGCAATTTGTAGAAAGGATAGAAAAGTAATTGCTAGGAAGTTAGGGGCAAAATGCAAAGGTGATAAAACTTGCATTTGGGTCCCTAAGGAAATTGTGACTAACCTTGTAGGACCCAACAAGAGTTGGGTACCTAAGTCCCAAGCCTAAATTTGCCTTGCAGGTTTATGCATCCGGGGGTTCAAGCTGGATTATTGATAGCGGATGCACAAACCATATGACGGGGGAGAAGAAGATGTTCACCTCCTACGTCAAGAATAAGGATTCCCAAGATTCAATTATATTCGGTGATGGGAATCAAGGCAAGGTAAAAGGGTTAGGTAAAATTGCGATTTCTAATGAGCATTCTATCTCTAATGTATTTTTAGTAGAGAGTCTTGGATATAATTTGCTATCTGTTAGTCAATTATGTCATATGGGGTATAACTGTCTATTTACAAATGTAGATGTGTCTGTCTTTAGAAGAAGTGATGGTTCACTAGCTTTTAAGGGTGTATTAGACGGCAAACTTTATTTAGTTGATTTTGCAAAAGAAGAGGTCGGTCTAGATGCATGCTTAATGGCTAAGACTTGCATGGGCTGGCTATGGCATCGCCGCTTAGCACATGTGGGGATGAAGAACCTCCACAAGCTTCTAAAGGGAGAACATGTGATAGGTCTAACCAATGTTCATTTCGAAAAAGATAGACCTTGTGCAGCTTGTCAAGCAGGGAAACAGGTGGGAGGAGCGCATCACAGCAAGAATGTGATGACCACTTCAAGACCCCTGGAGCTGCTGCATATGGACCTCTTCGGACCCGTCGCCTATCTAAGCATAGGGGGAAGTAAGTATGGTCTAGTTATTGTTGATGACTTTTCCCGCTTCACTTGGGTGTTCTTTTTGCAGGATAAGTCCGAAACCCAAGGGACTCTCAAACGCTTCCTCAGGAGAGCTCAAAATGAGTTTGAGCTCAAAGTGAAGAAGATAAGGAGCGACAACGGATCCGAGTTCAAGAACCTTCAAGTGGAGGAGTTTCTTGAAGAGGAAGGGATCAAGCACGAGTTCTCCGCTCCCTACACACCACAGCAAAATGGTGTGGTAGAGAGGAAGAACAGGACGCTCATCGATATGGCGAGGACGATGCTAGGAGAGTTCAAGACCCCCGAGTGCTTTTGGACGGAAGCCGTTAACACTGCTTGCCACGCCATCAACAGGGTCTACCTTCATCGCCTCCTCAAGAAGACGTCGTATGAGCTACTAACCGGTAACAAACCCAATGTATCGTACTTTCGTGTATTTGGGAGTAAATGCTACATTCTAGTGAAGAAGGGTAGAAATTCTAAGTTTGCTCCCAAAGCTGTAGAAGGGTTTTTATTAGGTTATGACTCAAATACAAAGGCGTATAGAGTCTTCAACAAATCATCGGGTTTGGTTGAAGTCTCTAGCGACGTTGTATTTGATGAGACTAATGGCTCTCCAAGAGAGCAAGTTGTTGATTGTGATGATGTAGATGAAGAAGATGTTCCGACGGCCGCTATACGGACCATGGCGATTGGAGAAGTACGGCCACAGGAACAAGATGAACGAGATCAACCTTCTTCCTCAACTATGGTGCATCCCCCAACCGAAGATGACGAACAGGTACCTCAAGTGGAGGCGCTTGATCAAGGGGGAGCACAAGATGATCAAGTGATGGAGGAAGAAGCGCAACCGGCACCTCCAACCCAAGTTCGAGCGATGATTCAAAGGGATCATCCCGTCGATCAAATTCTGGGTGACATTAGCAAGGGAGTAACTACTCGATCTCAATTAGTTAATTTTTGTGAGCATTACTCCTTTGTCTCTTCTATTGAGCCTTTCAGGGTAGAGGAGGCCTTGCTAGATCCGGATTGGGTATTGGCCATGCAGGAGGAGCTCAACAACTTCAAGCGCAATGAAGTTTGGACACTGGTGCCTCGTCCGAAACAAAATGTTGTGGGAACCAAGTGGGTGTTCCGCAACAAACAGGATGAGCACGGGGTGGTGACGAGGAACAAGGCTCGACTTGTGGCAAAAGGTTATGCCCAAGTCGCAGGTTTGGACTTTGAGGAGACTTTCGCTCCTGTGGCTAGGCTAGAGTCCATTCGTATCTTGCTAGCATATGCCGCTCACCATTCTTTCAGGTTGTATCAAATGGATGTGAAGAGCGCTTTCCTCAACGGGCCAATCAAGGAGGAGGTGTACGTGGAGCAACCCCCTGGCTTCGAGGATGAACGGTATCCCGACCATGTGTGTAAGCTCTCTAAGGCGCTCTATGGACTTAAGCAAGCCCCAAGAGCATGGTATGAATGCCTTAGAGACTTTTTAATTGCTAATGCTTTCAAGGTTGGGAAAGCCGATCCAACTCTTTTTACAAAGACATGTGATGGTGATTTGTTTGTGTGCCAAATTTATGTCGATGACATAATATTTGGTTCTACTAACCAAAAGTCTTGTGAAGAGTTTAGCAGGGTGATGACGCAAAAATTCGAGATGTCGATGATGGGCGAGTTGAACTACTTCCTTGGGTTCCAAGTGAAGCAACTCAAGGACGGCACCTTCATCTCCCAAACGAAGTACACGCAAGATCTGCTAAAGCGGTTTGGGATGAAGGACGCCAAGCCCGCAAAGACTCCGATGGGGACAGACGGACACACTGACCTCAACAAAGGAGGTAAGTCCGTTGATCAAAAAGCATACCGGTCAATGATAGGTTCTTTGCTTTACTTATGTGCTAGTAGACCGGATATTATGCTTAGCGTATGCATGTGTGCTAGATTTCAATCCGATCCTAAGGAGTGTCACTTAGTGGCGGTGAAGCGAATTCTTAGATATTTGGTTGCTACGCCTTGCTTCGGGCTCTGGTATCCAAAGGGGTCTACCTTTGACTTAGTTGGATACTCAGACTCCGACTATGCTGGATGTAAGGTCGATAGGAAGAGTACATCGGGGACGTGCCAATTCTTAGGAAGGTCCCTGGTGTCATGGAACTCTAAGAAACAAACATCCGTTGCCCTATCCACCGCTGAGGCCGAGTACGTTGCCGCAGGTCAGTGTTGCGCGCAACTACTTTGGATGAGGCAAACCCTCCGGGACTTTGGCTACAATCTGAGCAAAGTCCCACTCCTATGTGACAATGAGAGTGCTATCCGCATGGCGGAGAATCCTGTTGAGCACAGCCGCACAAAGCACATAGACATCCGGCATCACTTTTTGAGAGACCACCAGCAAAAGGGAGATATCGAAGTGTTTCATGTTAGCACCGAGAACCAGCTAGCCGATATCTTCACTAAGCCTCTAGATGAGAAGACCTTTTGCAGGCTGCGTAGTGAGCTAAATGTCTTAGATTCGCGGAACTTGGATTGAATTGTAGCATACATGTACTTATGCTTTTGATCATGTTCCTCTTTGCATTTTGTTGCTTATTATGGTGCTCAAGTTGTACAAACACTCCCTAGACCTCACAAGTCCGTTGCAAAGTGATGCACATGTTTAGGGGGAGATGTGCTACAACTTGACCCTTTTGAGACTAACCATGTGCTTGAGTTTGATGATTTAGTCTCGAAGGAGGATTGAAAGGGAAAAGGTGGACTTGGACCATGAAAGACTTCCACTGCACTCCGATGAGAGGGTAACTAATTCCAAGTTCATCTCATGAAATCTTATTGCCATTTGCTCTTAATTGAAGACTTTGGTGAGGCAATGGGGTTAAAAGGCCAAGATTGATCCCGTTTTGGTGCTTGATGCCAAAGGGGGAGAAAATAAAGGCCAAAGTGATAAATGGATCAGCTACCACTTGAGAGATTTTGAAAATAGTAGAATAGAGTTTTTGTTTTGTCAAAAGCTTTTATTGTCTCTTATTGTCTCTATTGTCAAAAGTTGGGGAGAAGTGTTGATTATGGGAAATAGGGGGAGTTTTTGAAATCTTTGATCAATCTCTTTTGGAATGACTCTCTTTATGCTTCAACATGTGTGTTTGACTTAGAGATAGAGATTTGAGTTTGATTTGCAAAAACAAACCAAGTGGTGGCAAAGGATGATCCATATATGTCAAAATTGAATCAAAACCAATTTGAGTTTTTATTTGAAGTGATTTTGCACTTGTTCTAGTTGCTTTATGTTGTGTTGGCATAAATCACCAAAAAGGGGGAGATTGAAAGGGAAATGTGCCCTTGGGCCATTTCTAAGTATTTTGGTGATTGAGTGCAAACACAAGTGCTTAAATGTGAAAATATGCCCATGGATGAACAAAGTGCAAATCACAAGTAAAGGTATGTTTCTAAGCCTTAGTACATTAGTTTTGTGTACTAACATCTTGTCTAAGTGTTAGAAACAGGAGAAAGAAGAAAAGAAAAGAAGTGGAGAGTGGCTGTGTACAGCCAAAGGCTGTTTCGGACTGGGGCACCGGACTGTCCGGTGTGCACCGGACAGTGTCCGGTGCGCCAGACCACCACAGAGCAAACCAGCCGCTCTCGGGTTTTTCTCCGGCGACTTCGGCTAAAATTCACCGGACTGGCCGGTGTGCACCGGACTGTCCGGTGAGCCAACGGTCGGCCGCGCGATCGGCGCGCGACACGTGGCCGAGCCAACGGTCGGAAGGAAGCACCGGACTGTCCGGTGTGCACCGGACTGTCCGGTGCGCCAGATCTGCAACGGTCGGCAACGGTCGGCTTTGCTTTTTATGGAAACAAATCGGGCACCGGACAGTGTCCGGTGTGCACCGGACTGTCCGGTGCGCCCGACGACAGAAGGCAAGGATAGCCTTCCAGATGTGTTCTCAACGGCTCCTAGCTGCCTTGGGGCTATAAAAGGGACCCCTTGGCGCATGGAGGAAGACACCAAGCATTCCTTGAGCACTCTTGATCACTCACACATCAATCTCGCGCACTTGTTCGACATTCTAGTGATTTGAGCTCCGTTCTAGTGTGCTAGTCTCTTGAGCTCAAGTCTGGGTCTTGTGTGTGCGTATTCGCTGTGATCTTTGTGTTGTGTGTGAGTTGTTAATCCCTCCTTTGCTCCGTGATTCTCTGTGAACATCTTTTGTAAGGGCGAGAGGCTCCAAGTTGTGGAGATTCCTCGCAAACGGGATTGAGAAAAGAAAAGCAAGAACACCGTGGTATTCAAGTTGATCATTGGATCACTTGAGAGGAGTTGAGTGCAACTCTCGTCCGTTGGGACGCCACAACGTGGAGTAGGCAAGTGTTGTACTTGGCCGAACCACGGGATAACCACCGTGTCATCTCTGTGATTGATTTCTTGTGGTTATTGTGTTTTGACTCCTCTCTAGCCACTTGGCCATAATTGAGCTAACGCCTAATCAAGTTTTGTGGCTATAAGTTTAAGTTTTTACAGGATCACCTATTCACCCCCCCCCCTCTAGGTGCTCTCAACTTCTAAATTTGCTCCCAAAGCTGTAGAAGGGTTTTTATTAGGTTATGACTCAAATACAAAGGCGTATAGGGTCTTCAACAAATCATCGGGTTTGGTTGAAGTCTCTAGCGACGTTGTATTTGATGAGACTAATGGCTCTCCAAGAGAGCAAGTTGTTGATCTTGATGATGTAGATGAAGAAGACGTTCCAACGGCCGCAATGCGCACCATGGCGATTGGCGATGTGCGACCACAGGAACAATTGGAGCAAGATCAACCTTCTTCCTCAACAATGGTGCATCCCCCAACTCAAGACGATGAACAAGTTCATCAAGAGGAGGCGTGTGATCAAGGGGGAGCACAAGATGATCATGTGAGGGAGGAAGAAGCACAACCAGCACCTCCAACCCAAGTTCGAGCGATGATTCAAAGGAATCATCCCGTCGACCAAATTTTGGGTGACATTAGCAAGGGAGTAACTACTCGTTCTAGATTAGTTAATTTTTGTGAGCATTACTCCTTTGTCTCTTCTATTGAGCCTTTCAGGGTAGAAGAGGCCTTGCTAGATCTGGACTGGGTGTTGGCCATGCAGGAAGAGCCCAACAACTTCAAGAGGAATGAAGTTTGGACACTGGTGCCTCGTCCCAAGCAAAATGTTGTGGGAACCAAGTGGGTGTTCCGCAACAAACAAGACGAGCACGGGGTGGTGACAAGGAACAAGGCTCGACTTGTGGCAAAAGGTTATGCCCAAGTCGCAGGTTTGGACTTTGAGGAGACTTTCGCTCCTGTGGCTAGGCTAGAATCAATTCATATTTTGCTAGCATATGCCGCTCACCATTCTTTCAGGTTGTTCCAAATGGATGTGAAGAGCGCTTTCCTCAACGGGCCAATCAAGGAGTAGGTGTACGTAGAGCAACCCCCTGGCTTCGAGGATGAACGGTACCCCGACCACGTGTGTAAGCTCTCTAAGGCACTCTATGGACTTAAGCAAGCCCCAAGAGCATGGTATGAATGCCTTAGAGACTTTTTAATTGCTAATGCTTTCAAGGTTGGGAAAGCCGATCTAACTCTTTTCACTAAGACTTGCGATGGTGATCTTTTTGTGTGCCAAATTTATGTCGATGACATAATATTTGGTTCTACTAATCAAAAGTCTTGTGAAGAGTTTAGCAGGGTGATGACGCAAAAATTCGAGATGTCAATGATGGGCGAGTTGAACTACTTCCTTGGGTTCCAAGTGAAGCAACTCAAGGACAGCACCTTCATCTCCCAAACGAAGTACACGCAAGACTTGCTAAAGCAGTTTGGGATGAAGGACGCCAAGCCCGCAAAGACTCCGATGGGAACCGACGGACACACCAACCTCAACAAAGGAGGTAAGTCCGTTGATCAAAAGGCATACCGGTCAATGATAGGGTCTTTACTTTATTTATGTGCTAGTAGACCGGATATTATGCTTAGCGTATGCATGTGTGCTAGATTTCAATCCGATCCAAGGGAATGTCACTTAGTGGCCGTGAAGCAAATTCTTAGATATTTAGTCGCTACGCTTTGCTTCGGGATCTAGTATCCAAAAGGGTCTAACTTTGACTTGATTGGATATTCAGACTCCGACTATGCTGGATGTAAGGTCGATAGGAAGAGTACATCGGGGACGTGCCAATTCTTAGGAAGGTCCCTGGTGTCATGGAATTCTAAGAAACAAACTTCCGTTGCCCTATCCATCGCTGAGGCCGAGTATGTTGCCGCAGGACAGTGTTGTGCGCAACTACTTTGGATGAGGCAAACCCTCCGGGACTTTGGCTACAATCTGAGCAAAGTCCCACTCCTATGTGACAATGAGAGTGCTATCCGCATAGCGGAAAATCCTGTTGAGCACAGCCGCACAAAGCACATTGACATCCAGCATCACTTTTTGAGAGACCACCAGCAAAAGGGAGATATCGAAGTGTTTTATGTTAGCACCGAGAACCAGCTAGCCGATATCTTCACTAAGCCTTTAGATGAGAAGACCTTTTGCAGGCTGCATAGTGAGCTAAATGTCTTAGATTCATGGAACTTGGATTGATTTATAGCATACATGTGTTTATGCTTTGATCATGTTCCTTATGAATTTTGTTATTTACTTGTGGTGCTCAAGTTGTACAAACACTCCCCGGACCTCACAAGTCCATTTGCAAGTGATGCACATATTTAGGGGGAGATGTGCTACAACTTGACCCTTTGAGACTAACCATGTGTTTGAGTTTTCTTGATTTAGTCTCAAAGGAGGTTTGAAAGGGAAAAGGTGGACTTGGACCATGAAAGACTTCCACTGCACTCCGATGAGAGGGTAACTTATTCCAAGTTCATCTCATGTACTCCTATTGCCTTTGTATTCTTATTTGAAGATTTTGGTGAGGCAATGGGGTTAAAGGGCCAAGATTGATCCCGTTTTGGTGCTTGATGCCAAAGGGGGAGAAAATAAGGCCAAAGCAATAAATGGATCAGCTACCACTTGAGAATTTTGAAAATAATAGAATAGAGTTTTTGTTTTGTCAAAATACTCTTATTGGCTCCTTTTGTCAAAAGTTGGCCTCTTGTGGGGAGAATGGTTGATTATGGGAAAAAGGGGGAGTTTTTGAAATCTTTGATCAATTTCTCTTGGAATACCTCTCTTTATGTCTCTTCAAGTGAATTTGACTTAGAGATAGGAAATTGAGTTTGATTTGCAAAAACAAACCAAGTGGTGGTAAAGTATGATCCATATATGCCAAATTTGAATCAAAACAATTTTGAGTTTTCATTTGCATTGATATTGCACTTGTTCTAGTTGCTTTATGTTGTGTTGGCATAAATCACCAAAAAGGGGGAGATTGAAAGGGAAATGTGCCCTTGGGCCATTTCTAAGTATTTTGGTGATTGAGTGCCAACACAAGTGCTTTTGTGTTAATCTATGCAAAGTAGTGGACAAAGTGCAAATCAAGTCAAAAGGTATGTTTCTAGACTTAGTACATTGTTTTATGGACTAATGTATTGTGTCTAAGTGCTGGAAACAGGAGAAATGGAATAGGAAAAGAGATGGCTTTGTTCAGCCAAAGTCTGCGCAGTCTGGGTGCACCGGACAGTGTCCGGTGGTGCACCGGACAGTGTCCGGTGCGCCAGGCTGGCTCTGGCGAACTTGCTGCTCACGAGACTTCGACGGCGGTGTATGGTATAAATCACCGGACTGTCCGGTGGTGCACCGGACTGTCCGGTGAGCCGTTCACAAGTGAAGTCGTCGGTCTCGGGAAGCCATCAACGGCGTACGGCTATAATTCACCGGACTGTCCGGTGAGGCACCGGACTGTCCGGTGAGCCAGTGTACCAGACTGTCTGGTGTGCACCGGACTGTCCGGTGTACACCGGACAGTGTCCGGTGCACCAACGGCTCTGAATCTCCAATGGTCGGCTTCACCAAACAAGGAAAGAAATCCACACCGGACAGTGTCCGGTGGTGCACCGGACTGTCCGGTGCGCCAGTTGACAGAAGGCAAGAATTGCCTTCCTACAATGCTCTCAACGGCTCCTAGCTGCCTTGGGGCTATAAAAGGGACCCCTTGGCGCATGGAGAAGACATCCAAGCATTCTTTGAGCATAGTTGATCACTCACACTTCGTTCTTGCGCACTTGTTCGACATTCTTAGTGATTTGAGCTCCGTTCTAGTGAGAAACTCATGATAGTCTCTTGAGTGATCTTTGTGTCTTGTGTGAGTTGCTCATCCCTCCCTTACTCCGCGCTTCTTTATGAACATCTTTGTAAGGGCGAGAGACTCCAAGTTGTGGAGATTCCTCGCAAGCGGGATAAAGAAAAGCAAAGCAAAACACCGTGGTATTCAAGTGGGTCTTTGGACCGCTTGAGAGGGGTTGATTGCAACCCTCGTCCGTTGGGACGCCACAACGTGGAGTAGGCAAGCGTTGGTCTTGGCCGAACCACGAGATAAACCATTGTGCCATCTCTGTGTTGATCTCTTGTGGTTATTGTGTTTTGTTGAGACTCCTCTCTAGCCACTTGGCATTATTGTGCTAACGCCTAACCAAGTTTTGTGGCATTAAGTTTTCAAGTTTCACAGGATCACCTATTCACCCCCCCTCTAGGTGCTCTCAGTTTCTATACTAAGTCGTAGATTGAAAGGGAAATGGAATCTTCGGCAAAGACAAGGCTTCTACTCCATCTCTGACGATATCATCTACCCTTTGCCGTTGTTCCTCCACACTCTCAATTGGTATAATCCTTCACTCTTATTTATTTGTACCATTGGGGAGAAAATATTTAAGGGCTCTCAAAGTCTCCATTTTTGGCGATTAATGCCAAAGGGGGAGGGAATATTAAGCCCAAAGCAAAAGGACCGCACCAACATAATTTCAAAATTTTCGAAATAAAGCTTTAATTGATATTTGGCAATTTCTCAATTGGTATTCATGCTTCACTTGTCTTGAGAAAGCAAAATTTCAATTGGTATCCAAATATTGGGAACCTCTTCAATTGATATCTTTAAAGATCAATTTTCAAATTAGTATCTATTTCAAAACCCTCTTGAAAGCTAAGAGGAGAATTTCATTCAGGGGGAGTTTTATTTAATCAAAGGAAAAGCATTTGAAACAGGGGGAGAAATTTCAAAACTTGAAAATGCTTCTTGCAATCTTATTCATATACCTTTGACTATTTGCAAAACTTTTAGAAAAGATTTTCCAAAAGAATTTGCAAAAACAAAACAAGTGGTGCAAATGTGGTCTAAAATGTCAAATAAAAGAAAAGCAATCCATTTATACCTAGTGAGATTATCAATTGGTTTAATTCCATGTAACATATGCACTTACCATATGCAAACTAGTTCATTTCTGCACTTTATATATTTGCTTTGGTTTGTGTTGGCATCAATCACCAAAAAGGGGGAGATTGAAAGGGAAATAGGGTTAACCTTTTCCTACAATTAATTTTGGTGGTTGAATGTCCAACACAAACATATGGACTAACTAGTTTGCTCTAGAACTCATGTATTACAGGTGCATAAGGTGCAACACAAACCAATAAAAGATTGAAGTTAGGGACTTAATTGAACCGGAGCAAAGAACTGAGTGTGCTGTGGTCTGGCGCACGGGACTGTCCGGTGTGCCATCGGACAGTGTCCGGTGCACCAGGCCCGTACAGGGTTGAATCAGCCACTCTCGGGAAAACGCAAGCGCGCTTCGCTATAATTCATCGGACTGTCCGGTGTGCCACCAGACTGTCCGGTGAGCCAGCGGAGCAATGGCTAACTCACGCCAACGGTCGACTCTGACGGGTGAACAGTGCAGCACACTACCGTGGCAGAAGTCAGAGCAGCGAGTCAAAGGGGCACCGAACTATCCAGTGCACCACTAGACTGTCCGGTGCCACAAGAAGATAAAGGCGCCAATGGTCAACTTCTCCAGAACCCTAAAGGTTGGGTGACGTGGCGGCGCACCTGAAAAGTGAGTGTCAGGTGGCGCACCGCCCATCGACAGCAGCCTCCCCAACGGCTACCTTGGTGGTTGAGGGTTATTAATACCCGCCAACCTGAAAGGGAAGTGAGCCCTTGGGCCATTTCTAAGTGTTTTGGTGATTTAGTGTCCAACACAAGTGTCTAAGTGTAAAAAGGTGGACAAAGTACAAATCAAGAATAAAGGTATGTTTCTCAGACTTAGTACATTGTTTTATGGACTAATGTATTGTGTCTAAGTGCTGGAAACAGGAAAAATCCAATTGGAAATGTCTTGGCTCGAGCAGCCAAGAATCTGCTGAGTCTGGGAGCACCGGACTGTCCGGTGGTGCACCGGACAGTGTTCGGTGGTACACCGGACAGTGTCCGGTGCGACAGGCTGGCTCGAGCGAAGTGGCCGCTCTCGGGAATTCACCGGCGACGTACGGCTAAAATTCACCGGACTGTCCGGTGTGCACCGGATTGTCCGGTGAGCCAACGGTCGGCCAGGCCAACGGTCGGCCGCGCAATCTGCGCGAGACACGTGGCTGAGCCAACGGCTAGAAGCTGGCACCGGACTGTCCGGTGTGCACCGGACATGTCCGGTGCGCCAACGGCTCCAAGTCTGCCAACGGTCGACTTCGCTATTTAAGGAAGGAAATCAGGCACCAGACAGTGTCCAGTGTGCACCGGACTGTCCGGTGCCCCCGATGACAGAAGGCAAGAATGACTTTCCAGATTTGTGCTCAACGGCTCCTAGCTGCCTCGGGGCTATAAAAGGGACCCCAAGGCGCATGGAGGAGTATACCAAGCATCCTTTGAGCATCATTGATCACTCTCACTTCATTCTTGCGCACTTGTTCGATATTCTAGTGATTTGAGCTCCGTTCTAGTGTGCTAGTCTCTTGAGCTCAAGTCTGGGTTTTGCGTGTGCGTATTCGCTATGATCTTTGTGTCGTGTGTGAGTTGCTAATCCCTCCCTTGCTCTGTGATTCTTCGTGAACATCTTTTGTAAGGGCGAGAGGCTCCAAGCTGTGGAGATTCCTCGCAAACGGGATTAAGAGAAGCAAAGCAACACCGTGGTATTCAAGTTGGTCTTTGGACCGCTTGAGAGGGGTTGATTGCAACCCTCGTCCGTTGGGACGCCACAACGTGGAGTAGGCAAGCGTTGGTCTTGGCCGAACCACGGGATAACCACTGTGCCATCTCTGTGATTGATATCTCTTGGTTATTGTGTTGTGTTGAGATCCTTCTCTAGACACTTGGCAAATTACTGTGCTAACAAGTAACCAAGTTTTGTGGCTTAAGTTTTTGAAGTGTTACAGGATCACCTATTCACCCCCCCTCTAGGTGCTCTCAATTGGTATCAGAGCCGTTCTCTTCAAGAAAGGGACTAACCGCCCGAAGAGATGGATCCTAAGGGCAAGGGGATGGTGATCAACGACAAGGAGAAGGAGACCTTTGTCAACGAGCCCAATGATGACAGGCCCACCGACTCAGGCTCGGGCCACAAAAGAAAAGACGGGAGGAAGAAGAAGACAAGGCGCATCAAGGAAATTGTCTACTACGACAGCGACGAATCTTCCTCCTCCCAAAAGGACGACGACGACTACGATAGACGAAAGACGGTTAACTCAAACTTTTCTTTCGATTATTCGCGCATCCCGCATAGTTCAAATGCTCAATTGCTCCCCATTCCACTTTGCAAGCCCCCCCACTTTGATGGAGAGGATTACGGATTTTGGAGCCACAAAATGCGTACTCACCTGTTTTCTCTCCATCCAAGCATTTGGGAGATTGTGGAAAGTGGAATGAAATTTGATAGCTCGGATAGCCCTGTGTTTATTAATGAACAGATTCATAAAAATGCACAAGCTACTACTGTGTTGCTAGCCTCTTTGTGTAGGGACGAGTATCACAAGGTGAGCGGCTTGGACAATGCCAAGCAGATCTGGGACACCCTCAAGATCTCTCATGAGGGAAACGACGTCACCTTGCTCACCAAAATGGAGTTGGTGGAGGGCGAGCTTGGACGGTTCGCGATGATAAGGGGCGAGGAGCCGACACAAACATACAACCGGCTCAAGACCCTTATCAACAAAATAAGGAGCTACGGGAGCACGCGATGGACGGACCACGACGTCGTCCGCCTAATGCTAAGGTCATTTACCGTTCTTGATCCTCATTTGGTGAACAATATACGTGAAAATCCCAGGTACACCAAGATGTCGCCCGAAGAAGTTCTTGGGAAATTCGTTAGCGGGCGAATGATGATCAAGGAGGCAAGGTACGTGGACGACGCCTTGAATGGTCCGATCAACGAGCCGCAACCCCTTGCTCTCAAGGCAACACGAAGCAAGGAGGCGCTACCTAGCAAGGTGGCACAGATTGAAGCGGCCGGACTTAATGATGAAGAGATGGCTCTCATCATCAAAAGATTCAAGACGGTGCTTAAAGGTCGCAAGGGATAGCCAAGCAAGACCAAAGCCAAGGGGAAGCGCTCATGCTTCAAATGCGGTAAGCTTGGTCATTTTATTGCTAACTGTCCCGACAATGATAGTGATCAGGATCAAGGGAACAAGAGGGAGAAAAAGAAGAACTATAAGAAGGCAAAGGGCGAGGCTCATCTTGGCAAGGAGTGGGATTCGGACTGCTCTTCGTCCGACTCCGACAATGAAGGACTCGCCGCCACCGCCTTCAACAAGTCATCCCTCTTCCCCAACGAGCGTCACACTTGCCTCATGGCAAGGGAGAAGAAAGTAAGCACTCATAATACTAGTACTTATGCTTCTTCAAGTGAGGATGAGTCTAGTGATGATGATGAGATAGATTACTCATGCTTATTCAAGGGATTAGATAGAACCAAGGTAGACAAAATTAATGAATTGATTGATGCCTTGAATGATCGGAATATACTTTTAGAAAAGCAAGAGGATTTGTTGTATGAAGAACATGATAAATTTGTAGAAGCTCAGAAATCTCTTGCTCTAGAAATTAAGAGAAATGAAATGCTCTCTAGTGAATTATCTTCTTGTCATGAAACTATTGCTAAGTTAAAAAGTTTTAATGATGATTTAAATGCTAAACTAGAAGTAGCTAGTAAATCTAATTCTTGTGTAGAAATTGTTGAAACTTGTAATAGGTGTAAAGATTTTGACATTGATGCTTGTAGTGATCATTTAGTTTCAATTTCCAAATTAAATGATGAATTAGCTAGTCTTAATGCCCAACTTAAGACTAGCAAGAATGAATTTGACAAGCTAAAATTTGCAAGGGATGCCTACACGATTGGTAGACACCCCTCAATTAAGGATGGTCTTGGCTACAAGAGGGAAGCCAAGAACTTGACAAGCCATAAGGCTCCCATCTCCACCAAGGAGAAAGGGAAGGCCCCTATGGCTAGTAGTGTGCAAAAGAACCATGCCTTTATGTACTATGATAGAAGACAACCTAGAAATGCTTATAGGAGTTGTAATGTATATAATGCCTTTGATTCTCATGCCATGTTTGCTTCTAGTTCTTCTTATGTGAATGATAGAAATGTTGGTAGGAGAAATGTTATTCATAATATGCCTAGGAGAAATGTTGTTAATGCTCCTAGGAAAGTTAATGAACCTTCTACAATATATCATGCTTTAAATGCTTCTTTTGCTATTTGTAGAAAGGATAGGAAGATAGTTGCTAGAAAATTAGGGGCAAGATGCAGGGGAGACAAAACTTGCATTTGGGTCCCTAAGGATATTTGTGCTAACCTTGCAGGACCCAACATGAGTTGGGTACCTAAGACCCAAGCCTAAATTTGCCTTGCAGGTTTATGCATCCGGGGGTTCAAGCTGGATTATTGACAGCGGATGCACAAACCATATGACGGGGGAGAAGAAGATGTTCACCTCCTACGTCAAGAATAAAGATTCCCAAGATTCAATAATATTCGGTGATGGGAATCAAGGCAAGGTAAAAGGGTTAGGTAAAATTGCAATCTCAAATGAGCACTCTATCTCTAATGTGTTTTTGGTAGAGTCTCTTGGATATAATTTGCTATCTGTTAGTCAATTATGCAATATGGGATATAACTGTTTGTTTACAAATGTAGATGTGTCTGTTTTTAGAAGATGTGATGGTTCACTAGCTTTTAAGGGTGTACTAGACGGCAAGCTTTACTTAGTTGATTTTGCAAAAGAAGAGGCCGGTCTAGATGCATGCTTAATGGCTAAGACTTGCATGGGCTGGTTGTGGCATCGCCGCTTAGCACATGTGGGGATGAAGAACCTCCACAAGCTTCTAAAGGGAGAACACGTGATAGGTCTAACCAATGTTCATTTCGAAAAAGATAGACCTTGTGCAGCTTGTCAAGCAGGGAAACAGGTGGGAGGCTCTCATCACACCAAAAATGTGATGACAACATCAAGACCCCTGGAGCTGCTACATATGGACCTCTTCGGACCCGTCGCCTATCTGAGCATAGGAGGAAGTAAGTATGGTCTAGTTATCGTTGATGACTTTTCCCGCTTCACTTGGGTGTTCTTTTTGCAGGATAAGTCTGAAACCCAAGGGACCCTCAAGCGCTTCCTAAGGAGAGCTCAAAATGAGTTTGAGCTCAAGGTGAAGAAGATAAGGAGCGACAACGGGTCCGAATTCAAGAACCTTCAAGTGGAGGAGTTTCTTGAGGAGGAAGGGATCAAGCACGAGTTCTTCGCTCCCTACACACCTCAACAAAATGGTGTGGTAGAGAGGAAGAACAGGACGCTCATAGATATGGCGAGGACTATGCTTGGAGAGTTCAAGACCCCTGAGTGTTTTTGGTCGGAAGCCGTGAACACGGCTTGCCACGCCATCAACAGGGTCTACCTTCACCGCCTCCTCAAGAAGACGTCGTATGAGCTGCTAACCGGTAACAAACCTAATGTATCGTATTTTCGTGTTTTTGGGAGTAAATGCTACATTCTAGTGAAGAAGGGTAGGAATTCCAAATTTGCTCCCAAAGCCGTAGAAGGGTTTTTATTAGGTTATGATTCAAATACAAAGGCGTATAGGGTCTTCAACAAATCATCGGGTTTGGTTGAAGTCTCTAGCGACGTTGTATTTGATGAGACTAATGGCTCTCCAAGAGAGCAAGTTGTTGATCTTGATGATGTAGATGAAGAAGACGTTCCAACGGCCGCAATACGCACCATGGCGATTGGAGATGTACGGCCTCAAGAACATTTGGAGCAAGATCAACCGTCTTCCTCAACTATGGTGCATCCCCCAACCCAAGGTGACGAACAGGTACCTCAAGTGGAGGCGCATGATCAAGGGGGAGCACAGGATGTTCAAGTTGAAGAGGAAGAAGCACCTCAGGCACCTCTAACCCAAGTTCGAGCGACGATTCAAAGGGATCATCCCGTCGACCAGATATTGGGTGATATTAGCAAGGGAGTAACTACTCGCTCGAGATTAGTTAATTTTTGTGAGCATTACTCTTTTGTCTCTTCTATTGAGCCTTTCAGGGTAGAAGAGGCCTTGCTAGATCCAGACTGGGTGTTGGCCATGCAGGAGGAACTCAACAACTTCAAGCGCAATGAAGTTTGGACACTGGTGCCTCGTCCCAAGCAAAATGTTGTGGGAACCAAGTGGGTGTTCCGCAACAAACAGGACGAGCACGGGGTGGTGACGAGGAACAAGGCTCGACTTGTGGCAAAAGGTTATGCCCAAGTCGCAGGTTTGGACTTTGAGGAGACTTTTGCTCCTGTGGCTAGGCTAGAGTCAATTCGCATCTTGCTAGCATATGCCGCTCACCATTCTTTCAGGTTGTACCAAATGGATGTGAAGAGCGCTTTCCTCAACGGGCCGATCAAGGAGGAGGTGTACGTGGAGCAACCCCCTGGCTTCGAGGATGAACGGTACCCCGACCACGTGTGTAAGCTCTCTAAGGCGCTCTATGGACTTAAGCAAGCCCCAAGAGCATGGTATGAATGCCTTAGAGACTTTTTAATTGCTAATGCTTTCAAGGTTGGGAAAGCCGATCCAACTCTTTTTACTAAGACTTGCGATGGTGATCTTTTTGTGTGCCAAATCTATGTCGACAACATAATATTTGGTTCTACTAACTAAAAGTCTTGTGAAGAGTTTAGCAGGGTGATGACGCAGAAATTCGAGATGTCGATGATGGGCGAGTTGACCTACTTCCTTGGGTTCCAAGTGAAGCAACTCAAGGACGGCACCTTCATCTCCCAAACGAAGTACACACAAGATTTGCTAAAGAGGTTTGGGATGAAGGATGCCAAGCCCGCAAAGACGCCGATGGGAACCGACGGACACACCGACCTCAACAAAGGAGGTAAGTCCGTTGATCAAAAAGCATACCGGTCCATGATAGGTTCTTTGCTTTATTTATGTGCTAGTAGACCGGATATTATGCTTAGCGTATGCATGTGTGCTAGATTTCAATCCGATCCGAAGGAGTGTCACTTAGTGGCTGTGAAGCGAATTCTTCGATATTTAGTCGCTACGCCGTGCTTCGGGATCTGGTATCCAAAGGGGTCTAACTTTGACTTGATTGGGTACTCAGATTCCGACTATGCTGGATGTAAGGTCGATAGGAAGAGTACATCGGGGACGTGCCAATTCTTAGGAAGGTCCCTGGTGTCATGGAACTCTAAGAAACAAACCTCCGTTGCCCTATCCACCGCTGAGGCCGAGTACGTTGCCGCAGGACAGTGTTGCGCGCAACTACTTTGGATGAGGCAAACCCTCAGGGACTTTGGCTACAATCTGAGCAAAGTCCCACTCCTATGTGATAATGAGAGTGCTATCCGAATAGCGGAAAATCCTGTTGAGCACAGCCGCACAAAGCACATTGACATCCGGCATCACTTTTTGAGAGACCACCAGCAAAAGGGGGATATCAAAGTGTTTCATGTTAGCACCGAGAACCAGCTAGCCGATATCTTTACCAAGCCTCTAGATGAGAAGACCTTTTGCAGGCTGCGTAGTGAGCTCAATATCTTAGATTCGCGGAACTTGGATTGAAATGCAGCATTCATGTGTTTATGCTTTTGATCATGTTCATTCTGCATTTTGTTGCTTATTGTGGTGCTCAAGTTGTACAAACCCTCCCTGGACCTCACAAGTCCTGTTTGCAAGTAATGCACATATTTAGGGGGAGCTGTGCTACAACTTGACCCTTTGAGACTAACCATGTACTTGAGTTTGATTGTTTTAGTCTCCAAGGAGAATTGAAAGGGAAAAAGGTGGACTTGGACCATGCAAGACTTCCACTGCACTCCGATGAAAAGAGTAACTCTTCCAAGTTCATCTTTATACTCTTAATGCCTATTTGCTCTTAGTTGAAGATTTTGGTGAGGCAATGGGGTTAAAGGGCCAAGATTGATCCCGTTTTGGTGCTTGATGACCAATGGGGGAGAAAATAAAGGCCAAAGCAATAAATGGATCAGCTACCACTTGAGAAATAAATGGATCAGCTACCACTTGAGAAATTTTGAAAATAGTAGATTAGAGTTTTTGGTTTGTCAAAACTCTTTTATTGTCTTTTATGTCAAAAGTTGGCCTCTTAAGGGGAGAAGTGCTGATTATGGGAAAAAGGGGGAGTTTTTGAAATCCTTGATCAAATTTCTTTGGAAAACCTCTCTTTATGTCTCTACAAGTGGTTTTGACTTAGAGATAGGAATTTGAGTTTGATTTGCAAAAACAAACCAAGTGGTGGCATAGAGTGATCCATATATGTCAAATTGAATCAAAACAATTTTGAGTTCTTATTTGAATTGTTTTTGTACTTGTTCTACTTGCTTTATGTTGTGTTGGCATAAATCACCAAAAAGGGGGAGATTGAAAGGGAAATGAGCCCTTGGGCCATTTCTAAGTGTTTTGGTGATTTAGTGTCCAACACAAGTGTCTAAGTGTAAAAAGGTGGACAAAGTACAAATCAAGAATAAAGGTATGTGTTGGGGACTTGTTCTCAAATGCTATGAATTAAGAACAAGGCAACATAAAATGTTAAATGTTAACGTCCCTCGTCCGTGAAACAATATTCCCTTGAGGATAATGAATCATGGACGAAGGTTGACAAGAATATAATTACGAAGGTTAAGTCTTCGTAATTAAATTCTATTGAATGATATAAAATGACATAAAGTAAAGGGTATGAGGAGATAAATGAATCACAAACGAATTAAATTCTATTTATTGAATATATTGAACTATTGAATACAATTATACCTCTGCCTTGACAAAGATTGGTTCCCGAAAGATGTGATTACAATTGCCAGAACGCGTGAACAGTAAAGGAATACTGTTCACTATTTATAGGCACAGGACACAGCCTGTGAGGAATTACAATTATGCCCCTTATAAAAGTTTACAACATTGACCCAGACCTTTATGGGCGAAAAGGTCATTCTATCCTTAAGTCGGTTTATAATACCGAAGCTTCGTGAAGAAAAACCTTCGGCCATCTCACACAAGCAGATTCAGCCAAAAGCCGCTTCTTCCTAGAAGACCTTCGGCGCCGAAGCATAGACCCAACAGTAGCCCCTTTCGCGGTGCTAGATCGTTTTTCGTAACGAGCTTGATCCGTGAAAAAAGTCTCTTAAGCTTCGGGGAGCCGAAGGTCCAAAAAAACACCTTCCCTGAGCTCGTTGTCGAGAAACGATTCAGTTTCCCAGCGCGTAGCGGTCCCACCTTGCAGTGAGTGCGAGCGGGTGCCCGCCTGGTGTAAAAATCCTGGCGCTTCGCCTTCTTACCTGCAGTACTATATAAACAGACGAGTAGGTGTGAAGTTACCATAGCATTCATTGCTATTTGCACTGTTTTGCTGCCAAAATTTTTAACCATCGCCGAAGCTTAACTCTCGGAATCGAACGAAGCTCCAGTTTGAAGCCGCTAGGGTTGAGCGTGAAGGAGGCGAAGCTGAAGGTTCGGAGACTGTTCCCATCTCCGAAGCGATGCAGAAGTCCGGACTGGTAACTTCGGAAAAGATCCCCAGTGATGACGCAGAACAGGCAAAACAAGCAATTGCCGAAGCAGAAGAAGAAGATATTGAGGAAACTGATCCCGAAGACGATTATCGGATTGCCATGCCAAGCAAGCCCAGCCACTTGGACTTCGGAAAGTCTACTGTTTCGAAGGTTGATCTCTCCAAAATGTTAAAGTCGGGCTTTTTTAATGAGAATCAGAAGAAGCTATTACGCTTCGGGGGAGAAGAGACTACCCCAAAGCCAGAGAAGGATGAAATTGTCATTTTCAAGAGCTTTCTAAAGGCTGGATTAAGATTCCCCCTACATGGGATTATTGCAGAGGTACTAAAGAGGTTTGGTATCTACTTTCATCAGCTGACTCCTAACGCTATTGTTAGACTTAGCGTTTATATCTGGGCCCTCCGAAGCCAAGCGGTGGAGCCGTTTGCGGACAGCTTCTGTCGAGTTCACGAACTACACTATCAGACAAAGGCTAGAAAAGATGGATTGCATGACAATTTTGGTTGCTATAATTTTGCTTACCGGAAAACCACAAAGTTTCCTGTAATCAGCTACCGAAGCAAATGGGCAGCAGGCTGGAAGTCGGAGTGGTTCTATGTCAAGGTTGATGACGACAAGGAGAAGCTTGTGCAAAGTCCACTTGAACTAATCTTCGGAGAAACCCGTCCGCATTGCAACATGACACCGGAAGGTCCAACTCAAAAAGCAATGGATGAATTCAGAATTATTGCAGAGCATATCAATACAAGAGACCTGGTTCAGGAGTTCTTGGCTTTCAAGGTTTTTCCTAGTTTAAAAGAATGGGAAATGCCGAAGCTAGAGGGGGAAAAGAAAGAAGGTGAACTTGTGCGTTTACCTTACTATTTCAAGTTTAAGAAATACTTTAAAACACCTTGCCAAGAGTGGCTGGATATGATTGAAGTAATGTGCAATGAAATACTTGGCAACTACTCCAAAAAAGAAGATCAATTGATGACTGCAGCCTTCGGCACCCGTCCGAAGCGAAGACTGAATCGAGTGCTGGATGCCTTGGGTTTTGAATACCCTGACTATGAAAATCTGAACAAAGGTGCCGGAGGCCAGAAAAGAAAAAGGATAACTGAAGCCTTAAATGAAGATGAAAAAGAACCACCAAAGAAGAAAATGCCGAAGAAGAGGAAAGCGTCTTCTCCGAAGCGAAAAATATCCGACGAAGAAGAAACCCCCGCATCACCCTCTGCCACTGATGTGGAAGCAATTTTGAAGGTAATGACTGAATCCCTGCCTGCGAAGCTAAGTCCATTGGGGCCTCAACTGACAATGTTTTTTCAGAAGGAAAAGGAGCCCGAAAAAATGAAGAAAACGACTAAAGTAAAGAGACAGAGGATCATCGGTGTGACAGAGGTAATAGACAAGACACCGCCAAGAGCTTCAGCTCAGAAGACACCAGCGGCTGAGGAAAGGACAGATATTGAAATCACACCTTCGGAGGTCGCGGCTGCCGAAGCTGCCTCAGCTGAAGATTTGAACCTGGAGAGCACAATCGAACACATTGACAAAATATTGTTAGACATGGCTGCAGAAGAAGCTACCACCGCCACCGAAGAGGCCGCGGCCGCAGCGTCGGGGAAAAGGAAGGAAATTGCTGATGAAGCTTCAGAAAACGAAGCCTTCATGCTTCAAAGTTTAGTTGGAGAAAAATTGTCAGAACCCGAAATAGAAGAGCTTAAAGAGTATGCCAAATCTTGCGGGTACAAGCCAGGAGCACTCCTCTTCGGAGGTATTGATGATGAGAAATTAGATTGTATCCGAAACCAAACTGGAGCCAAAGTTATCGGTACTCTGTCAAAGAGTATCGGTTTTCCGAAGCTAGAAACGGACATTAGCCGCTACCGACGACAACATATCGTTGGTAGTTTATTTTATTCCAATTTCAAGGTGAACTACTTTTCCCTTAACTTTTATTGTTTTTAATAATAAAAACATGTCTAACAAAGGTTGTTTTCGTGCAGAGTATGCTATTGAGCAAAGCCTTAACAATGCAGCAAGATTTTGAAGACAAGAAACACGAAGCTATAATTGAAAATTTAGAAAGCAAAATAAAGGAGCAATCAGATGCTATCGAGAAAAAGAACTTTGAGCTCCAGGCAACCGAAGGTTTATTGGCGGAAGCCGAAGCAAAAATAACAGAACTGAACACGAAGCTTCTCCGCCAATCTGAGCAGTTTGACCAAGAAAAGCAAGAACTCAATACAAAACTTGAAACCGAAGCTCAACAAAATTCAGATTTGAAAAAACTATTGGCGGGCCTTCAAGAAAAATGTTTGGAATTTAGCAACAGATGCATTCAACGACTAAGAAAAAATTTTCACTCAGTTGGAGCCAGCAGCGAGAAATTCACCCCCTCAGCTGAAGATTTATCGAAGACCTTCGAACATATTGAGGGTGAAATTGACGAGCTCGACGAAGTTATAGCTGGGCACGGTGACTTCTGTGCCTGGGTAGCTTCTCGGGGCACTGCTGCAGCCTTCCTAAAAGCTGGCTGCGATCACGGAAAGATTGTCAATAGGCCCAATTTCACTTTATCACCATCAATCCTAGATGACACTCCTGATCTCGCCCGAAGTATTTCCAATAGATTTGTGAAAATGATATGGACAAAAGGCGGGCGAGAAAAGGCTGGAGACGAAGCTCGGAGTCATCTTGAACCAGTAAGAAATCATACCTTGTGCTTACCTTTTTCCTTCAAGCTTGGTTTTGACCCATAACAATTTAATTCATATAGGATGACGAAGCCGAAGCCGATGATTGAAAAGAATGACGCCGAAGCTAAGATCCCCCGAAGATTAAGTAGGAGTAGACTGTAGACAAACTTAGGAAACTTTTGAGATAACTTTTGTAAATGTAACTAAACTTGTGCTTAATGAATTCTGTTCATACCTTGTATCACGCTCTTACCCTTCCTTTAATGTATGTGAAGTGCTTTGTTGTGGACGAAATTATCTTTTTTTGAGCCGAAGGCGAAAAAACACCTTCCCTTCTTTTCGTACACAGCGAAGCATAGAAAACAACATTTCCCTTTCTTTCGAAGCTCTCCTTTTTGTACGCGAAGAAGCTCTTCTCTTGTGCCGAAGCAATTACTTATGCCATGATGATGATTATCCTACATATGCCTGGATGAATGTTTATGAATGCAAATGCTATGATGTAATGTGATGTGCGAATGAATGTCCAAACACATATCCGAAGCTATACTCTCAGCCATTATTTTCTTAGAAACAATCACACATCAGCTCTGCATTCCCTTAGAAACGACTTTGGAGCTTCTTCGCCTTTTACTTTCGGCGGAATCAGCGTTGACTTTTCGCTGTAAGCCCTGCATTCCCTTAGGAACGACTTTGGAGCTTCTTCGCCTTTTACTTTCGGCGGAATCAGCGTTGACTTTTCGCTGTAAGCTCTGCATTCCCTTAGGAACGACTTTGGAGCTTCTTCGCCTTTTACTTTCGGCGGAATCAGCGTTGACTTTTCGCTGTAAGCTCTGCATTCCCTTAGGAACGACTTTGGAGCTTCTTCACCTTTTACTTTTTGGCACTCGATGGTGCGTTCTCAGCTTTTACATTTACATTCTTTGGGGGATTTTGCTCTTATAGAACTAAAAAAGGAAATTACATGTGATGGCCCCATTAAAAACCTTTCTCCCCCTTCAGAAAGGAAAAGGGTGCCATGAAAAAGAAAAAACATAAAAAAGTTACATCAAGTTACACATAATATCGCCGAAGCTCATCCGCATTCCAAGATCTAGGAATGTCGTTGCCGTCCATATCCTTCAATCTATATGAACCGGGTCTTGACGAAGATACTACTAAAAAAGGTCCCTCCCATTTCAACTGCAACTTGCCCACTGTGTCTGGGTCGGCCACTCTCCGAAGCACCAAATGTCCTGGCTCAATATTCTTTAGCCGAACCTTTCTATCTCGCCATTTGATTGTTTCGGCTTGATATTTATTGATATTTTCCACAGCTTGAAGCCTAATCCCTTCTAAAGCATCTTTTTCCACAGAATAAGCATCTTCAGAACCTGATTCTGCCGAAGCTACTACTCTTATTGATCCAGTTTTAGCTTCCTCCGGAGTTATTGCTTCGTCATCGAATAATAACTTGAATGGAGTAAAGCCTGTAGACCTTGATGTTGTTGTGTTGTGGCTCCACACCACTTTGGTTAACTGATCTGGCCACTTTCCCCTGGGTTGATTGAAGATTAACTTCATTATTCCTGTCATTATAATGCCATTGGCTCTTTCAACGAGCCCATTTGACTCCGGATGCCTGACTGATGCAAAATGGATCTTCGTACCAATTTGATCATAGAAATCCCTAAAAGCTTCGGAGTCGAACTGTGTTCCATTATCCACAGTGATGGCCTTTGGTACCCCGAAACGACAAACAATATTCTGCCAGAAAAACTTTTGAATGGTGGCCGAAGTTATTGTGGCTAAAGGCTTTGCCTCAATCCATTTGGAAAAATATTCCACAGCCACTACAACATATCTTAAGTTCCCTTGGGCCGGTGGTAATGGACCCAACAAGTCAAGGCCCCACCTTTGCAATGGCCAGATGGGTTGTATGAGCTGTGTTAAGGACGAAGGTTGTTTTTGATCTCTTGCACATTTCTGACAACCTTCGCACTTTTGAACTAATTCCGCTGCATCCGAAGCTGCCTTCGGCCAATAAAACCCTTGACGAAAAACTTTTCCAAGTAACGGCCTAGATCCAATGTGAGATCCACACAGGCCTGCATGTATTTCTTTCATCAACTCTATGCCTTCGGTTCTAGATAAACACTTGAGCAATGGGGCACAAACTCCATGCTTGTACAACTCCCCTTCTATCATGACATATGGACGAGCTCTTGCCTCTATCCTCCTGTTATAAGTTTCGTCATCTGAAAGGAATTTACCCTGAAGGTAAGAGATGATTTCAGTTCTCCAATCTTCGCTATAAACAGGAGATATATTGAGGACTGCTCTTTCAAGGAGTTCCACTGAAGGTGCCTTTATTGTTTCGAAGAACACATCCGAAGGTAAAGGCAGCCCCTGTGTTGCTGACTTAGCTAGCAAATCAGCATGTTCATTTTGTCCTCGAGGGATATTCTTGACAGAAAATCCTTCGAAGGAAGCTTCAATTCTTCGAACCATGTCTAGATATCTTTCAAGCTTCGGATCTTTAGCCTTGCAACTCTTGTCGATATGACCCGAAACAACCTGGGAATCAGTTTTAAGAATGGCCCTTCTGATTCCCATTGCTTTTAGCTTCCGAAGACCCAAAAGCAGAGCTTCGTACTCGGTAATATTGTTTGTACAACTGAAATCGAGTCTTGCCGCATAACAAGTTTTAACTTTGGATGGCGAGACCAACACAGCAGCTGCTCCTGCCCCGAAGGTTCCCCAAGACCCATCGCAAAACACTGTCCATACTTCGGCATCTTTATTTGTTTCTTCATCCTGAGCCCCTGGCGTCCAATCAGCAATGAAGTCTGCTAACGCCTGGGACTGGATCGAAGATCTATGCACATAATCAATGCAAAATTCATTGAGCTCTGCAGCCCATTTTCCAATCCGCCCAGTAGCTTCTCTATTTCTCATAATATCCTTCAACGGCTGCGAAGAAGGAACAACAATATTGTATGCTTGAAAGTAGTGCCGAAGCTTCCTGGATGCCATCAAGACAGCATATAATACCTTCTCTAATTCTGTGTAGTTTTTCTTTGATATACTAAGAACTTCAGATACAAAATACACTGGGACCTGCTTTTTGACTTGGCCATCAAGCTTCTCCTGAACAAGTGCTGCACTTACCGCTGAGTGCGAAGCTGCCACATATAATAATAAAGGAGCCCCTGGCGTTGGTGGAGTTAATGTTGTTAAATCTATCAGATATTGCTTCAGTTCCTCGAAGGCTTTTTGTTGGCTTGGTCCCCATTGAAAGACTTCGGCTGATTTCAGCACTTCGAAGAATGGTAAATTTCTTTCTGCTGATCTAGCTATAAATCTATTAAGAGATGCCAACCTCCCTGTTAATCTTTGGGCCCCCTTTTTTGTAGTTGGTGGCTCCATTCGAAGTATAGCTTCAATTTTACTTGGATTAGCTTCAATTCCCTTTGTTGATACCAAGCATCCAAGAAATTTTCCCTTCTTCACTCCGAAGACACATTTTTCTCGGTTCAATTTTAAGCCAGCTTGTCTGAAACTGGCGAAGGTCTCCTGCAAATCAGCAATATGATTTTCCTGTTTTGTGCTTTTTACAATGATGTCATCAACATAAGTTAGCACATTTCTGCCTATCTGAGAATGGAGAACCTTCGCAGTCATTCTGCTGAAACTTCCTCCAGCATTTTTTAGCCCCTCAGGCATCCGAAGATAGCAATATGTGCCACTTGGGGTTATGAAGCTAGTCTTCGGCTCATCTTCCTTCTTCATCCAGATTTGGTGGTAGCCTGAGTAACAGTCTAGCAGACTCATGAGCTCTGAAGAAGCTGCTGCATCAACTAAAGAGTCTATCCTTGGCAATGGGAATTCATCCTTCGGACAAGCCTTGTTAAGATCTGTAAAATCGATACACATTCGCCACTTGCCATTGGCTTTTTTTACCATAACAGTGTTGGCTAGCCACTCTGGGTACTTTACTTCTCTGATAACTCCTGCACTGAGGAGTCTTTTGACTTCATTACGAGCACCTTCGGCCTTATCATCAGACATTTTTCGAAGCCTCTGCTTTCTAGGTCTGAAGGATGGGTCAACATTAAGCGAGTGTTCAATAACATCCCTATTTACTCCGCAGAGATCATTGGCTGACCATGCAAAAACATCTTTGTTGTTGAACAAAAACCTTATCAAGGTTTTCTCCTGTTCTTCGGATAATTGAGAGCCCAACAACACCTTCTGCTCTGTTATGTCCTCACATAAGAGCATGGGCTTCGGCTGATCTGCTGAAGCTGCTTTCTCCCTTCTGAATTTGTACTGTTCACAAGCCTCAGCTCCATCTATGTTATGGATTGCTTTTGAGTCAGTCCAGTTTCCTTCGGCCCTTCTGGCAGCTTCCTGACTTCCATGAATAGCGATGGGTCCTTGATCCGAAGGTATCTTCATGCAAAGATAAGCAGGATGAAGAATTGCTTCGAAAGCATTGAGGGTGCCACGACCAATAATTGCATTGTAAGGGTATTCCATGTCAACAATGTCAAATATAACTTGCTCAGTTCTAGTGTTGTTGATGAACCCGAAGGTCACTGACATGGTGATCTTGCCCAGCGCTACAATCTGTCTTCCTCCGAAGCCACAGAGAGGATGTGTAGCATCATGAATTTTATCTTCTGGCTCTTGCATTTGCCTGAAGGCTTTAGCAAATATGATATCAGCTGCACTGCCTGTATCAACCAAGACGTTGTGGACCAAAAACCCTTTGATAACGCAAGAAATAACCATAGCATCGTTATGAGGAAAATCCTTGAGCTGAAGGTCCTCCTGGGAGAAGGTGATTGGGATGTGGGACCACCTTGACTTGATAAAGGGCCCTTGCACTCCAACATGTTGTACTCTTCTCTGTGCCTCTTTCTTCTGCTTTTTATTGGCTGGTTCTGAGCACGAACCACCTGTAATCGGGAGAACCAGCTTCGGGTCTGAAGCAGCTCCAGCTTGATCGTTGCACAAAGCCATCAGCTCAAAAAGTGGAAGTGAGTTCACCGGAGGTGGGCGCCAATGTTGGGGACTTGTTCTCAAATGCTATGAATTAAGAACAAGGCAACATAAAATGTTAAATGTTAACGCCCCTCGTCCGTGAAACAATATTCCCTTGAGGATAATGAATCATGGACGAAGGTTGACAAGAATATAATTACGAAGGTTAAGTCTTCGTAATTAAATTCTATTGAATGATATAAAATGACATAAAGTAAAGGGTATGAGGAGATAAATGAATCACAAACGAATTAAATTCTATTTATTGAATATATTGAACTATTGAATACAATTATACCTCTGCCTTGACAAAGATTGGTTCCCGAAAGATGTGATTACAATTGCCAGAACGCGTGAACAGTAAAGGAATACTGTTCACTATTTATAGGCACAGGACACAGCCTGTGAGGAATTACAATTATGCCCCTTATAAAAGTTTACAACATTGACCCAGACCTTTATGGGCTAAAAGGTCATTCTATCCTTAAGTCGGTTTATAATACCGAAGCTTCGTGAAGAAAAACCTTCGGCCATCTCACACAAGCAGATTCAGCCAAAAGCCGCTTCTTCCTAGAAGACCTTCGGCGCCGAAGCATAGACCCAACAGTATGTTTCTCAGACTTAGTACATTGTTTTATGGACTAATGTATTGTGTCTAAGTGCTGGAAACAGGAAAAATCCAATTGGAAATGTCTTGGCTCGAGCAGCCAAGAATCTGCTGAGTCTGGGAGCACCGGACTGTCCGGTGGTGCACCGGACAGTGTTCGGTGGTACACCGGACAGTGTCCGGTGCGACAGGCTGGCTCGAGCGAAGTGGCCGCTCTCGGGAATTCATCGGCGACGTACGGCTAAAATTCACCGGACTGTCCGGTGTGCACCGGATTGTCCGGTGAGCCAACGGTCGGCCGCGCAATCTGCGCGAGGCACGTGGCTGAGCCAACGGCTAGAAGATGGCACCGGACTGTCCGGTGCGCCAACGGCTCCAAGTCTGCCAACGGTCGACTTTGCTATTTAAGGAAGGAAATCAGGCACCGGACAGTGTCCGGTGTGCACCGGACTGTCCGGTGCCCCCGATGACAGAAGGCAAGAATGACTTTCCAGATTTGTGCTCAACGGCTCCTAGCTGCCTCGGGGCTATAAAAGGGACCCCAAGGCGCATGGAGGAGTATACCAAGCATCCTTTGAGCATCATTGATCACTCTCACTTCATTCTTGCGCACTTGTTCGACATTCTAGTGATTTGAGCTCCGTTCTAGTGTGCTAGTCTCTTGAGCTCAAGTCTGGGTTTTGCGTGTGCGTATTCGCTGTGATCTTTGTGTCGTGTGTGAGTTGCTAATCCCTCCCTTGCTCTGTGATTCTTCATGAACATCTTTTGTAAGGGCGAGAGGCTCCAAGCTGTGGAGATTCCTCGCAAACGGGATTAAGAGAAGCAAAGCAACACCGTGGTATTCAAGTTGGTCTTTGGACCGCTTGAGAGGGGTTGATTGCAACCCTCGTCCGTTGGGACGCCACAACGTGGAGTAGGCAAGCGTTGGTCTTGGCCGAACCACGGGATAACCACTGTGCCATCTCTGTGATTGATATCTCTTGGTTATTGTGTTGTGTTGAGATCCTTCTCTAGACACTTGGCAAATTACTGTGCTAACAAGTAACCAAGTTTTGTGGCTTAAGTTTTTGAAGTGTTACAGGATCACCTATTCACCCTCCCACTCTAGGTGCTCTCACAACCACCACCACTTCTAGCATCCAAGTTTTCTGAACATCACATTCAATACAAGAGCTCTAGCCTTCACTCCAAGACACAATACAAAAGATCAAATCCTCTCTGAGTCCCAAATTCACTCCAAACACTTGGTGGCTTGTGAGAGAGAGATTTTTGTGTTCATTTGAGTTCTTGTCGCTTGGATTGGCTTTCTTCTTTTCCCATTCTTATTATCAAGA
The DNA here is from genome assembly GCF_902167145.1 of Zea mays. NCBI lineage: Eukaryota > Viridiplantae > Streptophyta > Magnoliopsida > Poales > Poaceae > Zea > Zea mays. The sequence continues at coordinate 156,181,529 of NC_050097.1, read as the reverse complement.
GCATTGTAAGCGAGGCAAGAGACACCAAGTGTGTGGTGGTCCTTGCGGGGTCTTAGTGACCCGTGAGATTAAGAAAGAAGGCTCACTCGATCTAAGTGACCATTTGAGAGAGGGAAAGGGTTGGAATAGACCCGGTCTTTGTGACCTCCTCAACGGGGGCTAGGTTCTTTGGAACCAAACCTCGGTAAAACAAATCACCGTGTTCACTCGCATTATTTCTTGGTTGATTTATTTTCCCTCTCTTCGCGACTTAAGTTTAACTCTAACACTAATCCCCAACCTTAGTGCGTGTTTAAGTTTATAAATTTCAAGTTTCGCCTATTCACCCGCCTCTAGGCGACTTTCACTTTATTTGCGCAGGAATACTATCAGGTCCGAGGGTGATTAGGCGAAAGGCTGTTCCAGCTAGTGGCGAAGGAGAGTGGCGGGAGCGATGGGGTCACATTCGAGGATTTGATCATCTCCAAAGTTAGTGCTCGACTCAATTTGATCCACTCTGTTGTTCGTTTAATTGTCGCGAGCAAGGTCATTGATGTGTTGGTGCCTGGTGGAATTGGTCCAAGTTAAGATCGAGATATGGTCACAATATTACCTTTCTAGTACTTTGTATGTATTCTGTAGTTTGACACTCTTTTTTTATCTCCCCTTTTTTTGAGCGACTTACTTTTTCAGTTATTCTTTCCCCTTTGCCAGAGAGCGCGCTCGGGCTCAGTATGGTTGTGAGTGAGGCATGCTTGAGAAACAGGACTCAAATTTTGTGATACTTAAGACATTTATTATGACTATGTACGAGATATTGTCTCTTATTATGACTGGATGAGATGTGCCTTATGACTATGGATGAGACTTTTGTGATGTAATTGATGAGACTATGGATTTAAATATTGTTATGTGATTGTGTTCGAGATGTTTTATGTGAAAATATGTTGTGCTATAGCTGTTGATATATTTGTTATGTTGTGGAAAGTGGTGTAAAATAAAAATAAACAACATTTGTAATGCTAGTCAAATTAACTTCCTAGAGGCCAACTGGTCCGTAGGAAGTTAGTCAGCTAACTTCCTAGGGGCTACAGTAAAGCCATAGGAAGTTAGCCAACTGACGGCGCTGATGGCGTGAACCTACTAACTTTCAAGAGGCATCGCTGGCTCTAGGAAGTTAAGCTAACTTCCTAGAGGGCTCTAGGAAGTTAAGCTAACTTTCGACAAAAAAATTTCGAGAGACAAACTTCCGACGGGATAGCTTTACTTCTGAGGGTTTCGCTAACTTCCTAGAGTTTAGGGCTAACTTCCTAGAGTTTAGGCTCTAGGAAGTCAACTATTTTGGTGTAGTGAATCCCCACCAAATGTTAAGTCACACTAAAATGCTCTCATCATCTCAAATGTTTGATATACTAGTGTTTTGATGTAGACTATTAAGTTGAACATCCACCTAGAATCTAGACTACACTTGACCACAATTGCACAATGGACTAGGCCTTGAATTGGCAGTTTTGCATGAAATAAGTTTCATCTAAACTCTTCACCAGTACTAGATTGCCGAGCGCATCCCCTCTGGTTGGAGCATATAAGTCAAACTCCATAGCCTTTTATGGGTATCTAGAGACCACCTAGATCTCATAAACTGTGACTAGCAGTTAACCCATATATGTATGTTCCTCTAAAGATGTTATGTAGGACAACATCTTTGCTTCACAAAGCCACTTGAAACATATTAAGGTGTAAACACCAACCTACCTTACAGTAAGGAAAGATGTACATCTGAAATGAACCTTATTAAGGGTCTTTCCTCTTAGTCTACCACTAGCTTGTTTCACCATTCTAATTCACAGGATCTTCGATAACATTGAACAAGTTACCACTATGATAAACTTTAGACGTATGGACATAGTCCAACGCTATTACTCCAAAGTTTCTCAATTGCTTGACATATTTTAAAGGCCTCTTTATGTGCCTTGTCGACTTCATATTATCCATAAGGAGTTCACGAAGCCACTCAGCCTCAACTGAAGCGGTATCTAATGTTGTGAGTTCTGCTTCCATAGTCGACCTCGTTAAGATGGCCTGCTTGCAAGATTTCCATGAAACAGCACCACCTCCAAGTGAAAAGCACATATCTACTTGTGACATTATTGGGGGTATGCTTCGTAGCCGAAGATCCTGAAGAAAGAAATACCTTCGACAGATCCTCTCAAAGCAAGGCCGAAGCTATCGCCTATAAAGCTTCGGCACAGTGACTTGTCTCAAGACGTAGGAGTGAACCGACTTAAAGATGAAATGACCAATAAACCCATGATAGTTTGTGTCATGATTGTAATCAATTGTAAAGGGCATAAATGTAATTTCACACAGGCTACGCCCTGTGCCTATAAATAGATGAACAGTACCCCTGTACTGTTCACGCTATCTTGCAATCGCTCGCGCGCAGCACTTGAATTTTTGCCTTCTATCAAGCCGAAGGTATAAATGTAATTAAATATCGTATTTAAATATTCAAGTTTGTATAATGATAATATATAAATGTGTTATCATATGCTTACTTATGTTTATCTTTCGTGTTTTATATGTATCATCTTTCATCTTTCATTATCTTTTAACCGTAATTATGAAGGCACGTCCTTCACGACCTTCGTCCGAAGATTGTTATATCCCAAGGGAAATAATGCTTCGAAGGACGAAGGACATTAACATTTAATATTTCGTGTTGCCTTGTTCTTGACTCTTAGCATTTGAGAACAAGTCCCCAACAGACATATATCTCATTAGCATCAAATATCCAATTTGCATCACAATAACCCTCCAGTACTATTGGGTACCCGATTTAATGGATCCCTAAACTCATAGTACCTTTTAGATAGCGCAGACACTACTACAAATCGTGTTATATGAGACGGTTAATTTTTAGTTATTAAGACGCTTATGATGTGTCCAAATTTGATGGAGTCGCAAAAGATGTTCCGTTTTTAAGATGGTTATAAACCGTCTTAAAAGGTATTAAATAAGACATTTTTTAATTTATAACCGTCTAAACAAGGAATTTGTTACGTCATTTTGTACAATAAACCGTCTTACATTAGGTTTTGTTTAAGACACTTCTTCGAAAGAACTGTCGAAAATACTAACATTATAAGTCACAAAGTCTTTATCAAACTGACTAGAATAGCCTATAATAATAGACGAGGAGACTGATAGATAGACAGAGCAACATCTATTAATAGTCCTAACGATTGTAGCACATGACATTTAATAGAGATCTGTCCAAACAGATAAAAAAAGATAAACATAAATTGAAGTAAAATATAATATAACTATTTTCAAGGCCAAGTACAAGGCAATATAGGCTTCTGGTGGGACTGATCTAGATTGTTGGGTTTATTGTTCTACCTTTTTCCCTTGCCATTGAAGAAGCCAAAACCAAATGGTCCAAATGCTGATAGACTTATTGTGGCTGCTCTAGCAGCCAATGGATTAAACGGTAGAGCAGGTTCAGTCCTGACATCAATGCGGTGATACTGATTCAGGAATGGGCATCTCTCGACATTTGGGTGTCCAAAAAGGTTCTGCGGTGATACTGATTCACTGAGAAAGCTGCCAAAAAACATTTCCATCCTGGCAATAGCAAAATCAGATGCACATTAGCAAGTAATGACCTAGCAGGATGTATTTGATCTTGGATGACGAACATCAACATATATACATATCAGTGATGCACTGATACTACAAGTAGTTGAATGCCTCAAAGAAATATAGAGATCCAGGAAGATAACATGCATGATTAAACATAACCATTTTGTCACCTGATAATTGACTCATACATCACCTTACTGCCTGGTGTCTGCTGGCCTGCTGTAAATAGAACATGCTCTGCCTAGCTGAAAATAGAACAGACATGGTACAGTTTAAAGCCATAATGACTAGCAGGATTTTTAATAGCATATCTGGATGGCTTCATTGTGTCCAACAGAACCATGTAAGGTAACTGGGACCATCTCCTGCAATGAATGGAGGTGTAACTGGGACCATAACATTAGGAGATGGCAAAAGAAGTGGTTTCAGGAGAAAATAACCTGAAAGAGCATCTTGACTGTCAAGGTCGTGTCACTACACATCAAACAAAATTTGCTAAATGGACTGTATTATATAAATAAAATGAAGTGAGTATAGGTTAATTCAACAAAAGATACTGCAGTGCTGATTAAAGAAGCCTATTAGTCACCCTTCACTCATCGCTTGCACTGTTTACATAATATAGTTTAAAACAGAAGATATACAAACATCCTAGCAAAAGGGGTCTCATGTTTACTTATCAAAACGAAGGGATCTGCAATTGGTATTAGAAAACACGACCATTTAGTGATTCCATATGTAGAAATAAGTTTAAGTTTTTTTTCAAACAAGTAGTAGAACCATGTATAATTATATTACATTAAGAAGAAAACAAGTTTAAGGTTTAGCTGATACGAGTACCACTAAACCTGCTAGATAGATCAGACAGGCCACACCACACATTCAGACTTCATATTGAAGAAAAGGTAAAAACTTTCATAAGCACCTGGGATAATGCAATCATGCTTGTGGACAAATTATTTATCCTACATCGCTTGTCAATTGAGAGGTTCATCTGTCTTGCCAATAAATGTTTATCGAAGAAATCAAAAGAAAATGATTGATTGGCAGATTGATAATTGATACCAAAATACATAAATTGCAGAAAATTTCCTGGATATCCTGATAAGCTCCATACCTTCACACTAATAATATCAAATAGTGTTTCATTGTCACGAGCATAGGCGTAGTTTATCTGCATTCCAAGAAACAGTCAAAGCAACCAATGCCCAAATTCAGATCTGCACATGATTGGAAACCAAATATTTAAAAACAAATGAAAAATCAAGTATTGAATCCAGATCTCTTCATCATAACAAGAGGAAACCAATGATATGCACATGATTGGACCTTCACCATCCTTGACTACAGGCAAAATGCATGACCTGTGTTGCAAAAATTCAGAAACTGACAATATAGAGGTCATCATATTCAAATCAATATATTAGAGGCTTCCGATCCTCGGCATCAGGGAGAGCGGGCCGCATCTTCCTCAATGGCATCTCCATATCGGCGACCAGGGTCTTTGGCGACGTTGGCGGACGTCCTAACTAGCTCGGCATAAGGGACAATTTAACAACTTGAGTCTTCTACCACCAAGTTATAACTGAGCCTGTAAACTATAAAGAACAGGCGAACAGCAAAGCATTTTAGTCCTAGGCAGGTTAGAGATGAAACACCAACATGAGACACTAAAGCTGTGATCAAATAAACATATGCGCATGTAAACAAAATTTTAAGACCATTAATCAAACACCAGTTTGAAAAGAATACTAATATTAGACAGAGACTTAACACATTCTGGGGAAACTTTCAAGGGAAGCTACAAATAAGTTGTTTTCCATTATTGTTGTTGGGGACCAGCGCAAAGTAGCTAGAGATAAAGAAGAAAGTATTTACAATATGCTCGTGGCAAGGTTGAGCGCGGTGTGGTATCTTTGGTAAGAAGTTTTGTGCAGATGATGAGGGACTGTTAGAGGTGAACTAGAGGTGCGTCTTGTGAGCAACTATTGCCTTCTGATGTGAGGAAAGGACTGGAAAAGGAAGAAGTTGGCCAGAAATCCCTGAATAGTGGGAAGCCCTACCACAGAAGTCGGTAATGGTAATGGTAGCGCCGCGATATCGAACCCAACCGATGGCCGTGATGTAATGTCACGTAATTGTCAGGTGAGCCTATTCGGGACAGCAAGGTGGCAACGCCCAGGGGAAAACGCATGGGGTAGGAAATGCAATCGCGGAATCATCCAGAATCGAATCGAAAAGGGGAGAGAAGCTGACCTGTGCCTAGGCGGTCTCGATGCGGCTACGGGCGAGCGGGAGGAAGCGGGCGAGGAGGGAATCGACGATCTGCTTGGCGGCGGCGCCAGCGCCCATGTCGGACGTCGAGGCCGCGGCGCTGGGCGGCGTGGGGGGCAGCGGCGGGGGGTACGAGACCCCGCTGCCGCGGCAGCGGAGAGGTGGTGGGAGGAGCATGGGGTAGCCAGCTTGATATCACGGGGAAACCGACCCAGCCAGGCGGCGATGCGGAGGCGGCCCCCGCCTCGCCCTGCCCTGCCTTCACCGATGGTACGGACTAGAGGAGAGATGGGAGCCACTGGAGGTTGGTGGAGGTCCTCCTCCTGGCTGTTGGCGCCTAACAAGGAGAGGGGTAGTGGAGGCGTAGAGGGCAGAGCGGCCGTCGGAGCGGAGGCGCCCATGTCGGATCTGTGCCCGCTTGCCATGAAATCGCCCCAATCGGAGAAGTGGAGGCCTGGGGGATGAGGGCGAGCGAGCGGCGGCACTGGCCACGATGGAGTAGTGAGATCTAGAGTTAAGAGAAGTGGTCGAGTTTTTAAGTTTGACAATGTAAATGTAAAGTACTGATATATTCAGTACAGAATGGGTATATCTTTCTAAATCTCTATGTACATAAATGATAGAAATTAAAGCAAAATGACGATTTAGATCTGTTGTGTGACACATTAATGATTGGGTCACATGTGGATCTATTCTACCATCTATGTCACGCTGTAGAGATAAGTTTTAGATTATATATATATATATCATCAAACTAAGCTAAATTCATTATTTACTATATTTTTTTCACAATACTTCTTACCAGAAAAATCCTACGAAGACGGTTTTATATTTAGAAGTGTCTAGTATACTCACTAACATCTAAGACAGTCCTTATAGTCTAGACGACTCTAATAATATCTTTATTTGAGATGATTTCATATACAGAAGTGTCTAATATAGTAACCAAAATCTAAGACAATTCTTGCAATGTTAATGACTCAAAAGGTATATTTATTTAAGACAATTTTCAATAACAATCTGTCTTAAATCAATATAAGACATTTCTTATGATGTAACTGTCTCAAAACACTTCTTTATTAAAGACGGATCTCCAACAAACCGTCTTAGCTTACTCCTCGCCATATAATAAAAGACGCTTATATAAAATGCACTAATATCTGTCTTAAAATGTGCGTCTTAAATAAGCATATTTTTAGTAGTGAGAACTCTCTCAAGAGCATGCCAGTGATCATCTCCCGGATTTGAAACAAACTAGCTAAGTTTGCTCACAGCAAACGAGATGTTAGGCTTCGTAGTGCTAGCTAAGTACATGAGTGAACCAATTATTTGAGAATATCTCAATTGATTCCTAGCTATCCTTCGATTTTTCTTCAATAACTTACTAGGATCATAAGGTGTTGGAGTAGGTTCACATTAGCTATAACCAAAGTGACTCAAAACCTTTTCCACATAATGAGATTGCACCAGTGTGATCCCACCATCGCCTTCTCTCATTAGTTTAATGTTAAGAATAACATTAGCTTCTCCCAAATCTTTCATTTCAAAATTATTGGACAGAAAGTCTTTTGACTCTTTAATCACATCAAGACTCATCCCCAAGATTAGAATGTCATCAACATATAGGCGTAAAATTACTCCCTCACCCCACCATACCAATAGTATACACATTTGTCTGCTTCGTTCACAACAAAGCCGATAGATGTCAAAGTTCTATCAAACTTTTCATGCCATTGCTTAGGTTCTTGTTTTAGGCCATATAAAAATTTCAATAACTTACACACCATGCCTTCTTGACCATTTGCTACAAACCCAGCTGGATGCTCCATATAGATTTCCTCATCTAGCTCTCCATTTAGGAATGTTGTCTTAACATCCATTTGATGGACGAGAAGACCATGAGAGACAGCTAGAGAAAGTAGCACACGAATTGTGGTCAATCGAGCCACAGGTGAATAAGTATCAAAGAAATGCTCACATTCCTTCTGTGAATAGCCGCCTTTAATTACAAGCCTCGCCTTGTACCTTTCAATAGTACCATTAGGCCTAAGCTTTTTCTTAAACACCATTTACTCCCAATGGGCTTACACCCATAAGGACGCTCAACGACCTCCCAAGTTGCATTAGACATAATAGAATCCATCTCACTCCTTATTGCTTCCTTCCAAAAGTCAGCATCAGGAGAGGAATATGCCTCTTCAATGGTACTTGGGGTGTCATCCACAAGATATACAATGTAGTCATCACCAAAGGACTTTGCAATCGTTGGTCTCTTACTCTTTCGAGTTGATACATTGTCATCTTCCACAGGATTATGTATATGGGATTCCTCAGTGTGTTCTACCAGAATCAAATGCTCATGGGGTATCATTGGTTCATCACTAGACATATCATGTGTAGCTTTCATGGGAAATTCATCCTCAAAAAAAGTAGCATCTCTGGACTCCATAATAGTACCAACCAACATGTCCGATACTCCAGAGTTTAGAATTAAGAACCTATATCCAATGTTATGGAAAGCATACCCAAGGAAAACACAATCAATAGTTTTCGGTCCTAATTTGTGCTTCTTGTTAATTGGCACGTTCACTTTAATCAAACAACCCCAGGTGCGCAGATAGGAGATATTTAAATTCCTCTTTTCCCATTCCTTGAATGGTGCGATTTCTTTATTCTTTGTGGGAACTTTATTTAGGACAAGACACGTCGCCTCAACCCACCATTCCTTAGACAGTCCCGAAGTCTTTAACATGGCGTTAACCAAATCAGTTAGAGTACGGTTCTTTCTCTCAGCAACCCCATTGAATTGTGGTGAGTATGTCGGTGTCCTCTCATGAATAATAACATGTTCCACACAAAAATCAGAAAAATCACCCAAAAAATATTCTCCACCACGATCAGACCTTAACCGTTTAATTTTCCTCTCGAGTTGATTTTCAACTTCAGCTTTGTAGGTCTTAAAATAATGCAAAGCTTTATCTTTTGATTTTAAGAGATACACATAACAAAATCTAGTAGAATCATCAATAAAAGTAATAAAATATTGTTTGCCTCCTTTAGCCAATATTTCATTCATCTCACATAAATCGGAATGTATTAAGTCTATTGTTGCCAAGTTCCTCGCCTCCGCAGTCTTATGAGGCTTGCGAGGTTGCTTAGATTGCACGCACATCTGGCACTTAGAACCTTTGACTAAATCAAATTTCGGTATTAAATTTAAATTTGCTAACCGCGAGACAACCAAAATTGATGTGTCAAAGTCATGAATGCCAAATATACGACTCATTCAAAATCACATTGTTCACAGACTTATTACACACATCATGCAAAGATAAGCAGAACAAGCCTCCACTGTCATAGCATTTTCCAACAAATGTCTCATACTTTGACAATATATATTTATTGGACTCGAACACAAGTTTATGCTGCATGTTCTTCAATAGCACCGTCTTTCCCGAAATAAACATCAGAATGACTGTACCAACATAGGAAACGACAGTAACGAACGATAGTAATGGATGGTCATCACTCCAGCCAAAATGCACAACATTAGGAAGGTATATTCGGACCAAGGTCTGATCTACCACGGCCACGGCCCGGCCCGGCCGGCGGCGCACGCGCGTGTGGCAGTCCTTCATCCTTTTCTCAGCTTCTCACTAGATGCATCAATGGTCCACCTATTTAAGTTGATTGAATTGTCCCTTGAACTTTCGGTATGGTACTAAAAGTACTAGTACACAGTAGCATTAAAGTGGGGCTTTAGCATTGACTATTATCGAATATTAATTTTGATTGGACCCACATTAATTCAACAATCCCCACCAAATGCTAAGTCACACTAAAATGCTCTCATCATCTCAAACGTTCGATATACTGGTGTTTCGATGGAGACCGTTAAGTTGAACATCCACCTAGAATCTAGACTATACTTGACCACAAATGTACAACAGACTAGGCCATGAATTGACAGTTTTGCGTGGAATAAGTTTCATCTAAACTTTTTACCAGTACTAGATTGCGGAGCGCATCCCCTCTGGTTGGAGCATATAAGTCAAACTCCATAGCCTTTCATGGGTATCTAGAGACCATCCAGATCTCATAAACTGTGACTAGCAGTTAACCCAATTAGGTATGTTCATCTAAAGATGTTCTGTAGGACAATATCTTTGCTTCACAAAGCCACTTGAAACATATTAAGGTGTAAACACCAACCTACCTTACAGTAAGGAAAGAGGTGCATCTGAAACGAACCTTATTAAGGGTCTTTCCTCTCAGTCTACTACTAGCTTGTTTCACCATTCTAATTCACGGGATCTCCGATCACATAGAACATGTTACCACTAAGATAAACTTTAGGTGAGTCAGTCACATCTCACTCGATGCACTGTCTATCACACTACGTGATAGCCCCTTAGTAAATTCATCTGTCAGACTTTTAGACATATGGACATAGTCCAACGCTATTACTCCGGAGTTTCTCAATTTCTTGATAGATTTTAAACGCATCTTTATGTGCCTTGTCGACTTTATATTATCCTTAGAACTGATTATCTTGATTATCACAGTCCGATTATCGCAGTTCATAGAAGATATGGAAATGAGAAAATTCTATCATTTTTAAATCCTTCATATATATTAGATATAACTTTTTTCTTTTTTTATATCTCTGAACATAAAATGATTTGGAACTTGAAAATTGATACGACGATTGCACAGGAAACTTAATTACTTGAAATTTTGTTATCCCACTTGAAACCTTAGGCATCATTAAGGACCATAGTAAAGTGCCGGACATTTTTATATAACAATAAAACGATCGTTTGTTTTTACATCTCATGCACGCCTATTTTTTTCCCCTACAGAACACTTTATTATTGGCACTGCTGCCCTAAGAATCCAAAAAAAAAAAAAAAGAAGACCAAAACCATTCTTCTACTTTCATAAACCCCCTGTTAACAATTCTGTTTCAGATCGATCGAGCTAGCTAGTACTGGTAGTCCATGAAGCTATCGCCCAGGAGGAAACGCTCGAGATCGTGGAAACGGTCGTCTTCAGCTGCCGCCATGTCCCCAGAATAATAATACCCATCCCAGCTGGTCTCGCCGGAGATGCACGAACCAGCAGCCGACGGGATTTCTTCGCCATTGCCGGGGAACTGCTGCTCCATGCTTACAGGAAATAGCAGCTGATGGCACTGCTGTGGCATTTGGTCATAAGGAAAGCAGGCGGAAGGAGGTTCGGCCAGAGGAGGCGGCGGCGGCAGCAGCGACGGTTCTTGCTTCATGTTCATGTTCATGGCGGCGGCAGCAGCAGCAGCATGCCCATTGATGGTGGTGGTCGTCAGTCCCTTGTTGCAGCCGCTGCCGTCGCAGCAGTCTGCCAGCAATGCAGCGAGGTGGCTGTTGTTGTTGCTGCTGCTGCCTGTGTTGGCTTTGGCTGCAGCTTTGGCGCTGCTGCAGGTGTGGTCGTTGTGGTAAGTGACGTGGAACATGGGCGGGCTGCTGTTGTCGTCGCTGTCCATCTGCTGGACGTGCTTGGTGGCGAGGCAGCCGGCGTCGTCCTTGTAGGTGCACCTGAAGTAACTCCTGGTGAAGAGCGTCCCGTTGATCTTCTTCTCGCCGTATTTCCTCCACTCGTAGCCGTCGTCGTAGGGCACGGCGGTTAAGGTCGCCCATGACGACGAGTTCTTCTTCCCTCCCACTGGCGCCGCTGATCGTCTGCATGTATGCAGCACGCAGATTCAGTTATTGGAAGTAACAGTCAACGAACGGAGACGCTGAACGAATACTACTGCACAAATCTAGTCTAGAACTGAAGCCCAACGATGAACGACGATCGAGCAGTAGAGCATGCGCGCACCTTGTTCTTTTGGCGCCTCTTCTGGCCGGCGGTGCCGTGGCTTCGGAATCGGCAGACGCCGGGCTGGGCGGCGACAGGTGAGGCTCAGCTTTGACGACGACAACGGTCACTGGTGCCACTGCAGGAGGAGGAGGGGGAGGCTGCTGCTGGTTCATGACGGAGAGGGCGACGTTGAGGGCTCGCAGCGCCTTGCCGAGGAGGCTCTGCGCCAGATGCGACGAGGAGGAATGGAGGAGGAGGAGGGGCTGCTGGAGCTTGATGAGCTCGTACACCTGCGCCACCTCCCTCACCGCGGCCTGACGGTCCGCCACGCAAGCCATCTTCGATTCGACCGGGCCTCTTCTCGTCCTGCTTGGATGCTGGATGATGGGATATGGATGGGAGTTGGGACTAGTGCGAGAGTGAATTATCGTTTGGTCACTCGTCCATGGCGGCTCTCAACGAGCTTATATGTATGCAGCGGAGTCCGTCCAGTCCAGCCTCCGATCCTTGTGTGGCCGTGTGGGTGTAGGTTATGGTGGACCAGACCAGACCAGACTACTACCAGAGCGCGTGGAATTTCGATGGCAACTCCATGGATGGTCGTTGAGCTGGTAGCAGATGAGCCCACCACTAAGGTTAAGCTATGGTTACACATATAGTATTCAGCATCACAGCAGGCACTAATTAGAAGATGCCCGGAAGGCCGGAACTAGCTAAACAAACCTTTCTAACGATCGAGCACTCCTTCCCTTCCATCAGCAGCAGCTGTAGCATGAACTAAGTGAAAGTCGCCTAGAGGGGGGTGAATAGGGCGAAACTGAAATTCTCAAAAATAATCACAACTACAAGCCGGGTTAGCTTTAGAAATATAATCGAGTCCGCGAGAGAGGGCGCAAAACAAATCGCAAGCGAATAATGAAGTGAGACACGCGGATTTGTTTTACCGAGGTTCGGTTCTCTCAAACCTACTCCCCATTGAGGAGGCCACAAAGGCCGGGTCTCTTTCAACCATTACCCTCTCTCAAACGGTCCCACGGACCGAGTGAGCTTTCTCTTCTAATCACTTGGAACACAAAGTTTCCACAAGGACCACCACACGATTGGTGTCTCTTGCGTCAATTACAAGTGAGTGTTTGATCACAAGAAAGAATCAAGAAAGAAGAAAGCAATCCAAGCGCAAGAGCTCGAAAGAACACAAGCAAATCACTCTCTCTAATCACTAGGGTGTTGTGTGGAATTTGGAGAGGATTTGATCTCTTTGGTGTGTCTAGAATTGAATGCTAGAGCTCTTGTAAGTAGTTGGGAAGTGTAAAACTTGGATGCCATGAATGGTGGGTGGTTGGGGGTATTTATAGCCCCAACCACCAAACTAGCCGTTTGGTGAGGCTGTCTGTTCGATGGCGCACCGGACAGTCCGGTGCACACCGGACATGTCCGGTGCGACAGCCACGTCACCAAAGAGCCGTTGGGTCGACCGTTGGAGCACTGTCTTCTGGGCCCGCCTGGATGTCCGGTGGCGCACCGGACATGCACTGTAGATTGTCCGGTGCGCCAGCATGGGCGTGTCTGACCACTGCGCGCGCATTTAATGCGTCGCAGGAAGCCGTTGGCGCCGAAATAGCCGTTGCCCCGCTGTTACACCGGACAGTCCGGTGAATTTTAGCGGAGCAGCCGAAGTGAAAACCCGAGGCTGGCGAGTTCCTGAGGCCGCTCTTCCTTGGAGCACCGGACATGTCCGGTGTACACCGGACAGTCCGGTGAATTATAGCGGAGTGGCCTTTGGAAATTCCCGAGAGTGAAGAGTTTGAAGTCGGAGTCCCCTGGTGCACCGGACATGTCCGGTGGCACACCGGACAGTCCGGTGCGCCAGACCAGAGGTGCTTTCGGTTGACCTTTGCTCCTTTATTTGAACCCAATACTTGGTCTTTTCATTGGCTAAGTGTGAACCTTTTGCACCTGTATAACTTACACACTAGAGCAAACTAGTTAGTCCAATATTTGTGTTGGGCAATTCAACCACCAAAATTATTTAGGAACTAGGTGTAAGCCTAATTCCCTTTCAATCTCCCCCTTTTTGGTGATTGATGCCAACACAACCAAAGCAAATGTAAAAGTGCATAATTTGAACTAGTTTGCATAATGTAAGTGCAAAGGTTGCTTGGAATTGAGCCAATATAAATACTTACATGATGTGCATGGATTGTTTCTTTATTTTTAACATATTGGACCACATTTGCACCACATGTTTTGTTTTTGAAAATCCTTTTGTAAATTCTTTTCAAAGTCCTTTTGCAAGATAGTCAAAGGTAAATGAATAAGAATTTTGAGAAGCATTTTCAAGTTTAAAATTTTCCTCCCCTTGTTTCAAATGCTTTTCCTTTGACTAAACAAAACTTCCCCTAAATGAGATCCTCCTCTTAGTGTTCAAGAGGGTTTTGATTTATCATTTTTGAAATACTACTTCCTCCCCCTTTAGAACATAAAGAGATACCAATTTGAAATTGACCAATTGAAAATCTCCAAATTTTTAAAAATTAGGTGGTGGTGCGGTCCTTTTGCTCGGTCCTTTTGCTTTGGGCTCATATTTTCTCCCCCTTTGGCATGAATCGCCAAAAACGGAATCATTAGAGCCCAACGAAGTACTTTCTCCTCCTTTGGTCATAAAATAAACGAGTGAAGATTATACCAATGTTGGAGAGATGCTCGGAGTGACGGCGAAGGATGAGTAGCAGAGTGGAGTGGAAGCTTTTGTCTTCGCCGAAGACTCCAATTCCCTTTCAATATACCTATGACTTGGTTTGAAATACACTTGAAAACACATTAGTCATAGCATATATAAAAGAGACATGATCAAAGTTATACTTATGAGCTATGTGTGCAAGTTAGCAAAAGAAATTCCTAGAATCAAGAATATTGAGCTCATGCCTAAGTCTGGTAAAAGATTGTTCATCAAGTGGCTTGGTAAAGATATCGGCTAATTGATCTTTAGTGTTAATGTATGAAATCTTGATATCCCCCTTTTGTTGGTGATCCCTAAGAAAATGATACCGAATGGCTATGTGTTTAGTGCGGCTATGCTCAACGGGATTATCCGCCATGCGGATTGCACTCTCATTATCACATAGAAGAGGAACTTTGGTTAGTTTGTAACCATAGTCCCGCAGGGTTTGCCTCATCCAAAGCAGTTGCACGCAACAATGGCCTACGGCAATATACTCGGCTTCGGCGGTAGAAAGAGCGACCGAATTTTGCTTCTTTGAAGCCCAAGACACCAAGGATCTTCCCAAGAACTGGCAAGTCCCCGATGTGCTCTTCCTATTAATCTTACACCCCGCCCAATCGGCATCCGAATAACCAATCAAATCAAATGTGGATCCCCGAGGGTACCAAAGCCCAAACTTAGGTGTATAAGCCAAATATCTCAAGATTCGTTTTACGGCCGTAAGGTGTGATTCCTTAGGGTCGGCTTGGAATCTTGCACACATGCATACGGAAAGCATAATGTCCGGTCGAGATGCACATAAATAAAGCAATGAACCAATCATCGACCGGTATACCTTTTGATTGACGGATTTACCTCCCGTGTCGAGGTCGAGATGCCCATTGGTTCCCATGGGTGTCTTGATGGGCTTGGCATCCTTCATTCCAAACTTGGTTAGAATGTTTTGAGTGTACTTCGTTTGACAAATGAAGGTGCCCTCTTGGAGTTGCTTGACTTGAAATCCTAGAAAATACTTCAACTCCCCCATCATCGACATCTCGAATTTTTGTGTCATGATCCTACTAAATTCTTCACATGTAGATTCGTTAGTAGACCCAAATATGATATCATCAACATAAATTTGGCATACAAACAAATCATTGTCAAGAGTTTTAGTGAATAAAGTAGGATCGGCCTTGCCGACTTTGAAGCCATTAGCAATAAGGAAATCTCTAAGGCATTCATACCACGCTCTTGGGGCTTGCTTGAGCCCATAAAGCGCCTTAGAGAGCCTATAAACATGGTTAGGGTACTCACTATCTTCAAAGCCGGGAGGTTGCTCAACATAGACCTCCTCCTTGATTGGTCCATTGAGGAAGGCACTCTTCACGTCCATTTGGTAGAGCTTGAAGCCATGGTAAGTAGCATAGGCCAATAATATACGAATTGACTCAAGCCTAGCTACGGGTGCATAGGTTTCACCAAAATCCAAACCTTCGACTTGTGAATACCCCTTGGCCACGAGTCGAGCTTTGTTCCTTGTCACCACACCATGCTCGTCTTGCTTGTTGCGGAAGACCCACTTGGTTCCTACAACATTTTGATTAGGACGTGGAACTAAATGCCATACCTCGTTTCTCGTGAAGTTGTTGAGCTCCTCTTGCATCGCCATCACCCAATCCGAATCTTGGAGTGCTTCCTCTACCCTGTGTGGCTCAATAGAGGAAACAAAAGAGTAATGCTCACAAAAATGTGCAACCCGAGATCGAGTGGTTACCCCCTTATGAATGTCGCCAAGGATGGTGTCGACGGGGTGATCTCGTTGGATTGCTTGGTGGACTCTTGGGTGTGGCGGCCTTGGTTGTTCATCCTCCTTGTCTTGATCATTTGCATCTCCCCCTTGATCGTTGCCGTCATCTTGAGGAGGCTCATTTCTTTGATCTTCTCCTTCATCAACTTGAGCCTCGTCCTCATTTTGAGTTGGCGGAGATGCTTGCGTGGAGGAGGATGGTTGATCTTGTGCATGTGGAGGCTCTTCGGATTCCTTGGGACACACATCCCCAATGGACATGTTCCTTAGCGTGATGCACGGAGCCTGTTCTTCACCTATCTCATCAAGATCAACTTGCTCTACTTGAGAGCCGTTAGTCTCATCAAACACAACGTCACAAGAAACTTCAACAAGTCCTGAGGACTTGTTAAAGACTCTATATGCCCTTGTGTTTGAGTCATATCCTAGTAAAAAGCCTTCTACAGTTTTAGGAGCAAATTTAGATTTTCTACCTCTTTTAACAAGAATAAAGCATTTGCTACCAAAAACTCTAAAATATGAAATATTGGGCTTTTTACCAGTTAGGAGTTCATAAGATGTCTTCTTGAGGATTCGGTGTAGATATAACCGGTTGATGGCGTAGCAGGCGGTGTTGACCGCCTCGGCCCAAAACCGATCTGGTGTCTTGTACTCATCAAGCATGGTTCTTGCCATGTCCAATAGAGTTCGATTCTTCCTCTCCACTACACCATTTTGTTGTGGGGTGTAGGGAGAAGAGAACTCATGCTTGATGCCCTCCTCCTCAAGGAAGCCTTCAATTTGAGAGTTCTTGAACTCCGTCCCATTATCGCTTCTAATTTTCTTGATCCTTAAGCCGAACTCATTTTGAGCTCGTCTCAAGAATCCCTTTAAGGTCTCTTGGGTATGAGATTTTTCCTGCAAAAAGAACACCCAAGTGAAGCGAGAATAATCATCCACAATAACTAGACAGTACTTACTCCCGCCGATGCTTATGTAAGCGATCGGGCCGAATAAATCCATGTGTAGGAGCTCCAGTGGCCTGTCACTTGTCATGATGTTCTTATGTGGATGATGAGTGCCAACTTGCTTCCCGGCTTGGCATGCGCTACAAATCCTGTCTTTCTCAAAATGAACATTGGTTAGACCTAAAATGTGTTCCCCCTTTAGAAGCTTATGAAGATTCTTCATTCCAACATGGGCTAGTCGGCGGTGCCAGAGCCAACCCAAGTTAGTCTTAGCAACCAAGCAAGTGTCGAGTTCAGCTCTATCAAAATCTACCAAGTATAGCTGACCCTCTAACACTCCCTTAAATGCTATTGAATCATCACTTCTTCTAAAGACAGTGACACCTACATCAGTAAAGAGACAGTTGTAGCCCATTTGACATAATTGAGATACGGAAAGCAAATTGTAATCTAAAGAATCTACAAGGAAAACATTGGAAATAGTATGGTCAGGTGATATAGCAATTTTACCCAGTCCTTTGACCAAACCTTGATTTCCATCCCCGAATGTGATAGCTCGTTGGGGATCTTGGTTTTTCTCATATGAGGAGAACATCTTCTTCTCCCCTGTCATGTGGTTTGTGCACCCGCTGTCGAGTATCCAACTTGAGCCCCCGGATGCATAAACCTACAAAACAAGTTTAGTTCTTGATTTTAGGTACCCAAACGGTTTTGGGTCCTTTGGCATTAGATACAAGAACTTTGGGTACCCAAACACAAGTCTTGGAGCCCTTGTGTTTGCCCCCAACAAACTTGGCAACTACCTTGCCGGATTTGTTAGTAAGCACATATGATGCATCAAAAGTTTTGAATGAAATAACATGATCATTTGATGCATTTGGAGTTTCTTTCTAGGCAACTTGGCACGGGTTGGTTGCCTAGACCTAGATGTCTCACCCTTATACATAAAAGCATGGTTAGGGCCAAAGTGAGACTTCCTAGAATGAGTTCTCCTAATTTTGCTCTCGGGATAACCGGCAGGGTACAAAATGTAACCCTCGTTATCCTGAGGCATGGGAGCCTTGCCCTTAACAAAGTTAGACAAGTTTTTAGGAGGGGCATTAAGTTTGACATTGTCTCCCCTTTGGAAGCCAATGCCATCCTTGATGCCAGGGCGTCTCCCATTATAGAGCATACTTCTAGCAAATTTAAACTTTTCATTTTCTAAGTTATGCTCGGCAATTTTGGCATCTAATAATGCTATATGATCATTTTGTTGTTTAATTAAAGTCATGTGATCATGAATAGCATTGATATCAACATCTCTACATCTAGTACAAATAGAAACATGCTCAACATTAGATGTAGAGGGTTTGCAAGATTTTAGTTCTACAACCTTAGCATGCAACATATCATTCTTAGTTCTAAGGTCGAAAATAGTAGTATTGCAAATATCAAAATCTTTAGCCTTAGCAATCAAAATTTCATTTTCTATTCTAAGGCTAGCAAGAGAATCATTCAATTCATCAATCCTAGCAAGTAATTCAACATTATCATTTCTAGGATTGGAAGTTGAATTAATACAAACATGAGAATCAACCTTAGCAATTAATCTAGCATTTTCATTTCTAAGGTTGTTAATGGTCTCATGGCAAGTGCTTAGCTCACTAGACAATTTTTCACATTTTTCTACCTCTAGAGCATAAGCATTTTTAACCTTAACATGCTTTTTGTTTTCCTTAATAAGGAAGTCCTCTTGAGAGTCCAGGAGATCATCCTTCTCATGAATAGCACTAATCAATTCATTTAATTTTTCCTTTTGTTGCATGTTAAGATCGGCAAAAAGGGTACGCAAATTATTTTCCTCATCACTAGCATTATCATCACTAGAGGATTCATATTTAGTGGAGGATTTAGATTTAACCTTCTTCCTTTTGCCGTCCTTTGCCATGAGGCACTTGTGGCCGACGTTGGGGAAGAGGAGTCCCTTGGTGACGGCGATGTTGGCGGCGTCCTCGTCGTCGGAGGAGGAGTCGGTGGAGCTCTCGTCGGAGTTCCACTCCCGACAAACATGGGCATCGCCGCCCTTCTTCTTGTAGTACTTCTTCTTTTCTCTCCTTTTTCCCTTCTTGTCGTCGCCCCTGTCACTGTCACTAGACATAGGACATTTTGCAATAAAATGACCGGGCTTACCACATTTGTAGCACACTTTCTTGGAGCGAGGTTTGTAGTCCTTCCCCCTCCGTTGCTTGAGGATTTGGCGAAAGCTTTTGATGATTAATGCCATCTCCTCATTGTCGAGCTTGGAGGCGTCAATTGGTTGTCTACTCGATGTAGACTCCTCCTTCTTCTCCTCTGTCGCCTTGAAGGCCACCGGTTGCGCCTCGGACGTGGAGGGTTCGTCAAGCTCGTTGATCTTCTTTGATCCTTTAATCATACATTCAAAGCTCACAAAATTCCCGATAACTTCCTCGGGGGTCATTAGTGGGTATCTAGGATTACCACGAATTAATTGAACTTGAGTGGGGTTAAGGAAAATGAGAGCTCTTAGAATAACCTTAACCACCTCGTGGTCGTCCCACTTTTTGCTCCCGAGGTTGCGCACTTGGTTTACCAAGGTTTTGAGCCGGTTGTACATATCTTGTGGCTCCTCCCCTTGGCGAAGACGGAAGCGACCGAGCTCCCCCTCGATCGTTTCCCGCTTGGTGATCTTGGTGAGTTCATCACCCTCGTGCGCGGTCTTGAGTAGGTCCCAAATCTCCTTTGCATTCTTCAACCCTTGCACTTTGTTGTATTCCTCCTTGCTTAGAGAGGCGAGGAGTATGGTTGTGGCTTGGGAGTTGAAGTGCTCGATTTGGGCCACTTCGTCCGTATCATAATCCTCATCCCCTATGGATGGTACCTGTGCTCCAAACTCAACAACATTCCATATACTTTTGTGGAGTGAGGTTAGATGAAATTTCATTAAATCACTCCACCTAGCATAATCTTCGCCATCAAAGGTTGGCGGTTTGCCTAATGGAACGGAAAGTAATGGAGTATGTCTAGATGTACGGGGATAGTGTAAGGGGATCTTACTAAACTTCTTGCGCTCAAGGCGCTTAGAAGTTACGGACGGTGCATCGGAGTCGGAGGTGGATGTTGATGAAGTGTCGGTCTCGTAGTAGACCACTTTCCTCATCCTCTTGTGCTTGTCGCCTTTCCGATGCGACTTGTGGGAAGAAGACTTTTCCTTCTTCTCCTTGTGGTGTGAGGAAGAAGATCTTTTCTCCTTCCGTTTGGAGGAGTCCTTCTTCTTCTCCTTCCTCTTGGTGCGGGACTCTTCGGATGAAGTGCTTTCTTGGCTCGTAGTGGGCTTGTCGCCGGTCTCCATCTCCCTCTTGGTGTGATCTCCCGACATCACTTCGAGCGGTTAGGCTCTAATGAAGCACCGGGCTCTGATACCAATTGAAAGTCGCCTAGAGGGGGGGGGGTGAATAGGGCGAAACTGAAATTCTCAAAAATAATCACAACTACAAGCCGGGTTAGCTTTAGAAATATAATCGAGTCCGCGAGAGAGGGCGCAAAACAAATCGCAAGCGAATAATGAAGTGAGACACGCGGATTTGTTTTACCGTGGTTCAGTTCTCTCAAACCTACTCCCCGTTGAGGAGGCCACAAAGGCCGGGTCTCTTTCAACCCTTACCCTCTCTCAAACGGTCCCACGGACCGAGTGAGATTTCTCTTCTCAATCACTTGGAACACAAAGTTTCCGCAAGGACCACCACACGATTGGTGTCTCTTGCCTCAATTACAAGTGAGTGTTTGATCACAAGAAAGAATCAAGAAAGAAGAAAGCAATCCAAGCGCAAGAGCTCGAAAGAACACAAGCAAATCACTCTCTCTAATCACTAGGGTGTTATGTGGAATTTGGAGAGGATTTGATCTCTTTGGTGTGTCTAGAATTGAATGCTAGAGCTCTTGTAAGTAGTTGGGAAGTGGAAAACTTGGATGCCATGAATGGTGGGTGGTTGGGGGTATTTATAGCCCCAACCACCAAACTAGCCGTTTGGTGAGGCTGTCTGTTCGATGGCGCACCGGACAGTCCGGTGCACACCGGACATGTCTGGTGCGACAGCCACGTCACCAAAGAGCCGTTGGGTCGACCGTTGGAGCACTGTCTTCTGGGCCCGCCTGGATGTCCGGTGGCGCACCGGACATGCACTGTAGATTGTCCGGTGCGCCAGCATGGGAGTGTCTGACCACTGCGCGCGCATTTAATGCGTCGCAGGAAGCCGTTGGCGCCGAAATAGTCGTTGCCCCGCTGTTACACCGGACAGTCCGGTGAATTTTAGCGGAGCAGCCGAAGTGAAAACCCGAGGCTGGCGAGTTCCTGAGGCCGCTCTTCCTTGGAGCACCGGACATGTCCGGTGTACACCGGACAGTCCGGTGAATTATAGCGGAGTGGCCTTTGGAAATTCCCGAGAGTGAAGAGTTTGAAGTCGGAGTCCCCTGGTGCACCGGACATGTCCGGTGGCACACCGGACAGTCCGGTGCGCCAGACCAGAGGTGCTTTCGGTTGACCTTTGCTCCTTTATTTGAACCCAATACTTGGTCTTTTCATTGGCTAAGTGTGAACCTTTTGCACCTGTATAACTTACACACTAGAGCAAACTAGTTAGTCCAATATTTGTGTTGGGCAATTCAACCACCAAAATTATTTAGGAACTAGGTGTAAGCCTAATTCCCTTTCACTAAGTTTTGGAACCGATCTGGCACTAAACACTAGAGGTTAGTGGTGTCCTCTGTGATAGCGTGGACGGTCTACAACTCTAAGCCGTGATGGCGACTCTAAACCGGACGGTCTGTGACCTTGCTACAGGAGCGACTCTCTTTTTGTGCATCGCATCGGACGGTCCGTCTCTGGGCCGGACGGTCCACTGCTTGTACAGAGAACCTCTATACAGTCGGTTGTGAACACATTTGTACTGGTGTTTTTAGAACCGTTGGTGCTAGAGGCTAGTAGAAAAAATTATTTGTACAGGCGGGTAACTGAGAATCGTCAATGAAAATCAATTTGCATCGGCGGTCGGGCCAAATAAATCGTGAGTGGAACGGTCGAGGTAATAAAACCGCCCGTGGGCATCTTTTCTAGGAAATATAAAATATGTTTTAAATAGCAAAAAAATATTTTTCTAGCTATAGCTTTCCTCATATAATGTGTTTTAAAAGTCGTAAGTTGCGGCATTTTTCGTATAAAATTTTCGGCTACGAAGTCGATGGGAATCAAACCACCACAACCTCACCCCGGGTGAAGTCCCCTCTACATACCACTCCATGTATCACTTATTTTGTGTCTATATTGCGATTTTGTTGCCCACATATTAAAACAATTCGAGTATAAATTAACTATTTGAGTAGGTAAACAAATTCAAATAAAAAAATTGTCAACTACAAAACTTCATAACTTTTGAAGTTTTACAGCTTTTATTTTGGTACGTATTCCATCCGAGTTCGTTTGCAAAATTGCATTTTTAATTTGATAAATTTAGATGCAATTTTGAGAGCCAAAATGATTTCAAATAAAAAGTTGTCAACTACAAAGTTTTATAACTTCTAGAGATCTATAAGCTTTATGTTGATGGTTTTTGCATACAATGTTATTTGAAAAACTCAAAAAATTCAGGATAAAAATGATTTCTAGTGACAATTTCTTAAGAAAACCACCACTAGAAATCATGGATTTCTAGTGATGGTTTTCTTAAGGAACCGCCTGTAGAAATATGATTTCTAGTGGCAGTTTTCTTAAGGAACCACCACTAGAAATAGCACCGGCGCTTAATAACTGAAATCACCTGTAAAAATGAAACTCCACCACAGTCTTTGAGCTCTTTTCTACTAGTGAGCGATGGCGTAGGGCCATCTTCCTCCTCACAATAATCTAGATCTTGCCCCTCATGGAAGAGATCTTAGGGTGATCCAGATCGGTAGGCCGCTCGAGGCATCCCAGACGACATAGAGTCGCCTCGAAATTAAGAAATCAAGTCGAGAAAGAGTATGTTGAATGAAATTGATCTTGCTCTCCAAGAGGGTAAGATCCTAGGGTCGTTTTGGGATCAGCAAGGCACCCAAACGGATCTAGACGACGACATAGATTCGAATATGGATGGAAGTGGATATGAGGAAAGCTACAACTAGAACTATGCCACATCTACTCCTAAGGTATGAATGATAAACAAAGGTAAATAAAGTATATTAGTTCGATTGGAATGTGTTCGGCGGTTCTCAAGCGGTTGTACCTCTTTATATTGATGTGGGAGGAGGTCTCGACTTGTTCCTACATCTCACGTCTTTTCAAAACATTTCCTTTTTTACTTTGTTTGTTTTATTGCCGGTCACGTGGAACGACCTTATTTTTCATATATTTAGCAAGTAGCTGATAAAAAATATGACTAATTCTGCTGAGTCGGCCAGACGTCTTGGAAGAGTTTTGCATCTTAGTACCTATTTTAGGACGTTGTGGTATGACGGTTTGACGTCGCTACTGCTTCTAGTTGTCCACGGATCGTTTGGCCTTTATAGCCGGACTATCCATGCTTGTCCCGAACTGTCTGGTCTTAGTGCTTGGACTGTCCAGCGTACGCAAGATAGGTGATCGTAATCGGGTGTTCGATCGTGCTTGCCCCCGGTGCCTCCGTTCTTTCTTTTGTTCGAAGCCTTCCGAGTAAGCACTCTACGCGATATATTTAGCATGCGAGGGTCACTAATGATAATATTTTTACCTTTACCTTTATCGGTCGCACATGGCCAAACCAAGGCCCATTTGCTCGTCGGTTCTAATGTGTTGACATGGACATGTAGTCTATCAATCTTCATTTCTTGAAACCCTAACCAGCCTTCATTTATAGCTGATTGTATTTGTCATGGCAGACATTACGATCATTCTTGTTATGAAGAAAGTAGCCATGCCATTTACAATACGCACGTCTTTTCAATTCTTCTATCGAAGGAATTATATGCGACAATTTAACGTTTCCATTATTAAGTAACTGTAAGGAAAATGGACCCCGGGCCATTTGGCTAATTGAGTTTTGGTGTTTGATGAACAACACAATCCGTGAACTAATAAGTTGTCTAGTGTTTGTGTTTGTAGTTCACAGGATGCGAAGAGAATTGGACCAAGGCAATGAGGATGCAACACCTCAAAAGAAGACATAAAAAGATGCATAGAAGTCCAAGACTCAAGAACAAAGAAGCCCGAAGAAATCAGCGAAGAAAACCAAGAAAGGGCTGTCAGCCAGCGCCAGGTGGCGCACCGGACATCGGTGTCCGGTGTGCACCGGACTGTCCGGTGAGGCACCGGACAGTCTGCGCAGAGAGGCCGCAGATAGGCGCTCTCTGGCTGTAGCACCGGACTGTCCAGTGTGCACCGGACTGTCCGGTGTGCCAACGGGCAGAAAGGCAACGGTCGGATCCAACGGTCGACTGCTACAGGCGCCAACGGTCGGCTGACGTGGCGTGCACCGGACATCTACTGTTCAGTGTCCGGTGGTGCACCGGACTGTCCGGTGCACCCGACGACAGAAAGCTGCTGCTTTCTGTTCAACGGCTAGTTGGGGGTGTGGAGGCTATAAATACCACCCCAACCGGCCATTCTCTTGTGTGGGAGCCCAAGCAACATACCAAGGCATATAGTGCACATTTCCAAGAGCTCAAACACCCAAGTGCTTAATAGAATCACTCGGTGATTAGCGTAGGTGCTTTGCGAAGTGCTTAGGTTAGTTAGACCGCTTTAGCGCTTGCTCTAGGTGAATCCTAGTTAGTTGAGTGAGTTTAGATAAACCTCACAAACCCTCGGCTCTTGCGCGAGCCGTTGTAATTGTACCGAGTGGGGCGAGAGTCTTGCGAGACCGTGACAACCGCGTTTGTGTCACGGCCGCCACCGTGTACCGGAGGGAACGAGGCCCGTGACGTTTCGGCCGGAAGCTCGATAGTGGAGACGGCGGGGAGCGTCCGAGAGGAGCCGGAAGCGGAGCACCACTTGCGCGTGGAGAAGGCCCGCGGCTCTCTACGGAGTTACTCGACCGTGGTGCTTGGCCCTCGCGTGGGCTTCCCTTTGCGTAGGGGCACCAACGAGGATTAGTCGGGACCTTGCGTGGTTCCGGATACCTCGGTAAAAATACCGGCGTCATCCACGAGAGTTTGCTTCTCTACTTAGCTCTTTACATTCCGCATTTATATTAAGCATTCAAGTTTCAATCTTGTAGTCATACTTATTTTGTAGATTGAAACTTAGCCTTTTTGCGGTAGAGATAGCAACACTTAGACAAAACCTAGTTTGCACATTCTAGTTTTGATTACTTGCATAGGTTTTGTTCTAGGGATTTAATTGTGGCCTAGTTTAGTAAAAGTTTTAGAAGTCCTAATTCACCCCCCCCTCTTAGGCGTCACCCGTTTTCTACAATTGGTATCAGAGCCCGGTTTGGCTCATTTGAAACGCTTTAGCTTCACCGCTAAAAGAGCCGACGCCTTTTAGAGGAAGGGATGGATACCCATAGGCCACCACACTTCGACGGCACTAACTTCCCTTATTATAGTGCTAGAATGGCTTGTTACCTAGAGGCCGTTGATCTAGGTGTTTGGAGAGTCACTCGTGACGGGATGAAACCCCTCAAGAATCCCGAGAAACCCACCACGAGTGAGGAAAAAGAAATTCATTTAAATGCTAGAGCCAAAAATTGCTTGTATGAATCTCTTAGCATGGATATTTTCAATCAAGTTTTTACCCTGAAAACTGCTAATGAGATTTGGCTAAAATTGCATGAGCTCCATGACGGCACATCCAATGTCCATGAGCAAAAACATTGCCTAGTCTTGAATGAATATAATTCTTTTGCTATGAAAGATGATGAGCTTGTTAGAGACATGTATTCTCGTTTGAATCTAATTATCAATGAGCTCAATTCTATTGGCATTAATAAGCTAGGTGATGCGGACATTGTGAGGAAGATTATCTCCCTGCTACCACAACAAAAATATGGGAGCATCATCACCATCCTTCACAACATGGAGGATTTGAGCAACATGACCCCGACCATTGTGATTGGGAAAATCGCGGCCTTTGAGATGTCGCGAAAAATGAGTCGGGGAGAGGAGCCAACTTCCTCAAAGCCATATGCTTTTGCATGTGATGAAAGGAAGGGCAAAAAGAAGGCTCCCACTCCAAGTTCCTCAAGCGAAGAAGAGGAAGAAGAAGAAGAAAGTGATGATGATGAAGATAATCAACCATGCACATCATCCTCCGAGGACGAAGAAACAATCCGACGCGTCGGAAAGGTAATGAGGATGATCCGCAAGATTAATCTAATGGGTGTGCCCCTGCAGGTCGAGGATCTTCTCTTTAACATTGACAGGAAAAAGCAAAGGAAGAGAGGATGCTTTGCATGTGGGGAGAAGGGCCACTTCAGGGACAACTGTCCAAATATGGCCAAACCCAAAAAGGAGAGGAGCAAAGGCAAGGCGCTCACAAGTGTTAGAACTTGGGATGACTCTTCAAGTGAAGATGAACCTCCAAGGACGCGCAGCCACCGGTCCTCGTCACGATCATCACGGTCATCACATAAATGCCTTATGGCAAGAGGTAACATAAGCATTCCATCCTCTAGTGATGAAAGTAGTAGTGATGATGAAGGTGAGGGAAAGGCCTCTCTAGAAGAACTTGCGGAAGCCGTTAATTTTTTCCAGGATGTTTGCACTAAGCAAAAAGCTCAACTTAAAACTTTGAAAAATAAGTTGGTTAGCTCTCAAAATGATTACAAAGGTTTGCTAGAAAAATTTGAAACTTTTGCAAACTTAAATAGTGAGCTATCAACTAAAATTGAGCTATTGGAATCTAGTGCTCCATCCACTGCTACCGATGATAGCCTTATTAAAAAGAATGAAAAACTTAAGGCTAAGTTAGCTAGCTCCCAAGAAGCTATTGAAAATTTGCTAGAGAAAATGGAGATTCTTAGCATATACAATAATGAGCTAACCACTAAGCTAGAAAACATTGGTAGCACCCCAGCAGCATCTTTAGTTGAAATTCCTGAAATAATTAAGAAAGATGCTTCTACTTCCTGCTCTGATTTAATTGATGATTCTAACCCCTGCAACCAAGTTGTTGTTGAGAATATTGTTGTAGAGACATGTTCTGATGAGGTTGCAAAGGAAAATGAACAATTAAAGCAAGAAGTGGCTCGTCTTGGCAAGGCTTTGTATGACAAGAAAGGCAAAGCCAAACAAATCCGACCTCCACAGGATAACACCACTGCGGGAGTGAACAAGCCTGTAGAGGGAGAAACTGTGATTTGTAGGCTGTGCCACAAGGAAGGCCATAAGTCTTTCCAATGCAAGGCGATGACCGGGGATAAACAAAGGCAAAAGCTCAAGCAAAAGCCATCAAGCAAAATCTCCAACACCTACATCAAAAAGGTGAACAAAAAAGATGCTACACCATATTTGATCAAGAAGAAAAAGAATGGAAAGGTGATAGCAATCAAGGCCAACAAGCAAGCCAACAAAGGAAAGGGGGCCAAACGCATCTGGGTGCCAAAGGAGATAATCTCAACCATGAAAGGCACCAAGAAGGTTTGGATCCCGAAAGGGAAGTGAGTGGACCGAAGGTCTTCGGGAAATTTGGAGACTTGGCTAAATTGGGATGTATATCATGGGATACATCATATTGGATCAAGTTTATTGCCAAGTGGGTTAGTGAAAATTTTGGACCCAAATTTCCCACCCATGACTAAGGTAACTAGTTTTATTGTATTCTTTGTTTTTACAATTGGTATCTATTTATCTAGTTTACCTTTCTTGCCTAGTATTACATTTGTTATGTACTTTTTGTTTAAAATCATGCATACTAGGTAAATCATATGGTAGGATTGCTTGTTCTTAATTCATACTCTTAAGCAAACCTACATGGCTTAAAATGTTTATTTAAGCATGGCACATAGCTTTTATATCACTCCATAGTAAATGATGCATCAATTGAAATTTTTTTTGATTTCTACAAGTGTATCATTTAACTTATATGTGCCAAAGTTAGGATTATGGATAATTTGCCCCTCTTGATATCAAATCAAAGTGCATGTCTCCTACAAGTATTCAAAACTTGTATGCACACCTTTAGGGGGAGGTTACTCTATAATCTAACACTTTGAGACTAACACCTTTTTCAAGTCTATTTCATGTGATAGTCTCATTGTAAGGAAAATGAAGTCCCCGGAGAAAGACAACAATCTTCCACTGCAAAATCTCCAAGAACTCTCATGTCTCTCAAGTTCGCCATTGACCTACAATTGGTCTTCAATTGGTATCTTTTGAGACTACATTTAGTATCATTTACATGTCTTCTCCATTATTTGATTAGACTATATTTCATATCATATACTTCCTTGTTGCTAAAAATGCATAAGTGGTTAACTCATATTCTGTTACCTATGCATAAGGGAAGTTAGTCTTTTCAAATCATGTCTTGCACCTCTAATTTTCACATGCTTTTTCCTAAGTAGAGGATCTCTGTCAGGGAGAGTATTTCTTCATCTCTAAGGGGGGAGAAAAACTCTTTCCAAAGGAGAATACTCATTTAGGGGGAGTAATCTTTTGAGGAATTCCTACACATGGTATCTTTCATGGTCTACAAGTGGTATCCTTCATGGCTTAATTTAATATCCTTCTAGTGATATCATTTGTTGAGGGCAAGCTTTTATTTACTTCCTACATGCTTTTAATGTCTTCCTTTTCGGTGGTTGATGCCAAAGGGGGAGAAGTTTAGGGGCCAAAGCAATGAAAACTATATCAAACACCAAACACCACCAATTTAAAATTCTATATCTACTAATGGCTTTTTAAGTGGTTTTGGTTATTTGGTCCAAAAATAGGAAGTAAGTGAATTATGGAGTTAGGGGGAGGCTTAAGTCCATAATGTCACATTGTGGGGACAATCATGCATCCTAGCAAGTAGATTGCACATTTTCATTCAAATACTTGTATTATTTGCTTGCTTTGGTTGTGTTGTCATCAATCACCAAAAAGGGGGAGATTGTAAGGAAAATGGACCCCGGGCCATTTGGCTAATTGAGTTTTGGTGTTTGATGAACAACACAATCCGTGAACTAATAAGTTGTCTAGTGTTTGTGTTTGTAGTTCACAGGATGCGAAGAGAATTGGACCAAGGCAATGAGGATGCAACACCTCAAAAGAAGACATAAAAAGATGCATAGAAGTCCAAGACTCAAGAACAAAGAAGCCCGAAGAAATCAGCGAAGAAAACCAAGAAAGGGCTGTCAGCCAGCGCCAGGTGGCGCACCGGACATCGGTGTCCGGTGTGCACCGGACTGTCCGGTGAGGCACCGGACAGTCTGCGCAGAGAGGCCGCAGATAGGCGCTCTCTGGCTGTAGCACCGGACTGTCCGGTGTGCACCGGACTGTCCGGTGTGCCAACGGGCAGAAAGGCAACGGTCGGATCCAACGGTCGACTGCTACAGGCGCCAACGGTCGGCTGACGTGGCGTGCACCGGATATCTACTGTTTAGTGTCCGGTGGTGCACCGGACTGTCCGGTGCACCCGACGACAGAAAGCTGCTGCTTTCTGTTCAACGGCTAGTTGGGGGTGTGGAGGCTATAAATACCACCCCAACCGGCCATTCTCTTGTGTGGGAGCCCAAGCAACATACCAAGGCATATAGTGCACATTTCCAAGAGCTCAAACACCCAAGTGCTTAATTGAATCACTCGGTGATTAGCGTAGGTGCTTTGCGAAGTGCTTAGGTTAGTTAGACCGCTTTAGCGCTTGCTCTAGGTGAATCCTAGTTAGTTGAGTGAGTTTAGATAAACCTCACAAACCCTCGGCTCTTGCGCGAGCCGTTGTAATTGTACCGAGTGGGGCGAGAGTCTTGCGATACCGTGACAACCGCGTTTGTGTCACGGCCGCCACCGTGTACCGGAGGGAACGAGGCCCGCGGCGTTTCGGCCGGAAGCTCGATAGTGGAGACGGCGGGGAGCGTCCGAGAGGAGCCGGAAGCGGAGCACCACTTGCGCGTGGAGAAGGCCCGCGGCTCTCTACGGAGTTACTCGACCGTGGTGCTTGGCCCTCGCGTGGGCTTCCCTTTGCGTAGGGGCACCAACGAGGATTAGTCGGGACCTTGCGTGGTTCCGGATACCTCGGTAAAAATACCGGCGTCATCCACGAGAGTTTGCTTCTCTACTTAGCTCTTTACATTCCGCATTTATATTAAGCATTCAAGTTTCAATCTTGTAGTCATACTTATTTTGTAGATTGAAACTTAGCCTTTTTGCGGTAGAGATAGCAACACTTAGACAAAACCTAGTTTGCACATTCTAGTTTTGATTACTTGCATAGGTTTTGTTCTAGGGATTTAATTGTGGCCTAGTTTAGTAAAAGTTTTAGAAGTCCTAATTCACCCCCCCCCTCTTAGGCGTCACCCGTTTTCTACAGTAACTCATCAAATATTTATCACACTTAGCAATATTAAATATGAACTTAACTTTCCCATTTTGTGTTGAGTGCAAGTGAGGTTGAGTAGAAGATTTGGTCTTAGCATCCCAAACAAGCTCAGTGACATGTAACTTTTTCGACTCATCCCTTGAGCTACTATCGTCATGATATTCATCATGGGAGTTAGATGGCCGACTATCTTTATGCCGGCCTTCTGCACTAGGACGATCATAGGTGGCTTCCGGTATTTCAGACGGTCCGACCTGTGTGGTCAGACGGTCTGCGAAGGGACCGGATGGTCCGGCACTATACCCGGACAGTCCGGTCATGCCGGACATCGCCTGCGAGCCTTGTGGTGGGCTTTGTGTGACTTCAGATTGTTCATGGTCCGGCGTAAGGTGTCAGACGATCCAATGAAGGGCTGAACGATCAGAGATCATGCGCCGACTGTTCGGCCATGCTCAGGGCTAATCCACCATATAGTGAAGATGACGGCAACGGTTGTCCCAGATATGAGTTCATCGACATTCCATAATATGGCTAAGACTGAGAAAACCCATTTGTTGTCGATGTGTTTGGCACAGCTGCTTCGTTGCCTCATTCATGTGACAAAAAAATTAGGCGTATGAGATTTTTCTAATGCATGCGTCATTTTCTCTGTATCCTCCATCGTACTTTTAATCCGATAATATAAAGAAATTCTAATAGATTGAAGATTGGTAGCAAGGCTGATAAAGAATCGTATTTTATTTCCCTTTCCTGGACGACTTTCTGGTGGCGATCTATCCTGAAGTGTGGGAGGTACTAGTTCTCCATCAACTAGCGCTTCTGAGCTTGTTGTCGCTGGAACTCCTCTTCCCACTTCTTCACGTAGTATTCTAATTCCTCACGCTCAGCGACCGATAAATTAGTCAGCCTTCTATCGTTATCTATAACATTGCTGAGATCTTTAGAATCGGCCATAGAAGCCGATTTTTGTAGATCTGCAACATTTTTTACAGCGGAGTCGCCAAAAAGTGTGTCAGCGTCGATCTGTCACCAAACACTATGGGTTGTACCGCTTGACAGTGTCCTTTGCGGTGGTGCGGACGGTCGCGACCCTAGTGCAGGAGCAGCTCCTTTCCTGCATCGCTCCGAACGGTCCGCAATGACGCAGTGTCGTCTCCCTCCTCGCAATAACCTAGATCTCGCCCTCTAGGGGAGAGATCTTAGAACAATCCGGATCAGTAGGCCGCCGGGGCTGGATCGTCCATGGCGGCTCTCAAGGAGTTTATGTATGCAGCGGAGTCTGTCCAGTGTAGCCTCCGTGTGTGGGTGTAGGTGATGGACTGAGGGTGGACAAGACGAGACCAGACTACTACCATAGCGCGTGGAATTCGACAGCAACTCCATGGATAGATAGGTTGGTCGTTGAGCTGGTAGCAGGTACTGTGAGCCCACCACTAAGGTTAAGCTATGGTACACATACATTCAGCATCAGAGCCGCAGGCACTAATTAGAAGATGCCGGGAAGGCAGGACGATCGAACTAGCTAAAGAAACCTTTCTAACGATCGAGCTCTCTCCTTCTCTTCAGTCATCAGCAGCAGCTGTGTAGCATCAGCTAGGGTTCATCGATCGATCTGTAATATACTGTATTATTCACTATTCAGGTTACACACAGTACAATTAACATGTACAGACGCGCAGCAACCATCAACCATGTACGTACTAGAATTATATGAGCAATACAATATTAGTGTATCTGACACACACAAGTAAGATTGCAACCTGACCAAAACGTGTTACACGTAACAGAGGTTTAACAAATCTTGTCTGACTCTGACCAGAGGTTGGGGATGTAATGAAATGGCGACTTGTAGTAAAGAAGCAGCAGCGAGCGAGCGAGCGAGCGATGATGATGGCGACTTGTTTTCTCTCTCTCATAATTAACTGCATTAATTACGTATATATGGAAGGAGTATAGACTACGTACTGCAATGGACAAAGTTGTGTCACGTGCTGTGATGCATATATGTGTTGGAGGAATTATTAATTGGAGGATGATGCAAACGTAAGGCCGGATGCACTCGTCAGGTGCCAACGTAACACTCACAATTAAGTAGATAATAGATTAAGACAAAAATGAGCCATATGATAATGGCGGGCGGAGCATTGACGACGCCGACGACGACGACCACCACCACACAACTGACTAGCTAGCTAGCTAGCTCCTGCAGCATCGTCGATCGAATCCTGCTAGATTTTCCGCTCACCTTTTTCACCTGTTTTCCACACGTACGTACGCGCTAGTGTAGTACATCGTCAGCACTCCTGTCGTGTCCCAATTCCGTGTAGCATGTGCATCTGTGGATTGACGACGACGAATGACTGATGAATACATAATGGTCTTGTTTGTTTGGACTTTTTTTTTTAGTTTCTTGCCCCGAAAAATTGGGGCGGACCGCCAAACGCTCAGTCTTTTAGACCGTTACTAGGAAAATCGTTTTGGTAAAAATAGCACAAAATCAATATAAACATTGAAGCGGTCGAGTCGTCAAGATAGTCGGAATCCGTCGCATTCTAACCTTTTGGACAACTTCATCTTTCTTCGTATATAATCCTCATGGTACTTAAATTTTTTTCACATCCAGATTCTTCTTATGGCCAAACAGGCCCAATGAGTGACTCGATCCAAGTTGACTAGCTATACACAATTCGGATTCGAAACTAAAATCCGTGTGCACGCATGACAACATATATGCTATGATGTGTTGCTACGTGCAAGTGGATAGATAAATTACTACTCCCTCCGTTTCTTTTTATTTGTCGCTGGTTAGTGCAATTTTACACTATCCAGCGACAAATAAAAAGAAACGGAGGGAGTACTAATCAGGCCGGGTCTGCTAGTTTATTTGTTCACTTAGCGTGCAGTGCAGCGTGTCCCTTCCCTTCCCTTATCAATCGTGGAGCAGCGTGCGTTCACATGTGAAAGTAGTGAGACGGGTCTTGCAGGCCAATGGCCACAAAAGGCACCTATCTGTTGGATATACATTACTAAAATTCGGTTCTTTGCCGAGTGCTCGATGTTTTGCCGAGTGGGCACTCAGTAAAGTCCTACTCTTGATGACGACCATGTTTACCGAGAGCAGAACGCTCGGCACAGAAGAACACTCGCCAAAGACCGCTTTGCCGAGTACCAAACACTCGACGAAAGGCGACACTCGGCAAAGGGTCGTCAATAGCCGTCTATAGCTGACGGCCGTTATCTTTGCCGAGTGTCGCCTGGCTAACACTCGGCAAACTATGGTTTACTAAGTATCAATCTTGGACACTCGGCAAAGTATATTTTATTTTTTTCTTTTCCCAACCAAACTTTTTGTGGTTTGTTCCTACACTGTGTAGACTTACATGTTCCATTTTGGCACAATTAAAAAAGTATTTGCTATAACTATTAGATTTTGTTCGTTTAATTGAATTTCCTCGGATAATTCAGATTTGAATTGCAAGTCACTCGAAAAATATAAAACCGTGAATGCAAAAATGATATCCATATTATTTAGCACAAGTTACGGCCTATTTAAGGAGCAGACCGGAATTTTTGAGCACCATGCTCACTAAACATGACCGTGAACTTGCCATCGAGTTGTTTAAAAATTATATAAAACACAAAAAGTCAGAAAATCATGAAACTTGTCCACATGTCATGGTATCATATGTAGAGGCTGTGATAACAATTTGAGAATGTTTCGAGAAAGTTGTGACACACTATGTGTACAATCCTAGCCGGTCTACATTGAAACTCTATGATTTCATGTGTAGGATACTCAGGTTTCTTGAGAGTTATGTTCTTGGATGTTGGATACTTATGTTTGTATTCGAACATGTTGGTAATACTTGTGAGAACTTGTTTGATTTATGGTCTTCGTGAGATATGTGATATATGTGATGATGATGTGATATCTGTGATGATTATGTGATATGTTTTGGTTTTTTGGATGGAATAGCAAAAAATGGGGTATACTGGTCACTTTGCCGACTGTCAAGGTCATAGCACTCGACAAAGAAGGCACACCTGGGCACTGGTAAAGCTTCTTTGTCGAGTGTTGTGGCCTTGGCACTCGATAAAGAAGCAACCTTTGCCGAGTGCCTCATAGTACACTCGACAAAGGTACTGACAAAGGGGCCCGCTGGAGATCTCTTCGCCGAGTGCTAGTCCGGCGGACACTCGGTAAAGAGGGAGCCTTTGCCGAGTGGCAGTACAGTGGACACTCGGCAAAGGGGGACTATTTGCTGAGTGTTACTCAATGGGCACTCGACACAGGCTCCGTCTCCGTTACCAGTCACCGTGACAATGACTTTTCTTTACCGAGTACCGGGTGACACTCAACAATGTCTTTGCCGAGTGTCCGATAAATAGTACTAAAAAAAAGCCGTTGCCGATGTATAGTTCGCCGAGCTTTCTTTGCTGAGTGTTGCACTCGGTAAAGCCTTCGCCAAGTGTTTTCAGGCTTTGTCGAGCGCTTCAGACACTCGGCAAAGAAGTTGTTTCTGGTAGTGATGCTAATGACCGAACGTGAACGATCTTCAGTTATTACCAACTAGGTGAAGCTTTATCTAGGGTGGCAAGTAGCGTTACCCTATATATATGAAAAATAATTAACACATGTAATCTGCCGCAGACACTACCAAAAATAACTACTTACACCATGTAGCATAACTGATAAAAAAACCTAATATCGGTTCAACTAACAACGCTAGAGGAAATTAGGGACAACTTTATGGCAGACGTACGAACATAAGTGATCTGATTTGATTTTTTATGGTAATTACGAACAGGCGGGAATTAGCGACAGTTTTATGGCAGTCGTAAAAATCTGGCATTTACGAACATAAATGATATAATTTGATTTCTTTTGGTAATTACAAACAACATAAATCAAGGAATTGCCTTTCCAATGTGCATGCAAAAAATATGCATGCAGTAAACTGATATACGAACTCCGTGTTCAAGCATAAAATCGTACATTTTCTATCGTAAATAGTGCATGTGGTAGGCATAAGACACAATAATTGAAATACAACACGAATCGGAGGAGGTAGTCACCGGAGGACGTCGTCGACGACACAAGCACAGAAGGAGGTCGTCACTCGGGCCGCCTGAACTACGCCGAATCGGAGAATGTCACGCGCGATCGTCGCTACGTGCACCTCGCGCCTTCCGTGACGCTACTCGAACCTCGTGCCTCATGCGGCGTCATCGCTACTCGCACGTCGGGGGACGTCGCTTGCTTGCCCGCCTTGGTAGTGCCGTCTCCTCAGGGCCCTAGGGACACCGTCGCTTGCACGCACAGGGGCCCCGCCGTTGCTCACCCTCTGAATCGGGGAGCCACCGCCACTGACCTAGAAACTGTCGCCACTACTTCGGATCGAGGAACCGCCACCACCGAGCATCCGGGTCAGAGAGCCGTGGTCACCGCAGCCACCGGATAGGGGTCCACCGCCACACGCGCTCTCAGGCAACAGCCACCGTCGCACGCGCCTGGGTGGGCGCCGTCGCTAATGAATTGGGATGGAGCGTGAAAAACTGAACCCTAGCCCTCCGGGTCTTCTTTTATAGACGTCCGGACCTGGTCTAGCTCGACTGGATTACACGTCTAACCTAAACTTCCTCTAGTTATTGGAAGCCTATATATATATATATTATGGCCACCGCGACCCCTTGCCATCCAAAGACAAAAAACTCGAAGAGCCGAGCGTATGGCAAGAGCACCGTAGCCGGGAAAAACAGAGCGAGCGACCACCACTGTTGATCCACCACCACACCATCGGCGAGCACCCAAGGAACGACCCAGGGTGTCGTGATAGCATGCTACACCTGGGCAATGCCTCTGCTAACACGATGGTGGTGGGGCTGGCCGGGATTCCTCGCTGAGCTTGGGAGTTGGCCACCGATCCGCTTCTCTCCGTCAACTGCATACCCCGACGCCCCAATCATAGGTGAGAACCACACCCCCTCGTTTTGATTTTCCCCAGTAGCAGTAAGGACCGAGTAGGTTTGTTCGACACCAAATTGAGGTGCGGACAGTCCGGCCCTGAGGCCGGACGGTCTGCGCGTGTGCAGAGCAGTTTAGGGTTCCGAGTTTTGTGCTATGGTTGTTAGCTAGATTTGCGGGATTCACTCGGAAATTAGTTTGCAAAGGGTCCAGTCCCCCTCCTCTATAAATAGAGAGGTATACGAACGATTTGAACAACGAACCGAACCCACAATCAATACAATTTACATTTATTCTTAGTAGTAGTTCTAGTCTAGTTCTAGTTTAGCCTTCCAATCCCCAAATCCTCCGCTTTTCTTCGACTCTACGTCGATTAGAGGAGTCTAGGTCGGTCTATCCGAGCCTAGACAACTCCTAGGATCTCTCCTCCCCGATAGGGTCCCTCCCGGGAGTGAGATCCAGGCACTGTCGGTGATCCTCCGCTGCCCCTGCGCACGCGCGGACCGTCCGACCCTAGGGCATGGACCGTTCGGCTGTCAGGCAGGAAACCCTAGCCTCTGCGCCAGGTCACGAACCGTCCGGCCCTGTGCCGCGGACCGTTCGTGCCTGTGCCACGGACCGTCCATGCCTGACTAGAGAGCACCGCCGCCTCGCGCCAGGTCGCAGACCGTCTGGCTCTGTGCCGCAGACTGTCCGCGCCTGACCAGAGAGCACCGCCGCTGGTTGTTTTGAGTGATTGGCGCCTCCCAAAAAGGTGCCAACATACTTTTTGGCGACTCCGCTGAGGAAAACGCATATAGACCTATCAAATCGGCCCTCAATGGCCGGTTCAAAGGATAGCTCCGAAGTTTCCACCAGCAACATCATAGAGCCGACTTGGGAGACCTTGCCGGCTGACGAACAGCTCCAGTTTGAGGAGCACAAGGAGCAGATGATACAAGAGGCGAAAGCAAAGTTCTTGGCCAACTTCAAAGTGGACAGAAACAACAAGGTCGTCCGACATCGGGCAACGGATCCGGCTTCGCTCCGACCCACACCAGAAATCCCCAATGTAAGTAATACAAACGAGCTACAATCTCTTAGAAATTATGTAGATGAACAGCGTGAACAAATGCAAAATATCATAGGGGGTATGCAAAGCGATTATAGGAGACTAGTACGTGCATTTGATAAATCTAATATCGCACATTTTCCTTCGCACGAGGTTGAATTAGGGGGTAACACACGTAATACATCGGCTATAGGTTGTCACGACTAGTCACAACCCCTTTATGGGATGCCGATGGACACATACCCTGAGCAACCGCAAATCGGCAGCAAATCAGCCGATCTACACATGCCCGGGCCGTCCGCACGTGAGCGCGGACCGTCCGGGCCAGCAACAGTCGGACCCATTTTTAATGAGTTACCTAGACACGCACCCAAGCCACCACAGAATCTAAACTACCCAGTCGGACGGTCCGCATACAACGACGAACGGTCCGCATATAATCGCGGACGGTCTGGGTACATGTCCGGACAGTCCGCGCATGAGTCTTTTGATGAGGATTGTTACCTGAATCCTCACCCGTCCTAGCAACACTTCCCATCACACTATGCAGTGCATCAGCCCATTAATTCACAATCCAGAGCCCAAGAAAACTTTCCGACCCTACCTAGAAGGCCAGAAAGGAATGATCAAACCTACGAGCCATATAGGGCAAATGGCAATATACCACGTAGCTCAAGCCAATGGGGGGAAAGACAACATGCTAATATTCAGCCAACCCCACCTATGTTTGACCAGAGAGCCGGTGGTCTCGCACCGGCTACCATTGATATAGTGAGGGAAGAAATAGCTGGGGCGTTCCGAGATAAGCTCGGAGTAAGCAGGATCCCTGGGGGGCAATCATATCGGAAACCTTACGACAGCCGATTTGATCACCAGCCATACCCATAGGGAACCAGGATACCCGAATTCTCAAAATTTTCGGGTGACCAGGGAAAGAACACGCGTGAACACGTAGGCCAGTTCCTAGCACAATTAGGAGAATTGGCCGACATAGAAGCATTTCGCGTGTGTTTATTTTCATTATCTTTAACAGGAACCGCGTTCGCATGGTACGCCACTTTACCTCCTAATTCTATTTCGTCATGGGGGGATTTAGAACAAAAATTCTATGATCATTTTTTCTCCGGTGACTATGAATTAGATCTGGTAGATCTAGTGGCCTTGCGACAAGCAAAAGATGAATCAGTTAATGACTATATCCGGAGATTCCGAGATACCAGAAACTGATGCTTCCAAATTCATTTGGCAGAAAAACAGTTAGCAGGACTAGCTTTTAATGGATTGCGATATTATTTAAAGGAAAGATTAGAAGGCATTCAATTTTTCACGCTAGCGCAATTACACCAAAGAGCTTTGGCCTGTGAAAGCCAAAGCAAAGAGACTGCCAAAACTATTCGTCACAATGTCCATATAGTAGAATGTGACCAAAGTAGCTCGGACGACGAATCAACAGAAATTTATGCTGCTGAAATGGTTTGGCCAAAGCAGGCCAAATCTTCAGCTTGTTCCTCCTTGCAGCCGGTTCAAAAGAAACGGCAAGAGGAGGTTAAGTTTACATTTAATGTTGGTAAATGTGATAAAATATTTGATGAATTACTCAAAAATGGCAACACTAAAATAAATCACACTGTTCCATCCGCCGACGAGCTAAAACGTCGGGCATACTGCAAGTGGCATAACTCAATTTCTCACGCCACTAATGATTGTAATGTATTCCGTCGACAGATTCAATCGGCCATTAACGAGGGACGATTGAAATTTCAGGAAATGCAGGTGGATACAGAGCCCTTTCCGATGAACATGATCGACTTCAAGGGCAAGAAAGTCCTGGTTCGGCCAAACACAGCCGATAAAGGCAAGGGCAAGGAGATAGTCATCGGCAATGCAAGAGAGGCCAATGAGAATCATAAAATTTCTTGCAAGAAAATGGTGGCAGAGAAGACTCCTGATGGAGGGGAAACTCTTAAGGTGAACATCACGACCTCCGGCGCTGGGAGGCAAGCACGGGCCAAGGAGCAGGAACCTGTGCTGCGCACCCCGGACAGCCCGGCACACAGGCGCGGACGGTCCGGAACCCCGCCGGACGGTATGGAGAACTCGAGCGGACGGTCCGACCGTGCTTAAGACTCACAACGGCCACGTACTTTCAAACCACGACGACTACAGAAGGTAAGTGGAAAACAAATACATTCAAGGCAGCTAGTCGGTTGGTCAAAGCCGGCCTAACTTTCGATCAATTATTGTCTAAATACGTAAAAAGAAGGCCGGCCCCAGTGACCGGCCAGCAAAGCGACCCCGCTCACCCATTCATGAGCAACGTCAGGTAAGGCCGATGGGACCACCTCACCAATCAGAAGAAATGAAGGGTCATACTGTGCAACTGAGACCTAACATACCTGCATGGACACCTCCACCTTATCCGTCTATGCCATATCCATGCACATATTCACCTCCACCATATGTCCCAAACCAAATGTGGGGCATGCCACCATATCCATTTGGGATGCCACAGTACCCTGCTTGGGGGGCACCCCAAACATATGTATTCGACAGGTTGGCACCTCCAACACAAGACCAATTGAGCGCCGCTCAATCCGGTCACCAGGCACAGGCCCAACAAGAGTGCCGGAGTACTCGGCCTCAAAGGCCGACCAATCCGGCAGGGGGGCATGTACCTACAGCAACCGAAAGGATAACAAAGAAGGACGTCATCAAAATAGGTACTGCAGATGTTGTCATACAGGAAGATAATAAAGGGCCAATGATTTTTGGTGAATCGGCCATCACAACCAAAAAAGAAGATACAACTACCATCAAAACAGCCGATCCAAAATACTCCATGCCTCGATGGTGCCCAGCGGGATTGACACGGTCCCAAAAGCGAAAATTACAACGCCTAAGAGCAAAAGAAAACCAGGAAAAGGAGGCGGAAAAGATATTCAATGACACACATCCACAGTACCCGCCACCGCAAAAGAAATGGAGACCAAAGGCCGTTGAAGAAAAACAAACGGCCACAAAGATAGAAAATGAAACAACACTTGTACAACACCCTGCAGGCATGACAGATAGCCTGGCCAACAAGGCTGAACAATCTACACCAGGTGCGGACCGTCCGCCCTGGGAGTCCGAACCCCGCACCACACCAGGAAGCCTCCAACGACACGCCAACATCAATGGAAGAGGATGACCTACTGGGAGAAGACCTGGTAGACTACGAGGCTTCTCCAGAACGCCCAGGTATGGATGTAAATGTTATTACATTTTCTGCCGATTGTACTATTGTTGGCGATGGTGAACCTATTGTTGCCCAGTTTAATTTTGGTCCTAAAGAAGCCGCCTTTACTAAACCAAAGGAATCGGTAAACCATTTAAAGCCGCTCTTCGTGTGTGGTCACATCGATGGGATACCGATTGCTAAAATGTTGGTAGATGGAGGGGCGGCTATAAATCTAATGCCTTATTCATTATACAGAAAATTAGGTAAACAAGATGACGAACTTGTCAAGACCAACATGACCATCAGCGGTGTTGGGGATAGTTCGATTAAAGCTAGGGGAGTCACGTCCGTTGAATTAACCATCGGGACTAAGACCCTTTGCTGCTGCATTCTTCGTCGCTGATGTAGAAGGAAATTACAGCCTAATACTAGGTAGAGATTGGATTCATGCCAACCAATGTATACCTTCTACATTACATCAAATGTTAATGCAATGGGTAGGCGATGATGTAGAACAGGTACATGCTGATGTATCGGCATGTATCGCTTTGGCAGATGCCCCTGTACTCTGGACTTACGAGACTGCTACATGTCTCACAGGAGTAGATTTTTCTGATTATCAGTTCATAAGTATAGATAATAGAGGTTTCATTCCTATAATGCTAGAGCCGATGGAGAATCGGCTAAATCCTAAATAAAGTTTAAATGATGAGTACACACAAAGTTCATGAGTCTTTGGTCACGGACAATTCGTCTTCTAAAGCCGGATGGTCTGGTCTTTCACAAAACAGTTCGGACTTTAAGACCAAGCATCTACCGCAGCATAAAGACAGTATTACGGATGATCCGGTACCCGAGACCGGAAAATCCACCATCACACAAAGATCATCTGATTCCTCTGTGGGGGACATGATAGAGGAATTTAGAGATCTTGATAAACTAGGACAGGGGTTTACATCGGCTGATCCTTTGGAGGAGATTGACATAGGAGATGGTAAAACTCCAAGGCCGACTTTTGTAAACAAGGCCCTGGAGACCGATCATAGAAATGAAATGATCAGTCTATTGAAGGAATATTCAGATTGTTTTGCTTGGAATTACACTGAGATGCTTGGACTAAGCCGAGAGATCGTCGAACATTGGCTGCCTATTAAGTCCGGTTTCAGACCTTTCAAGCAGAAAGCTAGAACATTTCGTCCAGATCTTCTCCCACGAATCAAGGACGAAATCCACCGGCTGCTAGAAGCTAATTTTATTAGACCTTGCAGATACGCAGAGTGGGTCTCCAATATTGTGCCAGTGGAGAAGGAGTCAGGTAAGCTTAGGGTATGCATTGATTTTCGCAATTTAAATAAAGC
This sequence comes from Zea mays, assembly GCF_902167145.1. Lineage (NCBI taxonomy): Eukaryota > Viridiplantae > Streptophyta > Magnoliopsida > Poales > Poaceae > Zea > Zea mays. Next base: position 156,139,270 of record NC_050097.1, on the reverse strand, counting down.
AACTCCTAAAGATGAATATCCCATGCCCATAGCTGACACATTAATCAATAATGCATCAGGAAATAGAATTATTAGCTTTCTTGATGGTAATGCCGGATATAACCAGATTTTCATGGCCAAAGAGGATGCGTCTAAAACGGCCTTTATATGTCCAGCCTTCATTGGTTTATTTGAATGGGTTGTCATGACATTCGGTCTTAAAAATGCTGGTGCTACTTATCAGAGGGCTATGAATCTGATCTTCCATGAGTTGTTAGGAAACACTGTGGAAGTCTACATTGATGATATTGTAGTCAAATCGGCTAAGTTTAGTTCTCATATAGCTGATTTACGCAAAGCCTTTGATAAAATGCATCGGTATGGTTTGAAAATGAACCCACGTAAATGTGCTTTTGGAGTGTCGGCTGGTAAGTTTTTAGGATTTGTCATCCATGAACATGGTATAGAAATAGACCCTGACTGAATCAAGTCTATTCGGAATGTGGGGCCTTCGACTTGTAAGGTTGAAGTGCAGAAGTTTCTCGGCAAGGTGAATTATTTACGGAGGTTTATTTCTAACCTAGCCGGGAAGATTGATGCCTTCACCCCTATCCTTCGGCTTAAGAATGATGCCGAATTCACTTGGGGGGTAGAGCAGCAGGAAGCATTTGATCTCATTAAAAAATACTTGTCTTCGGCTCCCGTGTTAAAAGCACCACAAGTAAGAGCACCATTCAGATTATACATTGCAGCTGAAGATAAGGTTATTGGGGCTGTTCTGACACAAGAAACTAAAGGAAAGGAGCATGTGGTGACATATCTAAGTCGGAGGTTGGTGGATGCTGAAACAAGGTACACTTTTATTGAAAGGTTATGATTATGCTTGTTTTATGCATGCACCAAGTGTAGATGTTATTTACTGTCTAGTCATTGCACTATTTCTGGTCAAGCCGATGTAATCAAATACATGTTGCATAACCCAATTATGAGTGGTAGAGTTTGTAAGTGGGCTTATGCACTTATAGAATATGACTTGGCCTATGAACCATTGCAATCTATGAAAGGTCTGGTCGTAGCGGATTTTATTGTAGAACATCGGATTAATGATATTCATAAACTAGACATGACATACCTCACTATTACTCCTTGGACTTTATATTTTGATGGATCGATCTGCAATGAAGGGCAAGGCATTGGCATCATACATGTTTCACCAAGTGATGTCTCCTTCGACTTCTCTAGCTGATTGAAAACTTATTGCACTAACAATCAAGCCGAATATGAGGCCCTCTTATTCGGTTTGGAACTCTTAAATTGTATGGGAGTAAAACATGTGAAGGCATTTGGTGATTCTCAGCTGGTCGTCCAACAGGTGTTAGAAGAATATCAATGTTTTGATGGCACTTTAAATAGTTACCTTGAAAAATGTTGGAGCATAATCCATTCTTTTGACGAATTCAGTATTCGGCATATCTCTAGAGTTGAGAATCATAGAGCTAACAATTTGGCACAAGATGCATCAGGTTATCGGATAAAGCGAGGGAGATTTCACAACACTGAAAATCTGATAACCAGTGCAGGGCCAAATCACCAGGCCGCGGACCGTCCGCGTGAAGGCGTCGGACCGTCCGGAGTTACTAGGAAGGTTCTCCTAATTGATTCGGCTGATAATGAAGCCGATGCAAGTGATTGGAGGACGCCCATAACAAATTATTTACGATATCCCAATGTCAGGATAGATAAGAACATTCGGCGTACAGCTTTCAAGTATGTTTTGATGAGTAATGAACTCTACCGCCGAACAGTCAACGACGTCCTGCTTAAGTGCTTGGGCCCAGATGATGCAATATTAGCCATGATCGAAGTGCATGAAGGAATTTGTGGTACCCATCAATCAGCTCCAAAGATGAAATGGTTGTTGCGAAGGTCTGGTTTTTATTGGCCTAACATGATAGGTGATTGTTTCAAGTACTACAAGGATTGGCAAGTGTGTCAAAAATTCGGCGACCTACTGTTGGTCCCTGCAGCCAAATTACATCCTATCATCAAGCCTTGGCCTTTCAGAGGATGGGGATTAGACTTTATTGGAGAAATTCATCCTTCATCATCAATGGGGCATCAGTTCATGTTAGTTGCCACTGACTACTTTACCAAATGGACTGAAGCCGTTGCTCTGAAGAACATGACACACAAGGAGGTAATTGAGTTCATAACTGAACATATCATTCATAGATTCGGCATTCCCCAGACCTTGACTACAGATCAAGGGACTTCTTTCATGTCAAAGGAGGTACGTGAATTTGCTGAATTATATAGAATTAAGCTGCTTAATTCATCTCCATATTATGCTCAGGCCAATGGACAGGCCGAGTCTAGTAATAGAACATTGATTAATTTGATAAAAAAGAAGATATCTGATAATCCTAAACATTGGCATAAGATTTTGTCCGAAGCTTTATGGGCTCATAGAATATCTAAACATAGTGCTACTAAAGTATCTCCTTTTGAGCTTGTCTATGGGCAGGAAGCAGTGTTGCCTGTGGAAATAAGTTTGAATGTTGTCAGGTTCGCAAGACAAAATGATCTAACTGTCACTGATTATTATAATTCAATGATGGATAATATTGATAAGGTGACCGACAAGAGGGTGATAGCTTTGGGAGCAATAGAAAAGGACAAGATTATGGTAGCCAGGGCCTACAACAAGAAGGTCAAAGCAAAATCATTTCAAATAGGGGACCTGGTGTGGAAGACCATCCTGCCTCTAAGGAATAAAGATCGGAAGTTTGGGAAATGGTCGCCAAGCTGGGAGGGTCCTTATAAAGTAAAACAGGTGATGTCTGGTAACGCTTATTTACTACAAACATTACAAGGCAAGGATTTACATAAGGCTTTGAATGGGCGTTTCCTCAAACAGTACCATCCTAGTATGTGGCAAGATGCCTAAGAGAACCGATGTAATTACATTGAGTTAATTGCTTTTGGTTTGCTCAGCTCCACCAAAAGGCAGGGGGCATATGTTCGGCACCAAATTGAGGTGCGGACAGTCCGGCCCTGAGGCCGGACGGTCCACGGTCTGGACGGTCCGCGCGTGCGCAGAGCAGTTTAGAGTTCCGAGTTTTGTGCTACGGTTCTTAGCTAGATTTGCGGGATTTGCTCAGAAGTTAGTTTGTAAAGGGTCCAGTCCCCCTCCTCTATAAATAGAGAGGTATACGACCGATTTGAACAACGAATCGAACCCACAATTAATACAATTTACATTTATTCTTAGGAGTAGTTCTAGTCTAGTTCTAGTTTAGCCTTCCAATCCCCAAATCCTCCGCTTCTCTTCGACTCTACATCGATTAGAGGAGTCTAGGTCGGTCTATCCGAGCCTAGACAACTCCTAGGATCTCTCCTCCCCGACGGGGTCCCTCCCGGGAGCGAGATCCAGGCGCCACGGCGATCCTCCGCCACCCCTGCGCACGCGCGGATCGTCCGGCCCTAGGGCACGGACCGTCCGGCCGTCAAGCAGGAAACCCCAGCCTTTGCGCCAGGTCGTGGACCGTCCGGCCCTGTGCCACGGACCGTTCGTGCCTGACCAGAGAGCACCGCCGCCTCGCGCCAGGTCGCGGACCGTCCGGCTCTGTGCCACGGACCATCCGTGCCTGACCAGAGAGCACCACCGCTAGTTCTTTTGAGTGATTGGCGCCTCCCAAAAAGGTGCCAACAAGGTTATTGAATGGAGGCTTTGGTGTTAGGGGCATTCCTCTTCCGAAGGTACTCAAAAACTTGGCTAACATGTTTTTCAGCATAACATACTGTCACAGGAGGTTTCGGCTTTGAGATGAAAGTGTGCATGGTATGAAGCTGCGGTATGAAGGAAGGATAAACCAGCTCCAAAGCTATGGCTGAAGAAGCTTCGGCTTAGCACGAGCACGATGGTGAAAGATGAAACCAACCTAGAAAAGACTGCTTAGCCCTCGACAGCTTGACTTATGGTCATCAGTAAATGTTAGGGACATGAATGTAATTTTGTCTAGGCTGCGTCCTGTGCCTATAAATAGATGAACAATAACACCATACTGTTCACGCTGAATTGTAATCACTCACGCGTCACTCTCGCTTTTCCACCTTCTATCAAACCGAAGGTATAAATGTAATATAAATATCCTTGATGTTTATTCATGTTTATAAAAGGAGAATATAAATGATCTAATGATTTGTGATGATTGTTTATATTCTTTTGTATTTCATATGTTTTTATTTACATTTTGTTCACTGAAATGATGAAGGTATACCCTTCATGACCTTCGTCTAAAGATCATTATATCCCAGGGGAGATAATGTTTCGAAGGATGAAGGTCTCTAATCGTTAACAATTGTGTTGCTTTGTTCTTGATGTATAGCATCCGAGAACAAGGACCAACACTTGGGCACGAGAAAAGCTCAACGCTGGCAAAGTCCTGTCATAGGTTCTTTGAGTTCTACAAAGTTGGAGACCCTGAGCATCTGTTTGGTGAAGGCAAGTGTGCTTTGACCGATTATGTTCTATTTACTTTATAATTCATTTTCCCACATAACATGATCAACCCAAAGACCGACTAGCTTTCTATTTATCCTGTCCTTGATTACCTATTTGGGTTGGGCTATTATGATCAAAATTATGCTAGCGCTATACTTTAATCAATGAACATGATGAGACTATTTTATGATACGATGTTTATATTATGGATATGATGATGAGCTTGTGACACTAAAGGGGTTCGGGTTGTTTCTGGAGTACCTCTACATAAGGACCTGTTCATTGAGAGACCACCCAGGTAAACATTGCAACCATGATGGTGGTATGAGACGCCCTTAACTGATTAATTAGAGGAACCTAGGGTGTAGTTTGCTTCACTGTTGTGCCGTCAATGGAGGCTAGGGCATAGTGCTTGCTCTGCTTAGGGTGGGGTGCTGGGGTTCATTTGATTTGGTTTTGTTAGTCACCTCTCTAGGGAGGAGTATTGTGTTTGTACAACTAGCGAAACCTAATGGGCGACTATGCACTAGGGGAATCTTTGTAAAGGCTACGTAGTGAAACCTTGCTGACTCATCTTGGTAGTGTTTAAGGATTTGTACAATCCGAGGCAAAAGGGATCATGACTCATGGGTAAAGTGTGTGACCTCTGCAGAGGATTAGAAACTGGTATATCAGTCGTGTTCACGGTTAAAAGCAGCCTTTGGATCCTCTTTGATTAGAGTTACAGATTATCAGAGATACTCTAGATACATTTATGATGATGGTTTAATGATGATGAATAAAACTATGGATTCTAGTATTTCCTCGCTGAGGAAGTACCTTTTGGGATAATAACTTGGGTTTTATGATAAAATTTGGCTTCTACTTATAATAAATACCTGACAAACTAAAAGCAACAACTTTGAGCCTCACCCCACATAAAGCTAGTCCACATCAGCCAAACGGGGCATTTGCTGAGTACGTTGATGTGTACTCACCCTAGCTTTCACAAAACACCAGGTCGCTCTCGATGCCACCATTTCTCAGGAGAAGATGGCGTTGAAGCGGATTCTTCAACGGTTCTAGGACTTCAATGAGTTCGAGGATTAGGCTAGCGACATCCCCCAGTCAGCTACCTGTGGTAGGTTTGTTTACGATGACTACGTTTCTATTCTATGTACTTTGATATATGTTATGCTAATGACTGAAGTCCGTAATAATTTTACTTACTCTTTATGATTATTCGAAGCATTGTGCAATAATTAGTCATTTATGTAATCGTTGTGTACATGAGTTCTGATCCTGGCATGTACATCATTCGCACTCGATTTGCCTTCTGAAACTAGGTGTGACACTTACTAAGTATAAATCAATATCATCCCAATTAAATAAATGATCATAAATGCAATACCAATAATAAAATGCATGTTCGATTTAATTTAATTCTGTAATTTAATCATGTGAGGGTCCGAGTCGCTCATGACTGTGAGCACGACTGTAGAGGTTGCACATCTTTACCCTCAAGTCATGTAAAAGTTTAAAGAACTTTGCACCCAACCACACTGTGCTGATCAGGCACAATATCACACTTCTGAGGTGTGATTTCATAGGGACGTTACAAGCCTTTTGGGCAAGGTTTTCACAAACTAGCTTCCCTAATTAATTAGCCAAGACCAGAGTCATAACGGTCCTTGTGGTTGCACTGTTTTCTTGGGTTGTTCTCCATGTTCCAATTGAAGAAAGTGATCTTATCATGCATAACAATAAAACCAACAATAATAAATCAATATAAACATGATCATGATTCTTTTGCATCATTATCCCAAAATAAAGTAGAACCCTATGTCTATCCAAAAATAGTAGACCGGATGTAATCAAGGTATAGGGAAAACAAATCTAGGGTAACCTATTAGGTTCCGTCAAGTTAACCTAATTATGCAATACATAGGTGAGAACAATCAAATAAATATTATATAAGTCAAATAACGTGAGCAAGGACACAACTTGCATTGCCTTCCTTAGCAAACTTCTGCTACTGATCAGTCTAGGACCCCCTAATTCAAGATTTAGGCTAGTTCTGGTTCTTGCCATGACATAATACCCTACGTCTACTGTTTTGGTGGATATTGATCGGTTATGTTCTAGTCTGCTCTCTCGGGGCTCTGTCATCTCTCCTTATATAGTCCAAGGAGGTGGGCGATTACAGGGGTGAATACAAGTAGGTTACATGATAGATCTAATCTAGTATTGGTCACTTGCTTTTGATTCTTGAGAGAAGTCAAAATAAGGGAACACAAGTGAAATAGTTCTCCATTTACCCTTCAATTAATCTTCCATAAGGAGATTAATTAAAGAAGGAAGGTTAAAAGGACAAATGATATCGAAGAACCATATAGACATAATAAAATAATTCATTTTTGTGCATTTTCCCCTTTATTGTCACGTACAATAAATGATTACATGTATACCTTTGGCTTAAGAAAGAACATCACGAAGGCAGAGCAAAACATCTTTGAAGACAGAGAGAATCAGTTCTCCCATATTAAAAAGGTGTGTCTATGCATGGCACTATACCCCTATTTATAATGGCAACGTACAACTTCATATGAAATTACAAACATGTCCATAGATCTTATTTACATGAGCTACAAATCTTGAAAGGGTATCGTCATCTTTTTCCATTTTCTGTTCTACTAGCCAGGCTTCTAGATTCTTCTCCTTCGTTTTTGCATCGTGTGCTGAGGCCCATGGGACCAAAGCTGCCTACTTCGGTTCTTGTCTTTGCGCCAGTCTTACGGAGCTCAAGCTTTCTAGCTTCAATTGCGCTTCATATGTAGCTTCGGACAAAGGTTAGCTTCGATGTTCTTTTATAGTACCTGAAACATATTTAATTGATAATGTCGTTCTTTGAGGACCTTCGACTATAGTGGGCCCTAACATCTCATAACCTAGTCCTATGAGAATCCAACTCTTTAAAATTACAAGTATGTCTTCCTTAACCTTTAGAATCTTGTCATATCTACTTAGGACTCTTCTTTGTATGTTGGGATTTCGTCCTATTTGTTGAGGACTCTAACTTGTCTCCCCTATATTACAATAATATCTTTGTCATATTTGTACTTGTCAAGTTCTCCTTACATTAGACCTTTCAAAAATCATGACAATGGAGTCCAGAGACTCTAGGTAGCAGATGATTGGGCCCTACATGTTAGTTCTTGTGGTTCTCGCTAGGACTCGATGCCTGCGTGAGTCATGATTGAACACGAGGAAGATGGTTCTAATGAACGAGGTCAAAAAATCAACCCACAAACTAGAGAAAAATAGAAAAACTTTTAAATTTCCAAAAAAGAGTTTAAATCCAAATTCAATTTTTTAGATGCAAAATTGAATTCAAACAGGCAAAAAATGCTCCAGTATGCAGTGCACAAACAAAATATTTATTTTAAGAAAATATCCTTTTAAATGTATAATCCATATAAAAGTCATCCACTCCAAATAAATCTTAGGAGATATTTTTATTTAAATTTCAAATTAGAATTTTGGGTGTTACACATGAGTTGGAAGCAGAATTTTATTAAATACCTTGTTACAATATCCTAATTTTAATCGACTCCACTTAGGTGACGTCACGTGCAAACATGCAAGACAAACTCTCCACCTAGGTGACATCACGTGCAAACATGCAAGACAAACTATCAAGTATATCAATACATTAAACTAGCTCACACTTTATTTCTAACTAATTAGTGCACTCTAGATGGTAGAGGAGTCATTCTTGCTTCGGGTGCCGGTGGGTACCTTATATAAAGTTAGCTTCTGGGTGGTAATGCCTACATATATATGAAGCCTTGTCATCTCGGAAGACAAAGAACCACCTTTCAGATAGATCATAACTTGTGCACTAAGTAAATAAAATTTTTACATCATAGTCAAGAGATTTACAACAAGAACACCTTTATGATTATGCAAGAGATTCTACACTCTACCGCTACTTTTTTTATTTTTAGTTTTCTTTTCTTTTTCCTATTTCAAACCAAATTCAAACAAAAATTAAATTTCAAGCTCCATTTAAATACAACAATAAAAAATCCAGCATGCCATACAAAAATATTTTTATTTACCATTTATCTGTTTTAAGTTCAAATGTATGTAAAAAGATAATTGACTCAAATAAATAAAAATGAAAGGAAAATTCCATTAGACTCCTAAATTGAAATTTGGGGTTTATTTTTGAAATTTGGGTTAGCCACCTAATAGGGATGAAAATGATCGGTAAACGCTAAAACCATTTCTGTTTTCATTTTTTTATTGGAAATAAAATAAAAAAATGGTAACTCCAAAAAATGGAAATGAAATCGATATTTCGAAAACATCAAAAACAAAAGGTTCAGTAACAAGTTCACAATTCATTAGTTGACAAGTTCACAATTCACATGCATAACAAGTTCACATTATAACAAATTCACATACTCATATTTCACAAGTTTACAAAGGCCACAAGTTCACAATTCACAATATAACAAGTTCACAATATTCCGATAACTGACCTATTTCCGAAAATTACAATTACCCGTGAATCCGATCGAAAAAATGAAAACGGTTTCTGTAATTCCTAAAAATGCCAAAACAGTTTTCGTCCTTATTGGGCTTTGTTATTATTTCCAGAAAATCGTGAGACCTAAATTTAGAAAAGTCTAACTAATTTCGGTAACCGAAGGACACGGTCAGTAAAACGTCACACTGATTTCGATACGATAATTGTTTCTGTTTACGAAAATTACCTTTACCGGTGAATCCGATCGAAAAAAAATCGAAAACGGTTTCGGGAATTTTAAAACTGTTTTCAACTCTAGCGTTGTATTTTGGACAACAATGATGACACACACCTGCAGGTACTCTATTCCATGTGGTGGAGAGGCCAACTTGTGCACTAAACTATATATACTACCTCTTCATACATCTACGTATCCCTTTTTGTCCAGCTGATCAGGGTAGGCAATGCAATAGGCATGCACGTGGACGCGGTGGTCCACAGCATATACGACAAACTTGTGGCGGCTGTGGGATCTAGTTTCAACACCCCACCCTGTTAATTAATACGGAGTACTTGTAATCGCTTTGCTTGCTGTTGCAACGAATAATGACTCTGAACTACGTAACATATGTTTTCCATATTAAGGTCACGCTGATATTCCAATTTTAGAACGCGACAATCACAGATATATACTACAAGAGGATATTGCAGAGTGAGAATCCAGTGACTTTGGGATTCCAACAGGTACGACAACACGTAACCCCTCTAGAAGGTTGGAACGGTAGCAACTATGAGCGGACTGGACCGTTTTCAAATTTTAGAATATGCTTTCCATATGTTAGTCCCGCTTTCCATATGTTAGTCCCTACGGGAAATGGTCTCTTCGTCGAGTGTCTGAAGCACCCGAGCACTCGGTAAAGTCTGAAAACATTTGGCGAAGATTTCACCGAGTGTGACACTCGAAAAAGAGAGCTTAGTGAACTATATATCGGCAACGGCTTCTTTGTCGAGTCTTTTTATCGGGCTTTGCCGAGTGTCACAAGGTATTCGGCAAAGAAAAGTCGTCGTCACGTCGACGAATAACGGAGATGGTGTCTTTGCCGAGTGTACTAGGTGACACTCGACAAAGAGTACGCCTTTGTTGAGCGTATTAGGTGACACTCGGCAAGGGTTTCTCTCTTTGCAGAGTGTCCGTCAGACTACCTCTAGGCAAAAAGGTCGACAGCGGGCCCATTTGTCAGTACCTTTTCCGAGTGCACTAGGAGCCACTCGGCAAAGGTTGCTTCTTTGCTGAGCGCCGAAGCCACAGCACTCGGCAAAAAAGCTTTACCGATGTTCAGGTGTGCTTTCTTTGCATTCACGATTTTCCATTTTTCGAGTGACTTGCAGTTCAAATCTAAATTATCCGAGTAAAAACAATTTTTATAATTGTTATAGCAATCACTTTTATAATTGTGCCAAAATAGAACATGTAAGTCTATATAGTGTAGAAACATACCACAAAAAGGTTGTTGGAAAAAGAAAAAAAAATAGAAATATATTTTGCCGAGTGTCGGGCTTGATGCACTCGGCAACGTAGCTGCTTTGCCGAGTGCCAAATCCCGACTCTTGGCAAAGATAACGGCCGTCAGTTATAAACGGTTAGACTGTTGCTGACGGCTCTTTGCCGAGCGTCGGTTTTTGCCGAGTGTCTTCGTGTGCCAAGAGCCATGCTCTCGGTAAACGTGGTCGTTATCGAGAGCAGGACTTTACCGTATGTGGCACTCGACAAAGTCCCGAAAAAAAGCACTCGACAAAGCGCCGAACATTCGGAAAAGAATCAGATTCCGATAGTTAGTAATAGTGATTAAGACCCTCAGCTCCTCGATCGTTCTTGCGGTCGACTGAGGAAATCTTCTTTACTCTCTAGCTCTAGCTAGCTAGCTTCTTGTCATCCACTAAAGAACTGGTGCCGTGGGAAGGAACTAAAGCTACGGAGCACAACTGCTGGTTCTTTGCCAGGCAGCTGCATGTACTTGTGATTTTGAAGATCATGCATGGTTAGATTCGGCAATGGTACACTCATGAAATTAACCTGGCCCAACGCCCAAGGATTGGTTAACTTCATCGTACGTAGTGAATTGTCGCTTGTAGTGGAAAATCAACCTTGTCTGGGTCAGTGAGCAGTCGCTATCTTGTTGGTTATTCTGACGACATGACCTTTTCAGCTTTTACAGCGTTCTGCCCTAATAAAACACAAGAAATTCTGAAAGTTTCCATCGTGCTGACGGAAGCACGCTCCGCTCAGCACAAAGTTCGTCACGCTCCTCAGCATGCATTATCGTGTCTCTCACGTAATAAGCTCAAATTTACCCGTCGTGCTGTTCGTACAAAAATGGGGCGCTCTGCCGGTCAGCGTTGTTGGCGACGGACGTAGCAACAACAATTCATATTAGAGCTGTTTATTCCGAGGGCATTTAGTTCTTTATTGGAGCGTGGGAACGTACGATGGGCATCAGAAAAAGCCGAGCAACCAATATAATAATGTGGACGTGGATTACGGATTTATTATTTCCAATAATCATATTTAGTGCTACTAGCACATTTGTTTCCTTTGTGATAAATACATATATTAAGTTGCATGCAACAACCAATTCAACCTAAAATATTAAGCTGGTGGAGAGAGCTAGATAATTCACTTATATTATATTCTAACATTATATTCTTCCTCACGTCAAGACGTGCTATCCCAAGTCTCAGACACATGGAATGGAGAAGAAACCAATAATTATTTCTATTTAATTACACTAACTAGAATTTGAAATCGAGACCTCTAAGTTGTATATACTAATTAGTTCAATCCAAAATATTAAGTTGAGAGAGAGAGAGATTGTGGTGATCCACTTGTATCTTAACAACACCAATTAATGCCTACTTCTAATGACCAGAGTCTAGTTCTGGACGTTATTTTTCACAAATGAGATCAAAGACCAACATCAATGCCAGGCTAGCTTTTGACATAATTTTGCCACTGAATGTTTGCTAAGACAGGAGAGAAGAGAAAGAGATACACACTCAGCATGACATAAGAGGCTATGTAGATGCATGTCAATACTGTGGTATTCGTCTTTGCCAAGCATGGGTTGAGATTTAGTACAAACAAAGTTAGTTCCTTCCAGATTTTTGAGTAGCTTAATATTCACTAGTACATAGAAGCTCCACAGCGACGATTCTAAACCTATTTGCATTGGTGTTTTTCAGTGCCGCTAGTAATATATAGGGGTCAGTGGAAATCGACATTTCCACTAGTTGCTTTCTTAGGGCAACCACAAGTGAAAATAGAATTCCACTGGCGGTTGCAGCTAAGGCTGTCCGGTGCATCCACGGACAGAAGGAAATCTTCAGTTTCCAAACGAACTCGTCGAAGTCCTGGAACTCCTATGGATCAGCCTCGACGTCTTCTTCTCTACCTGAGCATAGGTCGCATCAAAGGCAACTTGATGTTTATAAAAGCAAGAGTCAGTACACATCAACATACTCAACAAATGTCCCGTTTTGCTAAGGTGGACTAGCTTTATGACAGGTGAGGCTCAAAGCAGTTGCTTTTACTTTGTTAAGTTTTAAATCATTAAATAGAAGCAAAGTTTTATCATAGCCCCAAGTTATTATCCCAAAGAGTATCTCCTCATAGAGGAAATACTATAATCCATTGTCATAATCATCATTAATAGAACCATCATCATCTATGACCATCATATCTCAGATAACCTGTAACTCTAATCAAAGAGGATCCCAAGGCCACTCTTAACCGTGAGCATGATTGATATACTAGTTTCTAACCCTATACAGAGGTCGCACACTTTACCCACGAGCCGTGATTCCCTTTCTAGCCTGGGCTTGCAAGACCCGATCTTCACTACCGAGGTGAATGGCTAGGGATTCACTATGTAGCCTTTACAAATGTTCCCCTGGTGTATAGCCGATCGTTAGGTTTCGCCGGTCGTACAAACATAATACCTCTTCCTAAGGGGGTGACTAATAAAACCAAATCGAATGAACCCCAGCACCACACCCTTTAGCAGAGCAAGCACTATGCCCCAGCCCCTATTGGTGGCACAACGACGAAGCAAACTACACCCCAGATTCCTCTAATTAATCAGCTAAGTGCGTCACATACCACCCTCATGGGTGCACTGTTTTCCCGGGTGGCCTCTCAATGAACAGGTCCTTACGAAGAGGTACTCGAGAAACAGCCCGAACCCCCTTTGGTGCCATAAGTTCATCATCATATCTAGAATAAAATCATCGTATCATAAATGTATCTCATCATGTTCATTGATTAAAGTATAGCGCTAGCATAAAGCTAACCCTAATAACCCAAAAGGTAATCAAGGACAAGGTGAATAGAAAGCTAGTCAATCCTTAGGTTTTAATTATGTAATACGGGGAAATGAATTATCATGTGAATAGGACATGAACGGGTCAGAGGACAATTGGCTTCACCAAACATAGAGAAAATAACCTAGCTATACTCTTCTCCCTCACATGGTGAAACCCTAGATCCAAAATGTGGCTAAAATTGATCAAGAATGAACAAAAATTGGCAAGAGAAATATAATCCAACCTTTCTTAGCATCCTTCTTCCAAAAATGAAGATCAAAACATCCCCCTTATATTTTGTGAAATCTAGACCTACAAAATCGCCTCCAATGGAAGTTGGCTGCGAGCTACAGTTCCTGTCGGAGAGTACAAAGGAGTATTTATACAACAAAGGTCATAAGCGGTTGGATAACACAACCGGCAGTGGAAACCTATTTCCACTAGTGGTTTTCTTGACAAAACCGCCAGTGAAAATCGACTATTTTGACTAGCAGTCGGTTTAAGTAAACCGCCAGTGGAAATTAGACTATCACTAGTGGTTTACTTACACCGACCACCAGTGGAAATAGCCGATTTCCATTGGCGGTTTTGTTAAGAAAATCGCCAGTGGAAATGTGTTTCCACTGTCGGTTGCCTAGTCGGGCCCACCAGTTTATTATCACTGGCGCGCGATAACCGAAACCGCCTATAAAAAGTTGAACCCACCGCAGGCTTAGAGCTCTTTTTCTACTAGTGATTGTTTCTATTTTATAAAAAATATTTCTATGGATAAGTATATTAGTAAAACTGTCCCTTAAAACTGAGTTTTTAGGATGGTTGCAAAACCATACCTGAAATGTCTCATTTTGATAAATTGATGGTATAGGAAATAGCTTCAGAAAGGTACCTAATTGTCATTGGAGAGCTATTTACAACACCAGTGCATGCCTTTATCCTTGATGTGTTCTCGGGTCTGGCAACCCTACTACACACTTCGTCCATTGTAGCGTGCATGTATTGACTACGACATCAACACTCCATAGCCATTCCACCTACCTCAATTCCATCACTATCTTTCATCTATATCTTTGATAGTCCTCATTACATCGACCTTAGCATCGACTCCTTCTATGATGACCATCTTGAGATATCTTCGTCATCACTATACATGTCTCTTCTTTTACACCAGTGGCTTTATGTAAGACCGTTTTGAAACTGGCAACATAACCATGGCTACATGGACCACATCTATCTCCAATTCTACATCTTTGACCATAGCTGCTTCATCATCACGGTCGACTATGTTGACATATGCACAAAGAACTACTACCTCCGTTCTCGAATATTTGTGGCCCGCTAGTTCATTTTTGAACTAAAATGCATCAAATAAAAAGGAACGGAGGGAGTACTATTTTGCATGAGCTACGCATAGGTTTTTCTTGTTTGGTCATAGTACACATGGCACATTGATAGTTCAGACTATGGTGGATGTTAGATCGTCAACATACACACATTTGCCTTTTTCTTCAAGTCTCACTGTTTATGATGCTCTTGCTATGACTCCGAAGGTATTATAATGTATTAGGACTAGTATAGAGAGTTTGGATTATGATCCCGTGTATAAGCTTAACCCCTAGCCATGCACACTATGGGCCTATTTGGGATAGCTTTTTTCTGAAGAAATTTCCTGGTAATATGGATTTCTGGAAATCTAGTTGTCACTCAAGACTCTAGATATCATGGGGCTTGCGTGCGAGAAAAATAAAGGGATCTGCACAGTTTATGGTTTAGAATGATTTTCACATAAGCGATTTTCATATAAACGGACCGAGAAACAAACCGTTTGGTGGCCAGAATTCGATTGTAATTAATGGCCAGAAGCCGAAACAAATAAACCTTATATATCGAGAGGCTCAATGTAAGTGCCCAATTGTGTTATTCTACAAATAATAACAACACAAGATAGCATGCCTGACCAAATGAATGATCTAAGTGCCGCCCTTATATATACTATGAACTAGGAGTGTCTAACATATCGAATTAGCACATGCATGTCTAATCAAACTCTGCCTGGACATATTTATTCTGGTCATGCATGCGCATGCCCCATTGAGACTAAAAAGTTTAGACTATCATATACTCCTATATCATGCAGCATACTGACGCAAACAAGCTCATGTAACCCCAACAGCGTCACTCCAAGCATGGGTCCTGACGTTGGGTAATATATAAACTCAAAACATTGACGTGATTATACAGCTTATATATACATATGATGTCATATAAGTCGCTTTCAGAAGCTCACGATTGGTCTTCTCTGCAAATTCACTGAGATTGTTTAGACATATAAAGGGACGATGTATTGCTAGTCCATGTTGACAGCGGCCATAATAATTGATGAATTTCCAAGGGCGCCATTAGTCCTTAGTTAGTGAATTAATGATCAACTTCAGATTAATATTTAAAGAAAAAGGATTGCAGACTTTGATCTGTGTTTCGGAGCTTAGTGCTACAACAACGTACTGAAACATTTGTTTCCTCAAGCTAGCCGACGGCCGACATATATAAGTGGATTGTTTAGGGCATGGTTTTCCACACACATTAGATTACTAAAGGTTGGAATCATGACAACACTCTAAGCTTGTCAAACAAGTAAAGGAAGCTTCTAATAACAGTAGAAGGCAGAGGTTTATATCCCTACTATATATGTGACTGTTGTTGCTTGTAGGTGGTTAACTGATGAGTGTGGGAGTTTAGTTTGTCGGCATCGATGCCACCATATATACAACTCAAGTGAACAACTATAGTAAAAAGTGAAACTCATGCATGTATCAGCCCATCAATTTGAGTGGGATAAACCTCATCTCAAAGGCTTTATAAGGTCTGATATATGGCATGCAATGCATATGCTGCATTTTAACCATTCACCTAATTAGAATGTTTTAAAATAGATATGTATAAAATTTTATCTTCATCTTTTTCTTACGTTATCAAGCACGTTAGTGTAAATAAGAATAAAATATTGCATAAATTGTTTTATGTATCATTTGTTCCCTACAATAAAAAATGAAAAAATTACCGAATTTGTTCCGAAGTTTATATCTATAGGATGAATTTGAAGTTTACCTTTTATAAATCTTTACAAGCTCAATGTTAAAAACAAGAACACAAGTTTGTATTGTAGATTCTATATCCTATTCAAATTAAAGAAAAACGACTAAAAATCTGATTACCAAATAAATACATACTGTTTTCGACCGTTTTTATCCTCCTCTATCAACTTTTACGTCTTTTTCCTACATGTCAAGGATAGTAGCCAACATAAATTATCGTCTTTTTTCGAATTCCTCCATTTCCATGCTTAATCCTATCAGCCATGCTTAGATAGCCAAAAATCAAACCTACAACGCTTACGTTGATTGTCTCATCTAAAAAAGCACTTTACAGTAGGAATTAGAAGTTCTGCTCATTTGGCATGCACAAAGTACAGCTATATATATGCTGGCTAATAATACTCCTTTCGTCCATAAATGCAAGGACTTATCAGATTTTTAGTACATTATATGTTTCAAATTTAATCACAGAAACACTACATTAGTTCTTTTTTTTACATCCATACAATCGAACCCACATAGTAATTTAGCATGAACCCAATTGATAGCAAGACTAGGACTGCGCTAATTATATATTTGGAACCAACAACATCAGTACCTATAAATACTAAAAATTTCCATTAATTGTCCTCTGAACCATCACCAAGATGAGCAGATTAAGAAAATTGATAATGAAACAATTTTCACGTTTACACTGCAAATTAAGAAAATTGATATATATGGTAGAGCCTGTTGAGAGAATCCCTTGATTAACAATAACGAATCCAACCTCAAACATAAAATTGACTATTTATTACTGAATCTGGCTCAAAACCTATCAGTTTCATCGATCCATGTGTTTGTAACATTCAATCTATATTGATTGGGTAGTAAAAAACATTCTGATCTTCCCAGCAGTGTACTACTGAGAAGAACCTTGTGCTTAGCAGCATGCATGATCTCATGGTGCAAAAACTAGATTTCTACATCACATATTCCAAATTCCAATATCCTCACTATACTACAACACCAAAGTAGCGTCGAACAACAGACGCTAAACATAGAGGGTTGCCGATGCACTGTCCGCCTGGTATACAAAATCTCTAGCAAAGTATAGTAACCATCATCAGTCGCCTCCCACTTCAGTCAGAGAGGGAACTATGAATGAGTGGCTACGTTGGGGCTGTGGTATAGTGCCTCCCAATCAACGAGAGAGCTATCAAACACCTCTAGCAAAGCTGGCAAGTCCAAGTGATCTGCCTCGTCAGACTCTTGAACACCACCTGCACGTGTTGCCGTCGTTTGATCCATTTCCGTGCCCTGACCAAGATCCACACTTGCAACAAGTTGGGGAAGCTGGACCGTGCTGACGGCATGAATAATATGGTCGTTGCAAGTGTGGTCGCCGTAGTACACGACAGTGTACTTTGGGCTTTCCTCGCCGGCCATGGCGCTGCTGCTACTGTTACCGTCGTCGGCATTTGGCTCCTGCTCCTCAACTGTCTTTGTTGCTAAGCAGTTCCGTTCCCTGTACGCGCATCTGTAGTAGCTCCTGATGATCAAATTACCACACCACAAGTTCATGTGGTATGGCTATTAGTTCATCGATCGATCGGTTTTAGTTTGTAGATCGAGTGGAATATATATATGCATATATATATGTAGTAAGAATGGATCTCTGCTCATGCAATAGCTGTAATATAAGAAGTAGCATCGATCATCGATCGTCTTTAGAAATTGGTACTTACCTAGGATGTTTCCTCCCATTGATGTTCTTCTGCCCATACTTTCTCCACAGGTGGCCGTCGTAGTGTGGAACATGCGTAACAAGGGACCTTGATCGCTTGTCGTTGTTCCTCCTAGAAATTGGAATCATCAGTTGATGCACATGAAGGTCAATAGAACAAGTTGTTGATCACATCTCCTCGAACCGAACCACACACACCTTCTCTTCTGACCAACGACGACGCTATTCAGCTGCTTCGAATTCGCCGCCAATCGCGCCTGCTTCTCCGCCTTCTCGCCGTTATTACTAGCAGGAGCGCTATTATTCCTCATCACCAACGACTTGTCGTCGACGGACTCTACCGAAGGCCCGCCTCCGCCGGTGCTGAGGATGCAGCCCTCGAGCGTGGACACCACGCCTATGTTGCAGCCGATCACGTCGTCGAAGAGCTGGACGGCGATGTCGGCTGCCGAGGGGGCGCCACCGCCACCACCATCCATGGCGCCGTGGACGAGCAGCGGGAGGACGAGCGCCCGGAGCTGCATCACGAGCTCCTGCTGCCTCCTCATGGCCTCCATCATCTCCCAGCCATGGCCGCAGGGCGGCGGCGGCGGCGGCATGACGAGGTCGTCGTTGCTCCTGAAGTCCATTGTTCAGTATACTGCTCAATTATTTGTGATGCAGCTAGCAGCTACTGACTGCGCGCGGGTCTTCCAGGTAGTTTCCGTTGAGTCAATAATGTCACTCTCTGATGGAGCGACAGAGGGTTAGGTTTTTCGTTAGGTAGGTGATGAGAATGAGATAGATAGAGAGAGAGAGAGAGAGAGAGAGAGAGAGAGAGAGAGAGAGAGAGAGAGAGAGAGAGAGAGAGAGAGAGAGCTGTTGCTGCTGCTGCTAGCTAGGTGTTGTCCCGTCCCGCGCGCGTGGAGAGGAGCGTACTCTCGCTCGGGTGCTAGAGGGTGTACCTGGGGTATATATACAGTGCTATGCTACGCAATGGAATGTGCACGTGCTCTGTGCCGGTCGAGCTTAATAAGCACGTGTGGTGTATATACGTATATGCATACACATACGATGCTGCAGTCGCATGCAAAGAATAATAAAACTAAAAGAAGCAGTGAGTTTCTCGATCGGTGTGAACGCATGGGCGTGTGCATGACCGTACCACGCGGCATTGCCATGGAGATGATCGACCACGAGGCAGGGTTGAGACTTTCAACTCTCCCCTGTGCCCCTTCATACGAACGTGTGTCGATTGTACACTATGGTTTTCGGACTAAAATCTA
This sequence comes from Zea mays, assembly GCF_902167145.1. Lineage (NCBI taxonomy): Eukaryota > Viridiplantae > Streptophyta > Magnoliopsida > Poales > Poaceae > Zea > Zea mays. The sequence goes on along the minus strand of NC_050097.1, from coordinate 156,119,832 downwards.
CAATATCAATTTAGTCGATCTCATTAATATTTCTTTTATAGTGAGTTTATTTGAGTTATAGATATTAATAATTCTTTTTTCGAAAGCCTTGGTCAAACTCCTTGACTCTTAGGCAACGCTAAATTGATCATTGAACTATAATCTAGTGTTGAGAGAGACAGAAAGAGTACCTAGCTAGCTAGCTCTCGAAAGGTGCAGGTATAACACAAACATTGGAATATTGAGCATATATATGCCATGCATTTTTCGCTTGTCCACGTACGCGTCGTTGAATATATATATATATATATATATATATATATATATATGGCAGGTATAACGGGAGTCCTAAGCTTCCAATAGTTAAAGGAAGCCCAGGTCGACCACCCCTGCAAACTGGTTCAACCAGCGCGCCCAAACAGACTGTCGGGTGCGCCACCTGCCCCACGTCTGTTAGCGCAAAAAAATGAATGCATGCATGAGTCAAACACGATCCAATGCATGCGCATAAATTTAGGAAAGATATGTGCGGCAGTTTCTGTTTTTAAAATCCTTTATTTCCTCCATAAATTTAGGATCGTTGCAACAGCCATGCAGCTAGACGCGTAAGGACCATTTTATGATATATACTGAGACTAAATATGCTACACTGTGTTAATAATTATGCAATTCGATATACTGCGTAAAAATCTGTTATCAGCTGCATGCACACGAATTTATGATAAAAATAATGTGCAATGAAAGGAAATGAATTACACGCATAGAAACAAAAAATCGTATTTAATGTTTTATTTCCTTCATAAATATAAGATCCCTCCAACAGCCATGCAGCTAAAACACATTAAATCTAGTTTATGACATATACTGATACAAATTATACTACATGGTGTAGATATTTATGCAATTCGTTACACTGCGTAAAAAATCTGGCATGTTGTTCACTAGTGGACGCACCTCCGGATTGGAGCGTAATAACCTTAAGTTTTGAGCATAAAATCCCTCAATTATAAGCGTATATACCGAGCCAATGTGAGATGTTGATAGCTCTAGTAGGTTGTTATTACGATTCTATTTTTATGGCAGATCCGAAAAACATGGCAGTCGCATGCATGCGGTTATACAGATCCTAAAATTATGGCAAAATGCATGCATGAGTCAAACACGTTCCCTTGCATGCGCGTAAATTTAGGAAAGATATGTGTGGCGGTTTCTATTTTAAATGCTTTATTTTCTCCATAAATTTAGGATCGCTGCAACAGACATGCAACTAAAACTCGTAATGACCATTTTATGCTATATACTGATACTAAATATGCTACACTTTGTAGATAATTATGCAATTCGGTATACTGCGTAAATATCTGCTACAGGCTGCATGCACACGAATTTACGATGGAAAGAATATGCAATGAAAGAAAATGAATTGCATGCATAGAAACAAAAAATCACATTTAATGTTTTATTTGCTTCATAAATATAGGATCCCTCCAACAGCCATGCAACTAAACGCATTAGAACTAGTTTATGATGTATACTGAAACAAATTATACTACACGGTGTAGGTATTTATGCAATTCCTTACACTGCGTAAAAAATCTGGCATGTTGTTCACTGGTGGACGCATCTCCGGGTGGAGCGTAAAAACCTTAAGTTTTAAGCATAAAATCCCTCAATTATAAGCGTAAATACTGAGTCAATTAGAGGTTGATAGCTTTAGTAGGTTGTTATTACGATCCTATTTTTATGACAGATCCGAAAAACATGGCAGCCGCATGCATGCAGTTTCTATTTTTATACAGATTCAAAAAATTATGGCAAAAACGTGGGAGTTTCCATTGCATGCGCGCAAATTAAGAACAGCATAAATCAAGGAATTGTCTTTCCAATGTGCATGCGGTAAACTGATATACGAACTCTGTGTTAAAGCATAAAATCATACAGTTTTTAGCGTAAATAATACATGTGGTAGGCATAAAACACAATAAACGAAAAGAAAAATGCGCCGGATCGAAGGATGTCACGCGCAATCATCGCTGCGCGCATCTCGCCCCTTCCGTGACGTCGCTCGCTCGAACATCGCGCCTCATGCGTCGCCGTCGCTACTCGCACGTCGACGGGCATCGCTTGCTCGTCGGCCTTGGAAGTGCCGCCTCCTCGGGGCTTCGGGGACGCCGCCGCTTGCCCGCACAAGGGCCTTGCTGCGGATCGAGGAACCTCCGCCACCGCGCGTCGAGGTAATGGAGTTGCGGCCACCGGCCTGGGATCCACCGTCGCCGCACAAGGGCGCTGCCGCCGCTCGCCCTCTAGATCGGGGGCCGCCACCGCCGGCTTGGGAACCGCCGCCACCGCATGTCGAGGTCGGGGAGCCACGGCCACCGCAGCCACTGGCCGGAGTCCGCCGCCGCGCGCGCTATCGGACAACCGCCGTCGCTAATGAATCGAGATGGGGCATGAAAAACTGAACCCTAGCACTCCGGGTCCTATTTTATAGACATCCGGATGTGGTCCGGCTCGACCGGATTGCACTGTCTGGCCCGGGCTTCCTTTAGTTATTGGAAGCCCAGGGCTCCTAATATATATATATATATATATATATATATATATATATATATATGCTTCTTAATTAGGCACTGCGTATACAATTAAGTAGAGTGAACCAAAGCGATATCTACATAAACACTAAGATGAGTACGATTTAGTTAATTCTTGCAAGAAAAAGTTAGTTCTATAGCACTAAAAGAACCCACACCCATTCCAAAATTGCTCCGAGTCAAGCACGCTCTTTCGAGATAGGCTTCTGAAAAAATATGCACCTTATTGACATGAGTATTATATCAATTCTATTAAGCCTTAGATCAGGATATCACAATCCACCCAGACCAAGATATCACAAGGACCCCATAGGGCATCTTCCTTAGATCTCTAGCCCCTAGAAGTTGGTTAGGGATTTTAACTTGGTTCGTTTGGTAAACAATAAAAGCAATGGCAATGCCTCTGCCTTCCTTGTGGCTGCATTCAGTGACACAATTCTAGATCCGGGTGTCGACGAGCTCCCCCTTCTTGATTGTTGTTTTACATAGTCTAATCAAGTATTCATGAACAATAATCTAAATTTGGCCTTACCATCTAGCTCTCTCTCTCTCTCCCATCGAGACCTACTTTAGACCACAACTCTTTGCTCACCTTCATCTCCACTTTGATTACAAAATCTCCAACTTTTTTTCTTAAAGAATTGTTTGCTCCACAACCAAATTTCCTTCCTTTTGTCTTGGATATCTAGCATTGCAACGAACACATTACTAATGTAGCTAGACGACTCGCTGGTTGCCTCAAAGCGACTCGATTAGCAACAAAGTTTTGGGCATCGCTTATTAGGTCACATCCGTTGATCATCCCAAACTATAAGTTTGTAATTATCTTTTTTTACTTCTATAAAGAACACCAAGGTCTATGTATTGATGAGATGCATGATATGGAGGAAAGCAGAATCAAGCTTATGGTGGTCCTTAAAACTTGTGCATCCTACTAGAAGCAACGCAAAATACCGAGTCACATGTGAAGAAGATGCAAACATGGCTTTTTTATCATGCCCATGCAACCTTCGGCATGAGATACAATTGCATAAGACATATTTATGGGTCATTGGTGGCAAATCATGGGGCAAAAGTGGAAGCACTAATACAACATGAGGGTTTGTAGACTTTTGCATAGGGGTGACTTGTTGTCTATTGGCTTTGGTTGAATTACGATGACTTGCTAGGGTTTTAAATTTTACTATATGGGTTGTCTTGGCTATGTGATTGTGGCTAATGTTTGGCTTGGTTGAGCTAAGGTAATACTTTGGATTTCTACTTAGAGTATTGCAAGTTGATGCCTAACTTCGATCACATGTTCTAACATGAGGGTTGCCCTTTGATATGTGGTTGCCCCTACGACTAACCTATATCTTTCTTGATGATATCTTTGTAACATGTAATTGCTGGATTAGTTGTTCTATTATAGGTTGAGGGCTGGTTGCAGTACTACCGATGGCTGGTCTTTTGCCTTCGGTGCATTAATTATTCTTCTTTGGTCTCTATGTGGTCTTGTGGACCAGACATGGTGGCATAATGCGCCTTGTCCTTCCCCACGTAGGGGGTTTACAGTTGCAAGGCTAAAAGGAAGTTTGCGTTGGTAACCCATTTTGTATTGGGACCTTATCGATCCATAATCTTGGCCCATTCGACCCCCTAATTTTTCTAGCCTCCATCTTGATCTTATGTCCTATGAGGGCAAGATCTTAGAAGTCGCACTAAAGGCTCGTGATATCATGCTTCCAGTCCACATTCGAAAGCCTCACTCACGTGGTTCCATCCCTTGCATGAGTGTCTCATCTTGGATGTGCACAGAAAGGCCCTGGCCTGCAGTGCTTGTCCTCCATATGGTCCTTTGGTGGCCTCCACCGGGGTCTTTGTCTAAAGGCCATCCCTGCCTTGGTCCACTGAAGGTGTTGTCAAGTCTTCGACAACATAACTCTCTAGGAGCCTTCATGTGGTGTCCCATAGGCTCATTGTGGTACCTGCACTCAATAGAACGTGCATAACATTAAACAAATATAGTTAAGGTTTGTGAGCCCTCGAGCATAAGGATTCTCCCTCAACTTTTGATGCAGCTCTCTAGGAGCCCGCTAGTGTGAAGATCATCACCAGCATGAAACTCGATAGAGAAGTTGTATGATCAAGGACACCAGCTAGAGGAGGTGAATAGACAGTTTTGACTAAAATAAAAAAACACTTGTAAATTTAATTAGTAAAACAAGAGAAATAAATTCTCTAGCCTATGTTGAGCTATTCTTGGTTTGCAACCTAGGGTGAACAAGTGGTTAGTATAGCTAGTAATGAAGTATAGCACAAGTCACACAAGCAATTGATATAGAACAAAGTAATAAATGCACAAGACACGTGATTTTTTTACCGTGGTGTCGGTGATTTACCGATCACCTCTAATCCACGTTGAGGTTGATTTAGTGCACTCAACCGCTCCTCTATCATTACTCTGCTTGATATCTTGAGATGGATGGTTAAAGAATCACTCGTACCTCCATTCCACTAGAGTCACTTTTCATCGCTCTGGTGAGGCAAGTGCAAGCCTATCACAATCAACATTGTGGCCTCTCCACAACCTTCATCGAAGAGCTCGACGGAGAACCTTCAACAAGTCGTCTAGGTGGTGGTTGAAAGGGAAATAGGGTTACACCTTTTCCTAATTGATTTTGGTGGTTGAATTGCCCAACACAAATAATTGGACTAACTAGTTTGCTCTAGATTATAAGTTTTACAGGTGCCAAAGGTTCACAATAAACCAATAAAAAGACCAAGAAAGGGTTCAAATAAAAGGAGCAAAAGACAACCAAAGTGTGCCCTGGTCTGGCGCACCGGACTGTCCGGTGTGCCACCGGATAGTGTCCGGTGCACCAGGGAATTCCAGTCTGAACTTGCCATCTTCGAGAATTCTGGGAGCCGCTCCGCTATAATTCACCGGACTGTCCGGTGTGCCAGCGGAGCAACGGCTACTTCGCGCCAACGGTCGTCTGCAGAGAGCAGTTAATGCGCTACAGTGCGCAGAAGTCAGAGCAGAGCTAGAAGGCGCACTGGACAGTGAACAGTGACTGTCCGATGCACCACCGGACTGTCCGGTGGCCCAAAAGAAAGAAGCTCCAATGGTCGAACCCTAACGGTCGGGTGATGTGGCTGGCGCACCGAACAGTGTCCGATGGCACACCGGACTGTCCGGTGCGCCATGCGACAACAGCCTCCACCAATGGCTCATTTGGTGGTTGGGGCTATAAATACCCCCAACCACCCACCATTCATTGCATCCAAGTTTTCAGCCTTCACACCTCATACACGAGCTATAGCATTCAATACAAGACACAATAAAGAGATCAAATCCTCTCCCAAGTCCAAAGACAATTCCAATCAAATAGTGATTAGTGAGAGAGAGATAATTGTGTTCATTTGAGCTCTTGCGCTTGGATTGCTTTTCTTCTTCCTTCTTTCTTGATTCCAACTCAATTGTAACCAAGGCAAGAGCCACCAATTGTGTGGTAGTCCTTGTGGGGACTTAGTGTCCCGTTTGATTGAGAAGAGAAGCTCACTCGGTCTAAGTGACCGTTTGAGAGAGGGAAAGGGTTGAAAGAGACCGGTCTTTGTGACCACCTCAACGGGGAGTAGGTTTGCAAGAATCGAACCTCGGTAAAACAAATCAACGTGTCATCCGCCTTATTTACTTGTGATTTGTTTTTCGCCCTCTCTTTCGGACTCGCATTTAATTCTAACACTAACCCGACTTGTAGTGTGTGCTTAAGTTTGTAAATTTCAGATTCGCCTTATTCACCCCCCCCCCCTCTAGGCGACTTTCAATTGGTATCAGAACCCGGTGCTTCATTAGAGCCTAACCGCTCGAAGTGATGTCGGGAGCATCCGCCAAAAGGGAGATCGGGACCGGCGACAAGTCTGCAAGCTCGGGGAAAACGCACTCAAGGGAGTCCACCCACAAGCATAAGGAGGAATCCTCTTCCTCCATCAAGTCCCAACAGAAGGGTGACAAGAAGAAAAAGATGAAGAAGGTGGTCTACTACGAGACTGACTCTTCGTCACCCTCCGGCATCCGCCACTTCTAAGCGCCATGAGCGCAAGAAGTATAGTAAGATGCCCCTTCGTTATCCTCGCATTTCAAAACACACTCCATTACTTTTTGTCCCATTAGGCAAACCACCTATGTTTGATGGTGAAGATTATTCTATGTGGAGTGATAAAATGAGGCATCACCTAACCTCACTCCACAAAAGTATATGGGATATTGTTGAGTATGGAGCACAGGTACCAAAGGAAGGGGACAAGGATTATGATTCGGAGGAGGTCGAACAAATCCAACACTTCAACTCCCAAGCCACAACTATACTCCTTGCCTCTCTAAGTCGAGAGGAGTATAATAAGGTGCAAGGGTTGAAGAGCGCAAAGGAGATTTGGGACGTGCTCAAGACCGCGCACGAAGGAGACGAGGTGACCAAGATCACCAAGAGGGAGACGATCGAGGGGGAGCTCGGTCGGTTCATGCTTCACCAAGGGGAGGAGCCACAAGCGATGTACAACCGGCTCAATACCTTGGTGAACCAAGTGCGCAACCTCGGGAGCACCAAATGGGATGACCATGAGATGGTCAAGGTTATTCTAAGATCACTTGTATTTCTTAATCCCACTCAAGTTCAATTAATTCGTGGTGATCCTAGATACAAGCTAATGTCTCCCGAGGAAGTGATAGGAAAATTTGTGAGCTTTGAATTGATGATCAAAGGCTCCAAGAAAATCATCGAGCAAGGCACCTCCTCCACACCCGATGTGCAACCCGAGGCATTTAAGGCAACGGAGGAGAAGAAAGAAGACTCTACACCGAGTAGGGTCCCCATCGACGCCTCCAAGCTTGACAATGAGGAAATGGCGCTCATCATCAAGAGCTTCCGCCAAATCCTCAAGCAAAGAAGGGAGAAGGACTACAAGCCCCGCTCTAAGAAAGTTTGCTACAAGTGTGGTAAGCCCAGTCATTTTATTGCAAAATGTCATTTATCAAGTGATAGTGACAGGGGCGACGACAAGAAGGGAAAGAGAAGAGAAAAGAAGAGATACTACAAGAAGAAGGCCGGCGATGCCCACGTTTGTCGGGAATGGGACTCCGACGAGAGCTACACCGACTCCTCCTCCGACGAGGACGCCGCCAACATTGCCGTCAACAAGGGACTTCTCTTCCCCAACATCGGCCACAAGTGCCTCATGGCAAAGGACAACAAGAAGAAGAAGGTAAATCTAAATCCTCCACTAAGTATGCAACATCTAGTGATGAGGCTAGCTCTAGTAATGATGAGGATGATTTATTAACACTTTTTGCCAACCTTAACATGCAACAAAAGGAGAAATTAAATGAGTTAATTAGTGCTATTCATGAGAAGGATGAACTCTTGGACTCCCAAGAGGACTTCCTAATTAAAGAAAACAAAAAGTATGTTAAGGTTAAAAAATGCTTATGCTATAGAGGTAGAAAAATGTGAAAAATTATCTAGTGAGCTAAGCACTTGCCATGATGTTATTTCCAACCTTAGAAATGAACATGCCAAACTAATTGCTAAGGTTGAGAAATCAAATGATTGTGATGATTCAATTGACAATCTTAGGAATGATAATGCTAGTTCGATTGCTAAGATTGAAAAACTGGATGCCTCTCTTGCTAGCCTTAGAAATGAGAATGAAAAATTAATTGCTAAGGCTAAGGAATTAGATGTTTGCAATTTTCTATTTCCAATCTTAGAGATGAGAATGACATTTTACATGCTAAGATTGTTGAACTAAATTCTTGCAAACCCTCTACATCTATCATTGAGCATGTTACTATTTGCACTAGATGTAAAGATATTAACATTGATGCTATTCATGATCACATTGCTATGATTAAACAACAAAATGATCATATAGCAAAATTAGATGCTAAAACTGCCGAGCATGAACTAGAAAATGAGAAATTTAAATTTTCTCGTAGCATGCTTTATAGTGGGAGACGCCCTGGCATTAAGGATGGCATTGGCTTCCAACAAGGAGGCAATGTCAAACTTAATGCCCCTCCTAAAAGATTATCTAACTTTGTTAAGGGCAAGGCTCCCATGCCTCAGGATAACGAGGGTTACATTTTGTACCCTGCCAGTTATCCCGAGCACAAAATTAGGAGAATTCATTCTAGGAAATCTCACTCTGGCTCTAATCATGCTTTTATGTATAAGAGTGAGGCATATAGTTCTAGGCAATCAACCCGTGCTAAATTGCCTAAGAAGAAAACACCTATTGCATCAAATGAACCTAACATTTCATTTAAGACTTTTGATGCATCATATGTTTTAACTAACAAATCAGGCAAAGTAGTTGCCAAATATGTTGGGGGCAAACACAAGGGGTCAAAGACTTGTGTTTGGGTACCCAAGGTGCTTGTTTCTAATGCCAAAGGACCCAAGACCGTTTGGGTACCTAAGAACAAGGCCTAAATTTGTTTTGTAGGTTTATACATCCGGGGGCTCAAGTTGGATCATTGATAGCGGGTGCACAAACCACATGACAGGGGAGAAAAGAATGTTCTTCTCCTACGAGAAAAACCAAGATCCCCAACGAGCCATCACATTCGGGGATGGAAATCAAGGTTTGGTCAAAGGATTGGGTAAAATTGCTATATCTCCTGACCATTCTATTTCCAATGTTTTTCTTGTAGATTCTTTATATTACAATTTGCTTTCCGTTTCTCAATTATGTAGAATGGGCTACAACTGTCTTTTTACGGATATAGGTGTTACTGTCTTTAGAAGAAGTGATGATTCAGTATCATTTAAGGGAGTGTTAGAGGGTCAGCTATACTTAGTAGATTTTGATAGAGCTGAACTCGACACTTGCTTAATTGCTAAGACTAACATGGGTTGGCTCTGGCACCACCGACTAGCCCATGTTGGGATGAAGAATCTTCATAAGCTTCTAAAGGAAGAACACATTTTGGGACTAACCAATATTCATTTTGAGAAAGACAGGGTCTGTAGTGCATGTCAAGCAGGGAAGCAAATTGGAGCCCATCATCCACACAAGAACATCATGACGACCGACAGGCCGCTTGAGTTACTCCACATGGATCTATTCGGCCCGATCACTTACATAAGCATCGGCGGGAGTAAGTATTGTCTTGTGATTGTGGATGATTATTCTCGCTTCACTTGGGTGTTCTTTTTGCAGGAAAAATCCCAAACCCAAGAGACCTTAAAAGGATTCTTGAGACGGGCTCAAAATGAGTTCGGCTTGAGGATCAAGAAGATTAGAAGCAACAACGGGACAGAGTTCAAGAACTCTCAAATTGAAGGCTTCCTTGAGGAGGAGGGCATCAAGCATGAGTTCTCTTCTCCCTACACGCCACAACAAAATGGTGTAGTGGAGAGGAAGAATAGAACTCTACTAGACATGGCAAGAACCATGTTTGATGAGTACAAGACTTCGGATCGGTTTTGGGCCGAGGCGGTTAACACCGCTTGCTACGCCATCAACCGGTTATATCTACACTGAATCCTCAAGAAGACATCATATGAACTCCTCACCGGTAAAAGCCCAATGTTTCATATTTTAGAGTCTTTGGTAGCAAATGCTTTATTCTTGTTAAAAGAGGTAGAAAATCTAAATTTGCTCCTAAGGTTGTAGAAGGCTTTTTACTTGGTTATGACTCAAACACAAGGGCATATAGAGTCTTTAACAAGTCCACTGGACTAGTTGAAATCTCTTGTGACATTGTGTTTGATGAGACTAACGGCTCTCAAGTAGAGCAAGTTGATCTTGATGAGCTAGATGATGAAGAGGCTCCATGCGTCGCGCTAAGGAACATGTCCATTAGGGATGTGTGTCCTAAGGAATCCGAAGAGCCTCCACATGCACAAGATCAACCATCTTCCTCAATGCAAGCATCTCCACCAACTCAAGATGAGGATCAAGCTCAAGATGATGATGAAGATCAAGAGGAGCCACCTCAAGAGGAGGACAATGATCAAGGGGGAGATGCTAATAATCAAGACAAGGAAGATGATGAGGGTCCAAGACCGCCACACCCAAGAGTCCACCAAGCAATTCAACGAGATCACCCTGTGAACATCATCCTCGGCGATATTCAAAAGGGGGTAACCACTCGATCTCGTGTTGCTCATTTTTGTGAACATTACTCTTTTGTTTTCTCTATTGAGCCACACAGGGTAGAGGAAGCACTTCAAGATTCAGATTGGGTGCTGGCGATGCAAGAGGAGCTCAACAACTTCACGAGAAATGAGGTATGGCATTTAGTTCCACGTCCTAACCAAAATGTTGTAGGAACCAAGTGGGTCTTCCACAACAAACAAGATGAGCATGGTGTGGTGACATGGAACAAAGCTCGACTTGTGGTCAAGGGATATTCACAAGTCGAAGGTTTGGATTTCGGTGAAACCTATGCACCCGTAGCTAGGCTTGAGTCAGTTCGTATATTACTTGCCTATGCTACTTACCATGGCTTTAAGCCTTATCAAATGGACATAAAAAGTGCCTTCCTCAATGGACCAATCAAGGAGGAGGTCTATGTTGAGCAACCTCCCGGCTTTGAAGATAGTGAGTATCCTAACCAAGTATATAAACTCTCTAAGGCGCTTTATGGGCTCAAGCAAGCCCCAAGAGCATGGTATGAATGCCTAAGAGATTTTCTTATCACTAATGGCTTCAAAGTCAGAAAAGCCGATCCTACTCTCTTTACTAAAACACTTGCAAATGATTTGTTTGTATGCCAAATTTATGTGGATGATATCATATTTGGGTCTACTAACGAATCTACATGTGAAGAGTTTAGTAGGATCATGACTCAAAAATTCGAGATGTTTATGATGGGGGGTTGAAGTATTTCTTAGGATTTCAAGTGAAGCAACTCCAAGAGGGCACCTTCATTACCCAAACAAAGTACATTCAAGACATACTCACAAAGTTTGGGATAAAGGATGCCAAGCCCATCAAGACACCCATGGGAACTAATGGGCATCTTGACCTCGACACGGGAGGTAAATCCGTAGATCAAAAGGTATTCCGGTCGATGATAGGTTCTTTACTCTACTTATGTGCATCTCGACCGGATATTATGCTTTCCGTATGTATGTGTGCAAGATTCCAAGCCGATCCTAAGGAAGTTCACCTTAGGGCCGTAAAACGAATCTTGAGATATTTAGTTTATACTCCTAAGTTTGGCCTTTGGTACCCCAGGGGATCCACATTTGATTTAATTGGTTATTCCGATGTTGATTGGGCAGGGTGTAAAATTAATAGAAAGAGCACATCAGGGACTTGCCAGTTCTTAGGAAGATCTCTGGTGTCTTGGGCTTCAAAGAAGCAAAATTTTGTGGCTCTTTCTACCGCCGAAGCCGAGTATATTGTCGTAGGCCATTGTTGCGCACAATTGCTTTGGATGAGGCAAACCCTCAGGGACTATGGTTACAAATTAACCAAAGTTCCTCTTCTATGTGATAATGAGAGTGCAATCCGCATGGCGGATAATCCCGTTGAGCATAGCCGCACTAAACACATAGCCATTCGGTATCATTTCTTAAGGGATCACCAACAAAAGGGGGATATCGAGATTGCATATGTTAACACCAAAGAACAATTACCCGATATCTTTACCAAGCCATTAGATGAGCAAACTTTTACCAAACTTAGGCATGAGCTAAATATTCTTGATTTTAGGAATTTTGATTCATTTTTGCACACATAGCTCATTTATATACCTTTGATCATATCTCTTTCTTTGCTATGACTAATGTGGTTTTCAAGTGTATTTGAAGCTAAGTCATAGATTGAAAGGGAAATGGAGTCTTCGGCGAAGACAAGGCTTCCACTCCACTCCATCGATTATTCATCTTTCGCCGTCGCTCCACACCACTCTCCAATTTGGTATAATCTTCACTCATATATTATTTACCATAGGGGGAGAAAGTAGTTAAAAGGGCTTATATTTCACTCACAAGTATCTGTTTTTGGCGATTCATGCCAAAGGGGGAGAAAGTATTAGCCCAAAGCAAAAGGACCGCACCACCACCAATTTCAAAAATGTAGTCTTTCAAATATGGATTAAAAAAAGATTTTTCAATTGGTATGTTTTTCAATTGGTATCTCATTTTTGAATAATTTCAAATTGGTACACCCTCTTCAAAACTAATATCTAAAACCCTCTTGAACACTAAGAGGAGGATTTCATTAAGGGGGAGTTTTGTTTATTCAAAGGAAAAGCATTTGAAATAAGGGGAGAAAACTTCAAAACTTTTATTCATATACCTTTGACTATTTGCAAAAGACTTTGAAAAGAATTTCCAAAACTTTGCAAAACAAAACAAGTGGTGCAAGCGTGGTCCAAAATGTTAAATAAGAAGAAAGCCATCCATGCATATCTAATAGAAATAATTATTAGTTTCATTCCAAGCAACCTTTGCACTTACATTATGCAAACTAGTTCAATTCTGCACTTTTATATTTGCTTTGGTTTGTGTTGGCATCAATCACCAAAAAGGGGGAGATTGAAAGGGAAATAGGGTTACACCTTTTCCTAATTGATTTTGGTGGTTGAATTGCCCAACACAAATAATTGGACTAACTAGTTTGCTCTAGATTATAAGTTTTACAGGTGCCAAAGGTTCACAATAAACCAATAAAAAGACCAAGAAAGGGTTCAAATAAAAGGAGCAAAAGACAACCGAAGTGTGCCCTGGTCTGGCGCACCGGACTGTCCGGTGTGCCACCGGACAGTGTCCGGTGCACCAGGGAATTCCATTCTGAACTTGCCACCTTCGGGAATTCTGGGAGCCGCTCCGCTATAATTCACCGGACTGTCTGGTGTAGCACCGGACTGTCTGGTGTGCCAGCGGAGCAACGGCTACTTCGCGCCAACGGTCGTCTGCAGAGAGCAGTTAATGCGCTACAGTGCGCGCAGAAGTCAGAGCAGAGCCAGAAGGCGCACCGGACAGTGAACAATGACTGTCCGGTGGCCCAGAAGACAGAAGCTCCAACGGTCGAACCCTAACGGTCGGGTGACGAGGCTGGCGCACCGGACTGTCCGGTGCGCCATGCGACTGCAGCCTCCACCAACGGCTCATTTGGTGGTTGGGGCTATAAATACCCCCAACCACCCACCATTCATTGCATCCAAGTTTTCAGCCTTCACACCTCATACAAGAGCTATAGCATTCAATACAAGACACAATAAAGAGATCAAATCCTCTCCCAAGTCCAAAGACAATTCCAATCAAATAGTGATTAGTGAGAGAGAGATAATTGTGTTCATTTGAGCTCTTGTGCTTGGATTGCTTTTCTTCTTCCTTCTTTCTTGATTCCAACTCAATTGTAACCAAGGCAATAGACATCAATTGTGTGGTAGTCCTTGTGGGGACTTAGTGTCCCGTTTGATTGAGAAGAGAAGCTCACTCGGTCTAAGTGACCGTTTGAGAGAGGGAAAGGGTTGAAAGAGACCTGGTCTTTGTGACCACCTCAACGGGGAGTAGGTTTGCAAGAACCGAACCTCGGTAAAACAAATCACCGTGTCATCCGCCTTATTTGCTTGTGATTTGTTTTTCGCCCTCTCTTTCGGACTCGCATTTAATTCTAACGCTAACCCGGCTTGTAGTGTGTGCTTAAGTTTGTAAATTTCATATTCGCCCTATTCACCCCCCCCCCCTCTAGGCAACTTTCAGTGGTAACCTCTAAGAGTAAAAAGTCGATGACGCTCGCTTGATGAACTACCTAGTGCCTAAAGAATTAAAAACTTGACATAATGCACGAGAGCACTCTCAAACTCACTAGAATGCAATCCCTAGCAATGAGTGTGAGTTAGAGAGGTTTGGAAGCTTGTATGTGCTCAATTGATGGTTTAAATGGCCAAGAGAGTTGTCCAACGCCAGACTCCATCTATATCTAGCACTCCCCCAAAACTAGCCGTTATGGGCGAATTGCCCCTTTTTACGAACTTGCCGACGATCCACGCCCTATAGCTGGACGGTCCGCCCATCACTTTAACATCTAATTTCCATTTGAAAAGTTGTCAGAGTTGTCAAAAAAGTGAGGCACAGACAGTCTGTCGACATCGAACAGGAATAATCTGAGCTCTGTTGTAACACCTCAAATCCTATTTTGGAAAATGTAGGAAAAGAAATTTATCCAAAGGTTTTTAAGTCAAATATATTTTGATGTTATTACCTTGGAGTTACTCCTAAAATAGAATGAAAATCAAATAAAAAGATCCCTAATTGAATTAAGTACTATTTGTTGAACTATATATTGATAAATATCTAGAGTGCTTAAAATCAAGCATATCTTAACAAGGGTTATTGTGACGGAACCTCCCAAGGTATTAGGCCCACCTACAGTTGTCCTTGTCCCAAGGACCTTGGACAACCCTGTAGATGCACATAACCACTTGACAAGTTCGGTATTGTATCTTCATCTTCATGTTCGAGAAGTAACGGCGACCAGAATCGATTCTGTCACACCCGGATTTTAGGGGTCAAAAACCCGGGCGCGAACATAAACACCAGGTGTGCTGGGACCAAGTCTCACACATATGATGCATAGTGGCACAGGATCGAATGTCACATCTTTACTATATAACAGGAGTTCTGTACAAAAATAATTAAATAATTACATCATATGAGGAAACGATCCAGCAACCCAAAGTTGACTGGGAGACGACGACCTAGATCTCTCACGAACACATCACAGCATCCTTCATGCGCCTCATCCTGCGGTACCTGTTCTTGACCTGTGGGGGGGTGTGAGACAGCAAGAGTGAGCTCACATACGTTCATCGCTCAACAAGTTGTGGGGAATAATGTGAATGAACTCGCCAAAGGTGGGAGCTCACGTGAAGTGTAAGGCTTACCAAAGAGGATGGTTGAAGCTGAGCATTGCTTTTAAAGTTGGTCAAAATTTTATTAGCAATTACTAAGTATAAGTAAATACCAACCCAATTAAATAGTAGAACAAAAGTAACATCATCACCTGCGATGCAATGCATATGACAAATTGAGTTTAAGTTCCATAATTTAATCATCAGAGAGTCCTGAGCTGCTCATGACCGTGAGCTCGGCTAGTATACCAGTTTTACACTCTGCAGAGGTGGTACCCTTTACCCACAAGTCATGTTACCCATCTGCCAAGGGATCGCGACTTCCCATACACCTCTACCGAGGAGGCGAGGCAGGGTAACACTACGAGGCCTTTACAAAGTTCCACTAGCTTCAGAAAACCCGCTACAGTTTATAGGAAGCTCCAATGCAGGAATCCCTTGCAGGACCGCCATCGCAGCAAAATCCTCCCGAGGGCCTCCCTACACTGACCACTCCCCTACTGCCCTTGCCCCTTTCGGGTAAGGTAGTCCTCCACTAGCTTTCCTAATTAGTCAGCCAAGGGCGTCCCATTAAACCCTTGTGGTGGCACGTGGTTCTCAAGTTAAGCTCTATGTTCCAATTAACATTAATGATCTTGACATGAACAGTAAATAACAACGGATAACAAAAGTATAATCATGAATAATGTATCTTCATACCCAAAACCACATAAAGCACTAGCAAGTACTACCCAAAAAGTTCAGTGGTAAACAAGGTATAAAGATAATCAAACTAGGGTAACCTATTGGGTCCCATCAAAATTAACCTATGCAGATCATTATGATTAATTAGAACATGAGTAGGTAAAAAGAAGTGATCAAGGGCACAACTTGCCTGGGACTTGCGATTCCAGGTACCAACTTGCTCTTCAGGTGACTCGTGTCCTCACCGCTAAACGTAGCAATACACACAAACATGGTATAGGCAAAAATTAACATTGCACCAAACATAAAAATAACTGTGTAATAATAATCTACGCGAAGCTACGAGGTTGTAGGAACAAGAAACACTAAATTCAGAGCTACGGTTGTTAAGTTAGGAATTTCTGAAGTTATTTAATACCTAGAATAGAGTTATTCATGTGAATAATTTTAAATCAAGTTTCATGGTTAGACAAAGGTACTAGATAATAAATAATATTTAAACAAAATTAATGCCACTGGAATGAATCAATTTGGAGTTAGAATGAATTAAATATGAATTAAATAGATTTCTAACATTATTATTATACCCAAAAACCCATTTTATATATTGATTTTCTTCCTTTATTCGATGTATGGACTGGGGGCATTAATTCTTTGAACTACAGGGTGCTCTATGTAAAAATCTAGGGTTATGCGCGTTATTCCCAGCCACAGTATGGATGGCGGGTTGATTACTTAATTCTGCAGGGACTCTTTTGCAACTTGACATGCGCGACGGGGTAAGTTTCATTACCAGCCGCCAGATCAAAATTGAACGACCCTGATTAGATTCCCATCGTATGCCATATGAACCCTTAGATCAGGAACCGAGGGCGGCGATTTAAAGTAACGGGGACACGACCCCGATCCTAGATGCGGGGATCAACGGTGTTCGCTTAGTTGGGAGGAAAGGGGTATGTTGTCTTGATCCCGGCCGTTTGATCAGGCATCCAACGGCAACGGATCGTCTTCATCCCCGAGAGGCAGGACGCGGCAGAGCAGTGCGCATGCGGCGGCGCTCACGCAGGAGAGAGAACATCGGCGCCCTGGTCACCGAATCGCGACACGGGAAGCAGCAAAACGAAGCAAAGCATCACATAGACACCATGGACAGGTTCTTACCCCAGTGGATAGCTCGGACGCATGCGACCACGATGAGTAGCGACACCGAGGCACCGCGCGACCACGGCGAGGGATTTCCTAGCCACTGGTCAATCCCACACCCGCCAACCAACTCAATCCGCCACCGCATATGCCGAGGAAGACTCCCTAGTAGTCAATCCAGGCACCGGCGCAGGCTTGCCGCGAATCGATGATGGCAGCCACGGCGGCGCAGCTGAAATCCATGCCGGGAGCGGGAGGACGCGAAGGCGGGGTCAGCCGGAGTGTGGATGGTGCCCGCAGCGTTGGTGTCATGCGCCGAGCAGAGGAAGAACCCCAGCAGCGGCACCGACGGCACGCACCGAGCACAAGCCGGCCTACCCTCGCGCAGGAGCACCCACGACCGCCCTACTCCCGCGCGAGGTGCGAGCATCGGGTTGCAAGGCGCACTCGCCCGAGATCACCCCAGCCTGATTTGTTTATGGTGATAACCATGTCGCACTCACGTACTTATACCTGAGGTCAGGTGTGGTGTTCGGTCTCAAGCGCCTAACGGTTAACGAGATTCGCGGCAGCGAGTCCGCCCAGTTCGCGTGGCAAGGGATTTGGCCAAGGCCGCAATGAACTGTACCGCGAAAATCTTGTCGGCACGGCGTGAGGTAAACGATGACTCCGACTATCTGGGCCCACGTGTAGCGCGAGCTGATTTGGTGAGGGGATGACATGCGGGTCCCACATGGAAGTGTCTCAAAAGAAAAAGAAAAGGAAGGTGTGTATAGTGGGCTGCGCAGTGAAGGATCCGTAGGTGGGCCGAAATGTGGGGATTCCAGCCCAGGTAGGTTTTATTCTTTTTCTTTTAGGTTCTGATTTATTTCATGATTATTTGAATCCAAATTTTGAACTTGAATATGAGTTTCAGCTTTGGGTTAATTATACAAATTCAAAATCTAGTCTTGGAATAATATATTTTTAATTACTTATTTTATCCACACAATACTATATTTTCTTTTCCCTTCTAAATTCTAGAATTTCTTTCAAAATTTAAATTCCCATTTGGGTATCAATGTAATTCTTCTCTCATTATTTTATGTTGTCACAAAATGCATACACACAAAAATAATATCCAGCATGATGCAAAATTTTAATGGCATATATATTCTTTTATTAATTATTTGCTTTTGAATATGGTGTTCACATGGAATGATACATAAAGGTTAAACCCACACAAGGAGAAATTGTTTCTCTATTGGTACGATTTCTAGCAAATTACAAAGTGGGTGTTACAAATCCTACCCCCCTTAAAAATAATCTCGTCCTCGAGATTTGTAAGGAAAGGAATACAAAACGATTGGCTTGTAATTAAACTTTTAGTCTATAATTGTTTCAAATATCCAGAGTATTTTATAGTCAATAGTGGGTGATTAGGAGAGCATGGGTATGTATATGTATGTCCACTTTATTATGTAGGATAGAAGATGTCTTTAGAGCATAGATAGGTTATGAAAGGGTAGGGCTAGGAAAGACTCTATCCAAGATTGTGGATCTTGATTACTTTTGAAGATCTAGCTTGAATCTTATCCTTCCTTGATTTGATGAGGTCGATCATCTTTGATCTTGGTGTCTCCACTAGGATTTAGATGGTTTAAACAGGTAGATGGTCGGGAATTATAAGATGGGTCCAACGGGGTTTACATGTGCTTTTAGGGTGGAATAGATAGATAAAGCAATATATCAGGTAGGTTAGGTAGTTGTGAATAATCGAGTTGTTCTTAAGGTACCAATTTAGGTTAAACATGTTTATAGGAGTAGGGTCTAATCTTTTCTTTTTTTTTTGTACCAACTAACAAGTTTGAGTAACTCACATTAGATTAGATCATATTAGATTAGATGGGATCTAGATTAGATTGGTATGACTAGATTAGACTAGGTAAGATCTCATTATTTTGGATTAGATCATGGTTGTTATACTAGTGCAGGATAAATATGCTTATTGGGGCAAGATGAATCCATAAGGATAAGATAGAATCTTTTAAGGTCAGTTAGATCTATTAGGATGCGATAAAATCTTTTCAAGATAGAGTATCTGTTAAGATAAGATGGATCTATGAGTGTAGGATATAATCTTTTTAAGATGAGATAGATATTGTTAGGCTAGATATTTTAATGAGGGATAATCTAGTTTGTCTAGTTAGTTTTATAAGCATTATATATATGTAGATGTAATTGTGGACATTACTCCACAACCCATCACACTCAATCAAAGATCCAAATCATACAAGTATCATAAGAACAAACACTCAAGTACATAAATATTTATAAAAATAGTTTTGATTTTTTTTCCTAAGAGTAGGTCTCCTATTCCTAAAGGTCACTTTAGGTACAGGATTTCAAAGTGTGAAATCCACATTTGTCTTTAGAGTGAAAAGGTATGAATAATCAGAGTAAAGCGGAAATAGATGAGAAAAGATTAAGATAAGTTTAGAAAAGAATCAGAGTAGCAAAGGTAAGTAGATAATGGTTGTCCAATTCTATCTAGGTTTCGTCCTACAGTCAACATTCCTCTGATACCACTTCTGTCACACCCGGATTTTAGGGGTCAAAAACCCGGGCGCGAACATAAACACCAGGTGTGCTGGGACCAAGTCTCACACATATGATGCATAGTGGCACAGGATCGAATGTCACATCTTTACTATATAACAGGAGTTCTGTACAAAAATAATTAAATAATTACATCATATGAGGAAACGATCCAGCAACCCAAAGTTGACTGGGAGACGACGACCTAGATCTCTCACGAACACATCACAGCATCCTTCATGCGCCTCATCCTGCGGTACCTGTTCTTGACCTGTGGGGGGGTGTGAGACAGCAAGAGTGAGCTCACATACGTTCATCGCTCAACAAGTTGTGGGGAATAATGTGAATGAACTCGCCAAAGGTGGGAGCTCACGTGAAGTGTAAGGCTTACCAAAGAGGATGGTTGAAGCTGAGCATTGCTTTTAAAGTTGGTCAAAATTTTATTAGCAATTACTAAGTATAAGTAAATACCAACCCAATTAAATAGTAGAACAAAAGTAACATCATCACCTGCGATGCAATGCATATGACAAATTGAGTTTAAGTTCCATAATTTAATCATCAGAGAGTCCTGAGCTGCTCATGACCGTGAGCTCGGCTAGTATACCAGTTTTACACTCTGCAGAGGTGGTACCCTTTACCCACAAGTCATGTTACCCATCTGCCAAGGGATCGCGACTTCCCATACACCTCTACCGAGGAGGCGAGGCAGGGTAACACTACGAGGCCTTTACAAAGTTCCACTAGCTTCAGAAAACCCGCTACAGTTTATAGGAAGCTCCAATGCAGGAATCCCTTGCAGGACCGCCATCGCAGCAAAATCCTCCCGAGGGCCTCCCTACACTGACCACTCCCCTACTGCCCTTGCCCCTTTCGGGTAAGGTAGTCCTCCACTAGCTTTCCTAATTAGTCAGCCAAGGGCGTCCCATTAAACCCTTGTGGTGGCACGTGGTTCTCAAGTTAAGCTCTATGTTCCAATTAACATTAATGATCTTGACATGAACAGTAAATAACAACGGATAACAAAAGTATAATCATGAATAATGTATCTTCATACCCAAAACCACATAAAGCACTAGCAAGTACTACCCAAAAAGTTCAGTGGTAAACAAGGTATAAAGATAATCAAACTAGGGTAACCTATTGGGTCCCATCAAAATTAACCTATGCAGATCATTATGATTAATTAGAACATGAGTAGGTAAAAAGAAGTGATCAAGGGCACAACTTGCCTGGGACTTGCGATTCCAGGTACCAACTTGCTCTTCAGGTGACTCGTGTCCTCACCGCTAAACGTAGCAATACAGACAAACATGGTATAGGCAAAAATTAACATTGCACCAAACATAAAAATAACTGTGTAATAATAATCTACGCGAAGCTACGAGGTCGTAGGAACAAGAAACACTAAATTCAGAGCTACGGTTGTTAAGTTAGGAATTTCTAAAGTTATTTAATACCTAGAATAGAGTTATTCATGTGAATAATTTTAAATCAAGTTTCATGGTTAGACAAAGGTACTAGATAATAAATAATACTTAAACAAAATTAATGCCACTGGAATGAATCAATTTGGAGTTAGAATGAATTAAATATGAATTAAATAGATTTCTAACATTATTATTATACCCAAAAACCCATTTTATATATTGATTTTCTTCCTTTATTCGATGTATGGACTGGGGGCATTAATTCTTTGAACTACAGGGTGCTCTATGTAAAAATCTAGGGTTATGCGCGTTATTCCCAGCCACAGTATGGATGGCGGGTTGATTACTTAATTCTGCAGGGACTCTTTTGCAACTTGACATGCGCGAAGGGGTAAGTTTCATTACCAGCCGCCAGATCAAAATTGAACGACCCTGATTAGATTCCCATCGTATGCCATATGAACCCTTAGATCAGGAACCGAGGGCGGCGATTTAAAGTAACGGGGACACGACCCCGATCCTAGATGCGGGGATCAACGGTGTTCGCTTAGTTGGGAGGAAAGGGGTATGTTGTCTTGATCCCGGCCGTTTGATCAGGCATCCAACGGCAACGGATCGTCTTCATCCCCAAGAGGCAGGACGCGGCAGAGCAGTGTGCATGCGGCGGCGCTCACGCAGGAGAGAGAACATCGGCGCCCTGGTCACCGAATCGCGACACGGGAAGCAGCAAAACGAAGCAAAGCATCACACAGACACCATGGACAGGTTCTTACCCCAGTGGATAGCTCGGACGCATGCGACCACGATGAGTAGCGACACCGAGGCACCGCGCGACCACGGCGAGGGATTTCCTAGCCACTGGTCAATCCCACACCCGCCAACCAACTCAATCCGCCACCGCATATGCCGAGGAAGACTCCCTAGTAGTCAATCCAGGCACCGGCGCAGGCTTGCCGCGAATCGATGATGGCAGCCACGGCGGCGCAGCTGAAATCCATGCCGGGAGCGGGAGGACGCGAAGGCGGGGTCAGCCGGAGTGCGGATGGTGCCCGCAGCGTTGGTGTCATGCGCCGAGCAGAGGAAGAACCCCAGCAGCGGCACCGACGGCACGCACCGAGCACAAGCCGGCCTACCCTCGCGCAGGAGCACCCACGACCGCCCTACTCCCGCGCGAGGTGCGAGCATCGGGTTGCAAGGCGCACTCGCCCGAGATCACCCCAGCCTGATTTGTTTATGGTGATAACCATGTCGCACTCACGTACTTATACCTGAGGTCAGGTGCGGTGTTCGGTCTCAAGCGCCTAACGGTTAACGAGATTCGCGGCAGCGAGTCTGCCCAGTTCGCGTGGCAAGGGATTTGGCCAAGGCCGCAATGAACTGTACCGCGAAAATCTTGTCGGCACGGCGTGAGGTAAACGATGACTCCGACTATCTGGGCCCACGTGTAGCGCGAGCTGATTTGGTGAGGGGATGACATGCGGGTCCCACATGGAAGTGTCTCAAAAGAAAAAGAAAAGGAAGGTGCGTATAGTGGGCTGCGCAGTGAAGGATCCGTAGGTGGGCCGAAATGTGGGGATTCCAGCCCAGGTAGGTTTTATTCTTTTTCTTTTAGGTTCTGATTTATTTCATGATTATTTGAATCCAAATTTTGAACTTGAATATGAGTTTCAGCTTTGGGTTAATTATACAAATTCAAAATCTAGTCTTGGAATAATATATTTTTAATTACTTATTTTATCCACACAATACTATATTTTCTTTTCCCTTCTAAATTCTAGAATTTCTTTCAAAATTTAAATTCCCATTTGGGTATCAATGTAATTCTTCTCTCATTATTTTATGTTGTCACAAAATGCATACACACAAAAATAATATCCAGCATGATGCAAAATTTTAATGGCATATATATTCTTTTATTAATTATTTGCTTTTGAATATGGTGTTCACATGGAATGATACATAAAGGTTAAACCCACACAAGGAGAAATTGTTTCTCTATTGGTACGATTTCTAGCAAATTACAAAGTGGGTGTTACAGATTAATACCCAGCTAGGGAACTCCAATCACACGACATATGTAGCACTTAACCCTTGCATATGTCAACTCTCCACCAGGTTTCTTAGGACCAGACCGGGTTCACGCCAACCGAGAGCACAGATACACCACCGTCCAGCCTCTTGCCACAGAGGGTACACACTACTCTCGCCATCTCTCCACTCCCATTGCGTGTTGGCCTTTCTGGTATTAGTCTGCCCGAGGCAAAGCTTACCCATGATGAGGCATGTGACCAGTTAAAAGGTCCTCGATCATCAGGCCTACATCGACACGGTCCTTAATCGACTCAGACGGAGACACTACACCGAGGCTCTCTTCTCATGCAAGTCACCCGCCCGGTCTCAGCTTTATCATTTACATCCCAATGTTTGGTACCTAGCAGAAGTACATCTTGTCCGATGTTGAACCCATCACGGCCATGATGGATCCACCATCAAGTTTTATTTTTGAAAACATCCCAGTCCATCTAAAGCATCATATTTTGTTAAAACCAAAACATTTTTGTTTTCTAAAGCAAGATTAAGCATTAGAAAACCTTTTAATAAAACAGGAAATCAAGGAATGGTAAACAGTTCTAAGGAAGGAAATACAACAATTGGTTTAGCACACAACTCCTATCACCTAATGCATCATATAAGGTGATAAAGATTTTAAAACAGCAAGGAGGTGGCAAATGCACCGGGGCTTGCCTTGTGTTGTAGGGGAGTCGGGATCTGTTCCACCGATAGCGAAATAAAAACAACTCCCAGAAGGTGGAGTTTCAGTTGGTGGTGCAGTCTCTTCCTCTTCGACCCTTACTTCTTCTTCATTTTCTATATATAACCATACATATACATGAATGCTCATGTGATGCTATGAATATACAATTATAATAGAGATACGTCAAGTTGTATCTTGAATACAACTTTCCTTCATGGTACACCAGGGTAATTAGGGTTTTCTGAGTGAATACCCTAGTAGGGTTAAGCAGTTTTATTCTTAAGAGGCTAGGGTTTTGGGTTTGAGGATCAAACAATGTCCAAAACATGTCAAACTTCACCCAAGAGTTATAATTATCAAATTAAGCCTACCCAAAAAGTTTGATGATTTTTGGAGTTATCAAATAATTTCCAAAATTCCAAAAGTCTAGGTTTAGGCCCTTTTAAATACTAAATAATTCATGGTTGGGACTAAAAATCTTGGAACTATTTTTATTAAATACTAGAGGAATTTAGGAGTCTAGTAAAATTAGTCTCATAATTTTATCATTTTTCTATAATTTCTTATAAATTCCCTAAGTCTGGCAGAAAAAGAAAAGGAAAAAGAATGAATAGTAATGGGCTCAAACCAGCCCGGGCTGGCCCATGAACAAGGAAAACGCGCTCGCGTGTGTGACTGCGTTGCTCAATTTGCGCAGAGGACCCCGACCTTTTGAATAACTAATTAAGAATCCTTGCGCACTATTCACATGTGTCTCTAACATTTGCACCGAGGCCGCTCCCTTTTTGTTTCTTCGCAAGGTCAGGTCCCCGACCACGGACGGTGGATCAGTTGCTCCGGCGAGCTTGTACCGGCCAGAATACGCAAAGGCTAAGCTTCTTACTTGGTCAACATCGAATTCTACCTTGGGCGACCCTAATCCCTTTACCAATTGCGAAGTTCTAGCTTAAAATCTCTCTACCCACGGTGATGGCGCAAACCGAGGATAACCCGAGGTGTTCCCGGCGATCTAACGTGGTCTAGTTCAATTGGCTAGGCCGATAAGCATCCACAGCACACAAGGGTACTGAAACAAGGGCAAGGAGGGTATGAACGGACCTAGAAACGGAGGTCAACGACGCGATGGCTCACGGTGATGCGGAGAACCGAATTGGGGGAAGAAAGGAATTAGAGCGCTGTGGTGGCTAATCGGAGGCAAGGGCAGGTGCTCTGGCTTCGTTACAACCTAGCGGAGCTAGCGGCGCCCTCAATTTATATTGTCCGAGGGCGGTGGCTCCGGATTTTGAAGGAGAAGGCTGGTGGCCGGAGAGAGGGGTGAGTCACCGGAGTCGCATAACGTGGCATTTACTGGGATAGAGGCTTAAGACGATGACTGACCAATTCACACGACACCTTGCGACGAGGTACTAGGGTCAGTAGCATGGAGGATTCTAGTAAACGGTGGTCACACCGGCGATGGCCGTGCGGCCACGTCGTGGCACAAGTGGATGGGCGACAGAGCGACCACAGTGCTCCAACTTCATCTACGGCGAGATCTTTTCACCCCGCGAAGTTATTTGTGCGCTACTAGGCGCGAATCACAGCGCCGACGTGAATCCGAGCGCACGGGTCACCGGCGGTGAGGGGTGATGCACCTGAGATCTTATTCAGGTCACTGTACCATTTGAACTTCATTCAGAGCGCCTGACAGAGCTAATTGAAGTGCTTTATTCTTCAATTTTTGTGTGACAACATGGTCATCTGTCTGTAGAGAAATTGTTGTCCTATAATCCATCTTTGATTTCGCTATAGCATCCACAATCAAATAAGCACTGGATCATATTCAAATCTGATCGCAAAGTTCATCTGACTTCACTGTTAGTCAGAATTCAGTTCCTGGGTTGTGTGACAGCCAGACTTCAGGTCCATTTATCTCCAAATTTTGTATGACACCAAGGCTTAATCACTTAAGCAAAGTTATACTCCTATCACAGCTCTACAAATTTGATGTGTTGACCTAGGGCAAAATCCTTGTAAATTTAGAGATATAGAGCTCCAAAGTTGACCCCATTCAACTGAAATTCAGATTTAACCATATAGTGTTCATGGGGTTCTTTTACAAATAAGTCCAAACTTCATCATACAACTTGGAAATCCTCCAATGTAAAAGTTATTTGGTTTGTGATGCTTTATCACTTTGATATTTGCACTTTGGTCCAAAAGTACCTTGAATTTACATTTACCCCCCTAGGACTCCAATTAGGGTTTTCTAGGGTTTCCTTTAGGGTTTTGAGTACTTTAGGGTTTTTGTGCCACTAAAGTTCATCAACTTTGATATCTTGTGAACATCCCTAATGAATTTTGAGATTTTACCTATTTGGGCCTCACTTTCATCCATAAGCCCTAATTCAGGGTTAAGTACCCTATCCTAAGGTTAAACACTCTTCAAGTCACATCATCACAACTTGTTTGAAAATTTTACCTAGTGAATGCATTCTAGGTGTGACAAGCAACATGAAATGTCAATGCACATGATATCATGCTTAAGTTTTAGTGCTAGTAACACCAGGGGTGTTACAGTTATGCGCTAGAAATAATTTCCTGAAAGTACTTACTTTTGGGTGTATACATTGGTTTGCTTAATTAGGATAGTAAATAAATCAAATGATAAAAATACTTTGCATTCATGCTGGAGGTTTTACTTGTTGTGCATACAACCTTGAAATTTGAACCCAAATCAAATTTGAATTTGAAACAAATTTGGAAAATAAATTAGAAAACAAAAATATAAAATAGGATAAAGCCTACATGTACTGGGCCCAAATCTCCATTCCTTAGCCCACCTTACCTTTTCACCCGCGCGCAGCCCAGGAGCCGATTCGCTCTCTACGACCCACTCCTTTCTCGCACAGCCACTATATTTTCTTCTAGTCCTCCCACTCTTTCCCCTCTTTTTTGTTTTCCTCGTGTCGCTTACACGTGGGGCCTATTGGTTAGGTGAGTCTTTGCCACGTAATAAACTCGCCGGCGGGTTGTTGTGTTCCAGGGCTAGGTTTTTGGTATTGGATGTGTCCAGGGCTCCGTTTAGGAGATTTATGCGAGCCCTAGGCACCACCCTGACTCCCACACCAAAGTCATCAACTAAAGGAAAGAACCGGGAGAGAGTCCTGCCGAGCACGTGGTGCAAAGAGAGGAAGAGAGCCTCTTCGTGGGATCCATCTGTGCGAGCGCCTAGGGGAATATAAGCAGCCGAGGAACATCGCCGGAGCTCACCACACACGTGTGTGGCCTTCTCGGGTGCGAAGGGTGCATGTCGTGGCCAGAATTCGTCACTGTTGTTCATGCCGCCTCTATGGTCCGTGGAGCGTCACAAGCAGGGCTCTCTGCACCTTCAGCACAGGTAAGTTGCCCCTTATATACTCGTCTGCATATTTGCATGGAATAGCGCTAGTCAGCATAGGAAATAGTGCACCTGGGCGCGGAGGCGGGTTCTGCCACTGCGTGTACCCAGCGCGCCGCCACGTTCCGGTGGTAAGGAGGAAGATCGACCACTGGTTGTTGGATCTAGGGACAACAGGCACGATTAAAAGAGATGTAACGGTTCGGCTAGGATAAATCCAGACCGTGGAGCTAGATCTGGATGGTGTAGATCAAATGTGGGGATACCAGTTTGGGTTTTGATCTTGGTTGTCCGATCCAAATCATGCGTGTAGGAATCAATCATAGCATTTAAAATCCTGGCCAGTGGATCTAATCTGAATGGCTAAGGACAACTCATACCTCTTCGGCCGAGCAATCTTGCTAAGAGACCTTGCAGTTTTTGAAAATAGACTCACCATCCATGATCTGTGTAAAGTAATTATGTCAAGGTCCCTCGTATTCACATATATGACCCTAGTAGATGTTTTAATATAAAAATAAATAAATAAACATACCAAAACCTTATTTATTGCATATCTTACACATTTTAACTCTAGTTTAACCCGTTTAAGTTGTGCTAGCTCTGTAATAAAATTTCCTACACAGTAACAACATTATTTTATCATGTCACATAATTTTTAATAAATAGATATTTGTTTAACTTATGTTTAGTAAATTAATCTCTAATCAAATTTAATATATCTATACTTATAATCTGACTAAAATATAACCTCTAATCAAGTTATAACTTAGATTAAAGTTAAAATAGTTAGTCCTTGGTAATATCTTTCTCACATGATTTATAATAATCAACATAAAACATAGTTTTCATCTTTAATCCCATAGATCTTCAGAAAACCCTATCTTTTCAATCGTAACTCCGATTCTAGTGGTTCTCGAACCTACGGTTTCATAGTGATGTGTAGAATACTAATGTGTGGTTTGTTTTCATATTTGGTGTAATGTTATCATATCCATTTTTGCTTATTTGTATGTATTGCTATGAGTAGAAGCGATGCCACGAGGAACCTGAAGCCCAAACTTGGGGGAGTACCTGGTGTTGCACCAAAAAGGCAAGTTGTGTCCTTGATCACATTCTTTGACCTAATAATGTTCATGATTTTGATAATCACCGTGGCATTCTTAGGTTAACTTGATAGAACCTAATAGGTTACCTAGCTTTGTTTACCCTACATCTTGCATACAAATGAATTATTGGGTAGTCTTGCTATTACTCTACCTAGTTTTAGGATTAATGTTATATACGAATTACGATCATGCTTTATTATTATTGTCAATGGATTATTTATTGTTCATGATAAGATTATTTTTGTTAATTGGAACATGGAGCTTAACGTGAGAAAACAGTGCTACCACAAGGGTGGAATGGGACGCCCTTAGCCAATTAATTAGGAAAGCTAGGGAGAGATTACCTTACCCGAAAGGGCAAGCGGGGAGTGCATCGCTGAAGAGTATAGGGAGCTTCTCGTGTCGACCATGTTGCAATGGCTTTTCGAACGAGGGATTCTTATGCTCCCTTCTTCCTGAAACCGTAGTAGGTTTTCTCAAACTAGTGGAACTTTGTAAAGGTCTCACAGTGGATCTCTAGTCATTCAACTCGGAAGTGTCTAAGGGACTTGCAAACCCTGGCTAAATAGGAAACACGTCTTGTGGGTAAAGATGTGCAACCTCTGCAAAGTGTAAAACTGATATATCAGCTGTGCTCACAGTCAAGAGCAGTTTAGGACTCTCGCATGAATAAATGATGGAACTAAACTTAAATTTTACATTCATTGCATTATATTGTGGGATTTATTCGTCATTGTGATCAATTATTTAATTGGGACGGTATCTACTTACACTTAGTAAATTCTAATAAAATTTTGACCAACTTATTAAAAGCAATGCTCAGCCTTAATCATTTTACTTGGTAAGTCTTACACTACACATGAGCCCCCACTGTAACTCAGTTCATATGCACTTTTCCCCACACTTGGTGAGCGATGATCGTATGGGAGCTCACCCTTGCTATAATCACACCAGGTCAAGAACAGGTACCACAAGATGAGGAACAATGAAGGATGTTCTGATGATTTCGGAGAGGTCTAGGCCATCGTCTCCCAGTCAACTATGGTTGCGGAGGATCGTTGTCGTCATATGATGTATTTTACTTAGCTATTTTTGTATGGAAATTCTACTGTATAATAAAGATGTGACATTGATTTATGTACCATGAGTCATCATATGTGTGAGACTTTATCCTAGAACACATTTGAGATGCATCTAGTTTTGCCCATAAATCCAGGTGTGACATCTGCTCACCTGACTTTGCACACCTACAGATGGTCTAGTACCTAGCCGCAGATAGCCCCCGACCTGCAAAAAAGTATCGCCCATGACCTGTGCATAGACGGTCCACAACTTGGGAACATGTACCATTCATGACCAGGGCACGAACAGTCCGCAGTCACAACTCAAAAACCACATAGTCCCTTGAAAGATCTCTTATAGGTTTTGGTGTTTTGGATGACAACACAATTAAAGGTCTAATAAAATTGTTAAGTGCTGAGTAGGTACTTAGTGAAAAGCTTACAAGGCTCACACATGGAGGAAGGTGTGATGTTCTAATAGGTTGAATGACTATGGGTTGTGGACATCACAAGTCAAGTTGAAGGATGGACATTGCTATATGGAACTCAATATGCATGACTTAGAGATAACAGATTGAACTGAGGATGAAGGCAAGAAGGACTTCGAGGTACCAAGAGCAAGGGTGGTCAGGAAGACTAAGGTACCTAAGGCCATGGAGAAGAAGAGGTTCTTGCAAGAGGTTAAGGTTGTTCAAGCTATGAAGAGTCATGATGCATTGAAGACTATGATATATGGATGTGACTTACACCCATTGAGGTAATGCTTATGGTTTAATGGTTTAAGTCATAAGGCTCAAGATCTAGCTCAAAGTGGAGTCATGGTCACAAGAAGTGCTGAAGTATCAAAGTCAGAACCTAGAAGATCACAAAGAGCTAAGTATGCCTTGACTTGTAGTTTAGGTCATTCTTGTGTTTGGAGTTGTTCTTGTTGACCATTGTAGGGTGATGGAGCTCATAGTTTTCTAAAGGCATCAAGTTATGTTGAATTGAGGTTTTGAAGTCCAACCCCAAGCTCAAACAAGCCAAATGGAGCAACACGACGGAAAGGTTAAGTATGAGAGGTTTGATCATTCAAACATGTTGCATACACCTTTTACTATCCATTGGACACTTTGGTTTGCACTCTATCTTGTTTTGTATCAAAAGTTCCACTTTGGTCCCTGTTTGATAAGAAATAGAAAAATGGAGAAGGAGTTGAGAATGAGGTAAGTTTCTATGACTTAGTAAATTGAATTATACTCTAATCACATGTATCTAAGTCACAGGGAGGTCCTCCAAGAAGTTAAAGTTGAATAGAAAAGAATTGGAGAAGAAAGTACTTAAAGGTGGTTGTCTGGGTGCACTAGACCCTCTAAAGGGTCGGTCTAGTGTGCACCGGACCCTCTATAGGGAATTGTACGGTCTCGAGAATTTTGGCTAAAATTCACCGGACGGTGAACAGTGCAGGGTCCGGTGGTCCACCGGGCCTCGACCAACGGCTCTTCGTGGAAGCCAACGGCTAGCTAACGTGGCACCTGGTCCAGTGGTGTATCGAACTGGTATGGTGCCACTTAGGGAAGGAAACCTACAATCAACATCCTAGATGCCTAGCGATCATTGGAGATCCGGTGGTGCACCAGACCGGTTCGGTGCACCACACCTGACAGTCTATTTTTTGGAGGAAAGTCCCAATGTCTATGGGAGCTCTTAGGGCTATAAATAGGCCCTCCTTCGACCATATGGGCTACACCTTTGCAGTTTACAAGTGTAGAACAAGTGCATACACATTCTCTATCTGTCTCTTATGTAATTCTATGCAAATTAAGTGTTTGGCGTAATTATAAGCCAAAAGAGAGAGAAATGCTGCTGAAAGGTAGTGCCATGATCTTGAGCTAGTGGTGGTACTGTTACTCTACCGAAGAGCTACCGACAGTTGTGATAGTCTCGGTTCTATGTAACCAATCTCGATATAGTGGAAGACTCGGTTTATCACATTGGTGATAAACCTGAGCAACTGGAGGAAGGAGTTGAAATAGAGTCTAAGCCAGGTTAGCTAACTCTAACCTGGATGTGGGCAAGCATTCCAAGCTTGGTCGTACCATGGGATAAATCTCTATGTCTCTTGTATCCCTGTTATGTTTCTTGTTTGCTTTCTTATTTGCACTTCCGCTCTCATCTTGGTATAAGCTTTTTGAAGTGCATGATCTTTTGAGACAGGGACTTGTATTTCGCTGTGATCTATTCTCCTCATCTGGACTCTGTTGTGTACATTGCTATGAATAGAGTAAGAAAGTTCTAGTTTTGGTTTAAGTTTCGTCTATTCACCCCCACTCTAGGCGACATCCATGTCCTATGTTCCCCCAAAGGGATCTTTCATCCCAGCATAGATTTTATCCCCAAGAACGGATGGAGTCCGAGTAGGCGTGGATCGAGGAGCTGAACTCCACCATACTAGGAGTTTGTTGCACGCGCGAAGCTCGGGAGGTAGGTGATGGCAATCTGGCCCCATGCGCCAGTGACCAAGCGCAGGTGGAATAGTGTCCTGAATAGTGGGGCCATCCAATCAGTCGACGCGGGGGGAGAAAGAAAGGAAACACACGCGTAGTTGATCCAGCGTGGACAAGGAGGGCGCTAGCTGAGGGTCTGCGGTGTGGGACCCGCACGTCAGTGACGTGGACAGGCACGCGCGTCTCGCTGGTGTGGAGGATAGGTCGCCCGGAGGTGAGTTGGCCGGGAGAAGGTGGCCCAGGCGCGGCTATGGGTTTTATCCTTTTCTTTTCTTCCTTTTATTCTCTTTACAAATTCCAAACTCATATATTCAAACTTAAATTTAAACTCCTGTTTTTAAATTTTCAAGTTTCCAAATATTTAATGGAAATATAATTTCTACTGTTTACAAATTTTATTCTTTTTCCTATTCCATTGTGGAAGGAATAAATGATTTTATTAATATTTTTGCCTTCTCATTTTATGTTTTGCTTTTCTTTCTCTATTTCAAAATCTACTATATGAATTTGAATTTTTTGGTGAGTTTCACCCCGGATTATGTGCACCAATAAAAGTGCCAACATGAAGGAATATATTTATTCATATATATATATATATATATATATATATATATTAATGTATATTCTTTTCCTTATCTTTTCTTTTATCCTCCCATTTTCAAACTTAAACTTGTCTCACAAATTTGAATACAAATGCAAAATACAAGAACCTTAGCATGAAATGCATATTTCAGTATTTATTTGTTATTTGATCAATATATTTCTATTAATTGAATATGCACATAGAAAAGAAAACTAGATAGTCTCTAAAGGTTCCATGATCCCCACAACACTTTTATATAAATATATGTATTTATTTATTTATATCATTTTTATCTTATACAATTTTTTGGGCTTCACACATCCCAGCATAGATTTACACAAGTTAATCGTGGATGGTCTGCACTGTGCAATAGGGACTTAACCAAATCGAGGATGTGCATGCCAATAATGTCGGATGGTCCGCAATACAAACTTTGTGAACCACACGGAAACACAACATTTTTTTCCAAGACTCTGCTAGACATCTGGCTAGTCCGGCCACATGGCCCGGATGGTCCTTAGTACACAAATTTGTCTTTTTTCAAAATTCGCTTTTGAAAAGATTTTTCTCTCGCAACCGGAAGCGTTATTAGACCTTATGCACATGCATCAACTATATGATTTATGAGGCATTAAAAACACGTCAAGTAATGTAATACCCAACTGGTAATTTGTGGAGGATAACCTAAAAGGAGAAATGATATTCCTATGTATATATGTGTGTTATCCATATTTATCATTTCATGAGAAGATCACATGAAAACAAATAAATATAAAATAAATGGCATCACTAAATTATGCATCATGCTGGGCTTTACTTGATTGCGCATTTGTGGACAATAAAAATAAATGTGTCATTAACAAGATATTAATGGATACATAGAGATTAACTTCTATATTAGAAAACAAAACTCTAAAGTAAAGAAGAGGAGAGGAAAATCTTAATTATAACGTGCAAGAAAAAATTTATATGTTGATATCCCTATCTTTACTAGGGTCTTGGAATTAAACTTAAATTTAGGATGAATTCCCAACCAAATTTGGGTTTGCACTTGAATTCCAAAAATGTGAGAAAAAGTAACTAGAAAAGAAAAGGAAAAACAAAATAGAAGTGAAAATGGCCGTGTGGGCCGAATTCGACTCGGACGGCCCATATACCCAACACACCTGCTCAGTGGTACCACACTCGGTGCCGACGTCATGGCCCCATCGGGCAGTCACACCCTCGCGTCCAAGCTTCGCGTCTGTGTCGCTGGCACCATGGCCCCCTGCCGGGCGTTTCTCTCCACTCGTCGTGCGCCACTGGAGCCTGGGCTCGATCGTCAGCTGTTTCTCCAACGCCTGGCCATCCTCGCGTGGATCTCGCTACGTGGAGGACACTAACAAACCAAACGCGCCGACGCAGCCGCGACTCCGAAATCCGCGCTGGGAACGCGACCGGTTCTTCAGCTGCGCCCGCACGACCCGATCTCCCATATAATCGGGCCACCTTCGACATTGCTGCTCCTTGCCGTGGTGCGACTGCAGAGAACAGAGGATATGGAGAGAGTGAGCGCCGCCGCGGAACCAGGGAAGAAAAAAAAGCTCATCACCGGGGGAAGCCCTGCTGCTGCTGCGGTAGACTGGTCGGCAGTCGTTGCTCCCTCCCCAGCAACATCCGCTCAGGGCGCCCCTCGCTGCTTCCTCTCTTCGTAGCCGCGCGGAACGACGAAAGCAGAGGGGTGAGATTGGAGAAGCGGGCGGCCGCGGTCGATTCGGACCTCTAGGCAGTGTCGAGATCGCGGAACCAGGCCTGGGGCATCTCCGGGACGACTGGGTGCTGAGACGACAACCAATTTGGCGTGGGTGGCCATAGCGATCGGAGAATTCGTCGCTAGGATCACCGCTTCGCCGCAAAAGCACCCTGCGCCGTGTGCAGCATCGCCGGAGCCATCGCATCGGGTATGGGTACCTTAATCCCCTTCGGATTGATTCCCGCATCGCGTAGGACTACTCGAATTTGGGCGGGTGGCAGTGTGGCACGGGTTGGCCATCTCCGGCCTGGGCGCTGCCGTGAGGACGCGGCCACCGCCGTCACCTGGCCGCGGGGTAGAAGACAGGATCCGTGCCGTTCG
Organism: Zea mays; assembly: GCF_902167145.1. NCBI lineage: Eukaryota > Viridiplantae > Streptophyta > Magnoliopsida > Poales > Poaceae > Zea > Zea mays. The sequence goes on along the minus strand of NC_050097.1, from coordinate 156,085,086 downwards.
ATCTTTGATGGACGACTAGGAATAGATTTGTGCGTACCCCTTGATCGGATGAACATGCGCCCTAGGATTTCGATCGGGCGGCCAGAAACAGAGAGTACCCATTCGGCCGGGAAAACATTCAAAAGAGTCCCTGTAGTTTATAGAAATCAACCCGCCATCCACCTGTAGCTGTGCGCTGTGTCTTGGGGATTTTTGCCCCGAGCCCCCTGCTGTTCTCATATTTTGAGGCCCAGTCCAGAGATCGTTTAAATCGAATAAATGAATAGAAAATGGAATTTTAGTGTAAAAATAAAAGGCTAGAACTTGTTTATTTCGTAGAAAATTCATATGAGCTCCAAATCACTTCATTCTAATTTCTAAATTTTTGTAATTTAATTCTCTATCACTTAGAGCCTCTGTTTTGTCATGAAAACAGTAAGAAATTTAATTCCTCACTTAATCTATTTTAAACACATAAAACCTTTGAAAATCCATAACTTAAAATCTATAACTCCAAAAATTATAATTCATGTTCCTAGGATTTTATTTTAATATGTAGATTATTACTGTGTATGTTGTTTACATGTTTGGTGTGATGTTAATTTTTTCCTATATATTGTGCTTGTTTGTATTGTGGCGAGTAGAAGAGACCGTGACTGAGGATCCTGGTGAGCAGCAGGTTGAAGTAGCTGAGCAGGAGCTCATTGAAGGCAAGTTGTGCCCTTGATCACTTTTTACCCAATAATGTTCTTTAATACCATTTATTCATGCATAGGTTAATTTTGATGGGACCCAATAGGTCACCCTAGATTGTTTATCTCATTACCTTGCTTACCCCTCAATCACTTGGGTAGTTTGTGCTATTGCTTTACATGGTTTTGGGATAATCATTTATTATATCTATGTTCCAATTCTTTTGTTAATCTATTTATGTTCATGTCAAGATCATTAATGTTAATTGGAACATAGAGCTTAACTTGAGTAACACGTGCCACCACAAGGGATTAATGGGACGCCCTTGGCTGACTAATTAGGAAAGCTAGTGGAAGACTACCTTACCCGAAAGGGGCAAGGGCAGTAGGGGAGTTGCATGCAAGGAGGTTCTTGGGTTGATTTAGCTGCGATGGCGGTCAGACGGGGGATTCTTGCAAGTGCTCTTCCCATAAACTGTAGCGGGTTTTCGGAAGCTAGTGGAACTTTGTAAAGGCCTCGTAGTGTTGCCCTGCCGCGCTTCCTAGGTAGAGGTGTATGGGAGTCGCGACCCCTTGGCAGATGGGTAACATGACTTGTGGGTAAAGGGTACAACCTCTGCAGAGTGTAAAACTGGTATACTAGCCGAGCTCACGGTCATGAGCAGCTCAGGACTCTCTGAGGATTAAATTATGGAACCTAAACTCAATTTGTCATTTGCATTTGCATGGGATTATTTAATTTTGTTCTATTATTTTTATTAAGGTTTGGTATTTACTTACATCTAGTAATTGCTAATAAAAGTTTGATCAACATTAAAAGCAATGCTAAGCTTTAATTATTCTCTTTGATAAGCCTTACACTCCATGAGCTCCCACCTTTGGTGACTTCATGTCACATTATTCCCCACAACTTGTTGAGCGATGAACATGTGTGAGCTCACCCTTGCTGTCTCACACCCCCCCCACAGGAGAAGAGCAGGTGGTTCAGGAGGAGCCACAAGGCGAGGAGTATGATCTGATCTAGGTGGCGTTTCTCAGTTGACATTGACGCCAACGATCCTTAATTCGTTTTATGTTTATTCCTTTATTTTGTAATAAGTCTTCCGCTATGTAATAAATACTCTGATGTTTTATAACATTTATCTCTATACACTCTGTTATTGTATATGTTGTCTTCTTGGCGCATGTATGAGATGCACCTAGCTTTGTTCCTTAAAGCCGGGTGTGACAGAAGTGGTATCAGAGGCAAATGTTGACTGTAGGACGAAACCTAGATAGAAATGGACAAACCCTTACCTACTTATCTTACTCTGATTCATTCCATACTTACCTTTTGCTATTCTACCCTGATTATTCTTACCTTTTCTGTTCTAAGACAAGATGGATTTCATACCTTGGAATCCTACATTTATGAACTTTTTTAAGAGATAGGAAACCTAAGACAAAATTATAACTATTTTCTATATTTAAAAATGTTGGTTGATTGTTCTGATGATCAATGCCTGATTTGCTTCTTTGATTGAGTGAAATAGTATAGACGGGCATCTTAGCATGTACCACCATAAGGTAATGAATTAGCTTTAGTAGGTGACACACTCAGCTAATAAATTCCCCAAAGTAACATGCTTCGTAATTACATGCCTTGTCTACAATCCTTTCTTTCTTACCTGTGTTCCTAACCCAGATGGACTACCCCTATAGTGTTAGAAGAGAGCACTATATACGTGATCCTTGGTATGTCATGGTTAAGAAAGGCAAAGGTAGTTTATACACTGTGCTAAAGGAACCATAGAACTCACCAGTTCCAAAAGAGAAAGATTTGAAGTTGGAATTGCAGTAACTACCGCCACCAGACTAGCGGCATTCTTAGTAGATGGGAAGTTTGTTGGTGTCAACATCCGTGTGGTTAGAGATTTTCCGGATGTCTTCCCAGAAGAGTTACCAGAGATGCCACCAGATAGTGATCCCTTACCTGGGACTGCTCTTATTTCTAAACGACCATATAGGATGTCCATAGAAGAACTAAAGGAACCTAAGAAGCAATTAACGGAACTACAAGAGGCTGGGTACATTCGTTCAAATTCTTCACCTTGTGGAGCACCGGTTCTATTTGTACAGAAGAAAGAAGGATCGCAAAGAATGTGTGTGGATTATAGGTCCCTTAATGATGTTATCGTGAAGAACAAGTACTCGTTAGCCACATTGAGGATTTATTTGATCGGATGAGAGATGCTAGGGTATTTTCGAAGATTGATCTCCGATCGGGTTACCATCAAATGAATATTAGACCCTCGGATATTCACAAGACAGCATTCTCGACTTGATATGGATTATATGAGTTCACTGTTATGTCGTTTGGATTAACTAATGCACCAGCTTATTTCATGAACTTGATGAACAAGGTGTTTATGGAGTATTTGGACAGATTCATCGTGGTTTCATCGACAATATTTTTAGTTTTCAAGAATGATAGTGATCATGAGGTACATCTGAGATTGGTGCTACAGAAGCTACGAGATAATCAACACTACGCTAAGTACAGTAAATGCGAGTTCTGGATTGACGAGGTGTCATTCCTTGGACATATCATTTCTAATGGAGGGATATCAGTGGATCCTACTAAAGTCAAGGAGATAGTGGTGTGGAGCATACCCACTACAGTTACTGAGGTCCGGAGTTTCTTGGGACTAGCAGGATATTATCGGAGATTTATTGAAGGATTCTCTAAGATTGCTAAGCCTATGCCTTCGCTTCTGGAGAAAGGAAGAGAATTTAAGTGGAACGAGAAATGCCAAGATAGCTTTGAACAATTAAAGAAGAGATTAATGTCACCACCAGTGTTGGTTATGCCAGACCTACATAAAGGATTTGATATCTATTGTGATGCATGTGGCCAAGGCTTAGGGCGTGTGCTCATGCAAGAAGGACATGTGATTGCCTATGCTTCTCGTCAGTTACGCAAACATGAATTGAACTACCCCACTCATGACTTGGAATTGGCAGCCGTTGTGCATGCGCTTAAGATTTGGAGACATTATATCATGGGGACCAAGTGCCAAGTGTACACGGATCATAAGAGTCTGAAGTATATATTCACTCAGAAGGATCTCAACCTTAGGCAACGTTGTTGGTTGGAGCTTATTAAGGATTATGATTTGGAGATTCACTATCACCCGAGCAAGGCAAATTTGGTTGCAGATGCCTTGAGTCGAAAGGAGCATATTTATTCAGCTGTTATTGCCCAGCTACCCGATGAGATTATTGAGGATTTCAGGAGACTTAACCTGGGGATAGTTGCTCACACTGAAGGAGTTACCATTGATGTGGAACCTACTTTGGAGCAAGAGTTCCGCAAAGGACAAATTGGTGATGCGAAAATACAAGAGATTAAGGATTTGATTACTGAAGGTCGAGGTCCGGAATTCACGGAAGATGAGCAAGGCACTGTATGGTTCAAGGACGGGATGTGTGTTCCTGATATTGAAAGCCTTCGAGAGACTATTTTAAAGGAGGCCCATGATTCGGATTATTCTATTCATCCTGGTAGTACCAAGATGTATCAGGATTTGAAACAAAAGTATTGGTGGTATGGATTGAAGAGAGATGTGGCTGCACATGTGGCTATGTGCGATGTATGTCAAAGAGTTAAGGCTGAACACCAGAGGCCAGCTGGACTACTGCACCCACTAAAGATACCCGAGTGGAAGTGGGAAGAGATTGGTATGGATTTCATTACTGAATTGCCTCGCACCCAGAAAAGGATATGATGTTATATGGGTGATTGTGGATAAATTGACCAAAGTGGCTCACTTTATTCCTGTCAAGACTACTTATAAAGGTTCTCAGCTAGCAGAGTTATATATGGCTCGGATTGTGTGTTTACATGGAGTACCAAAGAAGATCGTGTCTGATCGAGGTTCGCAGTTTACCTCAAGATTTTGGAGAAGCTTTCATGAGAATATGAGTACGAGTTGAATTTTAGTACGGCTTATCACCCCCAGACTGATGGACAGACTGAAAGGACTAATCAAGTATTGGAAGATATGTTGAGATCGTGTGCCCTTTAGCATGGAGGAAGTTGGGATAAAAGTCTACCTTATGCTGAATTCTCATATAATAATAGCTATCAGGCCAGTCTGAAGATGTCACCTTTTGAAGCTTTATATGGGAGAAAGTGCATGACTCCTCTATATTGGGATCAGACTGGAGAAAGACAGTTCTTTGGGCCTGAACTGATTCAAGAAGCAGAAGAACAAGTCCGTATAATTCGAGAGAATTTGAGGGTGGCTCAAACCAGACAGAAGAGCTATGCTGATAATAGAAGAAGACCACTGGAATTTGAAGAAGGAGATTATGTGTACCTCAAGGTGTCACCACTTCGTGGAATGAGGAGATTTAAAGTTAAGGGCAAATTGTCCCCTCGCTATATTGGACCATTCTTGATCTTTAGGCGAGTTGGGGAGATGGCATACCAACTCGAGCTACCTACTACGCTATCGGATGTGCATAATGTATTTCATGTGTCTCAACTTAAGAAGTGTCTCCGTGTCCCTGAGGAACAGTTACCAATGGAAGAGCTCAGTGTTCAAGGTGATTTGACTTACACGGAGTATCCGATCAAGATTCTTGACACATTGACTCGAGTTACAAGAAATAAGGTGATAAAGTTGTGCAAAGTGCAATGGAGTCACCATGGAGAAGATGAAACTACGTGGGAGAGAGAAGAAGAGCTTCACATGAATTTTCCCCATCTTTTCCCTAGTCCTTCTTAAATCTCGAGGACGAGATTCTTTTAAGGGGGGTAGGATTTGTAATACCCAACTGGTAATTTGTGGAGGATAACCTAAAAGGAGAAATGATATTCCTATGTATATATGTGTTTTATCCATATTTATCATTCCATGAGAAGATCACATGAAAACAAATAAATATAAAATAAATGGCATCACTAAATTATGCATCATGCTGGGCTTTACTTGATTGCGCATTTGTGGACAATAAAAATAAATGTGTCATTAACAAGATATTAATGGATACATAGAGATTAACTTCTATATTTGAAAACAAAACTCCAAAGTAAAGAAGAGGAGAGGAAAATCTTAATTATAACGTGCAAGAAAAATTTTATATGTTGATATCCCTATCTTTACTAGGGTCTTTGAATTAAACTTAAATTTAGGGATGAATTCCCAACCAAATTTGGGTTTGCACTTGAATTCCAAAAATGTGAGAAAAAGGAACTAGAAAAGAAAAGGAAAAACAAAATAGAAGTGAAAATGGCCGTGTGGGCCGAATTCGACTCGGTCGGCCCATATACCCAACACACCTGCTCGGTGGTACCACACTCGGTGCCGACGTCACGGCCCCATCGGGCAGTCACACCCTCGCGTCCAAGCTTCGCGTCTGTGTCGCTGGCACCATGGCCCCTGCCGGGCGTTTCTCTCCACTCATCGTGCGCCACTGGAAGCCTGGGCTCGATCGTCAGCTGTTTCTCCAACGCCTGGCCATCCTCGCGTGGATCTCGCTACGTGGAGGACACTAACAAACCAAACGCGCCGACGCAGCCGCAACTCCGAAATCCGTGCTGGGAACGCGACCGGTTCTTCAGTTGCGCCCGCACGACTCGATCTCCCATATAACCGGGCCACCTTCGACATTGCTGGTCCTTGCCGTGGTGCGACTGCAGAGAACAGAGGATAGGGAGAGAGTGAGCGCCGCCGCGGAACCGGGGAAGAAAAAAAAGCTCATCACCGGGGGAAGCCCTGCTGCTGCTGCGGTAGACTGGTCGGCAGTCGTTGCTCCCTCCCCAGCAACATCCGCTCAGGGCGCCCCTCGCTGCTTCCTCTCTTCGTAGCCGCGCGGAACGACGAAAGCAGAGGGGTGAGATTGGAGAAGCGGGCGGCCGCGGTCGATTCGGACCTCTAGGCAGTGCCGAGATCGCGGAACCAGGCCTGGGGCATCTCCGGGACGCCTGGGTGCTGAGACGACAACCAATTTGGCGTGGGTGGCCATAGCGATCGGAGAATTCGTCGCTGGGATCACCGCTTCGCCGCAAAAGCACCCTGCGCCGTGTGCAGCATCGCCGGAGCCATCGCATCGGGTATGGGTACCTTAATCCCCTTCGGATTGATTCCCGCATCGCGTAGGACTACTCGAATTTGGGCGGGTGGCAGTGTGGCACGGGTTGGCCATCTCCGGCCTGGGCGCTGCCGTGAGGGCGCGGCCACCGCCGTCACCTGGCCGCGAGGTAGAAGACAGGATCCGTGTCGTTCGATCTTTGATGGACGGCTAGGAATAGATCTGTGCGTACCCCTTGATCGGATGAACCTGCGCCCTAGGATTTCGATCGGGCGGCCAGAAACAGAGAGTACCCCTTCGGCCGCGAAAACATTCAAAAGAGTCCCTGTAGTTTATAGAAATCAACCCGCCATCCACCTGTAGCTGTGCGCTGTGTCTTGGGGATTTTTGCCCCGAGCCCCCTGCTGTTCTCATATTTTGAGGCCCAGTCCAGAGATCGTTTAAATCGAATAAATGAATAGAAAATGGAATTTTAGTGTAAAAATAAAAGGCTAGAACTTGTTTATTTCGTAGAAAATTCATATGAGCTCCAAATCACTTCATTCTAATTTCTAAATTTTTGTAATTTAATTCTCTATCACTTAGAGCCTCTGTTTTGTCATGAAAACAGTAATAAATTTAATTCCTCACTTAATCTATTTTAAACACATAAAACCTTTGAAAATCCATAACTTAAAATCTATAACTCCAAAAATTATGATTCTTGTTCCTAGGATTTTATTTTAATATGTAGATTATTATTGTGTATGTTGTTTACATGTTTGGTGTGATGTTAATTTTTCCCTATATATTGTGCTTGTTTGTATTGTGGCGAGTAGAAGAGACAGTGACTGAGGATCCTGGTGAGCAGCAGGTTGAAGTAGCTGAGCAGGAGCTCATTGAAGGCAAGTTGTGCCTTTGATCACTTTTTACCCAATAATGTTCTTTAATACCATTTATTCATGCATAGGTTAATTTTGATGGGACCCAATAGGTCACCCTAGATTGTTTATCTCATTACCTTGCTTACCCCTCAATCACTTGGGTAGTTTGTGCTATTGCTTTACATGGTTTTGGGATAATCATTTATTATATCTATGTTCCAATTCTTTTGTTATTCTATTTATGTTCATGTCAAGATCATTAATGTTAATTGGAACATAGAGCTTAACTTGAGTAACACGAGCCACCACAAGGGATTAATGGGACGCCCTTGGCTGACTAATTAGGAAAGCTAGTGGAAGACTACCTTACCCGAAAGGGGCAAGGGCAGTAGGGGAGTTGCATGCAAGGAGGTTCTCGGGTTGATTTAGCTGCGATGGCGGTCAGACGGGGGATTCTTGCAAGTGCTCTTCCCATAAACTGTAACGGGTTTTCGGAAGCTAGTGGAACTTTGTAAAGGCCTCGTAGTGTTGCCCTGCCGCGCTTCCTAGGTAGAGGTGTATGGGAGTCGCGACCCCTTGGCAGATGGGTAACATGACTTGTGGGTAAAGGGTACAACCTCTGCAGAGTGTAAAACTGGTATACTAGCCGAGCTCACGGTCATGAGCAGCTCAGGACTCTCTGATGATTAAATTATGGAACCTAAACTCAATTTGTCATTTGCATTTGCATGGGATTATTTAATTTTGTTCTATTATTTTTATTAAGGTTTGGTATTTACTTACATCTAGTAATTGCTAATAAAAGTTTGACCAACATTAAAAGCAATGCTCAGCTTTAATTATTCTCTTTGATAAGCCTTACACTCCATGAGCTCCCACCTTTGGTGACTTCATGTCACATTATTCCCCACAACTTGTTGAGCGATGAACATGTGTGAGCTCACCCTTGCCGTCTCACACCCCCCCCCCCCACATGAGAGAAGAGCAGGTGGTTCAGGAGGAGCCACAAGGCGAGGAGTATGATCTGATCTAGGTGGCGTTTCTCAGTTGACATTGACGCCAACGATCCTTAGTTCGTTTTATGTTTATTCCTTTATTTTGTAATAAGTCTTCCGATATGTAATAAATACTCTGATGTTTTATGACATTTATCTCTATACACTCTGTTATTGTATATGTTGTCTTCTTGGCGCATGTATGAGATGCACCTGGCTTTGTTGCTTAAAGCCGGGTGTGACAAGTAAATAGCATTGATCCCTCGTGATAGTACGGTTATCTAGCCTACTAATATGATTAATGCACTTCTCTAATCACCTCTTATCCGGCAAAAGCAAAAATCTATGGTTTATCCTTGCCTTGAGCTATTCAACAATTCATACTAAAGTCCTCCAAGACTTTATGTATCTCACATGTCGATGGACCAACCTACATTCTTAATTTCTCCAAAAAAAAATTGTTAGTCCATACATGTTTATCATTAATTACTAAAACACTACTTATATTACTAAAGCAGAGATTGCTGACACGAAGCTCGATGGTGATGCAGATATCGGCGACGATGTAGAGGACCTCGGCACGAAGCCTAGTGGCACTGTAAAAGTCGACAACGGTGACAAAGTGTAACCACTGACGCGAAATCAAATATTCCTTCTCTTTTTTTTCCCGTTCTATTAGGATTGGAGCGGGTGAGACTAGCATGCATATGTTGTGCATGGTTGTCAGACAATATATACTATAGGAGATGGAGCACCGTCCTTACATTATTAATGATATTATTATGGCCGGCTAAGCTACAAAGTTATTTTAGATTTTTCAAATACAAAAGTATCTTTAAAAAGTTTAAAAAAACAATTTAGAACGGAAGAAACAGTAATTACGTACAACCTTAGAACGAACGGACATGCGATAATTAATTGGGAGGCGCAATCAAATTAACCACGTTTTGTGGCGGTCAACAAATCTCTCCGAAGTGCATGTGAATCTACAGCGCTTTTCTTTAAAAGCTTGAACTGTTCAACAAACCGAAATAGTATAGCTAGTGTTTGCGGTGAGATCGATGTTTTGCTAGCCTTTGGTTGGGAGTCTCCGGACATCTATCATCCCACCTAAAATATTCCATAAAATATAACAACTGATCATCATCGTCCCCACAAAAGAGGCGTTCTGGCTCATCCCAATTATATTTTCCTTCTTACTGCGTACGTACGTACGTAGCTATACAGTGCTACACATGCATATATATCTGGCGTGCCGCCACAGCCTTGTCGTATGCGTGCATGCATGTATCAGCAAGAACAATCAAACATGCATGCATGCATGTCCATATGCTAGCGCTGATGCGCATGATTATATTATATATATATGAACACAGGAGGAATCTAGCTAGCTCATTTGACTGACCTTTGGCGCTTGCATGGGATACCGGCAGAGGCTCCGTCCTTGTGGTATACTGTGGATTCATTCAGCTCCAGCTTCACCACTCTGGTGAACTGGTCTCTCTGGACATGTGCTACACATGTCCACTGCATGACCACAGCAAGAAGGCGCCAAATGAACTGCAACCACGAGACCTGACTCATGCATGCATGCCGAGTACTACTACTAGCTAGTACAAGAAGGCAGCAGGTCAAGCGCCATCAGATCGGAGTCAATTAGAAACACAAACTGCTAACGTATGCTATCTTAAACTACTATCCGGCCGTAATGCTACTGCCGAACTACTGGACAAATTAATTAAAGAATACAAGGAGGAGTCACGTATACGTATAGCCTCTCTAAGACTGCGAACTCATGCTCAAGACGTGTCCATGGTATTCAAATGTGACGAGTGATTGTACAACAAAGAAATGATCGGATACCTTAGCGTGAGTGTGGTGGTATATACTGTTTCATGTCCATCCGTGTAGTGTAACTAGGCAAAGTGCCTAACCTTGACCAATGTCTTTGTTTGTTTTTTCATCTTTCCGTGTTTCGCTTATTTTTGGCATTTCGGTGTGGCTTAATTAGGACAGTGGTTATTTGAAAAGGAATTTTGATTGACTCTCATTCCTTCTTCTCTAGTCGTCCGGCCGTTCAAAGACCAAATATACACACGCTAGCTACAGAACCATGCAACGAATTCAAACTTGAGATCTGATGTTAGGTAAGCAAAGGATTCCTTCTCGTCGTTTCTTGCATCTGGGTGAACCATCAGCTATCCCAGTATAGAAATAGACGATGCTCGTCTGTGCTGTACATGGTGGTAAACTAAGACTATTTCGATCTAAGCAAGCTAGCGCGCGTGCGCAGGTCCGTGATTCGTCGGTCAAAATTCAGATGCGTCTATCGGAGCTCAGCTCCCCAGTTAAGCTAAACATAATAGTAGTATATATGTAGCTGCTGCCTGCTAGCTAGAACTACGACGACGCAGCGAGCAGCTGCAAGGCTAGACATGGAGAGAACAAAGAGAGCCAGCATGGTTAGTCAGGTGGAGGAGGAAGAAGACGGCGAGCACTGCACACACAAGACGGTGAGGAAGGGGCTATGGTCTCCTGTCGAGGACGCGAGGCTTTCCAGCCACATCACACGCTACGGCGTCGGCACGTGGTCCTCCGTCGCCGAACTAGCAGGCAAGCACACACACATAGGATTACGTATTTGTATATAGTAGTAGGTACCATTGTTTTAGCAGCAGGATTGCATTGCGCTATGTGCCAGCCGAGATGGATGGATATGATCGTGGAGCGCACGCAGGGCTGGAGAGGAGCGGGAAGAGCTGCAGACTGAGATGGATGAACTACCTGCAGCCGGACCTCAGCCGGGAGCCCATCTCCAGGCAGGAAGAGGACCGCATCGTGTCCCTGCAGAAACTCCTAGGGAACAGGTGGTCCGCGATTGCGGCGAGGATGCCCGGCAGGACGGACAATGAGATCAAGAACTACTGGAACTCACTCATCAAGAAGAAGAAGAAGAAGAAGCTCAAGCAGAGCATGGACACCGGCGGCGGCGGCGGCGACTACCACCAATCACTGCCGGGCCCGGAGCCGGAACCGGAAGTGCACCGGACGGCAGCACATGAGGGATCGTCCGCTGGTATGTACACTACTACTGGTACTGGTCATATCGATACGTCGGAGGTTCGAGTCGAGCATGGCGGTACCACAGCCTCGCACAACAACGACTCGGCAGATCACCCAAGGCCGTCGCCGCTGCCTCAGCTTCCGGTTTTCGCAGGCCAGGTACTACTGGACCCTGATGCTGCCGTTCGGAATGGCGAGCAGACAGCAGCACCAGCTCAGGCCTCCTCCCTCAGCCTAATACCGTTTCCCAAGAGCCGTGAGATGAACTTTGTGGAAGAGTATGTCCAGTTCCTCGTGTCTCTCTCGGATGATCTGCTGGAAATATGAGCGTGCGCTATTGGGGAGGGCGGCCAGGGTGCAACACAAGATGCATGCACAAGCAAAATATTGAAACAGCTGGAGATATGTTCATCTGCGCGCAAAGCAAAATATTCATTTTTTTATGATGATGATGAACTAGCGAACTGAACCATGCAATTGTGTGACTAGTACGCATCAAGAATCCAGTATTGTATCATTACGACTTTTTTTTGATAAATAATGTACTTTGCCTTAAAATGGGTCTGAATTATCTTTGTTGTTGCTATACCTGAGGTTTGATATATGACTATGCTTACCATAACAATACTATATATAGGGTTGTTTGGTGATGAGTAGTATAGGGTTCACGGGTGTCATTGTAGAGGTTAAAATCGGGCCCCCTAATGCATGCAGAGGTGGGTTGAGCGCGGACTCATATCCGTGTCAGGAGTTTATCATCTACTTGGGGGACTAGTCTGTTTGGCAACCTTATTTTTCTACAAAAATTTCTATTTAATTTAAAAAATAGTTTATTTAATTTTTCTTAGAAAAATGAGAATCAGCCTTTAATAAAATGGAATTGTCAAACTAGTCCTTTATATGCAATACATAGACAAGGAGATATGCTATCACCTCGTTGTCGCGAAGGGAGTAACTAGCGGCAGCCAAGTCAATACTAGCGTTCATGCATTGGGTTGAGAATCTATTCAATGTCAGCCACTGTGGAGATGGCGATCATCTAGGTAACCTATCAACTTGCTGCTTCGAAGACAGGGAAGAAGCTGGACACGTCATATGATGTAATATATTGACCTTTATTCGTAAGGTGAATGATGGCAGCGGCATGATGGATTCGAATAGTAGCAAATTAAGGTGGTGGTTTGAGAAGAAGAAATCATATTGGATATGGTCACTAGTACAATTTAGCTCTATACAAGCGGTAGGCTTTTTACATCACAGGCGGTTCGGTTAGAAAACCGCCTGTGATGTCCCAGGCGGTTCAGTACGCCTGTGATGTAATAGTATCACAAGCGGTTTTTGTTTAGGACCGCCTGTGGTGCTCTATCCTTTTCACAAACGGACCCTAAGAAAAAACCGCCTGTGATTGTAAAAATATGAAAATACAATTTAAATATGAAAATAATTTTAATTTTTAACAGAAATATGCAAATACAATTTAAATGAATTAATATTTATTTTTTAACAATAATATGCAAATACAATTTAAATGAATTATAATAGCACACATAGATAACTAGAGAGATTTTAAATTAATTGGCAACCACAATTCATAGTCGATCATACATGATAACAAATACAATTTGATTCATACAATTTTTCATGACCTACCATTTTTCCGCATGTATGGCTTTAAGTTCTTATCAATTTTCTTTTCCACACGCTTGATTCTCTCTGGACCGTTAAAGACGAACATCTCTTCATACTTATTGTATTCCTCATCTTGGTCTCCCACATTCTCAACTCCAACAATTTTTTGCTTTCCAGAAATAACTACATGCATCTTCTCATCTGCTGGATCGAGTACATAGAACACTTGTGCAACACATTCGGCGAGAACCCACGGGTCATCTTTATATCCTACTTTCTTTAAGTCTACCAGTGTGAGTCCGTAGTTATCCACTATCACCCCCACGGGATGTTGTACCCATTGGCACTTAAATAAGGGTATTTTCATGCTTGGGCCATAATCAAGTTCCCATATTTCCTCTATGAATCCAAAATATGTGGTCTTCTGTCCATGTAGGTCAAAAGCATCGACACGAACACCGCTATTTTGTGCAACACTTTTCATGTCTTTTGATTTAGTGTAGAATGTGTACCCATTGATGTCATATGCTTGCCATGATGTCACAAAACACGATGGCCCAGAAGCCAAATTCTTCATTGTTTTCTCTTCCAAAGAGTCTCTGAATGAGATGTTTTTGTCCATTAACCATTCGCTGAAACGATGTTTGTGCTCCCTCATGATCCAGTCCTCTGTGCGGTTCTGATTTTCTTTACGAAGCTCATCCAGGTGTTCCTCTATGTAAGGCTCGGCTATCGTGAGATGTTGTAGTACACTACCATGAGCACAATGTACTAGCTTGTAATCCTCAACGCGAAAAGTTTTCTTGCCCATTCTCCCTCTCCCACATAGTTTACCCTCATGTTTAGGTACAGGCACACCTATCATTGTTCCGTCACTGATGTAATCTATACAGCTCTCAATCACTTCTTCTGTAGTGTATCCCTCCATGATTGAACCCTTTGGGTGAGCGCGATTTCGCACATAACCTTTTAATACTCCCAGGTATCGCTCCAACTGAAACATATGATGTAAATATAGTGGCCCTAGTATTTTTATCTGATCCACGAGATGTATGATTAGGTGTACTTGCATATCAAAAAATGATGGAGGAAAACACATTTCAAGCTTGCACATAGTCTCGATGATGTATGCCTTTAGATAGTCCAAGTCTTCTAAAGCTATTACTTTTGTGAAACCGCATTGAAAAAGTAACACAAGCGTGTGATGACAACTTTGACATGCTCTGTTTCGAGGGCTCTTACCGCAATTGGGAGGAACACTGTCATCATCACATGGCAGTCATGAGAGTTGTAGCCAAATAGAGACAAGTCCTTCATCCTGACTAGTCTGCTGATATTGGATGAGAAACCTGTGGGCACTTTGACCCCACGCAAACATTTGCAAATCTTTGTTCTCTCCTCAACTGACAAGTTGTAGCTAGCTGGGGGGAGGTAAGGCTTCCCTTTGCCACTATCCACTGGATGAAGTTCCGGTCTGATTTGAAGATCTACTAGATCATTGCGTGATTTGAGTCCGTCTTTTGTCTTACTCGGCATGCCCAGCAAGGTTCCAATGATGCTGTCAAAAACATTTTTTGTTACATGCATCAAATCAATGCTGTGGCAAATTTCCATATCCTTCCAGTACGGGAGGTACTTGAAAAAAATTGATTGCTTCTTGAAAGTTGTGTAAGTTGAAGGGTCAGTTCTCTTTCTCTTTTCTCCTTTGTTTTTTCCCTTTCCGAATACAACATGAATGTTCTTTACAATTTCAAAAACAAGTTTCCCACTATAAGGCTTTGGTGCACCTTCACTTTCCAGTTGATTGTTAAATTCCGCTTTCATCTTTCGATACTTATGTTGCTTCATCAAGAACCGTCTGTGTCCCATGAACACCAACTTCTTGGATGATTTAAGGTACATGGAAGCAGTTCCATCGACGCACACTACACAACCATTCTTTCCTTTAGTCTTTTGCCCTGATAGTGTGGCGCCACCGGGAGAATCATGGATGGTAACAAATATAATTGCTCTTAAGTTGAAATACTCATGGCAATACTCATCCCATATTCTAACTCCTTCATTCCAGAGCTTTGTCATATCTTCCATAAGAGGTTCTAGGAACACATCAATATCAACACCAGCTGATTTCGGACCTTGAATAAGAATAGTCAACATAATGTACTTTCTTTTGTGACACAACCATGATGGAAGGTTGTACATCGTTAAAGTCACGGGCCAGGTGCTATGTACACTTCTTTTTTCACCAAATGGATTCATTCCGTCTGTACCCAAAGCAAATCTTACATTTCTGGTTTCTTTGGCAAACTCAGGATACATAAGATCGAAATTTTTCCATTGTGATGCATCAGCAGGGTGTCGAATCTGTTTGTTATTCTACTTGCGATTTTCAGCATGCCAACGCATAAGCTCAGCCTCCCTAGGATTTGAGAACAAACGTTTTAAGCGATCAATTACTGGAAGATACCACATCACCAAAGCTGGGTTCTTTGACTTCTTTTTCCCATCCATGTCATCAAAAGTGTCATCGTCACTTTCAGGTCCAATAGTGGATTTCTTGTTTTTATTTTTCTTCGGGAATTTTTTACACAGTCTTGATTGTAGCTCTTCTTGTATCGACTGACATTGCAAACTGGGAATCTTGATGCGTTCTCAAAATCGCCACGATACAGAATACAATGGTTCGGACATGCATGAATTTTTTGCACACCCAGAGCTATGGGAGATATAAGCTTCTTCACTTTATAAGTGCTTGTTGGTAGTTTGTTGGGTTTTGGTAGTAATTG
Source organism: Zea mays (assembly GCF_902167145.1). Lineage (NCBI taxonomy): Eukaryota > Viridiplantae > Streptophyta > Magnoliopsida > Poales > Poaceae > Zea > Zea mays. Next base: position 156,069,001 of record NC_050097.1, on the reverse strand, counting down.
AGACAGAAAATTCAAAAGATCTGTGAAGCTAGTATCAGACCATCCGGCCTAGCCTTCAACTTCAGAAGTTCTAGAACTGTACGCAGTGTAGTAAACTCTTTGTCACAACCCTTTGATTCATCATATAAAGGTTCTTTTGAAGCACTTTCCAGTCCCTCCATTTTAGATAGCCCTTTCTGCGATCCCACAGAACTCAACATTTCTGGTTCCATATGGCGCAACATCTCTTCGCAATCAAATTCTTCAAAATCTTGATTAGCATCCACATTATCCACTTTACCATCAACTTTAAGATCTAAAATTCCGACAACTCTCTCGTCATTACCAGGCACTTCACACGGATCCAACTCACCATGTTCTGACCATATCGTGTAATTGTTTGTAAACCCTCTTTTTAGCAGATGTGATTGGATTACTCTTGTATCTCTCCAAGCTATATTATTATCACAGTCGATGCACGGACATAATATCTCCTTGCTCTTTTGCAAATTCGTGTGCTTTTTGGCCGCTTCAATAAAGCTTCTCAATTTTCGAATATATGACGGATGTGGTCTTGGCACATTGTACATCCAACCTCGGTCCATTACCTATCCTTATATTGATTAACATCAATAAAATCATTAATTAATTGAATTCATCCATAAAACATGAAACGAATTGATATGTATGAAAATAAAACAAACATTGCAACAATAGATACCTTGAGGTGAGATAATTGTGTTTTTAAAGAATCTTTAAACTAGATCAACTATTATAAGTCCAAATCTTGAATTCCAAAGCTTTTCTTCAAATCCGTTCTATATTACAAAATTAAGGCAAAAAATCGCATCAAAATGAGAAAGAAAACAAATGGAGATCATATATATGCATAAACTATTGAAATCAATCAATAAACTCAAAAACAAAACCTTCTCCCTGTAGATCTCAAAAAAAAATCATCGCCGCTAGTGCTGTGAATTAGGGTTCTGCGAGTTAGGGTTCTGGAACCCGTCGGGGGCTAGCCCTTTTATAGTGTACACACATCACATGCGGTTATTTAGCAAAACCGCTTGTGATAGATAACATCACAGGCGGTTTTTTTTGTCGACCGCCTGTGAAGTTAATTTATCACAGGCGGTCGGAATTAACAACCGCCTGTGATGTTGTCTATCACAGGCGGTTTGGCTAAATATCCGCCTGTGATGCTTTACAATATAAAAAGCTGAGTGCCGCCAGGAACCCTAACTCTTCCCACCCGAGCACGAACCCGAGCGCCGCCAGGCTGCCGTCGTGTCCCCGTCCCCGAGCACGAACCCGAGCGCCGTCGTCCCCGTCCCCGAGCTCGAGCGCCGCCGTCCCCGAGCCCGAGCGCCGCTGTCCCCGTCCCCGAGCCCGAGCGCCGCCGTCCCCGTCCCCGAGCCCGAGCGCCGTCGTCCCCTTCACCGAGCGCCCGAGCAACGCCGTCCCCTTCACCGAGTCCGAGCGCCGCCGTCCCCTTCACCGAGCTCGAGCCCCGCCGTCCTCGTCCCCGAGCCCGAGCGCCGCCGTCCCCAAGCGCCCGAGCAACGCCGTCCCCGAGACCGAGCCCGAGCGCCGCTGTCCCCTTCACCGAGCCCGAGCGCCCACCGTCCTCGTCCCCGAGCCCAAGGGCCGCCGTCACGGTCCCCGAGCCCGAAGCGCCGCCGTCCCCAAGCTCTTAAACTTCTTCCTCTCGTAGTAAGGTCAAAGTTCAGGTTCATTTCTTCTAAGTTCATGGCTCGAATTTCCTATATGTGTTTGAATCATATATGTGTTGGAATCATATATGTTAATTGATGGCAGATTACTTGTGTTTGAATCATACTTGTGTTTGAATCAAATGGTTAGGTTAATCGAATGCTTAGGTTAATCAATGGTTCAAACACATTAAGGTGTTAATCAATGGCTATCCCTGGTTATCAGTTCTTAGATTAATTACTGTTGTTGTTTTCACTTACATATTTTGTTTGGTTGTCAATATGCTTATTGCTTATTGCTTGGTTGTCAATTACTTGTTTGGCTATCCCTGAATCATATGCTTATTGCTTGGTTGTCAATTACTTCTCATGTATCAATTTTTTATTTCTTTTATCCCTTCTGATTAAATGTTTGTATACCATTAAGGTGTTAGTATCCTTCGAATGAAGAATTTTGTGTCCCTCCATCGATTGGGATCTATTTTTATCCCTTCTGATTAAATGTTTTTTCACTTACATATTCAGTTATAAGAAAATCATGGAAGTACATAGCCATGACAATGTTATTATCTCCCTATGTTATAAGACTTGTTCTTATCTCCCTTCTTAGTTTTTTGACTACCTATCTTTGCTTCCCAACCCTATGTTATAAGACTTGTTCTTATCTCCCATCTTTGACTTGTTCATAGCCATGACAATGTTATTTGGACCCCTCTTTTTGCCCTATAAGCCACATCCTTGTTTTCCCTTTGATCCCTGCCTTTGTTGCGATCTCAATTTTGATTGTGAGACTTGGCCATTTTCAGTTTTAGAGATGGAAAAAGAGCCACTTGACATGGTTGAGAGCTCAGTTCGAGTCATCGAGACACATGTTGACACCATTCACAGTCTAGTGATTGATGGGGTTGTGGATACTAGTGAACCGGAATCAGTGTACACACTTAAGACCACTTTGTTTCAAATTGGAGATGTATGCGACATGCTTGAGAAGTGTGCTCTGTCCATCAAAAAGTATGCTGACTCCAAGAGGGCTAAAATTATTCAAGATGAAGCCCTGCAATATGCTGAAGATGATGAAGCTGCAGATGATTTGGAGGAACTCCCAAGCCCAGATCTCCTTACTCAAGCCGACATATTGGAAAAATATTTTGGAATTGAGTATGATAGCGACCAGTCAAGGGGTTGTTGATGTTTAGTCCTAAACAACACGATATGAGTATCGTAGGTTTCACTCTTAGAGATAATGTATTTTGTATGAACCTCTTAGAGAGTGTCAAGTCAATGAACTATCTTCGAGTACTATTGGGAAGTGGATCTCTTTGATGTATTTTTTTTAGTGATATCGATGGTGCCGAGTAGCACCAAATTTGGACTTGTGTCCATATCTATAGATGCTAGTAGTTGAGCACTAGCACCTACAATCTTGACTACCTCATCCCTATTCTCTGTTTGGGACTTATATGGAGAATGGCATCGGCGGAATGCCTGAATCGGGTCGGGAAGCAAGCTCGTAGATAGAAGTGCACTTTCCAATGCAGTTAGACAGAGAAGGCATGGCTGTGATGTTATAATGCTGAAGGACCCCAAGAAGAGATTAAGCCCTATAGTCTACCACCTCCCGTTATTTGTGGGCTTCACCGATGGCTGGAAACATTTGGTGATAGCAAACGACCTTCGGGCTGAAGACGTCTGCGAGCTTGTTAAGGGGCCAGACGATGGTGAGCCGGTGTACTATGTCCGGATGTGTGGTCACAAAATTTAAAGCCGCCCCGGCTGCATGTGTGTGCTTCTCTTCTCTTAGGTGGGGTGCTAAGTGATCTTAGTAGCCGACATAAGAGAAGAGAAGCGCACAGATGAAGCCGGGGCGGCTTTAATTTTTGTGACCACACATCCGGACAGAGTACATCGGCTCACCATCGTCTGGCCCCTTAACAAGCAAGCAGACGTCCCCAGCCCGAAGGTCGTTTGATGTCACCAAATGTTTCCCGCCCTCGGTGAAGCCCACAAATAACGAGAGGTGGTAGACTATAGGGCATAATCTCTTCTTGGGGTCCTTCAGCATATAACATCACAGCCATGCCTTCTCTGTCTAACTGCATTGGAAAGTGCACTTCTATCTGTGAGCTTGCTTCCCGACCCGATCCTGCCCCGGAGGGGGGTTTGGGCTCGATTTCTTTTGAATCACCTTTTCTCCAAGTTCCCTTATTGATGGAACCAGTATATCAGACTAATAGTATATCCCTTTATCGATGGAACCAGCTTGAATGGCAGACAACGAGCAGCCTAGTATGGATGTGGTCTGCACCGGTGCGTCTAACAAAGTTGATGAAGACGCGACCAAACTTGAATGGCAGACAACGAGCAGCTCCGGTGAAGGGAGCGGGGAGGATAGTTCTAGTGACGACAATCCTTGTACTCCTATACCTCCAAGGAAGAAAAAACATCAGATGAGCTTGATGCCGACTATATTCCCAACGATGAAGAGGTAAATAGAAATATGCCGACTATATTCTAAAATAATGTTCATATATGAAAGGCCATTAATTGTTTCACTATATAGATTTCAAATGAAGAGAAGAAAGAGGATGCATCTTCTACACGAAACACGGAGGATGCTCCGATGCCTGAATCATCCGTTTCACATAAGCGGAAACGAGGGCGACGAGGTCCGAATCAGATGAAAGAAGGTGCAGTTATGTACGTAACAAAACTAAATGCAGAGGGGTTTCCTGAAGAACCACTTGACGTGGTTACAAAGTTTCGAAATTCCTGCGGGTCTACTGTTAGAGATATAGTGCCAATCACACTTCAAAAATGGAAGGATTTAGATGAAGACACCCGCAACAAGCTATGGGCTAAGTTGTCTGAGTCATTCAAGTTCCCAAAAGGCACAGAGGATGCAGTAAAGAAGTCGATGCTCTCTGCTATGGCTAAGATGTTTCGTGGGTGGAAGGCCGAGATGAATAGGGAATTTGTTAAGAAGAATAAGGTTCCTCCGCCCAAGAAAATGGGGAAAATCACTCAAGCTCAGTGGGAGGAATTTGTTCGTCAGAAGACCGAACTGAAGGCCAAAGAACTGGGTGAAACTAATTCTCAGAGAGCGAAGATGAACAAACACCCCCATCGCCTGGGGTCAACCGGATATCACCATAAAGTTGTGCAGTGGAACAGGATAATCGAGGAAGCTATAACTAACGGCACTTTGGACCCAATATTAAAAGATATCGATGAGAGAGCTATTCGTTGGATCTTAGGTCGGGCAGGTTTGAGTGAGGACGGCAAACTTTTGCATCCAGAATTGGTAGGCGAAGTTTCGACAAAAATTCAAGAATATGCAGATAAGAGAAAAAAGGAGAATTTAAGCCTCGGAGGGAGAATGACATACTAACTGCAGCACTAGGCAATCCTGAACACACTGGACGGGCTCGGGGAATCTCTTCTAAGATTTCCTAGAGAGAGGCGTTTCCAGAGTATGCGTCATCATATAGGAAACACGAGAAGTCGAAAAGGACCCTTGAAGAGACTATTGATGAAAGGGTACAAAAGGCTATTAATGACGTGATGAACAAAATGAAGAAAACAGAATGCATATCATTTGAACTCAAGCCAAGCCACATGAGTCCACCTATAGTCCCTAGCAGCGTTGGATCTGTGCAAGATTTGACCAAGTACCCTGTAGACGATATTGTTGAGGACAAGCCTTGCTTTCTTCATATTCCAATCAATCGATCTGGGACAAAAACAAAGCAAGCTGCTACTGGTTTGGTAAAACCAGGACTTGTTAACTACAAGGATAATCATGTCCCGCCACACTATGCTGTGGTCCAAGTTCTAGAAATCACAGACAGTGGTTGTGAAGATTGGGAGATAGATTTTCCAGTTGAAGGGATCATAACTTTGCAGGAGGCAATGAACGAGTTGGTCCTTTGGCATCGACGCGACATCAAGTTGGGTGATGAGCCGAATTCAACACCAATGCAACAAAAAGATAGTTCGATCATTCCACACCCCATGGTGCAGGAAAATATGACACCGACCTCCAAAAAATCGTTGAAACAATCATATCGCCTCTTGCGAAGGAACTCGACGAGGGGGACGTAGACAAAATTGTTCCTCAGAATGTCGACGTCAACATCAAAAAGGAACCAAAGGTTGGCACCAATGTTGAAGGGCCAACTATTTCAAAGAAAATTCATAAGCGAATCGCCACTGACGATGTCAAGAAACCGTCAGAATCAGTGGCACGCTACCTACATAAATTGCAGAGAGTTATGACAAATCAATCAAAAGCGGAATCAGCATCTCATGGAGTAGGCACACGGTCGACCCAAATAGACAATTTCGAAGTATGAGAAGAAGATGGAATGATTCATACTCGAGAATCATTACGTCTTAAAACCAATATCTCGGTATACAAGAAGGAGGATGTTCCTCCAAAATTTGTGAATGGGAGGCCGTTCTTAACGACGGTGCAACTTTCTAAGTTGTCGACTCCGGAGATTAGAATGCATGAGTGGTACATGGTGGCTAGCAACAAATACAAACTCGAGGAATTCACATTTGTTGTGCCAGAAGATGCATTTTGGAGCAATGATCATATAGATCCTGTGCGGCATTTATTCTTTGACGATCTCTGGTCGTTGTACCACCGACAAAGGATGGAAACCAACTATTTAACCCTCTTTTGCTTGTAAGTACCTCTAAACTTTCATTTGTTAGTTTTGTACACGCACACATAAACGAGAGTCTAACGATTAACACTATTACACGTAGGATGCAATACATGGATGATAAGAAGAAACAACTTAAGACAGGGTTTCTTGACCCGTTGATGATATCCCAAGCTCGCTACAAAGTAGTTGCTCGGAGGCATGGAGAAGAATATAAAGACTTGGACGATGTTGAATTTGAGAAAGCCGTCAAACAGAATCAGAGAAAGAAAATGAAGGTAATGGCGGCATACATTGGACGAGCCATGTATAATCATGTACAACATGGCAAGGACTTAATAATAGCTCTGCACCACTTTAAGTAAGTTATCGACATGGTTTAATTTTGAACTATAAATTATGGCAATCGTGATATTAACATGTGTTTTCGTCTATGTCTATATAGTGACCACTACATTTGTATCATGATCTGGCCAAAGGATGGTAAAGTCGTGGTCTTCGACTCACTGAGAATGGAAAAGACTACGTATAATGACTTCTTGAAGATTTTAGAGAAGTATGATTATTATTGCACACTTGTACTTATTACAACTTAACAAATGTATTCTTAATCTCACAATGCTATTCTTATATGCAGTGCATACCGTTTTTATTGGAAAGATCTTGGCGGCGAACATCCAGAGGACAAGCCTAATTTGTCAATATCATTATTTCCATATGGTGACAAACAACCTCCGGGTACTGTCCTGTGCGGTTATTATGTATGCGAATGGTGTCGTGTCACCTTCCATTACATGGTCAATCGTGAGGATGTAAGTTCGCTATCATTGTCTATGTTGCAATTTTTATGTTATATTGTTGCTCATCACATTACTCTTAGCACCGCTTGCTTTTTGCTTTCATTGCAGGTTCCTAAATCCAAGATCAATGTTGAATGGTTAGAAAGAGATATGGTTTCCGTCGGCGTTGCTAAGGTTGTAAGAGACTTGCTTTACTTTATGCGCCGTGAAGTTCTTCATCAACAAGGGCTATTCTACAATATAAATGGAAATTTGCAAAAATTCCCAGAACTAAGTTTGTACACAATATCACACAGTGTTTAGGTCTTTAGTTAGGAACTTTAGATGTTTAGTTGTCTATGGAACTTTGAGATGTTTAGTTGTATATGGAACTTGATATGTGTATAGTTCTGTGTATGACGATGGAACTTGATATGTGGATGAATCTGTGTATTATACCTGTTATGGAACTTGTAATCTGTGTATTATACCTCTTATGGAACTTGTAATATGTGTAAATCTGTGTATGTGGATGAATCTGTGTATAATCTGTGTATTATGCAATCTGTGTGAATCTGTGTATAATCTGTATATATGAATCTGTTTATACCTGTTTGAAAATTCTGTGTATTATACCTGTTTGATAATTCTGTATATATGAATCTGTATAATGAAAACCGTTTGTGATTTATAGTGTATGCAGTCGGTTCCTTTGAACTGGACCGCCTGTGATGTGTGTCTATCACAGGCGGTTCCTTTGAACTGGACCGCCTGTAATCTGTGTTTTTTATAGGCGGTTTTTGATTGACCGCCTGTGATGTTGTTTTACATCACAGGCGGTGCACCACAAGCGGTTCCTGGAACCGCCTGTGTAGTGGCGAACCAGACCGCCTGTACAGAGGTATGCTGTAGTAGTGGGTGGATAAGGAGGAGGAAGAAGAAATGAAAGTTATATGGTAGACATATTCTAAAAATATGTTTTCTTGGTTCTAGTACTATGTTGATTAAATGGTTCAAAGTTTTTGTTGATCCTATGAGTCATGACCTATATTCTTTATAATCAAGGAGAGGAAAAATTATCTTCTACCATTATTCGTGTGGTCCCCATCCCCACGCGCGTAGCGAAATATTAAAAAAACACCCACTAGGATTTGAATCATGGTCTCTAAAGTCTCTAACCACTTCTACTTATGTTGGTTTATGTTATGTAAAGAAAACTATATTTGATATATAAAAACCATAGCGATGCTCGAATAACTAACTAATAACATGCTCTATTTAAGATATAGAAGACACATCTCCTGAAATCAAGGAAATATTGCTCCAGAAAATAATAATCTCTTACCATCTCTACATATGTCATAGTATGTTTAACAATCCGATTTATAAACTCAGAATCTGTTGTAATTTTCTTTTGCTCATGAACTCCTGTTCGTTTCTTGTAACGCTACCTCTTATTAATAATAAACTTCTCCTGAGCCCCAAGCCATTCCAGTCTCATAAAAAAACAGCGGTTGAGCTAGCAATAGATGCACAGCAACATCACTGCTGCAAACGGCCTTCTGCAATGTTGTATTGCTGGAGTGTGCCTGTGCTACTGCTAGTAAGGCCCAGCTACAAGCAACTTCACTATGGGCATGTTTGGTTCGGCTTTTTTCTGAAGAGCTTTTCTGAAAAGCTGGCTGTGGGAAAAAGCTGGTTGTGCAGAGAAGCTGGTGGTTAGAATCTAGGTGTTTGGTTCGCCCGCTGTGGAGAAAAGCTGGTGGTTAAAATCTGGGTGTTTGGATACGCAGATTCTGAGATTGTAGATTCTGATTCAAAAAGGAAAACAGATATAAACACCGAACCAACAAGAAGGTCATTAATTAAAATTAGTATAGTTCATTACAACATAACTATCGATACATTGACATATTAAACTACAACACTAATGCATTTGTGTATGGTGTGAAAATTGGTCAAAAATGCCCTTGTTGTCTTATGTGCGTGATATAAATAAGCTCATTTGGACATCACTTATTAATTATGTTCTTTTAGTGCTACTGTATTCTGTATTGATTTTTTATACGAATTATATTCGGAAGCGTGTAAAAGTCAAGCCACAGAAAAAAGAATTGTCGCCAGACGATTCTGGGTGACGCGGCCTTTCCATGGCTTCCGCGTGTAACAACTGCGGCCGCTAGAATCGCGGCGCACAGAAGCTGTTCCAAAAGCGATGCGTTTGGAACCTCGAAGCGCTTATTCCGGCCAGAATCGGCTCCAAAAGCCGATCCAAACAGGGGCTATAGTGTACACTATACAGTAACAGTTGAAAAAGAAGAATCATCTCTCTTAAACACAAATGCTTCAGTGGTCAAAGCGATTCTGAAATTACCATTGTGCAGCATCCAGGTAGATACTCCTGTGATGCAGTAAGAAACACACAAGACTGTTAAATTGCATGCATCAATCAATTCAACCTAAAAGCTTAAACTGATAGCAGGAGGTTAAGTTGTATTGCATCAAACAATTCAATCCAAAAACTTAAACTGATAGCAGGAGGTGTACAGTTTACTTATATTATATTCCAACACTCCTTACGTCGAGCCTTACCTCTTTTGGGTTTCTGACATGAAATATAGGAACGAGCAACAATTATTTTATTTAATTGTGCTAACCAGTGTATTCGAACTCGAGAACTTTAGCTCTCGAGAACTTTAGCTCTAATATCTTATTAAGTTGCATGCACCAATCAATTCAATCCAAAAGCTTAAGCTTTTAGAAGGAGGTAGACAATTCACTTATATTATATTTATATTATATTCCACCACAACAGTAAACAGACTCTTGTGTTAGAATACCCGTTTAGGGTTTGGGGTCTTTCCCGTGTAATGACCATCTCACCCCTCTGTAATGAGCATGGCCCAGTTTACTCAGCCTATTAATACATCATTGTTAGGGTTAGGGATTTACTATTCCAATATGGTATCAGAGGACTAGGTTTAGTTCTCTCGTCTCTCTCTCCTTCCCAACCCGCCGCTCCCTGGCTTCCCAGCGCCTCCAGCCGCCAGGGCCGCGCGCCGGCCGCCGTCACTCCCTCCCTCCCAGCCGTCGGCCGCCTCCAGCCGCCAGGGCCATGCGCCGCCCTGCGCCCCGGCCGGACCGCCGCTCCAGGAAGCGCCCAGGCCGACCCCCAGCCGCCAGGGCCGCGCGCCGCCCCACGCCCCGGCCGGACCGCCGCGCTAGGAAGCGCCCAGGCCGACCCCTAGTTGTCGGCACTGCCGCCGGCCACCTCCAGCCGCCAGGGCCGCGCCCCGGCCGGTCCCGACGCCCCGGCAGCCGCGACTCCACCCGACCGAAGCCGCCGCGGAGCCGAGCGCGCCTGCACGCCCGACGCCGCCCAGGCCGAGCCAACATCGCGCCAGAGCCGCGACGCCCGCGCTCAGGCGCCACCGCCCCCACCGGCAGTCGCGCCCGTCCTGCTCGCGCCCGTCGACCCCGCGCTGTCCAGGAGCACCCGCCCGGAGGACCCGCGCCCCTGCTGTTCTGCGCCAAGGAGCGCCCCTGCTGTTCCACGCCCGGCTATCCAGTCTGTGCCTCCCTGTGCCGGCTGATCGCGCCCCGGCCCCAGCAGTGCCTCGACCCTCCTGCACCGGTCGCCATGAGCTTTACCTCGTCCGCCGCTATCGTGACCGTGTGTGTCCTCCTCCACGACGGTCAGCTCATCCGGGGCATGTTTGTGTCCTTCGATCCAGTCTGGAACCCTATTCTTCGGGACTGCGTCGAGGTCCACCCTCAGGCGGGCCGTCATGTGCCTGGACCGCTTGTCTTCCCACGTGCTGCGATCGCCTCCCTAGCGGTTGAGCCCGTGTCATCTCCCTCCCTTCCTAGTGCCTCTGTCGGGGCACCTTCTTTGGCCCTCTCCGCTCACATCGTACCTTCGCCACTTCCACCTCCTCGAACCACCACTGATTGGGTGGTTGATTCCGGGGCCTCCTTCCACACCACCCCCACCACTAATTCGTTACTCCACTCCCATCCACCCCACCCCTCACATCCTACCTCCATCGTCGTCGGCAACGGTTCCACCCTCCCGGTCACCACAGTAGGTACATTGGTTCTTCCAGGACCATTCTGCCTTAACGACGTCCTTGTTGCTCCCGGACTGACTCATCCCCTCCTATCGGTTCATCGCTTCACTAGTGACAACCAGTGCTCTATGGAGTTTGACCCCTGGGGCCTCACCATACGCCACCTTCCCACACATGTTGTGCTCGCTCGCTGTAACAGCTCCGGCCCCCTCTATTCTCTTCACTTGCCCTCCACTCCCCACACCAGAGTAGCCTCATCTCCTGTACTTACTACTACCACCACATCATATGCTCTTGCTACTACCACCACCTCCTCCGCCATTTGGCACCGTCGCCTCGGGCACCCTGGACCTTACGTCATGTCCCAGCTTTCCGGCCACTCCGACATATCATATACTCGGGGCTCTTCTGAGCGCCTCTGTCATGCTTGTCAGCTCAGCCGTCACTCCCGTCTTCCTTTTTCCACTTCCATGTCCAGGGCTGTTCAGGCCTTTGATCTTGTCCACTGTGATCTCTAGACATCTCCTGTCCTTAGCCTCTCCGGCTACAAATACTACCTGGTCATTCTGGATGACTACTCCCATTTCCTTTGGACTTTCCCCCTTCGGCTGAAGTCCGATACGTTTACCACCCTCACTCACTTCTTCGTCTGGGTATCCACCCAGTTCTGGCACCTGGTCCGTGCCCTACAGTGCGACAATGGCCGCGAGTTCGACAACAACGCCTCCCGCTCTTTCTTCCTCACTCACGGCGTCCAGTTGCGTCTCTCGTGTCCCTACACCTCTGCTCAGAACGGCCGGGCCGAGCGCATGATTCACACCACCACGAACATGATCTGTTGCCTTCTCTTTCAGGCGTCTCTCCCTGCCACCTACTGGGCAAAGGCCCTTCATACCACCATGCATCTCCTCAACTGTCTTCCCTCGAAGGCGGTGAGCCACCCTACACCTCACTTCGCCCTGTATGGCACAGCCCCTTCCTACGACCACCTGCGTGTGTTCGGCTGTGCCTGCTACCCTAACATTTCTTCTACCGCCCCTAACAAGCTTTCTCCTCGCTCCACTCGCTGCCTCTTCCTCGGCTACTCCCCTGACCACAAGGGGTATCGGTGCATGGACCTCACCTCCCACCGCATCATCATCTCTCGTCACGTTGTCTTCGACGAAGATGTGTTTCCCCTTGCAGACTCCACCCCACCCACCGATCTTGACTCCCTCCTCGAGTCTGACCCGGTTCCCCCCCACCCCCGGCGCCCTGTCTTGTGTCGTTACCTGCTCCTCGTGCAGCCATGACGCCACAGCTCGCGCCCATTTCCGCGCCACGCGCGGCCACGTCGATCATGCCTGCGCCATGCGTGGCCCCGTCGATCCTGCCTGTGCCACGCACGGCCCCGTCGACCCCGCCCGCGCCACGCACGACCTCGTCGACCACGCCTGCGCCACGCGCGGCCCCGTCGACCCCGGCTCGCTTCGCCAACCCCACGCTCGTCTACCACCGCCGCGGCCACGCCACTACCTCCGCGCCCCCCGGCTCGGGCCCGTCGACGAGCGCGACCCGCTTCGCCAACCCCGCCGTCGTCTATCACCACCGCGAGCCGGCCACACCCGCCGCTCTCGATGTTCTGGCGGTCCGCTCCGAGTCGTCTGTATACCACCCGGTCGCCATCCACCGCGACCCCGGACACGTCCACCCGATGATAACTCGGCGCACTGCTGGCGTTCTTCGCCCCGTCGACCGGCTGATCCTGGCAGCTGATACGTCCAGCACTCCACCCGACGCTTCCCCGGTGCCCTCCTCCGTTCGCACTGCCCTCGCTGACCCACATTGGCGTCGTGCTATGGAGAAGGAGTACGCGACCCTCTTGGCCAACCACACATGGTGTAATACCCATTTTGTAAAAGAAATAAAAGGAGAATTTGTTTTCCTTTATATGTGATTTTTTTTATTATTCATCATCACATGTGAACACTCCATTTGAAAATAAATGATATATATACCACTAAATTATGCATCATGCTGGATATTGTTTTTGTGTGTGCATTTTGTGATAAGGAATATAGTAAAAAGTCCAAAGTGGAATTCAAAACTTAAAAGAGATTCTAAAATTTAGGAAGAGAAACAAACAAATATCATGTGAAATAAAAATATAAATAGTATATATAAATATCTATGCCCAAGCTAGAGCTTGTCATGACATAACATAATCTGTGGATAAAAATTTGCCACAAAACATTTGGATTTGAATTTGGAGCTAATTTGAATGGGAAAATGAAAGGAAAATAAGATTAGAAAAAGAAAACAGGAACTGCTGCGCCTGGGCTCAAGTTCTTCATTTCGGCCCAGTAACCAAAACACACCGTGCGGCCCGTCCAGCCGCCTGGTGGTGGTGCCGACAAGTGGGCCACCCTTGTCATCCCGCTCTCACGCGCACTTGGCAAGAAACTTGGTCTCGCTGCCAAGTGGGCCCCGTTGATCAGCCGCTGGGTGCCAGGAAAGGGGGCGCGCGTCTCACTGAGTGGTGGACCCGCACAACTGTGACCTCTCGGTCCCTCACTCACTGCTTGTGGGCCTCCCACGTTCGGTCTTCGTCCCCGCGAAATCCGTGCGCCGGCGTAACAGAACGCCGCCGCGTCCGCGCTATCCCCACCGTGCGTTCGGGAGCTCGAGTAACGGTATTAAATGTCGGGCGCCGTTCTTTCCTCCCCTCTTTCTTGCCCTCGTGTCCGCCACTGTTCTGCACTGCATTTTGCTGCCGCCATTGGAGTGAAAATAGAGAGAGGGGCGGGATCGTTCCGCCGCCGTTGACAGCCGCAAGGAGAGCGTTTCAGACCCTGATTGGGTTACCCAAAGCTCGGGTTGCTCGCGTATAGGCGGTGCGTAGGCGCAATTGGGAAGGGGATTCACGACGCCGCAGGAATTCTTTACCGAGGTCGGAGATGCGTCGTTCGCCGTGGCCAAGACTTTCTGCGTCCTACCGCGGGGTAAGTTCGCGTTCACCGCATTCATCACGCTTAGTGCATCGAGTAGAATATCTCGGAGCAGTGCGTTGCGCACGGTGCTGTGCTTTGGGAGATCCCGGCCATGGCGCCGCCGCGCCAGCTTGCCACGCCGTCGTGCCGAGTATCTGTGTCGCGGGTCGGTGAGGCAAAGTTAGTAGATAGGTTAATAGTCGTCGATCCGTGAATGTGCTGGTCAGATCTGTTGCAGCGTACCGCTTGGATTGGATAGGCGTAACCGTCCGATCGTGATCCGGTGACTGTGATTCAATATCGGAAAATAAGATCGGTATCGTTGATATACCCATCAATGGTCTATTTGCGTATGAGACCATCGGGGTATCCGGACCATCTATCTCCAATCGTGCGGTCCAAGCGCAACGATACCCCTTCGGCCTGTCTGTTTCACAAAAGAGCCCCTGGAATATCTGTGAATCAACTCGCCGTCCTAAGCGACTGTGCTCTGTGTCTGTGGTATTTTACCCCGAGGCCCCTGAGTTCTCTGTAAATAGTGCTCCCAGTCCAGAGATCGTTTAAATCGAATAAATGAATAGAAAATGGATTTTTTTAACATGAAAATAATTACTAGAACTTGATAAAGGCATAGAAAATTTATTTGGAGTCCAAATTAATCCATTCCACTTTCTAAAATCTTGTAATTTTATTCTCTATCACTTAGAGCCTCTGTTTTGTCATGAAAACAGTAAGAAATTTAATTCCTCACTTATCCATTTTAAACACATGAAACCTTTGGAAATTCATAACTTAAAATCTATAACTCCAAAAATCATGATTTCTGTTCCTAGGATTTTATTTTAATGTGTAGATTATTACTGTGTATTTTGTTTATATGTTTGGTGTGATGTTAATTTCTCTATATACATTGTGCTTGTTTGTATTGTGACGAGTAGAAGAGCCCGTGACTGAGGATCCTGGTGAGCAGCAGATAGAAGTAGCTGAGCAGGAGCTCATTGAAGGCAAGTTGTGCCCTTGATCACTTTTTACCCAATAATATTCTTAATATCATTTATTCATGCATAGGTTAATTTTGATGGGACCCAATAGGTCACTCTAGATTATTTATCTCATTACCTTGTTTAGCCCTAAATCACTTGGGTAGTTTGCTATTGCTTTACATGGTTTTAGGATAATCATTTATTATATCTATGTTCCAATTCTTTTGTCATTCTATTTATGCTCATGTCAAGATCATTAATATTAATTGGAACATAGAGCTTAACTTGAGAAACACGTGCCACCACAAGGGTTTAATGGGACGCCCTTGGCTAACTAATTAGGAAAGCTAGTGGAAGACTACCTTACCCGAAAGGGGCAAGGGCAGTAGGGGAGTTGCATGCAAGGAGGTTCTCGGGTTGATTTAGCTACGATGGCGGTCAGACGGGGGATTCTTGCAAGTGCTCTTCCCATAAATTGTAGCGGGTTTTCGGAAGCTAGTGGAACTTTGTAAAGGCCTCGTAGTGTTGCCCTGTCGCGCTTCCTAGGTAGAGGTGTATGGGAGTCGCGACCCCTTGGTAGATGGGTAACATGACTTGTGGGTAAAGGGTACAACCTCTGCAGAGTGTAAAACTGGTATACTAGCCGAGCTCACGGTCATGAGCAGCTCAGGACTCTCTAATGATTAAATTATGGAACTTAAATTCAATTTTGTCATTTGCATATGCATGGGTTTATTATTAATTTTGTTCTATTATTTATTAAGGTTTGGTATTTACTTACACTTAGTAATTGCTAATAAAATTTTGACCAACTACTTAAAAGCAATGCTCAGCTTTAACCATTCTCTTTGATAAGCCTTACACTCCATGAGCTCCCACCTTTGGTGAGTTCATGTCACATTATTCCCCACGACTTGTTGAGCGATGAACGTATGTGAGCTCACTCTTGCTGTCTCACACCCCCCACAGGAGAAGAACAGGTGGTTCAGGAGGAGCCACGAGGCGAGGAGTTTGATCTGATCTAGGTGGCGTTTCTCAGTTGACATTGGCGCCGACGATCCTTAGTTCGTTTCATATTTATCATTTTATTTTGTAATAAGTCTTCCACTATGTAATAAATACTCTGATGTTTTGTGACATTTATCTCTATACACTCTGTTATTATATATGTTGTCTTCTTGGCGCATGTATGAGATGCACCTGGCTTTGTCCCTTAAAGCCAGGTGTGACAGAAGTGGTATCAGAGGAAATGTTGACTGTAGGACGAAACCTAGATAGAAATGGACAGACCCTTTCCTACTTACCTTACTCTGACTCATTCTATACTCATCTCATCTTGATCTTGTCTCACCTTTTGCTATTCTACTCTGATCATTCTTATCTTTTCTACTCTAAGACAAGATGGATTTCACACCTTGGAATCCTACCACTATGATCTTTTTAAGAGATAGGGAACCCAAGACAAAATTTAAAACTATTTTCTTTAAAAATGTTGTTTGATTGTTCTGATGTTAAATGTCTGATTTGCTTCTTTGATTGATTGATATATTATATATGGACATCTTAGCATGTACCACCATAAGGTAATGTATTAGCTTTAGTGGATAACACACTAATCTACTTAGCTAATAAATCCCCGCAGTAACATTCCTCATAATTACTCGCCTTGTCTACAATTCTTCCTTTCTTACCCTGTATTTCTAACCCAGATGGACTACCCCTATAGTGTTAGAAGAGAGCACTATATACGTGATCCTTGGTATGTCATGGTTAAGAAAGGCAAAGACAGTTTATACACTACGCTAAGGGAACCGTAGGACTCACCAGTTCCAAAGGACAAAGTTTTGAAGTTGAAGTTGCAGTAACTACCACCATCAGACTAGTGGCATTCTTAGTAGATGAGAAGTTTGTGGGTGGCAACATCCACGCAGTTAGAGATTTTTTCGGATGTCTTTTTAGAGGAGTTATTAGGGATGCCGCCAGATAGGGAAGTTGAGTTGGTCATTGATCCCTTACCTGGGCTGCCCCTACTTTCAAACGGCCACACAGGATGTATGTAGAAGAGTTAAAGGGACTGAAGAAGCAGTTAACGGAGTTACAAGAGACTGAGTACATTCGTCCGAGTTCCTCATCCTAGGGAGCGTCGGTTCTGTTTGTACAGAAGAAGGATGGATCGCAAGGGATGTGCTTGGATTATAGGACCCTTAATGATGTTATCATGAAGAACAAGTATCTGTTGCCCCGTATTGAGGACCTATTTGATCATATGAGAGGTGCTAGGATATTCTCGAAGATTGAGCTCCGATCCGGTTACCATCAGATGAGGATTAGACCATCGGATATTCCCAAGACAACATTCTCGACTCGATATGGATTATATGAGTTCACTGTTCTGTCGTTTGGATTAACCAATGCACCAGCTTATTTTATGAACTTGATGAATAAGGTGTTTATGGAGTATTTGGACAGATTCGTCGTAGTATTCATCGACGATATTCTTATCTATTCCAAGAGTGATAGCGATCATGAGGAACATCTGAGATTGGTGCTACAGAAGCTAAGAGATAATCAACTCTATGCCAAGTTTAGCAAGTACGAGTTTTGGATTGGCGAGGTGCCATTTCTTGGTCATATTATTTCTAATGGAGGAATATCAGTGGATCATGCTAAGGTTAAGGAGATAATGGAGTGGAGAGTACCCACTACAGTTACTGAGATTCGGAGTTTCTTGGGACTAGCAGGATATTATCGGAGATTTATTGAAGGATTTTCTAATATTGCTAAGCCTATGACCTCGCTTCTGGAGAAAGGAAGAGAATTTAAGTGGAACGAGAAATGCCAAGATAGCTTTGAACAATTAAAGAAGAGATTAATGTCACCCCCAGTGTTGGTTATGCCAGACCTACAGAAAGGATTTGATATCTATTGTGATGCATGTGGCCAAGGCTTAGGATGTGTGCTCATGCAGGAACGACATGTGATTGCCTATGCTTCTCGTCAGTTACACAAACATGAATTGAACTACCCCACTCATGACTTGGAATTGGCAGCCGTTGTGCATGCACTTAAGATTTGGAGACATTATATCATGGGAACCAAGTGTCAAGTATACATGGATCATAAGAGTTTGAAATATATATTCACTCAGAAGGATCTCAACCTTAGGCAACGCCGTTGGTTGGAGCTTATTAAGGATTATGATTTGGAGAATTCACTTTCACCCGGGCAAGGCAAATTTGGTTGCAGATGCCTTGAGTCGCAAGGAGCATGTTCATTCGGCTATTGTTGCCCAGCTACCCGATGAGCTTGTGGAGGATTTCAGGAGACTTAACCTGGGGATAGTTGCTCACACTGAAGGAGTTACTATTGATGTGGAACCTACTTTGGAGCAAGAAATCCGCAAAGGATAGATTGGTGATGCTAAAATACAAGAGATTAAGGATCTGATTACTGAAGGTCGAGGTCCGGAATTCACGAAAGATGAGCAAGGCACCGTATGGTTCAAGGACAGGATATGTGTTCCTGATATTGAAAGCCTTCGAGAGACTATTTTAAAGGAGGCCCATGACTCGGATTATTCTATTCATCCCGGTAGCACCAAGATGTATCAGGATTTGAAGCGGAAGTATTGGTGGTATGGATTGAAAACAGATGTGGCTGCACATGTGGCTATGTGCGATGTATGTCAAAGAGTTAAGGCTGAACACCAGAGGCCAGCTGGACTACTGCACCCACTGAAGATACCCGAGTGGAAGTGGGAAGAGATTGGTATGGATTTTATTACAGGATTGCCTCGCACCCAGAAAGGATATGATGTTATATGGGTGATTGTGGATAGATTGACTAAAGTGGCTCACTTCATTCCTGTAAAGACTACTTATAAAGGCTCACAGCTAGCAGAGTTATATATGGCTCGGATTGTGTGCTTGCATGGAGTACCAAAGAAGATCGTGTCTGATCGAGGTTCACAGTTTACCTCAAGATTCTGGAGAAGCTTTCATGAGAATATGAGTACAAAGTTGAATTTTAGTACGGCTTATCACCCTCAGGCTGATGGACAGATTGAAAAGACTAATCAAGTATTGGAAGATATGTTGAGAGCTTGTGCCCTTCAGCATGGAAGAAGTGGGGATAAAAGTCTACCTTATGCTGAGTTCTCTTATAATAATAGCTATCAGGCCAGTCTGAAGATGTCACCTTTTGAAGCTCTATATGGCAGGAAATGCAGGACTCCTTTGTATTGGGATCATACTGGAGAAAGACAGTTCTTTGGTCCTGAACTGATTCAAGAATTAGAAGAACAAGTCCGTATAATTCGGGAGAATTTGAGGGTAGCTCAAACCAGACAAAAGAGCTACGCTGATAATAGAAGAAGACCACTGAAGTGTGAGGAAGGTGATCATGTGTACCTCAAGGTGTCACCACTTCGTGGAATGAGGAGATTTAAAGTTAAGGGCAAATTGTCCCCTCACTTTATTGGACCATTCAGAGTTTTTAGGCGAGTTGGAGAGATGACCTATCAACTCGAGTTACCTGATAATATATCTGATGTGCATAATGTATTCCATGTGTCTCAACTGAAGAAGTGTCTCTGTGTCCCTGAGGAATAGTTACCAAGGGAAGAGCTCAGTGTTCAGGGTGATTTGACTTACACGGAGTATCCTGTCAAGATTCTTGATACATTGACTCGAGTTACAATAAATAAGGTGATAAAGATGTGCAAAGTACAGTGGAGTCACCATGGAGAAGATGAAGCAACATGGGAAAGAGAAGAAGAGCTTCACATAGATTTTCCCCATCTTTTCCCTAGATCTTCCTAAATCTCGAGGACGAGATTATTTTTAAGGGGGGTAGGATTTGTAATACCCATTTTGTAAAAGAAATAAAAGGAGAATTTCTTTTCCTTTATATGTGATTTTTTTATTATTCATCATCACATGTGAACACTCCATTTGAAAATAAATGATATATATACCACTAAATTATGCATCATGCTGGATATTGTTTTTGTGTGTGCATTTTGTGATAAGGAATATAGTAAAAAGTCCAAAGTGGAATTCAAAACTTAAAAGAGATTCTAAAATTTAGGAAGAGAAACAAACAAATATCATGTGAAATAAAAATATAAATAGTATATATAAATATTTATGCCCAAGCTAGAGCTTGTCATGACATAACATAATCTGTGGATAAAAATTTGCCACAAAACATTTGGATTTGAATTTGGAGCTAATTTGAATGGGAAAATGAAAGGAAAATAAGATTAGAAAAAGAAAACAGGAACTGTTGCGCCTGGGCTCAAGTTCTTCATTTCGGCCCAGTAACCAAAACACACCGTGCGGCCCGTCCAGCCGCCTGGTGGTGGTGCCGACAAGTGGGCCACCCTTGTCATCCCGCTCTCACGCGCACTTGGCAAGAAACTTGGTCTCGCTGCCAAGCGGGCCCCGTTGATCAGCTGCTGGGTGCCAGGAAAGGGGGCGCGCGTCTCACTGAGTGGTGGACCCGCACAACTGTGACCTCTCGGCCCCTCACTCACTGCTTGTGGGCCTCCCACGTTCGGTCTTCATCCCCGCGAAAGCCGCGCGCTGGCGTAATAGAACGCTGCCGCGTCCGCGCTATCCCCACCGTGCGTTTGGGAGCCCGAGCAACGGTATTAAAAGTCGGGCGCCGTTCTTTCCTCCCCTCATTCTTGCCCTCGCGTCCGCCACTGTTCTGCGCTGCATTTTGCCGCCGCCATTGGAGTGAAAACAGAGAGAGGGGCGGGATCGTTCTGCCGCCGTTGACAGCCGCAAGGAGAGCGTTTCAGACCCTGATTGGGTTACCCAAAGCTCGGGTTGCTCGCGTATAGGTGGTGCGTAGGCGCAATTGGGAAGGGGATTCACGACGCCGCGGGAATTCTTCACCGAGGTCGGAGATGCGTCGTTCGCCATGGCCAAGACTTTCTGCGTCCTACCGCGGGGTAAGTTCGCGTTCACCGCATTCATCACGCTTAGTGCATCGAGTAGAATATCTCGGAGCAGTGCGTTGCGCGCGGTGCTGTGCTTTGGGAGATCCCGGCCATGGCGCCGCTGCGCCAGATTGCCGCGCCGCCGTGCAGAGTCTCTGTGCCGCGGGTCGGTGAGGCGAAGTTAGTAGATAGGTTAATAGCCGTCGATCCGTGAATGTGCGGGTCAGATCTGTTGCAGCATACCGCTTGGATTGGATAGGCGTAACCGTCCGATCGTGATCCGGTGACTGTGATTCAATATCGAAAAATAAGATCGGTACCGTTGATATACCCATCAATGGTTTGTTTGCGTATGAGACCATCGGGGTATCCGGACCGTCTATCTCCAATCGTGCGGTCCAAGCGCAACGATACCCCTTCGGCCTGTCTGTTTCACAAAAGAGCCCCTGGAATATCTGTGAATCAACCCGCCGTCCTAAGCGACTGTGCTCTGTGTCTGTGGTATTTTACCCCGAGGCCCCTGAGTTCTCTGTAAATAGTGCTCCCATTCCAGAGATCGTTTAAATCGAATAAATGAATAGAAAATGGATTTTTTTAACATGAAAATAATTACTAGAACTTGATAAATGCATAGAAAATTTATTTGGAGTCCAAATTAATCCATTCCACTTTCTAAAATCTTGTAATTTTATTATCTATCACTTAGAGCCTCTGTTTTATCATGAAAACAGTAAGAAATTTAATTCCTCACTTAATCCATTTTAAACACATGAAACCTTTGGAAATTCATAACTTAAAATCTATAACTCCAAAAATCATGATTTCTGTTCCTAGGATTTTATTTTAATGTGTAGATTATTACTGTGTATTTTGTTTATATGTTTGGTGTGATGTTAATTTCTCTGTATACACTGTGCTTGTTTGTATTGTGATGAGTAGAAGAGCCCGTGACTGAGGATCCTGGTGAGCAGCAGATAGAAGTAGCTGAGCAGGAGCTCATTGAAGGCAAGTTGTGCCCTTGATCACTTTTTACCCAATAATATTCTTAATATCATTTATTCATGCATAGGTTAATTTTGATGGGACCCAATAGGTCACCCTAGATTGTTTATCTCATTACCTTGTTTAGCCCTGAATCACTTGGGTAGTTTGCTATTGCTTTACATGGTTTTGGGATAATCATTTATTATATCTATGTTCCAATTCTTTTGTCATTCTATTTATGCTCATGTCAAGATCATTAATGTTAATTGGAACATAGAGCTTAACTTGAGAAACACGTGCCACCACAAGGGTTTAATGGGACGCCCTTGGCTGACTAATTAGGAAAGCTAGTGGAAGACTACCTTACCCGAAAGGGGCAAGGGCAGTAGGGGAGTTGCATGCAAGGAGGTTCTCGGGTTGATTTAGCTGCGATGGCGGACAGACAGGGGATTCTTGCAAGTGCTCTTCCCATAAACTGTAGCGGGTTTTTGGAAGCTAGTAGAACTTTGTAAAGGCCTCGTAGTGTTGCCCTGCCGCGCTTCCTAGGTAGAGGTGTATGGGAGTCGCGACCCCTTGGCAGATGGGTAACATGACTTGTGGGTAAAGGGTACAACCTCTGCAGAGTGTAAAACTGGTATACTAGCCGAGCTCACAGTCATGAGCAGCTCAGGACTCTCTGATGATTAAATTATGAAACTTAAATTCAATTTTGTTATTTGCATATGCATGGGTTTATTATTAATTTTGTTCTATTATTTATTAAGGTTTGGTATTTACTTACACTTAGTAATTGCTAATAAAATTTTGACCAACTACTTAAAAGCAATGCTCAGCTTTAACCATTCTCTTTGATAAGCCTTACACTCCATGAGCTCCCACCTTTGGTGAGTTCATGTCACATTATTCCCCACGACTTGTTGAGCGATGAACGTATGTGAGCTCACTCTTGCTGTCTCACCCCCCCAGGAGAAGAACAGGTGGTTCAGGAGGAGCCACGAGGCGAGGAGTTTGATCTGATCTAGGTGGCGTTTCTCAGTTGACATTGGCGCCGACGATCCTTAGTTCGTTTCATATTTATCATTTTATTTTGTAATAAGTCTTCCGCTATGTAATAAATACTCTGATGTTTTGTGACATTTATCTCTATACACTCTGTTATTATATATGTTGTCTTCTTGGCGCATGTATGAGACGCACCTGTCTTTGTCCCTTAAAGCCGGGTGTGACACCTGGGACCTGGTGTCGTGTCCACCAGGCACCAACGTGGTCACCGGCAAGTGGCTATTTCGCCACAAGCTGACCTCGGATGGCTCCCTCGACTGCTACAAGGCCCGTTGGGTCCTTCGGGGCTTCACACAGCGCCACGGAGTGGACTACGACGAGACCTTCAGCCCCGTCGTCAAGTTCGCCACTGTTCGCGCCGTCCTCTCCCTCGCCCTCTCCCACGACTGGGCGATCCATCAGCTCGATGTCAAGAATGCCTTCCTCCATGGCACTCTGACGGAGACTGTCTACTGCAGCCAGCCCACCGGCTTCGTCGACGCTGACCGTCCGGATCTGGTCTGCCGGCTGAACCGGTCCCTGTACGGCCTGAAGCAGGCGCCACGGGCATGGTACAGTCGCTTCGCCTCCTACCTGGCCTCCATCGGCTTCGTTGAGGCCAAGTCGGACACATCCTTGTTCATCTATCGGCGCGGCGACGACACCGTCTACCTCCTGCTCTACGTCGACGACATTGTGCTCACAGCATCCACTGCCGACCTTCTACACCGCACGATTGTCGCCCTTCAGTGGGAGTTCGCGATGAAGGACCTGGGGCCCCTACACCACTTCCTCGGCATCACCGCCGAGCGCCGGCCCCGGGGTCTCTTCCTCCACCAGCGCCAGTACGCCATCGACATCCTGGAGCGGGCTGGCATGTCTGACTGCAAGCCCTGCTCTACGCTTGTTGACACTCAGGCGAAGCTCTCTGATGACGACGGGTCTCCGGTCGCCGACGCGACGTCCTACCGGAGCCTGACCGGCGTGCTCCAGTACCTCACCTTCTCCAGGCCCGACATCACATACGCCGTCCAGCAGGTGTGCCTGCATATGCACACTCCGCGGGAGCCCCATCTCACCGCGCTCAAGCGGATTCTGCGCTACCTCCGCGGCTCTCTCGACTACGGCCTCCTTCTCCGACCATCCCCGACGTCGGAGCTCGTGGTCTACACCGACGCTGACTGGGCTGGCTGTCCCGACATGCGCCGGTCCACCTCCGGTTACGTCGTGTTCCTGGGCGCCAACCTCGTCTATTGGGCTGCCAAGCGTCAGCCCGTCGTCTCTCGCTCCAGCGCTGAGGCCGAGTACCGTGCCGTGGCCAACGGCGTGGCAAAGGCCTTCTGGCTGCGCCAACTCCTCCACGAGCTCCACAGTCCCCTCCAACGCGCCACCCTCGTCTACTGCGACAACGTCAGCGCGGTCTACCTCTCCACCAATGTAACACCCCTGGTGTTACGATTACTAAAACTCTGACATGTCATCATCAACATTTGCATTAACTTGCTTGATACACCTAGAATGCATTCACTAGGTCAACAATTTGCAAAATTGGGATGTTTTGTATCGAGTGTAGGGCTTAGTGTTAGGGCTTTGCTTGAGCTAAGTAGGTGAGAATTATCTCTTAGGCGAGTGACAGTTGACTTGGAGTCTTAAGTACTGAAGGTAAACTTAGAACCTAGAGTAACTTTACCTTTGAAGTGTAAATCAAGTGGAAGGATCGCTTGAGGAGAGGGATCGACTTCAAAACCCTAAATTGAGCCCAAGAGTGAAATGGTGTATAAACAAAGCAACTCCAAAAATAAGGGCCTTTTTGGCCATGAGTTCTGAGTACCGGAGTTGGATCTTTGATTAAGGAGTAACTTTGCTTTTAGTGGTGGATCAAAGTTGAGAGGTGGTTTGGAGAAATAGTAGTCACATTTGAAACTCTAAATTAGTCCCAAAAGTGGAATTTAAAATTGATTGAGAATTTGTCAAAAGTCCATATATCAAAGTTGTGGAGCTTGGAAAAGTGAAAAAAATTCATATTTGGAGCTCTCCAAGTGGTGTGGGAGAATTTGAAGTAATTTGCAAAAGTTCAGATTTGGGTCATTTTGGAATCAGCCCAAAACAATTTTGTTTATCTGTTTTTGGATCCCTGTAACATTTAATCCATGAGTATTTTGGAAACAGTTGCTATAACAAACCTATAGAGTAACTATAGGAGAACAATGTTTATGAAATGTAGCAGCCCTAAAACCATATGTAACTAGGAGAAAAAGGAGTTAAAAGTGGGACTGTCAGACTTCTGGATTTTCAGACTTCGAATAGTTGCCTAATTCTGAAATCAGTGTTTTTAGTGCCATTTTGGGGCTGTGTGTTGCCTGTTCTAGGCAGCTTTGGACCATGGTTGATATGGGAGAGTTGAAGAGCATATGTCAGTGAACAAATTTTGTTATGTGCATTAGGCCTGATCTGACCCAGAACATGGAGTAAAAGTTACTCAAAAGTGGGCTGTCAGTGTTTACATGGACTGAATTTTGTTCAGTTAACAGACAACTGAATTTCAGCGATTGGTGCCCTATTTAGAGCACTTGTGTGGCCATTCCATTAGGTCTTAAACTATGAATTATATAGAAACATTGGAGATCATAAGTTAGTGAACAAGTTTCCTTAAATAAGTTTGATTTGGTGCTGCACCAAATTTGGAGTAAATTGTGCCCAAACTCTCTCTGTCTGGTGTTGATTTCAGTTTTTGTTTCAGCTAGCTGAACCTGAATTCTTGTATTTTCACACCATTTTGGAGCACCATAACTTTTGATCCATGAATGTTTGACCTAAGGCTGCTGCAGCAAACATTTAAATCTATGTGTTGGGAACAATCTTTGTTAACTAAGATTGGCATGTATTGCTTGCACTAGTGAGGATCAAAGGGGTTAAAGGTAGGTCTTCAGTTGATTAGTGCTGAATTCTGTTTCAAGTGACTGGAAACTGGATTAAGTTTTTGGGAGCAGAAAGCTCTGCACGCTGCAACCATTCGCCCATTGTTTTAGTGAATTGAAGCTGTGCTTTAAGATGCGGAAGGCTGGTAGTTGAAAGGGGAATCCAAGCCAATCCAGTAACTGGGCGTGTGGGGCTGAATTTGTTTCAGTTTGGACAGCAAGGGGGAGGGGGTCGGCATGCTCAAACTGCACAAATTTGTGCTGTCAGGCAAAAGAGCATTGCATGTTGTTCAGTAATCCAGACTGAATTTCAGTCATGTTGCCTCAACTTTGAACTTCCTTTGGGACTATTCTATGCAGTTGTGAGACATGCCTTGTGTAGCAAGGTTAGAGACCAAGTATTAGTGAACAACTTTACTTAGAGGTGCTTAGCTTGGTGCTACACAAAGTTGGGAATAAATCTATTCCAAAGTGCTTTCCGTCAGGTTCTTGTTTTCAGTTAACTGAAAACGATATTCAGTGGATTGGGTTCACTTTGAGCATTTGTAACTTTTGTTCTGTGTGAGCTAGACTTTGGATTGTTGTAGTAACCTGATAGTGCTATGGTTGGGGAGCATTTTTGGCCAACTGGGTTGGTCTGGTGTCATTGAAATTTGTGAGAAAATGAGGATTAACAGGAAGGGTGCAGTGTGGCCTAAGGTTTAGATTCAGAGAACTGAACTTTGTTCAGTTGACGTGGGTGCAATGAGTTTTATTCGGTCTTTGGAGCTGTTTTGTGACTGATTCATGGTGTTATGGCCTACAGCCCCTACAACAATTAGTTAGAGGATAATATGGTAAACAATTGGTGTTAAAGTTGATCCCTTTGTTACCACTTGAAGTAGTGAGATTTTGGTAGGATAACAGTAGAGGTTCAGTCTAGGTGCCTGAAACCGTGGTTTAGTCTGTTCGAATTCAGTTTGGAGAGCTGGAGTTCATGGTGTTTTAAGCTCCTCACTCCCTATGTCTAGCTGGGGCTTTGTAACTGTGGTTGGATGACGTATGACAGTGAACCAAATGGTAAGGGAAGGACTCGTTGTAGATAACAGAAGTGGGCAAAAGTTGATGCAAAATGGATAGAGTTAAGCGGTGGCCCACCTGTGATGCACCTGTCTGTTCTGTCCTAATAAGACCGTCGCCACCTGAATTCGCCGTATGCCCATGCATGGCCACGCAGCTGCTTGCCTCTTGCGATGGCTTGTGACGTGTCGTGAGTTGGGAAATATCTTCATCCGGATAGGCTCGATGGAGTGCGTTCTCTGTTTTTCCTTTGTCTAACACCGCCGTTGAGCTTCTTGCGTTTCCTGGCTGAGAGTTCATCCTGCTCACCGTGTTGAAGCGCAGCCCTTTTTTTCGTGCGTTGCACGGAGTCGCCGCGCTTGCAGCCCCGTTCGCGGCACCACGCTCAGCCCCAGCAGCTTCTCCCGTGTGCCGTCTTGTTTTGCTTCGCATTGCCGGCTTTCTTGCCTCCAGCAGCGAACGCACTGCCATCCTTGCTTGGCCTCACATCCTCCGCAGCTGGGCGTCACCAGGACGCTATGCACGCTGCTCCCGCATCTGGAGCTCGCCCACCCTACTCGCTCATCGTCTGACCATGCGCACTCGCTGTCGGTCGCGCTCGGCTGCTCGTCGTTGTCCTGCCTCCTCGTCCACGCCGCAGTCGTCATCGACCCTCTCCAACCTCGTCTGCGTTGCGACCTCCATCCTGCCTGCTCGCGTTTTCCCCCTCTGCTCAAACGTCGGCGCCCGTGGTGAAGGTAGGCAGCGGCTCTAGCGTTTGGATTTATGGGTAGGTTTACTGTGTCTAAAACAGTGCTGAGTAAAAGTTTTAGTGTATTTAGAGTTGGTTTGTCTAGAGAACATTAAAATAGCTAAAAGAGGAAATATAAAAGCCACATAAGTAGTGTTAATATATGTTGTAGCGAAGTTAGACCCTATAAATTGTTGGGTAGCAAATTTAATGAACCTTAGTATGTTTAGTCCTCTAGTTTGTCTAACTAAATTCAGTTTAGACCTTTAGATAAAATATTAAGTTAAGTATGGGTAAGCTTGTCATGCGCTTAGTTAGAGGTGTTTATGTTCCCCATCTCTCCTTTATGAGAGTTTGCATTTCATATCATTACATAAACATCCATGTATCTGTAATTGACTTGTAGAACACCTAGAAGAAGTGGTGTTTGAAGAAGAAGCCTGCTCCAAGTACTATTGATCCAGTGGTGGACTCCATCTAACTGCCTATCGTGATAGAAGATCTCAGGTCTCCTCCTGTAATAAGGCAAGCCCCGGTGCATTTGCCCCTTCCTTGTGTTTTAAATGCTTTTTCACCTTATCTGATGCATTAGGTGATAGGAGTTGTGTGATGAAAAATTGATGCATTACCATTCCTTGGAAACTCCTTAATCCCTGTTTTATAAAGAGAACTGATATTGCTTAGCCCTGCTTAAAAACTGAAAAATCATTTGTTTTCAAAAAGAATGATTGTGGAACATTGGTTATGGGCTTTTTGATTCAAAAATCAAAGGAAACTAAGGTGATGACTCCACTTCGGCCGGAGTGGGCTCATCATTGGAAAAGAGTACCCCTGCCGGGTACCAAAAATGGGGAAATGATTAATAAATCTAGACCAGGCGCTGAGCAGACAGAGTCGCCCGTCTGTGTCGATTAAGGACCGTACCGTTGACTGGCCTGTTGTGGTTGAGACTTTGCAACTAGCCACATACCCTGGTATGGGACAGGGTAAGCTTGAATCCGGCTATTCCATACGTGAAGAGACAATCGCGCACTGGGAGTGGAGAGATGGCGGGAGTATCATGTACCCTCCTGGCACAGCGCACGCCTGGTAGGTAATGTGCTCTCGGGTGGCGCGGACCTGTTCATGTAGTGGAGGACTCCGTGGGAACGGTTGACATATGCAAGGGTTAAGTGCTACATATGTCGTGTGGTTAGAGATCCCCAGCTGGGTATAATCGGTTCGAATCGTCGTTGCTCCTCGGTTATGGAGACTCATCCCGGTGACCATCATCGTAGTTAGCAAGTGAAATATGAGAATGAATAAAATACAGCTAGTATAGGCTAAGTGCTTGAACTAGACCAGGCAAATATAGATTCAGGTAATAACCTAACTAGTGAAATAAAACTTGGCTTAAGGATCAACTGGTAGCAAGCTTTTCTGCAAAAAAAAGGAGCTTTGATCATTGATAAACTTTACCTTGATTCCCAATCAGTTAGCATACCCTTGAGAGTCCTTTCTTTAGTCGGGTAAGTCTTGCTGAGTAATTGCGTACTCAGGGTTTTATCCCCTGTTGTTTTTGCAGGAGAAGTTTTATTCCCTTATCTTTTGGTTAGTTACTTCATGTGGAGGCCTTGAAGCTTAGAATGTTATGTGTATCTCTTATGGAAAGGCTTCACCCTTCCAATTGTTATAATAAGTTATGCACTTTGGGTACTATCAGGACTTGTAATAATTACCATTCTTCTTATGTTGTAAAACTTGAGCTTTGGAAATGTAAAATATGTTTTGAGAAGTATTCCGCTCTATCTCCGAAGTGTGTGTGTATCGAGTGTGATTACTGTAATATGCATGAATGTGGGAGATCCTTGGGATGATGAGTTCCAGTTGGCGAACTCGATAGCCTTGTTAAGTTACCCGGTACACGTGCACAGCCACCCGAGGCCATTAAGGCAAGGATTGGTGCACGTGGGCCCGATAACTTGGGAGAGCTGTCACAACCAACCCCGTGCAACATCAGCGCACGAAGCATGTGGAGATCGACCTGCACTTCGTCCGCGAGCGTGTCGCTGCCGGCGTTTTTTCCGGTTCTCAGCGTCCCCACCACGCTGCAGTTCGCCGACATCTTCACCAAGGGGTTACCGTCGAGTGTATTTTTAGACTTTCGATCCAGTCTCAACATCTGTACAGGATATAGTTGTGACTGCGGGAGGGTGTTAGAATACCCGTTTAGGGCTTGTTCGGTTCTACCCCAATCCATATGGATTAAGGGGGATTGAGAGGGTTCCAATCCCTAGTAAGTTAAAATCTCCCCCAATCCGTATCAATCCCCTCCAATCCATATGGATTGAAAATAACCGAACAAGCCCTTAGGGTTTGGGATCTTCCCCGTGTAATGATCATCTCACTCCTCTGTAATGGGCCTGGCCCAGTTTACTCAGCCTATTAATACATCACTGTTAGGGTTAGGGGTTTACTATTCCAATACATTGGACAACGGCCCTATTATTTTCTTCATCAGAAGGCTAATAGTTATACTCCAACATTAATTTCTCAGTAGGCACCGCACCACCACCAACCAAATATATAGCATGGATATCCATATCCCACTATCCATGACCGTCGAACCAAACGCATGCCACTGTCAGTCTTCGGTATTCTTCATGTGACAGAGAGAGGGGGGGAAAGCTGAAATGAAAATGAACTATATATGTTAGTGTCAATACAATGTTTACAGCTCCCATTTCTGAGTCGTAATTCAACATGCAGGAGTAGTGAAAGATTTGAAACTTACCAGTATACCGACAATATGATCAATTTTGACCAAGAGACTACCAACATTGTGGTATTAATAATTGTCACTATACTAGATATGAACAAATTTACAACAATAATATGCAATATCCATACACCATAACAAAAGAATATGACAAAACTAAATTGCTGCAAATATTTCCAACTTCTCTGAGAAACTGATGAAACTATTTGATGCCAAGATGCCAACTTGCCTTCAGATCATAGGAAGGGCTTCTACAGTTCAGATCATAGGAATGGCTTCTACTGACATTGCCGAGAGCTCAGTTGACACTTGACACAGTGCGTCGGGTGTACATAAAGACAGCCAATGACCACATGGTGAAGCCGGAGCACCAGGACGAGGCGGTGATTCGACTGTGGCTGCCGAGCAAGGTGGTGGTAATGGACACTTGACCACAGCCCTTTCTCCTCCACGCCGGAGCGAGCTGATCCTCAAGTCATTGTGATCTGTAAGCGATGGTGTATCGTAGTCCCGTTGGAGGTTCCACCTGTTCTGTTCTTTCAGTGGTGCTATATGTAAGCCAATCAAGTTATCATTCATCTATCAATATAAAAAAAAGGAGGAAAAACCATGAGGTGAGAAGGCTAAATATATACCACTCTCAGTCACACACAAGGAAAGAAAGGAGGAAAACTAGCTGGTCCACACACTATATCCCGATCATCTACCATATTAGGCAACTCTGCATGCCAGAAATGCAGGCTCCTCCAGTCCTGAGACCCTCTATTTACAATAGGAATCACCGGAAGCCTTGTCGGTTTGACATAATTTGGATTGTCCACGAAAATGCAGCTCCCCTGCCTCATGCCCATCAAATCGTTAAACTTGTTAGATCGGTAGGCAGAGAGAGGCCAGACTGATGGGAATGGCAGCGAAGGAGCACTTTGTGCTTGTTCAT
This sequence comes from Zea mays, assembly GCF_902167145.1. Lineage (NCBI taxonomy): Eukaryota > Viridiplantae > Streptophyta > Magnoliopsida > Poales > Poaceae > Zea > Zea mays. The sequence goes on along the minus strand of NC_050097.1, from coordinate 156,037,462 downwards.
GGTGAAGGGCATGGAGCCTGGTGCTGGTTCAAGCTCCGCTGGCTCCTTGAGGGTGCTGGCTACCATGTTACATGCATTGACCTAGCCGGAGGCGGCGTCGATCCTACTGACCCCAACACAATCCGGTCGTTCCAGCAGTACGACAAGCCACTCATAGACCTCATTTCAACCTTGCCGGAGGGGGAGAAGGTACGTGTATTCTTCCTTTTTTGCCAACACATTTAATATAAGTGGTAATTAGGTAATATGTTGGCATAATCTATAATATCATTACTACGGGTTGCAATGTAAATGACCAGAAGCCAAATGTTTCATGCCATTTTGAATAAAAGGTGTATTAGATTGCACAAAAGTAGGTGCAACCTATTTTAAATAAATCTTAAAACATGTGCTTAAGTCTGCTAGATGTATCTATCTTCTTGTATTTCCCCATTGTATAATTGGTTTACTGTATATTTTCCCTCCTGTACCGGTGTATATATATATCGGCCTTAGTGTCTCATAATGAATGCAAATGCTATTCATAACAAAGTCATGATCCTTGACATTTTATCTAGGATAACACCTGAAAAATACCTTATACCTGTGTTCTACAAGAAAAAGTTGGAAATTATGTGACCCCAGCAAACGTACATAAGGAAGTCAAGGATCTATTTAAGAATAATGTTGAAAATTGATGACCATGCATGCTAACCCATTTCAGTCCTATTCTAGGTGATTCTAATCGGACATGGTGCTGGAGGGCTGAGTGTGATTCATGCAATGCACGAATTTGTTGACAGAATCAGCCAAGCATTTTTTGTGGCAGCTACAATGCTACCATTTGGATTTCAAGCTGATGAAGATAAGAAAGATGTAATGTTTTGAAGAGTTTGTTTGTCCTCTTTATAAAGCATAGATCTCCTGGCAAATGATAAAAAAAATATAAGCCATAGACTACACATCAAACAAACATATACATACAGTGCAAACATTAAGGTTTTTATTATAGAAAAGGAAATGTAATAACTCATATGAGCATGGGTCCACCTAGTTGCAGTAGCTACTAAAATGTGTTTGATCAAAAGTAGGGTAATACGGTGGATAATGTCAACTAGGAACCTAGTTACCTAAAAGACTGACTCACTGTTAGCATAGTCAAATGCATAGTAGACAAGAAAGAGAAAGTTGACGGAATTTTAGAAGAACTCTGAAACGACTATATGAACTTACCTTAGGTCGTGGTGAATTCACTGCAACTAATCTTCTGTTACAATACAATGTATGATTATTACATACTTCTTATATTAACATGTAACAGGGGTTACCAACTTTGCCTGAGAACGAGATTGAGTTGACACTTGGTGCGGGAGCAGATGATCCTCCAACAACCATTTCCTTGAGGCCAGAATTCCAGCGTGATCGACTATCACAACAAAGCCCTGAAGAGGTACTACATATTTATATTGAATGAAATGTGCCATGAGAGAAACATTGAAGCAAGAATGGAAAACATAATCTCACTAAGCATAGTAAACTTATGTGGGAATGATCTCACGAAAGCCACCCTTTTTATTAAACTACTAATTATGTCACAAAAATCTATTAAACATTTGATTTTCATAATTCATCATAAAAATATATGTATATATTATTCCCCTTTAGTATTTCCTAAGTATTCATTAAACATCTGCTCCAATGAAAGGTGAATAATGATGCAGAGGTTACTTACATCCTTATTTTCGTCTTGCATCCTTATTTTTATCTGGTATAGGAATCAGTACTTGCTTCAATGCTGATGCGTCCGTGGCCTGCAACAGCTATCAGTACAGCAAGCTTCGAAGGAGATGATGAAAGATTGAACCGAATCAAACGAATTTTCATAAAGATGCAGCGTGACCACATGCTGGATCCTCAACAGCAAGATTCCATGATCAAGAAGTGGCCACCCAGCGAGGTTTTGGCCATAGATACAGATCACAGTCCCTTCTTCTCTGCACCAGAACAGCTGTTTAATTTAATAGTCAAATCTCTATGATGCATAAATGCAGAAAGCTACAGACTGGGGTTGCCCGGATTCTTGTAACACTACCCACAAACAATAATCACCACAAGATTTACGACCTCAGATTTGTCAAACATGCTTCTCAGTGATTCTTCAAGTCATATCTGCAAATGTGGTTTAATGATGCAAGACTGCAAGTAAAACATCGCTTAGCGCAAACACTTACCTTCAGTTTTTTGAACAATTCACTAAAGTCAGAGCCTTATAATTTCCATTCCAAAAGTTCTTACATGTCTGGATAAAAATATGTAAAATATAGATGCTACTTTGGAAGCACTTTTAACTGCACCGGTGATGGATAAGAATATGTAGTTTTGGCCACTCGTTGTTAATCTAACTGATACGTTTAAAGAGTTATTATTTTTCTCTTTTGAGTAATTCAAGAGTTCTTGTTTTCATCAAATATAAAGGAAGCAAACTTCTGACACCCTAAAAGTTCTCAGATAATGAACAATAGAATTTTCACTTCAAATAGTTTCATAATATACAATCGCCTCATGACGTGTAAAGGATCATACACCGTTTATACGTGACAAAGAAATTATTACTTCATTTGTATAAGGATATTGTTGGAATGCAATTCGGTAAGGGCATGGCAGAGGGAATTTCATTCCAAAGTTCCATATCTAGCCTTTCATTTGCATGAAAAAAACATTATTTTTTAGATCCAGAGACCAGTACATATTATTGTGTCATACTCACACGTGCCTTGCAATTTACAAACTGAACTTTCTGAGACATGTTTTTGGTTTGCAAACCCTTATAGCATGGATTCTGTCATATACTTGTGTAATTAGGGAGGCAACAGATTGTCAAGATTCCAGACTTCTCGAGTGATCTGCAAGTAATTTTAATGTGGTTTCTGGTGATTTTGCAAAAATAACTGCATAACCATCATCCATGTGCTCAGCGCTTTCAGGGAAAAGCTGCCAAACAAGGCAGCCTCCTCCAATCACCCCAGTCTTCCAAGAGCGCAAAAAAATGTTGTAGACTGTATCCATGAAAGCTTCACGAAACTTATGGCCAAACTTTCCATCCTTAAGCGATACCCCAAACTCCCCGATCAGAATTGGCATCCCAAGCAAGTTGGCTGCATCATCAATATGCTGTTGCATCCAGGTTTTCACAAAATGGAGGTGACTGACCTCTTCAGAGTGAGTCAACCTGGCAAAAGGATCTCACTCAGTCAGGATAATGAATTCAATCTCATGAAGTGCATAGATGAAGCATTTATAGCTGCTCAGCTACAAAACTCGTAGTGGAAACATGTCTACATGAGGACTTACCAATTGTCAGAATAAATATGAACAGAAGCCAAATCAATTCCCAGTGCATGATGGTTCCTGATAAAATCTGTCCCAATAGTTCCAGAATAAGCATCTGGGTTCACGTGCAGAAGTTCTGGAGTCGACGGACCATAAAACCCTTCAACACCGATCTCTAAAAGGTGCACAGGGTCTATATCCTTCACATAAGACGCCATCTCTTCTATCCATGCCTACAAGAAACACCAAGTGTTAAAACGCCTGTAGTATAGGGAAAAAAACAGAAGGAAACAGATCTGTAACAGATAGAAAGCAAAGTAAGGACCTGCAATGTGTCGCCTGATGGATCGGAATGGCAGTGTGGCTCATTAATCAGCTCCCAGGCAAGAATCGTAGGGTCATCCATGTAGGCGACATTTGTGATTGTGTTTTTTCTTGTCAAAACAGCCTAATACATGAAAGAACAACGTACGTTTGTGATGGCAAGACATGACAGAACAGCGATCAAACAAAACGAGTGCCGTAAGAAACAGCTGTTGTCGAGAATTAAGGTCACGAAGCTATGGATACACCGAGACTCAGCTGTCCATTTTGGGCCATGCAAGCAGGACGTTTACCTTAACAAAAGCTTTATAGTAGCTCTTGATTGTGGCGTGAGAGAAGAAAGCGTCGTCATCGGAAGTAAGATCCAGGCCAGCCTCCTTTCCCCACCTTACATACTGTGCCTTACCTCCGTAATCTTCCCAGTTATTACACAGTGACAGTATCAGTCTCATCTTATGGTTTCTTGCCTCGCTGATCACGAAATCTAATGCCTGTAACAATAATGGGATTTCTAAGCTCTGCTTAGGTGTCACTTGCTTAGTATGTACTAATAACTAGTAGTACTCGTACTACTGCACAGATACGGGGAATGTAGTACAAATGCTGGACGATGGCAATAAATGATGTGAAGACGCGACGACCATGTACCAATCATTTCATCGAACAAGCACCGCGCATACTAGCACCTGGAAGACCTCCTCGTCGTAGGAGAAGGGCTTGAGCTGCAGCGCGCGGTGCCCCCCGTCGTTGAAGGCCCAGGTGCGGCACACGTTGAGCCCCGAGTGGGCGGCGTCCGCGAGGGCGGCGGTGACGGCGGCGCGCGTTGCGGGGTCGGCCGCGAAGTACATGAGCCAGTAGGTGTTGAAGCCGTGGACGACGAAGGGCCGCCCCGACGCCCAAAGGTGCGGGCCCCGGCGCTCCACCGCCGCCCACTCGCCCTCGTCGGCGACCGGCGGCATGGCGGGGGGGATGCAGGAGGCAACGAGGAGGACGCAGCGGAGGAGCGGCACGCGCGGCGTCGCTCGGAGCGGTGGCGCCGCCAGGCGAGGGCACGTCTGGCTGTTCCACTCCCACGTCGATTCCATGGGTCTGGGTGTGGACTGTGTGGGGTGGGTCCGGTCGGCGGGTCAACGCCCGCCCCCAACGGGGGCATCTCGAAGCTTGCTCTTGTTTGGAGGCTGACACGTGGGGCCTACCGAGCAGCGGCAAAAAGAAAGTCCAACCGAACCACGTCGACTTCACGTCCCCGGCCCGTCCTTCACCAGGTCTATCGTGCTGCCTACGCCCGTTTTATCTGCTGTTTTGCTCGGGTTAGAGCATCTCCACTAGCTACATAGTTTGTCAAGCTAAATTTTAGCTAATTAATAACATAATAGCTCTCCAACAGAGTAGCCATTTAACTTGCTAAGCTATCTGGCTCTCTAAATTAACTCCCTCACTAGCTAAATTTGGCTAGCAACTCTTGCTAGCCAAGCTAAATTGTATTTTGGAGAGTCTGTCGGAATGAGATGTTATATGTAGAGTTTAATATTTATGGAGAGACAAATAAAGAGTCAAATAAAGAGTAAAAAATAAAGAGTCTCTTGGAGATGCTCTTACAGTTTAGTCAATTGTAAGCCTTTGAGCTTCAATGTCTGTTAGAGCTGTTTCACACCCATAATATCTCAATTTCGATAGAACTGCAATAGCTATCCCTCCAGGATGTATGATTTCATGTTTGTTTTCTTTTCGATCACTGATGATGTCATGTCTTGCTGGTGGGCTCCGTGCGGACCATGGAGAGAGTCAGAGAGATCTCTGTCCAAGCGGGACTCTGTTCAAGGCAATCAAACATTGTGCCTGATCAACATAGCATCGAACATCGTAAAAGTCTTGTAACGTCCTTATGTAATCACATCTCGAAATTATGGTATTGTGTCTGATCAACATAGCGTGGTTGGATGTAAAGTTCTTTGAACTTTTACACGACTTATGAGTAAACATATGTGACCTCTACAAAGTGAAAAATTATATATCAGTCGTGTCTATGGTCAAGAGCGACCTAGACCCTGACATCAGTAAATTATGGAATTAAATTAAATTGGACATGCATTGTATTGTGGATATTTTATTTATGATTATTTTATTTAATTGTGATGTCTTTTACTTATACTTAGTAATTGCTAATAAAATTTTGACTAACAAAAATTAAAAGTTAATGCTTAGCCTCGGATTTTTTTCCTTTGTAAGTGTTGGGGACTTGTTCTCAAATGTTATGAATTAAGAATAAGGCAACACAAAATGTTTAAGGTTAGGGTCCTTCGTCCTTCGAAGCATTATTCCTCTTAGGACATAATGATCTTCAGACGAAGGTCATGAAAGATATACCTTCATTATTGCAGTGTATATTGATGAAAGAAGAAACATGTAAAACATAGAAAACAACATGAATGATTATTTAACATTATTAACTCATCTTTTATTATATTGTCATGAATAAACAGAAATAATAGAGAATTATATTTGTATCTTCGGCTTGACAGAAGGAGATAGTACAAGCGTAATGCATGAGCAAGTACAAATCAGCGTGGACAATACGGCGGTACTGTTCATCTATTTATAGGCACAGGACGCAGCCTGTGAAAATTACATTCATGCCCTTTATATTCACTATTAACTTATGGACAACTCCACGAGGACTAGATAGCATTTCCCCCTTTAAGTCGGTTCATTTTTCCGCTATTTAGCCAAGCTCCCTTGCGCGTAGCTTCAGAGCAACTCCAGCCTTCGTCACGATCATGCTTTTTACATCGTATATGCTTTTAACCCGAGTTCGAAGGTACCTGTTCATATGTCACACTTGGAAGACATTGTTAAATCACGTTTTTGAGGACCTTCGGATGACGAAGGCCTCCAACAGTAGCCCCTCGCGGTATTAATTTGTTTAAGATAACGAATTCAGACTGCGACATAGACGAAGGCCTTAAGCCGAAGGTCCGAAAAAACACCTTCCCTTTGCTAGAATAGCAACAGTCAATGACGGACGGGGGCCCCCAATTTGGAGCGTGCTGAGCGTATAAATAAGAACTCGCACCAGCTACATTTGATACGCTGCTTGTGCCATTTGCTTTATTTTCTCAATTTCATAGCTCTTGCTCACTAACGCTTGCTAGTTTTTCAAGCTCTCTGAGCTTCGGTTAAAAAGACGCATTTTCGTCATTCCTGAAGAAGAAATGTCTCAAGACAAGAAGGTTGCTGCTGAGACGAAGCTGACTGAAGAGGAGAAGCTTTTTGAGGAGAAGAAGGCTGTGAATCCTTATATTGCTGGATTTATTGAGTCAATGGCAAAAACAAATATAGAGAATATTACTAAGGAGATACTAGAGGGTCTGTCTGAACATACTGGTGACAGCGATAGCTATGATGTAGAAAGTGGAGACGAAGATTCTGAGGATCGGCCCTGGAGGCCAAGTCATTCAATCTTCGGAAAATCAACCATCAAACAAAGTCATCTTGAGAACATGAGAGGAAGGTATTTCCGAGATATGTCTATTGTGAGAGCTGGCAGAGACAACAACGTCCCTGCCTTTGAAGAAAATAAAGTTATGATCTACCGAAACTTCTTCAAGGCTGGACTTCGGTTCCCATTGAGTAAGTTTGTAGTTGAAGTGCTGAAGACGTTCCAAATCTTTCTTCATCAGATCACCCCCGAAGCCATAATAAGGATGGGGATTTTTGTCTGGGCAGCAAGGAGCCAGGGGTTAGAACCAAGCGCAAAGTGCTTTTGTAATATGCATGAATTGCTATATGAGACGAAGGCCATGGGTAAAGAAAACAGTATCACAACAACTTCGATTATTATGGATTTATCGCCCGTTCCAACGCAAGCCACCTAGTACCAACATTTCGGAAGAGATGGCCCGGAGCTTGGATAGAAGAATGGTTTTATGTGAAAAATGATCTGAAAGCAAGGGAAGATATTAAGAAAATCATTATGCGCCCCATTTGGTCCTGCTTCGGCCTCCGGAAGCCGAAGGTCGAAATTGATGATGCCGCCGAAGCGTGTCAAAAGGCCTTCAGTACAGTCTGCTCTTTCATTGGTACTAGAGATTTAATTCAAGAGCATATAGCATTCAGAGTATGGCCGCTTGTAGAAAGCTGGGAAATGCCGAAGGAGACCATCACCAAGTCTAGCGAAGGTGATTTGGTCCGGCTGAAGTATACATTCAGGTTTGGGGATAAGTTCGATGAACCAAACGATGACTCGCTGAAATGCCTCGAAGCTACAAGTGATGAACTGCTTGGAGCTTATTCCAAGGCAAAAGATAATGCGCTATCTGTAGCCTTCGGAGGTCGGGAAAAAAAGAGAATGAACAGAGTTTTTGACGCCATCGGCTTCGTCTACCCCAACTACCGCTACCCGCTGCGGGGACAGGGGAAGAAGAGAAAAGCTCCTGCTCTGGCCGCCCCAGCTGAGCCTGTGCCGAAGGCCGCGGGCAAAAAGATGAAGGTTCTTACCCACCGGTCGCGTTACATTGAACCGGCTATGGTGCCTGAGTTTGGCGGGGAGGCCTCTTCAGCTGCTGAAACAAGAGAAACTATTCCTCCCGTGCAAAGGACTGAAGAGCCTACTATAACACCGAAGGCACCTTCGGTTGAGCTAGTTGAAACGAAGGTTGACAATTATAAGGCTGAAAGGTCAAAAATTGAAGAAGTAACAAAGATGCCAGAGATTTTAAG